>NC_039362.1:214902798-216102798 GCF_003573695.1 Papaver somniferum
CGCTTCACACCGTAGAACCCGATACCCTATACCCAAACAAACACTCCCTTTCTCCCAAAACAGTCGAGCTCCTTCCCCTTCTCCCAAAATCAGTTGCAGAACCACCATACCGCCTGCAACTTCACTGCCACCACCATCTCTTCCATCATCACCTCGAGCTTCACCATCTCCATTCTCTCGACCAAATCAGAGCCTTCACCATCATCCAGCTCCCTAGTATTTCCCTATCTTGTTCTTAGCATCAACCCTAGGTGCTACAAATAAGAAAGAGAAAAGCTAGGGCATCAGTAGACGCAATTGGGAGCTGTAGAGCTGAGGAGGAGCAGAGGGAACATCAACAGGGCATGGGTCGAGCGTTGGGGAGACCAATTCAGAAATCAGTGAGTTAATTTGTAATTTAAAAATTAGGGTTTTCAAATTTGGGAATTTTCAATTTAGGGTTTGTAGAAATTTAGGGTGTTGAAACAGACTATAAATTGATGATATGGGTGTGGTAGAAAAGCTCTCTGGGATAGCCAGTGAACATTATTTTGAATCAATTCTCATTTTTCCAATTTCTGTTTTAGCAACAGTTGAATGTGTGTATCTTGTATGTATGTTGCATTTGAATTTAGTCTGTTGGATGAATGCTTTGGTGATACTCATGTCTAGCATGAGCTGATTCACTGCAACTAGGGCTCTGATGAAGCCTAGTGCACTGTTGGATGATGCATGGTTAGGGTAGTTTTCTTATTGCCTGTTTGCTTGAGCAATGAGAAGTACTCAGTGCTCTGGCATGCCTGTGATTGATTGTGCTGTCAAAAGACAATCAATGCTAGGGGCATATCAGTGAGCAAGCTGATTTTCATCTCATTCTAGATGTATGCATAGGAACTCCAACTAAACCTAGATTGCATTGCTTGATTAGGGCACAAGGTGGATTCAATTTCCTTAGTAACTTCACACAATTCTGCATTTTTCTCTTTGTCAGTCACTTTTGCTCAATACCCTTGCCTTAGGCTGCTGCCTTTGTTTCATTACCACTCTAGAAACTTGTCACTGTCACTATAGTCACTGCCATTAGCTCACTGTAAACTTAGCTAGGAAGACTTCTTGTATGCTCCTCTCCCTGTGGACAAACCCCTACTCATCCTTTTATTACAAATCTTGGCCTTGTATACTTGCAAGTGTTTTGTGTGCTCCCCATTTCCACAACAGAAACTGATAAAGATCCATCGTTCTTTCGATGTTCTAGTCCAATAGTAGTCCACTCATGGCCAGGTTTCGATCTCCGAACAAGTTCACTTCTCGAAGTTTGCGAATTCGTGTGTGTGTAGGGGTTTATGAGAATATTCCCATGGAATCTTATCCGGAAACTGCTAAAGATCCATCGTTCTTGCGATGTTCTAATCCAGTAGTAGTCCACTCCAATCCAGGTTTCGATCTCCAAACAAGTTCACTTCTCGAAGTTTGTGAATTCTTATGTGTTTAGGGGTTTATGAGAATATTCCCATGGAATCTTACCCGAAAACTTCTAAAGATCCATCGTTCTTGCGAAGTTCCCGCTCAATGGTATTCCACTTCTGGCCAGGTTTCGATGTCCGAACAAGTTCACTTCTCGAAGTTTCCGAATTCGTGTGTGTTTAGGGGTTTATGAGAATATTCCCATGGAATCTTACCCGAAAACTGATAAAGAGGCATCGTTTTTGCGAAGTTCTAGTCCAATAGTAGTCCACTCCTGGCCAGGTTTAGATCTCTGAACAAGTTCACTTCTCGAAGATTGCGAATTCGTGTGTGTTTAGGGGTTTATGAGAATATTCTCATGGAATCTTACCCGGAAATTGCTAAAGATCCATCGTTCTTGCGAAGTTCTAGTCCAATATTAGTCCACTCCTGGCCAGGTTTCGATCTCCGAACAAGTTCACTTCTCGAAGTTTGCGAATTCGGGTATGTTTAGGGGTTTATGAGAATATTCCTATGGAATCTTACCCGGAAACTGCTAAAGATCCATCATTCATGCGAAGTTCTAGTCCACTCCTGGCCAGGTTTCGATTTCCGAACAAGTTCACTTCTCGAAGTTTGCGAATTCATGTGTGTTTAGGGGTTTATGAGAATATTCCCATGTAATCTTACTCGAAAACTGCTAAAAATCCATCATTCGTGCGAAGTTCTAGTCCATTCCTGGCCAGGTTTCAATCTCCGAACAAGTTCACTTCTCGAAGTTTGCGAATTCGTGTGTATTTAGGGGTTTATGAGAATATTCCCATGGAATCTTACCCGGAAACTGCTAAAAATCTATCGTTCTTGCGAAGTTTTAGTCCAATTGTAGTCCACTCCTCGCTAGGTTTCGATCTCCGAACAAGTTCACTTCTCGAAGTTTGCAAATTCGTGTTTAGGGGTTTTTGAGAATATTCCCAAGGAATCTTATCCGGAAACTGCTAAAGATCCATCATTCATGCGAAGTTCTAGTCCACTCCTGGCCAGGTTTCGATCTCCGAACAAGTTCACTTTTCGAAGTTTGCGAATTCGTGTGTGTTTAGGGGTTTATAAGAATATTCCTATCAAATCTGACCCGGAAACTGCTAAAGATCCATCGTTCTTGCGAAGTTCTAGTCCAATAGTAGTCCACCCCTGGCCAGGTTTCGATCTTCGAACAAGTTCACTTCTCGAAGTTTGCGAATTCGGGTGTGTTTAGGGGTTTATGAGAATATTCCCATGGAATCTTACCCGGAAACTGCTAAAGATCCATCTTTCTTGCGAAGTTTTTGTCCATTAGTAGTCCACTCCTGTCCAGGTTTTGATCACCGAACAAGTTCACTTCTCGAAGTTTGTGAATTCGTGTGTGTTTAGGGGTTTATGAGAATATTCCCATGGAATCTTACCCGGAAACTGCTAAAGATCCATCGTTCTTGCGAAGTTCTAGTCCAATAGTAGTCCACTCCTGGCCAGGTTTAGATCTCCGAACAAGTTCACTTCTCGAAGTTTTCGAATTCCGATATGTTTAGGGGTTTATGAGAATATTCCCATGGAATCTTACCCGGAAACTTCTAAAGATCCATCGTTCTTGCAAAGTTCTAGTCCAATATTAGTGCACTCCTGTCCAGGTTTAGATCTCCAAACAAGTTCACTTCTCAAAGTTTGCGAATTCGTGTGTGTTTAGGGGTTTATGAGAATATTCCTATGTAATTTTACCCGGAAACTGATAAAGATCCATCGTTCTTGCGAAGTTCTAGTCCAATAGTAGTCCACTCCTGGCCAGATTTCGATCTTCGAACAAGTTCACTTCTCGAAGTTTTTGAATTCGTGTGTGTTAAGGGGTTTATGAGAATATTCCCATGGAATCTTACCCAGAAACTGCTAAAGATCCATCGTTCTTGCGAAGTTTTTGTCCAATAGTAGTCCACTCCTGTGCAGGTTTTGATCTCCGAACAAGTTCACTTCTCGAAGTTTGTGAATTCGTGTGTGTTTAGGGGTTTATGAGAATATTCCCATGGAATCTTACACGAAAACTCTTAAAGATCCATTGTTCTTGTGAAGTTCTAGTCCAATAGTAGTACACTCCTGGCCAGGTTTCGATCGCCGAACAAGTTCACTTCTCGAAGTTTGCGAATTCGTGTGTGTTTAGGGGTTTATGAGAATATCCCCATGGAATCTTACCCGGAAACTGCTAAATATCCATCGTTCTTGCGAAGTTCTAGTCCAATAGTAGTCTACTCCTGGCCAGGTTTAGATCTCCGAACAAGTTCACTTCTCGAAGTTTTCGAATTCGTGTGTGTTTAGGGGTTTATGAGAATATTCCCATGGAATCTTACCCGGAAACTGCTAAAGATCCATCGTTCTTGCAAAGTTCAAGTCCAATAGTAGTCCACTCCTGGCCAGGTTTAGATCTCTGAACAAGTTCAATTCTCGAAGTTTGCGAATTCGTGTGTGTTTAGGGGTTTATGAGAATATTCCCATGTAATCTTACCCGGAAACTGATAAAGATCCATCGTTCTTGCGATGTTCTAGTCCAATAGTAGTCCACTCATGGCCAGGTTTCGATCTCCGAACAAGTTCACTTCTCGAAGTTTGCGAATTCGTGTGTGTGTAGGGGTTTATGAGAATATTCCCATGGAATCTTATCCGGAAACTGCTAAAGATCCATCGTTCTTGCGAAGATCTAATCCAGTAGTAGTCCACTCCAATCCAGGTTTAGATCTCCAAACAAGTTCACTTCTTGAAGTTTGTGAATTCTTATGTGTTTAGGGGTTTATGAGAATATTCCCATGGAATCTTACCCGAAAACTGCTAAAGATCCATCGTTCTTGCGAAGTTCCAGTTCAATGGTATTCCACTTCTGGCCAGGTTTCGATCTCCGAACAAGTTCACTTCTCGAAGTTTACGAATTCGTGTGTGTTTAGGGGTTTATGAGAATATTCCCATGGAATCTTACCCGGAAACTGCTAAAAATCTATCGTTCTTGCGAAGTTTTAGTCCAATTGTAGTCCACTCCTCACCAGGTTTCGATCTCCGAACAAGTTCACTTCTCGAAGTTTGCAAATTCGTATTTAGGGGTTTTTGAGAATATTCCCAAGGAATCTTATCCGGAAACTGCTAAAGATCCATCATTCATGCGAAGTTCTAGTCCACTCCTGGCCAGGTTTCGATCTCCGAACAAGTTCACTTTTCGAAGTTTGCGAATTCGTGTGTGTTTAGGGGTTTATAAGAATATTCCTATCAAATCTGACCCGGAAACTGCTAAAGATCCATCGTTCTTGCGAAGTTCTAGTCCAATAGTAGTCCACCCCTGGCCAGGTTTCGATCTTCGAACAAGTTCACTTCTCGAAGTTTGCGAATTCGGGTGTGTTTAGGGGTTTATGAGAATATTCCCATGGAATCTTACCCGGAAACTGCTAAAGATCCATCTTTCTTGCGAAGTTTTTGTCCATTAGTAGTCCACTCCTGTCCAGGTTTTGATCACCGAACAAGTTCACTTCTCGAAGTTTGTGAATTCGTGTGTGTTTAGGGGTTTATGAGAATATTCCCATGGAATCTTACCCGGAAACTGCTAAAGATCCATCGTTCTTGCGAAGTTCTAGTCCAATAGTAGTCCACTCCTGGCCAGGTTTAGATCTCCGAACAAGTTCACTTCTCGAAGTTTTCGAATTCCGATATGTTTAGGGGTTTATGAGAATATTCCCATGGAATCTTACCCGGAAACTTCTAAAGATCCATCGTTCTTGCAAAGTTCTAGTCCAATATTAGTGCACTCCTGTCCAGGTTTAGATCTCCAAACAAGTTCACTTCTCAAAGTTTGCGAATTCGTGTGTGTTTAGGGGTTTATGAGAATATTCCTATGTAATTTTACCCGGAAACTGATAAAGATCCATCGTTCTTGCGAAGTTCTAGTCCAATAGTAGTCCACTCCTGGCCAGATTTCGATCTTCGAACAAGTTCACTTCTCGAAGTTTTTGAATTCGTGTGTGTTAAGGGGTTTATGAGAATATTCCCATGGAATCTTACCCAGAAACTGCTAAAGATCCATCGTTCTTGCGAAGTTTTTGTCCAATAGTAGTCCACTCCTGTGCAGGTGTTGATCTCCGAACAAGTTCACTTCTCGAAGTTTGTGAATTCGTGTGTGTTTAGGGGTTTATGAGAATATTCCCATGGAATCTTACACGAAAACTCTTAAAGATCCATTGTTCTTGTGAAGTTCTAGTCCAATAGTAGTACACTCCTGGCCAGGTTTCGATCGCCGAACAAGTTCACTTATCGAAGTTTGCGAATTCGTGTGTGTTTAGGGGTTTATGAGAATATCCCCATGTAATCTTACCCGGAAACTGCTAAATATCCATCGTTCTTGCGAAGTTCTAGTCCAATAGTAGTCCACTCCTGGCCAGGTTTAGATCTCCGAACAAGTTCACTTCTCGAAGTTTTCGAATTCGTGTGGGTTTAGGGGTTTATGAGAATATTCCCATGGAATCTTACCTGGAAACTGCTAAAGATCCATCGTTCTTGCAAAGTTCAAGTCCAATAGTAGTCCACTCCTGGCCAGGTTTAGATCTCTGAACAAGTTCAATTCTCGAAGTTTGCGAATTCGTGTGTGTTTAGGGGTTTATGAGAATATTCCCATGTAATCTTACCCGGAAACTGATAAAGATCCATCGTTCTTGCGATGTTCTAGTCCAATAGTAGTCCACTCATGGCCAGGTTTCGATCTCCGAACAAGTTCACTTCTCGAAGTTTGCGAATTCGTGTGTGTGTAGGGGTTTATGAGAATATTCCCATGGAATCTTATCCGGAAACTGCTAAAGATCCATCGTTCTTGCGAAGTTCTAATCCAGTAGTAGTCCACTCCAATCCAGGTTTAGATCTCCAAACAAGTTCACTTCTCGAAGTTTGTGAATTCTTATGTGTTTAGGGGTTTATGAGAATATTCCCATGGAATCTTACCCGAAAACTGCTAAAGATCCATCGTTCTTGCGAAGTTCCAGTTCAATAGTATTCCACTTCTGGCCAGGTTTCGATCTCCGAACAAGTTCACTTCTCGAAGTTTACGAATTCGTGTGTGTTTAGGGGTTTATGAGAAAATTCCCATGCAATCTTACCCGAAAACTGATACAGACGCATCGTTTTTGCGAAGTTCTAGTCCAATAGTAGTCCACTCCTGGCCAGGTTTAGATCTCCGAACAAGTTCACTTCTCGAAGATTGCGAATTCGTGTGTGTTTAGGGGTTTATGAGAATATTCCCATGGAATCTTACCCGGAAATTGCTAAAGATCCATCGTTCTTGCGAAGTTCTAGTCCAATATTAGTCCACTCCTGGCCAGGTTTCGATCTCCGAACAAGTTCACCTCTCGAAGTTTGCGAATTCGGGTATGTTTAGGGGTTTATGAGAATATTCCCATGGAATCTTACCCGGAAACTGCTAAAGATCCATCATTCATGTGAAGTTCTAGTCCACTCCTGGCCAGGTTTCGATTTCCGAACAAGTTCACTTCTCGAAGTTTGCGAATTCATGTGTGTTTAGGGGTTTATGAGAATATTCTCATGGAATCTTACTCGAAAACTGCTAAAAATCCATCATTCGTGCGAAGTTCTAGTCCATTCCTGGCCAGGTTTCGATCTCCGAACAAGTTCACTTCTCGAAGTTTGCGAATTCGTGTGTTTAGGGGTTTATGAGAATATTCCCATGGAATCTTACCCGGAAACTTCTAAAGATCCATCGTTCTTACGAAGTTCTAGTCCAATAGTAATCCACTCCTGTCCAGGTTTCGATCTCCGAACAAGTTCACTTCTCGAAGTTTGCGAATTCGTGTGTGTTTAGGGGTTTATGAGAATATTCCCATGTAATTTTACCCGGAAACTGATAAAGATCCATCGTTCTTGTGAAGTTCTAGTCCAATAGTAGTCCACTCCTGGCCAGATTTCGATCTTCGAACAAGTTCACTTCTCGAAGTTTGTGAATTCGTGTGTGTTAAGGGGTTTATGAGAATATTCCCATGGAATCTTACTCAGAAACTGCTAAAGATCCATCGTTCTTGCGAAGTTTTTGTCCAATAGTAGTCCACTCCTGTGCAGGTTTTGATCTCCGAACAAGTTCACTTCTCGAAGTTTGTGAATTCGTGTGTGTTTAGGGTTTATGAGAATATTCCCATGGAATCTTACACGAAAACTCTTAAAGATCCATTGTTCTTGTGAAGTTCTAGTCCAATAGTAGTCCACTCCTGGCCAGGTTTAGATCTCCGAACAAGTTCACTTCTCGAAGTTTTCGAATTCGTGTGTGTTTAGGGGTTTATGAGAATATTCCCATGGAATCTTCCCCGGAAACTGATAAAGATCCATCGTTCTTGCGATGTTCTAGTCCAATAGTAGTCCACTCATGGCCAGGTTTCGATCTCCGAACAAGTTCACTTCTCGAAGTTTGCGAATTCGTGTGTGTGTAGGGGTTTATGAGAATATTCCCATGGAATCTTATCCGGAAACTGCTAAAGATCCATCGTTCTTGCGAAGATCTAATCCAGTAGTAGTCCACTCCAATCCAGGTTTAGATCTCCAAACAAGTTCACTTCTCGAAGTTTGTGAATTCTTATGTGTTTAGGGGTTTATGAGAATATTCCCATGGAATCTTACCCGAAAACTGCTAAAGATCCATCGTTCTTGCGAAGTTCCAGTTCAATGGTATTCCACTTCTGGCCAGGTTTCGATCTCCGAACAAGTTCACTTCTCGAAGTTTGCGAATTCGTGTGTGTTTAGGGGTTTATGAGAATATTCCCATGCAATCTTACCCGAAAACTGATAAAGACGCATCGTTTTTGCGAAGTTCTAGTCCAATAGTAGTCCACTCCTGGCCAGGTTTAGATCTCCGAACAAGTTCACTTCTCGAAGATTGCGAATTCGTGTGTGTTTAGGGGTAAATGAGAATATTCCCATGGAATCTTACCCGGAAATTGCTAAAGATCCATCGTTCTTGCGATGTTCTAGTCCAATATTAGTCCACTCCTGGCCAGGTTTCGATCTCCGAACAAGTTCACTTCTCGAAGTTTGCTAATTCGGGTATGTTTAGGGGTTTATGAGAATATTCCCATGGAATCTTACCCGGAAACTGCTAAAGATCCATCATTCATGCGAAGTTCTAGTCCACTCCTGGCCAGGTTTCGATTTCCGAACAAGTTCACTTCTCGAAGTTTGCGAATTCATGTGTGTTTAGGGGTTTATGAGAATATTCTCATGGAATCTTACTCGAAAACTGCTAAAAATCCATCATTCGTGCGAAGTTCTAGTCCATTCCTGGCCAGGTTTCGATCTCCGAACAAGTTCACTTCTCGAAGTTTGCGAATTCGTGTGTGTTTAGGGGTTTATGAGAATATTCCCATGGAATCTTACCCGGAAACTGCTAAAAATCTATCGTTCTTGCGAAGTTTTAGTCCAATTGTAGTCCACTCCTCGCCAGGTTTCGATCTCCGAACAAGTTCACTTCTCTAAGTTTGCGAATTCGTGTTTAGGGGTTTTTGAGAATATTCCCAAGGAATCTTATCCGGAAACTGCTAAAGATCCATCATTCATGCGAAGTTCTAGTCCAATCCTGGCCAGGTTTCGATCTCCGAACAAGTTCACTTTTCGAAGTTTGCGAATTCGTGTGTGTTTAGGGGTTTATAAGAATATCCCTATCGAATCTGACCCGGAAACTGCTAAAGATCCATCGTTCTTGCGAAGTTCTAGTCCAATAGTAGTCCACTCCTGGCCAGGTTTCGATCTCCGAACAAGTTCACTTGTCGAAGTTTGCGAATTCGTGTGTGTTTAGGGGTTTATGAGAATATTCCCATGGAATCTTACCTGGAAACTGCTAAAGATCCATCGTTCTTGCGAAGTTTTTGTCCATTAGTAGTCCACTTCTGTCTAGGTATTGATCACCGATAAGTTCACTTCTCGAAGTTTGTGAATTCGTGTGTGTTTAGGTATTTATGAGAATATTCCCATGGAATCTTACCCAGAAACTGCTAAAGATCCATCGTTTTTGCGAAGTTTTTGTCCAATAGTAGTCCACTCCTGTGCAGGTTTTGATCTCCGAACAAGTTCACTTCTCGAAGTTTGTGAATTTGTGTGTGTTTAGGGGTTTATGAGAATATTCCCATGGAATCTTACACGAAAACTCTTAAAGATCCATTGTTCTTGTGAAGTTCTAGTCCAATAGTAGTCCACTCCTGGCCAGGTTTAGATCTCCGAACAAGTTCACTTCTCGAAGTTTTCGAATTCGTGTGTGTTTAGGGGTTTATGAGAATATTCCCATGGAATCTTACCCGGAAAATGCTAAAGATCCATCGTTCTTTGAAAGTTCAAGTCCAATAGTAGTCCACTCCTGCCCAGGTTTAGATCTCTGAACAAGTTCAATTCTCGAAGTTTGCGAATTCGTGTGTGTGTAGGGGTTTATGAGAATATTCCCATGGAATCTTATCCGGAAACTGCTAAAGATCCATCGTTCTTGCGAAGTTCTAATCCAGTAGTAGTCCACTCCAATCCAGGTTTCGATCTCCAAACAAGTTCACTTCTCGAAGTTTGTGAATTCTTATGTGTTTAGGGGTTTATGAGAATATTCCCATGGAATCTTACCCGAAAACTGCTAAAGATCCATCGTTCTTGCGAAGTTCCAGTTCAATGGTATTCCACTTCTGGGCAGGTTTCGATCTCCGAACAAGTTCACTTCTCGAAGTTTGCGAATTCGTGTGTGTTTAGGGGTTTATGAGAATATTCCCATGGAATCTTACCCGAAAACTGATAAAGACGCGTCGTTTTTGCGAAGTTCTAGTCCAATAGTAGTCCACTCCTGGCCAGGTTTAGATCTCCGAACAAGTTCACTTCTCGAAGATTGCGAATTCGTGTGTGTTTAGGGGTTTATGAGAATATTCCCATGGAATCTTACCCGGAAATTGCTAAAGATCCATCATTCATGCGAAGTTCTAGTCCACTCCTGGCCAGGTTTCGATTTCCGAACAAGTTCACTTCTCGAAGTTTGCGAATTCATGTGTGTTTAGGGGTTTATGAGAATGTTCTCATGGAATCTTACTCGAAAACTGCTAAAAATCCATCATTCGTGCGAAGTTCTAGTCCATTCCTGGCCAGGTTTCGATCTCCGAACAAGTTCACTTCTCGAAATTTGCGAATTCGTGTGTGTTTAGGGGTTTATGAGAATATTCCCATGGAATCTTACCCGGAAACTGCTAAAAATCTATCGTTCTTGCGAAGTTTTAGTCCAATTGTAGTCCACTCCTCGCCAGGTTTCGATCTCCGAACAAGTTCACTTCTCTAAGTTTGCGAATTCGTGTTTAGGGGTTTTTGAGAATATTCCCAAGGAATATTATCCGGAAACTGCTAAAGATCCACCATTCATGCGAAGTTCTAGTCCAATCCTGGCCAGGTTTCGATCTCCGAACAAGTTCACTTTTCGAAGTTTGCGAATTCGTGTATGTTTAGGGGTTTATAAGAATATTCCTATCGAATCTGACCCGGAAACTGCTTAAGATCCATAGTTCTTGCGAAGTTCTAGTCCAATAGTAGTCCACTCCTGGCCAGGTTTCGATCTCCGAACAAGTTCACTTCTCGAAGTTTGCGAATTCGGGTGTGTTTAGGGGTTTATGAGAATATTCCCATGGAATCTTACCCGGAAACTGCTAAAGATCCATCGTTCTTGCGAAGTTTTTGTCCATTAGTAGTCCACTCCTGTCTAGGTTTTGATCACCGAACAAGTTCACTTCTCGAAGTTTGTGAATTCGTGTGTGTTTAGGGATTTATGAGAATATTCCCATGGAATCTTACCCAGAAACTGCTAAGGATCCATCGTTCTTGCGAAGTTTTTGTCCAATAGTAGTCCACTCCTGTGCAGGTTTTGATCTCCGAACAAGTTCACTTCTCGAAGTTTGTGAATTCGTGTGTGTTTAGGGGTTTATGAGAATATTCCCATGGAATCTTACCCGAAAACTGATAAAGATGCATCGTTTTTGCGAAGTTCTAGTCCAATAGTAGTCCACTCCTGGCCAGGTTTAGATCTCCGAACAAGTTCAATTCTCGAAGTTTGCAAATTCGTGTGTGTTTAGGGGTTTATGAGAATATTCCCATGTAATCTTACACGGAAACTGATAAAGATCCATCGTTCTTGCGAAGTTCTAGTCCAATAGTAGTCCACTCATGGCCAGGTTTCGATCTCCGAACAAGTTCACTTCTCGAAGTTTGCGAATTCGTGTGTGTGTAGGGGTTTATGAGAATATTCCCATGGAATCTTATCCGGAAACTGCTAAAGGTCCATCGTTCTTGCGAATTTCTAGTCCAGTAGTAGTCCACTCCAATCCAGGTTTCGATCTCCAAACAAGTTCACTTCTCGAAGTTTGTGAATTCTTATGTGTTTAGGGGTTTATGATAATATTCCCATGGAATCTTACCCGAAAACTGCTACAGATCCATCGTTCTTGCGAAGTTCCAGTTCAATGGTATTCCACTTCTGGCCAGGTTTCGATCTCCGAACAAGTTCACTTCGCGAAGTTTGCGAATTCGTGTGTGTTTAGGGGTTTATGAGAATATTCCCATGGAATCTTACCCGGAAACTGCTAAAGATCCATCGTTCTTGCGAAGTTCTAGTCCAATAGTAGTCTATTCCTGGCCAGGTTTCGATCTCCGAACAAGTTCACTTCTCGAAGTTTGCGAATTCGGGTATTTTTAGGGGTTTATGAGAATATTCCCATGGAATCTTACCCGGAAACTGCTAAAGATCCATCATTCATGCGAAGTTCTAGTCCACTCCTGGCCAGGTTTCGATCTCCGAACAAGTTCACTTCTCGAAGTTTGCGAATTCGTGTGTGTTTAGGGGTTTATGAGAATATTCCCATGGAATCTTACCCGGAAACTTCTAAAGATCCATCGTTCTTGCAAAGTTCTAATCCAATAGTAGTGCACTCCTGGCCAGTTTTAGATCTCCAAACAAGTTCACTTCTCGAAGTTTGCGAATTCGTGTGTGTTTAGGGGTTTATGAGAATATTCCCATGTAATTTTACCCGGAAACTGATAAAGATCCATCGTTCTTGCGAAGTTCTAGTCCAATAGTAGTCCAATCCTGGCCAGATTTCGATCTTCGAATAAGTTCACTTCTCGAAGTTTGCGAATTCGTGTGTGTTTAGGGGTTTATGAGAATATTCCCATGGATCTTACCCAGAGGAATATTTTTTTGGTCACCATATATATTTATTTCGCGACAAAAGGTAAATTTTGTCTTAAAAGTGGTCACCATATATATTTTTTGGTCACCATATATATTTATTTCGTGACAACTTGCTGGTGACCAATTTTATCTCTGTCTCTAAATATTTCTTTTGTGACCAAATATAGTGACCAATTCTGTCTCCGTCTCTAAGTACTTCTTTGTGACGAATTATTTCGGTCAAGAAATTGGTTTCTAGCGACGAAGAAAAATTATAGTCTCCAAACATATTATTGCTAACAATCCAAGACTTTTGTCCCTGAATGTATCTTACGCCGACCAAATTAGTTTGTTGTCGAAATGAATGCCCGTCAAACAAGGATTTTGCCGTTAGAACTATTAGTATCCAAACAAATTGTTGTCACAAATGGAATGTTTTATACTGACAGAAAAAATGTTGGTCTCCAAAAAAAGTATTGATGACAACGTGTAACTTTTATCCCTATATCTATTTTTGCGGACAAAATTTAATTCGTCCGAAAAACTATTGCTGGCGACGTGTGACTTTTGTTCATATACCTATTTATGCAGATAAAAATTAATTCATCATCTAAATGAATACGAAGCAAATCTGAAATTTTTCCGTTAAAACTTTGTTAGTGGCAAGACAAATTGTGGTCTGCAAATTCTAATATTCCGCGACTCAAACTATGAGGCCCAAAACCCTCACCCAAACCCATTTCCAATATCCATGCCCGCCTTCATCTTCAGCCGTCAGATTGGATCATCTCAGCATCCTACGGTGGCTTCATCATAGTGCATCAAAATCTGAAGCTCCTGTCAAATACTATAGCACCTAACTCCATCTTGAGCCGTCAGTTTCGTTGTACTTCCGCATCCAACGGTCGCTCCTCGCTTCCTTCTAAAGATCCATGGAATCTTACCCAGAAACTGCTAAAGATCCATCGTTCTTGCGAAGTTTTTGTCCAATAGTAGTCCACTCCTGTGCAGGTTTTGATCTCCGAACAAGTTCACTTCTCGAAGTTTGTGAATTCGTGTGTGTTTAGGGGTTTATGAGAATATTCCCATGGAATCTTACACGAAAACTCTTAAAGATCCATTGTTCTTGTGAAGTTCTAGTCCAATAGTAGTCCACTCCTGGCCAGGTTTCGATCGCCGAACAAGTTCACTTCTCGAAGTTTGCGAATTCGTGTGTGTTTAGGGGTTTATGAGAATATCCCCATGGAATCTTACCCGGAAACTGCTAAATATCCATCGTTCTTGCGAAGTTCTAGTCCAATAGTAGTCCACTCCTGGCCAGGTTTAGATCTCCGAACAAGTTCACTTCTCGAAGTTTTCGAATTCGTGTGTGTTTAGGGGTTTATGAGAATATTCCCATGGAATCTTACCCGGAAACTGCTAAAGATCCATCGTTCTTGCGAAGTTCAAGTCCAATAGTAGTCCACTCCTGGCCAGGTTTAGATCTCCGAACAAGTTCAATTCTCGAAGTTTGCGAATTCGTGTGTGTTTAGGGTTTATGAGAATATTCCCATGTAATCTTACCCGGAAACTGATAAAGATCCATCGTTCTTGCGAAGTTCTAGTCCAATAGTAGTCCACTCATGGCCAGGTTTCGATCTCCGAACAAGTTCACTTCTCGAAGTTTGCGAATTCGTGTGTGTGTAGGTGTTTATGAGAATATTCCCATGAAAGCAACAAAGATGGAGTGCCATGGAATGCCAATAGGTTTCGGCGCATACAAAGTAACTGTGACTACTTCTCGTGTTGATGATGCTCATCTCTACAAGCCATCGGGTAACTTGAAGCGTGTGTTGGATGCTGTAGGAACTTATGTCACATGGGCCAATGATCTGATAATGCCTGCCATCTGATAATCTATTAATTTTTTTAAATGTTGATCAGGAGACAATGGTTCTTTTTTTTGTTGCTTTCATCAGTTTAAAACAATGAGTGTTTCAGGAAACAATGCTGATCGGTTAACTTGTTTAAATGTTGATCTGTTGACTTGTTACATTTTAATGGTTTTTATCTGAATAAATGGAAGTCAATTTATATATATTTGTGTGCATCGAAAAGCAATTTTATATATTTTTTTTCTAAAAAGTAAAAGAATCACAACTTCTAAACATGGTTGTAAATCGAAAACCTATAATGAAAAAAAGGATATCACTACACAGGGCATGGGTTGTGAAACAATTCATTACAACCAAGCTAAGAGTTGTGAAACTGTAATTATACAACACAAACAAATATTGTGATACATTTTTATGCTAAACAAAGTACGGGTTGTGATACAAAAATAATGGTTGTGATACTTGTTTCTGCTACACATCGGATTTGTTGTGAAACAGTTGATTACAACAATGCACTGGATTGTGGAAATAAACTTCTACTATAAATACAAAGGTTGTGATACATGTTTATGCTACACAAGTTAGCAGTTGTGAATATGATGTCATACTACTATGAACATGGTTGTGATACGAGTTTCTCCTATACATATTTTTGTTGTGTAAGAAATACTTACAACCCAAGTAATGATTGTGAAACATGTCTTATACTACGCTGCCTTAAGTTGTGATACGGGTTCCTGCTACACAACCCTCTTGTTGTGAAACATGAGCTGGGAATGTCCTACAACTATAATAATAGTTGGGAGAATGGTATAGACACAACTGATATATTGGTTGTGTTAGATGTTTATAAGACATATAACTTGGTTGTGAAACAAATTATTACAACAACTTGAAGAGTTGTGTGAGACGTTGCCCAGTAATTTGGATGAAGTTTCACAACTGAAGCAAGTGTTGTACAAAACTGAACCACAACCACGTTTACGACTCTAACTGAAGAGTTGCAATGAATTGAAGACTTTCTACAACCCCGCTATTTTTCCGTAGATGTTGATGCATCTTTTCTTAAATCTACTTCTTTTGCAGGATAAGCTATGCTGGTTTGTAATGCTGATGGACTTTTCAATGCAGCTATGCTTCTTTTACTTATGCAGCTAATGCTTCTTTTATTTATGCAACTAATGCTACTCAGGTTGAATACAAGCCTTTAACTGCATCTCTTCAGTGGCTTCATCTGCTTAATAAATTACCAGCATGTAATAGATAATAGATTGTTTGCTTCCATCTCTGGTCCTTTGGAGTTACCACCATGTCAAAAGTAGAACCCTTGTATGTTATTTGTACATGGCGATTGGTCCTGTTTATATAACCCTCGTGTTTATAATCAACCAGATGACGCTTTAGCTAAACGTACGTGCAGGGATCAGGAATACTGCAAACTCGTGCTTATAATCAACCAGCTAACGCTTTAGCTAAGCGTACATACAGGGATAAGGAATAACTGTTTGCACTTTGCAGCATGAATGGTGGACTAATCCACCAAAGTGGCTAGTTTTTTCTAAACTGGCTGGAGATGTATAAGAAAAAAAACAACATCTTTCATCTATTAATTACCTACACAAGTAATTACAAGAGACCCAAATGGGTTTTATATAGTATGAAACTAGGAATATATGAGTCGATACACGTAACCACCAAGGATAACTATTAGCATACCCCCGACACGTCGTAGCTTCTGTGGCTTTGCCTAAGGCATGCATGGTTCATGCATGATGACACATACTAATTTACAACAAGCTCTTTCTTATAAAATTCTACTTTTGACATTCCTCAAGTCAGAGTTCGGACGTCATGCATATTAAAAGCATGAACCCTAAGTATAACCATTCTTCTACTCTACTGCCCAGAATTTATACCTAAAAGATCAAAGAAATAACCATGTCCTTCAAAATTAAGCAAGTAAGCTCAAAGCTAGTAGGACCAATGTACAATTGTCATGAACCAAAACCTGTTCCTGACTTTGTTCCGCTTTCTGTCTTTGACAAGTTAGTAGAAGATGAAGACAATCATGAAGCGATCATATATGTGTACAAACCACCGAACCCATCAAATACATTATTAGAGCAAGGTCTCCGTAAGGCTTTAGTCGAATACCCAGAAATGGCTGGCAGGTTTTCTACAAAGGATATTTGTGATGAACGTGTAATACTACTAAATGACAAAGGTATGAGATTCATTGAAGCAACCGCTGATTGCACTCTCGATGAGGTTATTCCATTCAAGCCAGCTACCTTGTCGAGTTTCAACCCAAATGAAAGAGGACTAGATGAATTGCCCCTTGTTCAGCTTACTAGATTCACTTGTGATTCACTGGTTATATTCTTTTCCAGCAGCCATACGGTGGCTGATGGAGCATCTGCAAGTCAATTCGTTGTTGCATGGAGCCAAGCTTGTCGAGGTTTACAGATTCCTCCACGCCCTTTGTACAACCGGAACATATTTGTTCCACGAGATACGCCTATAGTCGCTTACGACCACAAAAACATTGAAGTTGCAAAGAGGGTGATCAATCATAATGAGCTAATGGATCAACTACTTCCTTTCTCGGCAGATGATGTGGTCTATCATAAAGCACATTTCACGCCCGAATTTATTGCGAAGCTTAAGAATAAGGCTAATTCTCCAATTCCGGATATGGACAATGGTGAACAAAGGCCTTATTCGACTTTTGAGAGCTTGGTAGCTCATCTTTGGAGAACCATGGCTAGGGTCCGAGGTCTTGCAGATCTTCAGACAACCGAAATGAAGATTTCCGTGAACGGACGAAGTAGGTTGAAACCTTGTGTTCCAGATGAGTACTTCGGGAATTTGGTTCTTGCAGCATTTCCTCAATCTCGAGTAAAAGAACTTTTGGATAATTCTTTGAGCCACGCCGCAGAGGTAATTCATCAAGCTATAGTGAAGTTGAACTCGGATTACTTCAAATCTTTTATAGACTTTGCAAACAGTGACATGCAGAATGAGGATTTAATATTAGATGAAGCGAACTGGAAAGTTCCAACTTTGTGGCCGAATTTGGAGGTCGATAGTTGGCTTGGGTTTCCATTCAACACGGTGGATTTCGGTTTTGGAAAGCCTTACATTTTCATGCCATTATTTGGAGCTTGGGAGGGTGTGGTATATTTACTTCCTTCGTTTGATGGTGATGGAAGAAGCATAGATATCTACATAACTTTGTTTCAGCAACATTTGGATATGTTCCAAGAAATTTGTTTCTGCATAGACTAATTATTAATAAGAACGTGAAGAACAAAGACTTGAAATTACTACTACTGGTTCTACTACTAATGAACTCTGTATTTTACTTGTGATTTCGAGTTTGCAACTTGTTATTTACTACTCCCTCCGTCCCCTATTAAGTGACCTATTTACTTTTAGATTTTGTCCCATTGTTAAATATCCTATATCACTAAATAAGGAGATATTTCTTAAATTATCCTTTTAATTGATTATAAGAAATATATAAAATATGCATAATTTGATAGGCATATTTATATTCGTTACATAGGTGTTTTAAAATGTTTTTCAATGGTATAAAGTTTGCGAACATCAATGGTGTAGTTTAGAGATAAATCATTTCAAAATTTCACTAATTATTAAGGGTATAATTATAAAATATATTTAAAAATATTCTTTTCCATTGCTTGCCTTAAAAATTGTGCAAATTTGAACTAAGTCACTTAACAGTGGGATGGAGGAAATATGAACCTTTATATTGCTCAAGTGGATGATTTGTTTTCAGTAAAAAGATAAGTTCATATGAAGTTGTGTGTTATCTATCTCCCTGTCTCGCTTTCTAATCCCATTGAAGTGCGCTACTTTTCTTTACAAGGTTTCATAATGTAAGAATAACTTCGCTAGCTTGCAAGGGTTCGCTTACAATGGTAGAAAAAACCAAAGCAATGGCATTTGGTATTTAGAAAGTACCATTCTAATGCTTGTTCCTATTGACCGCTAATTTGCATTTCGCTTATTCATCAAGGAAGTTTGAAAAGTTGGGGAGGAATTTTTGGCCAGTTATGCTACGACAAAAAAGATAACATCATTAAGGTTTTGTAGTCCAAAGAGAGGTGCCTTGACAATCAATCATCCTCATTGGAACGATAACATGAAAAAAATCAAAGCTACGAGACAGAACTACTAGATATTACGATTGTATTATTGAATGAGATAATTTACATTGAGAACCCATAAGGTATATATAGCGACACCATAACTTGGTATGCAAGACTAATACTTGTAAATCAATTCATACTAAATATATCGAATACTAAATATAACTCTAAACACTAAAACTTTCCATATAATATTTGTATACTCTAACACCCTCCCTCAATCTCATCGGGATTGGAAAAATCGCATGAGCTTGGCCATGAAAGTTGTTGATGAAGTGCGGTGCCAATAAACGCCCGAGAATTATAAGAAGAAGCGTGTAACTATTAAAAAGAATACCGATTCGGAAAACCATAACTTGTGCGTCACCATAACTTGTTTAGCACGACAAAACCAAGTGAGAAAATGACGTTGTTGGCTGATCATCAGTGACCAAGACTGGCCATGATGGAGAAATTAGGCCGAGAAGAGATGAAAGGATCAAGACAGTGATCGGTGGAACGAGAGTGGAATGATCCCTGCTTCCAATGATGGTGGTGACTGGAACAGATGATGACCATAAAGAATAGGCCATAATGCAGAGAAGGGGAAATAGACAGACGTGTATGCTAGGCTTGGACTAATGGCTACAGGAATGACTTATGTTTTGGGAACTGGTGGTCTTGGTTTAATGGATGAGCTTAGAGGATTTGGTGGGCTTAGATAGTGAACTAGGAAAGCTCAGGTGGTGGACTGGACGGGCAGTAGGATAGAATTGGAGAGAAGAAAAATAGGGGATGGGAACAATCAACTAATTGATCGACAAGAGAGGAACAGTAGTCAGAGGTAGTGATGGAAGAATTTAGAGGCTCGGGATTGAATAGTGGACCAGAATCGGGGAAAACGAGTGATATACTTGGACAGAGAGGTGAGAAGAAAAGATGGTGGGGTAAAATTAATGGGACAGAAGAGGTGATGGAATAAGGCAACAAGATTAGAAGAACAATATAGCACCCGGTGATTTTTTTTTTTTTTTTTTTTTTGGTAATTGGAAAAATAATAGGATAGTTGATAATATGGTTTGGTTGGCAAATTAATTAAAGAATATAGAGGAAAGGTGGTGATGTGAAATATTGGACTAGGTGGAGAAGTGGGGTACTTGACGGATTAATGTTCTAAACAGTCAGTTGGGAGAGGAGAGAAGTTACGCATGAAAACTCAACCGAGGAAGGAAAAATGGAAACGAAGAGAGAAAGGAAAGTGAAGGAGGACGAGATGCGTTGGATGCAAACCTAATAAGAAAAACTAATCATATTGCAGCGGAGGAAAGATCCGGCGGACGGTAGCATTGAAGGCTACCGCCGACGGTTAGAAAAGAAAACGAGGTGAGCAACAGGTCCGGATCGAACCTTCTGATACCAAGACAGAACTACTAGATATTACGATTGTATTATTGAATGAGATAATTTACATTGAGAACCCATAAGGTATATACAACGACACCATAACTTGGTATGCAAGACTAATACTTGTAAATCAATTCATACTAAATATATCGAATACTAAATATAACTCTAAACACTAAAACTTTCCATATAATATTTGTATACTCTAACACTACGAAAAGTTATATGTTATTTTCAGAATTCAGTTGCCAAGAGTCTAAATCGTACTCCAAAATTTTGTATCCTAATAATCTTATAAACTTCAAAATAAACAAAATTCCAATTTGACTTTAACCGTTATGAAAATGTAGGTTTTTAATTATATGTCAAAAACCAATAAGTTACTCGAGATCGATCTTGCTACTGAGAACTCTCGAGGCAAAAATCACAACGGACTATGATCTTAAACATGTTGTGGACCACAATAATTCTACACAACAGATTCCACGATTTTTAGATGAGATCAAGTTGCGGACAAAAGTCGACACAACAATTAGCACGAACATCATGTTGCGGACGGAAAAGATAGGACAAATTAACATTTCACGTACACCCCTAAAGCTTAAAAGAACTTTGACCTTGAACACGAGTACGTTGTGGATTGATAATCGATACAACAGCATTTTTGATCCTTGAAAATAATATTGAGTTTTCATTTGATGGTGGCTGATGACCGTTTTCGAGGTAGCTGCACCATGCCTTGGATTTAATTTTTCAAAAGCAACACTTTTTGCCTCTATGTTGGTGGGGATTGAAAGACGGACGTAATAAAACAAAGATCAGCGGGTCAATCGAATCGGTTTCTAATGTAACACTGATGACTAGAGAAGGTGCTGATGCAACAGATGATTTTCCGATGTTTTACGCTGACAGTGTGCTTACTAGACTAGTTGGATTGGTTTGGTCCAATTCATGAATCATTTGTTGAACCGTATCCAACTGGTCAGGTTGGATGGAGATATCTGTAGGTAAAATTGAACGGGTCAGAAATGTCCAGTCTATTCTGGTTTAGCTCATGCTTCGGCTTGGGAAAAAAATTTACAAGATTCCTGTAGTTGGTTGGAAACATCCGAGAGCTTATGGATCCGCACAAGAGGCTCTGACGTGGAAGTTCGTCTAAGGTGATTGCGGCTCGGTTGAAAGAACGGCGTAATCGTCAGCGTCAGCCTTATGTAATGGCTTGGCTTCACTTAATGCCGAACTGTGGTCTTTCCTTTCAAACTTTTTGTAACAGTCTTTTCGAACTGTTATCTTTTCCTACAGAACTTCTTGTAACGGTTATTCGACATTCCTTTGTAAACCTTTTCATCAAACTTTCGTGATACTTTTCTGGAGGTCTTCTCTAGGGTTTTCCCCTCCAGTTTCTGTCATATATGTAGTTGGTGTTATTGATGGAATAGATGATGCAAACATCTAGAGATGCAGGTAGCTAGACGGCCCTGCGAACATGGTAGTAGTTATTCTGAAAAACTACGAACTCGAGTATGTGGTTGATGCGTTATTTAAAAAGCAATTTCTTTAAACTTTGGACTTGAACATGCTGCGGGTCGAACATCCTGCCAATTATTTTAACGATCTTTACAGTAATAAAGTTTTGGTCGCTTTCAAAGGTAATAGCTTCATCAAACCTCGAACTACGAAGTTGGATTGCAGCAGTTGCAATCATCTGGACTGCAATAACTATGATTTGCTAGATTGCAACAACTGCGATCAGCTGGATTGTAGAAATTGTGATCAAAACTGGATTGCAGCAGTTACGATCAACTTGGTTGCAACAGTTATTGTTGACAGCGTCCAAATTGCTTTTCTCGTAGTTCCCATTAGTCGGCGTCAACGTTCGTACCTAGAAATATTTCCAGGAACGTAAAAAACACATTGTGTTTGGTGATGATGATGAAAACATGGGTTTACACAAAACAAGCATAAATAAAAGAGACACGAATTTAACGTGGTTCAACATGTTTTGCTTACATCCACGAATAAATCACCGTAGGGAGAGATATTATATTGATGTTTGGGTTACAGTGATTTATGATCCCTTTTAGGGTTTTCTTGTGTAATTTCGAGACAAACTTCATATGGAAGCAACTTGGTCTGCAAGTCATCCAGAAACTTCTAGAATCTTCTTCCAGGGTTTTTACACCGGGTCGGTGTTAATGGGACAAATTGACATGTGCTAGCGGGTTTGACCAGCGACCTTGTCTTTGACTGATATGGTTGACTTTTTGGTGTTGGTTGCAACTGTCGATCTTTGACTGAAAGACTGCCTTGAGTGGAACCCTGACTGGAGGACGGATAGTTGTCAACATGGATGGAGGCTGGCTGACAACACGATTGGAAAGATGGCTGAAATCTGGATAGCAGCGCAGTTGGCAACATGTTTGGAAAGAGGCTGTCAGCATGGCTGTGTGGTTGGAAACAGGATGGTAGCATGGCTGGAAACATGGCTTCGACAGTTGACTGACGGTTGACCAGCCATTGACTTTGACGACTGACTGGTCGTTAACTTTGACCACTGACCGGTTGTTGACTTTGACCGTTAACCGACCAACAAATTCGGTTATTCCGTAACTGAGTTGACTGGCTGAATGGAAGACTTGAACGAGATCCAAATGGTGGTTCAAGTAGCAATCATGCCTAAAATATAGCATTTTTACTTATGGTACAAACACCCTGCTTCCAAAAGAATTAGAACACGCGCGAAACTTGATGAAGCTCTTGAATAACTTGAAATATCTGACATTACAATTTTGTTTTTCCCAAAAAAAATGCTATCTCTAGAGATACCTATAACTTCCAAAGAGAATGTTTACTGGGAAGGGACCTAGAAAAAGGTCCAATTTGGTAATTTTACTATTCCTTATCAAAAATTCCAAAAGGGATGTTTTAGAATTTTTGCGATGTTTTTAACCCTTTTTACCCCTTGCGATAGATTTTTCACAATGATTTTGGTCAAGGGGTCCTCTTAGAGTCTAGTTGACTGATCAAGGACAAAAGACTTCCGTCCTTCACCAGTTGACTCGTCAAGGACGAGTGTGAACTGCTACTAGATATAATATTGTTAACCAGTCAGTATGATTCTATTAACCAGATAGTATCTCGAGCGCACTCCAAAAATTTCATCATGCAGTCATGTACATCATCACTTCAGAGACATAGGCGGTATATTTTTGGATAAAATTTGCCCTTTTGGTCATTTGAACCTGTTTTTGAATTGAGTAGGATTCTGGGGGCGCCGAATTTCACCTTTTTTTAAGTCCTAATGGCAAAAATCTCCTTCCAAATAATTTGCATTCTTCGATTTTAGTTTCAACCAACTTATTTCCCTTGCGTTGCTAGTCCTAATGTGGCAAAAATCTCCTTCCAAATCTTTTGCATTCTTCAAATTTAGTTTCAACCACCTTATTTCCCTTGCGGTTGCTAGTAAATGGAATCACTTAAGATATTGTAGAAATGAAACTGCATGCATACCTTATTTAGTGAAAGTTGGATGAATTGTGGTTTAATTGAGAATGAAATGAGCTAATGATGGTTCCTTTGGACATTCTCAAATTACTGCAAAAACGAAAGTATTTCAGCTCGAAATAAAAATAACCTTTGAATTTGATAAAAACAAGTCCAAAAAAATGGTTAATTAATTAGTCGATACATTTTGTGATCAAGAACCTCACGCAGTGTCCATACCACACCATATCTCAATGCTAATGTCCCGGCTTAACATTTCACAGGAGCTATAAATATTCTTTCCTGCTCAATGCACTTTTGACAGGAGCTAAATCCTGAAAGAGCACAGTTAAACTATTTAGTTTGTTTATACTGGTAGGCCTGAGAGGCCCAAGTGCTTTTGTGACGTAACATAGATATATAAAATGTGAAAACAGGAGCAGAAAGATATAAATGACCAACATGGCTGGAATTATTTAATCAAAAACATCATTTCCTCTCACCTAATTTACTCACACCGACATGCCTTATTACGCTGCATGGGTTGTTGTTGCATTAGAGGGTTATTTTCTTTGCATACCGTAAGCTATTTGGTTTGTGCTTTTACTATACAGATTTCTTTTGGCCCCTGGGGTCGTATCTTTTCTTTTTCTCTCTGGTAAAGCTGTCTGTTATAAAACTGTATTAGTACCTCTGCCATTCAAACAAAACAATTACATACCTAATATATGTTACGTTACATCCGCAAGTCAGAGTTGAGAGACAGATCACAATACTAAAAGCATGAACTCTCACATATAAAATCGCTTCTAAATAGGTACAACTAACTACAACGCCAACCTAAGTTTCTTCTACTTCCCAGCCATGTCCATTATCAAAGTTGTTCAAGACAGTTCAAAGCTTATTAGACCAACATTTTACGATGATTCGAGTGATGAAGATCATTATGGTCGAGCATCAAGTCTCACTACTAGCGAGTTTGTTCCTCTTACTGTCTTTGATAGGTTAGCAGAAGACGAGCATTCGTGTACATTGTACGCTTATAGACCACCAAACCCATCAAACATACTGCTAGAAGAAGGTCTCCGGAAAGCTTTATCAGAGTATCCAGAATGGGCTGGAAGGTTTGGTATAGATGATTGTGGTCGACGTGTAATTCTACTCAGCAATGAAGGTATGAGGCTCATTGAAGCATCGACTAACTGCACTCTCGATGAGGCTATGCCCTTTAAAAAATCTACATTACTGAGCTTTAACCCAAGCTATGAAGGAATTGAAGAATTAGCTCTAGTTCAGCTCACTAGATTCACTTGTGGTTCATTAGTTTTAAGTTTTTCATCAAACCACATGGTTGCAGATGGTATTCTTATGAGCCGATTCATGATCGCATGGGGTCAAGCTTGCCGTGGAATTGACATGCATCCGTGTCCTTCACATGACCGAAACATTTTTTCTCCTCGTGTTCCTTCTTGTGTCAAGTTTGATCATATGACTGCTGAGATCACAAAGAGAGATATCATTCAAGAATTTGTCAAACCTCCATATTCAGGGGATGATGTGATTCAACACAAGGTTCATTTCAGCCCCGAGTTTCTAGCCAAGATAAGGAGTAATGCTTCTTCTTTACGGTCAGGTATTGTGAATGGCGAGCAAAGACCTTATAGCACATTTGTAAGCTTAGCTGCTCATTTATGGAGAACCATTACAAAGGTTCGAGATCATGCCAAATTTCAGAAAACTGAAATGCGGATATCCGTGAACGGTCGAAGAAGGATGAAACCACGAATTCCTGACGAGTTCTTTGGTAATTTAGTACTCTGGGCTAACCCTGAAGCTCAGGCAAAGGATATATTGGATGAACCACTGAGTAGTACTGCGGAGACAATACATGATGCAGTAGCTAAGGTGAACGATGATTACTTCAAATCTTATATTGACTTTGCAACTTACAACATACAGGAGGAAGATTTAATACCTAAAGAAAATTGGTCAGTGCCATCTTGGTGGCCAAATCTGGAAGTTGGTTGTTGGCTTGGATATCCATTTAGTGACATTGATTTCGGGGTTGGGAAACCGTGTATTATCATGCCTCCGTTTCATGATTGGGAGGGTGTTATATACTTACTTCCATCCTGTGGTGGTGATGAAGGTATAGATGTTTACTTGAGTTTATTTCAACAACAATTGGGTCTTTTTGAAAAGTTATGTTACTCCATAGACTAAACGCTTTTTCTTGTATTTTCATAGTTAGCACATCACTGCTGAAATTAATAATCCATGGTGTTTTTCTCATTACAAGCTGACACCGACTTCATCCCGGAAAGTAATGTTTTTTTTTCGAAACACCAAAATTCATTCCATGAGTGATGCGAAAGCACAAGAAAAACATGAAGTACAATAATCACAATAGTTAAGCGATGGGATTACGTGTTGTCTCTAAATTTTTCCCATATACACATAAAATCATCGAAAGTAAAGATTCTAAGCTCTTTATACATAGAATCCCAGGTGTGCAGAGTTGCTTTAACATTAATGAGCAATTTCTCGTAAGTGATTGATTTACTCCTGAACACCCTGTTGTTCCTTTCGGTCCAAAGAACACACCATATCGCAAATGGGAGGCAGTACTTGATGAATATCGACGGTTTCAAGCTAAATTAAAGTTTCCAATCGGTTAGAACATGGAGCACTGTATTGGGAGGAGACTATGTTGAATCAAGCAAACCTAAAAATGCAACCATAAATCAGCTGCGACCTTGCAGCTAATAAAGAGATTGTTTGCGGACTCATCTTCGTTATTGTTGCAAAACCTACATCTACCGTTCTCAATTAATGTTAAAACACACTACTTTCCAAGTTTCCAGTTCTCCGGATATCTGAAAATGTTCAGTTTCCGACTACAATATCATCCGTACGAGAATCATCGACTCTATATGTTTGATGTTAGGAATATCAGAGATCGCTTTCAAAATGTTGTTATTTATCAGTTTTATTACTTTTATTATTAAACAACCGGTTGTAGTCTTGTACATGTGGGTCATGCATGAGTAGTCTCGGACTCTCGGTTGTAATAATCAACTCTGGCCAGAAGAGCAGATTATTATAGGCAATCAAACCAAATGTTTTGACTCGCGTGTTCCACGTTTATCGGTCGCCTTTGCTAAGGTGTTGAGTCGCTCCATATTAAGACCATACTCTTAAGATTGGAAAACCGGTTGGGATAGATGTCTAAACCAAAGACCCACCATTTGCCATGTCTGCACTGGCATATTCCATGCTTGTTTTGCAACATTTTCAAAAAGTTTTGTCCAAGTGGGAAGGAATAGAGGTGTAAAACGTGCGGCCTGGTTAACCCAGCCCACAAAATCACGTACTTAGCGTGATACGTGCTGGCTAGGTTGTGCCAGAGATTCAGCTGTGCCGTGCTAAATGATGATATGACACAGAGGAAACAGTCGATTAGTAAATGTAACCTAGGAGAATCCACTCCTAAAAACAGTTTAACAACTACAATCCACGAGCTAAATCAAAAGGATATGCAACTCTAATACAAGAGTTCAGAGAAAGAAATAATGGTCTAATCACAATTAACTGATTGATTAATTTTAATATCAAAAGAGTGAGCTACACTATGGGAAAAACAGTTATCCACAGCTGTAGCTTTACAACTCGTATTTTTAAAGTTGTAGAAGAGGGTATGTTTTACTACTTTTTTCAAACAAAGAGTTGTCAAACTAAAAAAGGTCTAACTCTTAGGCGGAAAGAGGACCAAAGAGTAGTGATGAGAATCAAAACCACAACGGTTTGCGTGAAAAGAGTTGCGTACAGGAGGGACCACCTTTAGACTTTAACAACTGATATCGTAAAGGTAGTGAATATCTATATAACAACATTGTTAAGGGTTGTTGAAGCAAAAAGAAAATATCAGTTATATAACAACATTCTTAAGGGTTGTTGAAGCAAAAAGAAAATATCAGTTGGAAAAATAATGTTTGAGAGATTTGAACACGAGACTACTGTGTGCTTAGCACAAGTCATCAACCATCCTTCCGGATTCACAATTTTGGTAGTTTTGTGGTTGTTTTTTTTTTGTCATTTATAATCACAACCCCTATAAGAGTTGTAAAAATAAAAATTGATTTTGAAAAAAAAAAAATTTGGTAGTTTTGTGTTTTTTTTTTGTCATTCATAATCACAACCCCTATAAGACTTGTAAAAATAAAAATTAATTTTGAAAAAAAAATGAGGTTGAGGTTAGTCGAACCTGAGCCACCTCCTTTCAAGTCTAGGATTCCAACCATCCTTCCACATTTACATGACTGATTATATTTTACATCTACTATAAAAAAAGTGATAAGAAAAAAAATGTTAAGGAAACAAAATAAATGGAAGGTTATGATGTAAATGGATGGTTATGATAGGAGATTGAAAAGATAAGGAGAAAAAGATAAATAGACCTTCTATAACCCCTTAAGAGTCGTCGTAGAGGTATAAACACTTTTGCTAAATTTTTCTCACTTCTGCCAGATTTTATTAACTTCTGGAAAAAAAAATCTCACTTCTGCTAAAAATTATTTTGGTCTCCGGTTCCGTTAAATTTGTCACTTCTGCTAAATTTTTCTCACTTATGATAAATAAACCTTCTACAACCCCCTTAAGAGTCGTCGTGAAGGGTTAAACGGTTCTGCTAAATTTTTCTCACTTCCGCTAGATTTTTTTCACTTCTGCAGAAAAAATCCCACTTCTGCTAAATTTTTCTTACTTCTGCTAAAAATTATTTTGGTCTCCGGTTCTGCTAAATTTTTCTCACTTCTGCTAAAAACTATTTTCTCTAACACCCCTCACTAAACTCTAGAAATCTAGGCCTTTCAAGATTGGGTAGAAATATCTAAAAGAGGGTCTTTTAAGGTTTTAGAGAATATTCAGATGAAATCTTACCTATAAATGGTTCATCTTTATGAGTTTCTATGATATATCCTGATAAATTTGGAACTGGAACCACTTCGAATACTGAGGGTTCATGGTTCGTATGTCCTTGAACCACATTTGAAGATATTAATGACACATAAGCTCCACCTTTATGATTTTCTATAATATATCCTGCTAAATTTGGAGTTAGAACCACTTTGGACACTGAGGGTTGATGGTCTTATATATCAACCTCCTAATGGGTGGATTCATTGTTCTTACGAAGTTTCCAACTTATAATAGTCAACTCGCGGCCATGTTTCGAGCTCGGAACCAATTTATTTCTCGAAGTCGCCAGAAAAGGGTTTGTATAAGGTTTCAGAGAATAGTCCATGGAATTTTAACTATGAATAGTTGGATTCATAGTTCTTACGAAGTTTTCAACCTATAGTAGTCAACTCGCGGTCAGGTTTCAAGCTCGGAGCCACTTTCTTTCTCGAAGTCGCCATAAAAAGGTTTGTTTAAGGTTTCAGAGAATATTCCAATAGAATCTTACCTATACATGGTTAGATTCATCGTTCTTGCGAAGTTTCCAACTTATAATAGTCAACTCGGGGCCAGGTTTCGAGATCGGAGCCACTTTCTTTCCCGAAGTCGCCAGAAAAGGGTTTGTTTAAGGTTTCGGAGAATATTCCGATGGAATCTTACCTATGGATGGTTAGATTCATTATTCTTACGAAGTGTCCGACTTATAGTAGTCAACTCCCCGCCAGGTTTCGAGCTCGGAGCCACTTTTTTTCTCGAAGTCCCCAGAAAAAGGTTTGTTTAAGGTTTCGAAAAATATTCCGATAGAATCTAACCTATGAATGGTTGGATTCATCGTTATTACGAAGTTTCCAACTTATAGTAGTCAACTCGGGGCCAGGTTTCGATATCGGAGCCACTTTCTTTCCCGAAGTCGCCAGCAAACGTTTATTTAAGGTTTCAGAGAATATTCCGATGGAACCTATGGATGGTTAGATTCATCATTCTTACGAAGTTTCCAACTTATAGTAGTCAACTCCCATCCAGGTTTCGAGCTCGGAGCCACTTTCTTTCTCGAAGTTGTCAGAAAAGGGTTTGTTTAAGGTTTTAGAGAATATTCCGATAGAATCTTACCTATGAATGGCTGGATTCATCGTTCTTACGAATTTTCCAACTTATATAGTTAACTCGGGGCCAAGTTTCGAGATCGGAGCCAATTTCTTTCCCGAAGTCGCCAGAGAAGTGTTTGTTTAAGGTTTCAGAGAATCTTTCGATGGAATCTTACTTATGAATCCAACTATAGTAGTATCTGTTTAAGGTTTCAGAGAATATTCCATGGAATTTTAACTATGAATGGTTGGATTCATCGTTCTTATGAAGTTTTCAACTTATAGTAGTCAACTCCCAGCCAGGTTTCGAGCTCGGAGACATTTTCTTTCTCGAAATCGTCATAAAAGGGTTTGTTTAAGGTTTCAGATAATATTCCTATATAATCTTACATATGAATGGTTGGATTCATCGTTCTTACGAAGTTTCCAACTTATAGTAGTCAACTCGGGGCCAGGTTTCGAGATCGGAGCCACTTTCTTTCCCGAAGTCGTCAGAAAAGGGTTTGTTTAAGGTTTCAGAGAATCTTCCGATGGAATCTTACTTATGGATGGTTAGATTCATCATTCTTACGAAGTTTCCGACTTATAGTAGTCAACTCCCAGCCAGGTTTCGAGCTCGGAGCCATTTTATTTCTCAAAGTTGCCATAAAATGGTTTGTTTAAGGTTTTAGAGAATATTCTGATAGAGTATTACCTATGAATGGTTGGATTCATCGTTCTTACGAAGTTTCCGACTTATAGTAGTCAACTCGGGGCCAGGTTTCGAGATCGGAGCCACTTTCTTTCTTGGTTCATAGTTTGAATACCGTTATACCACATTTGAAGTTCGAATCGACACCGAGCTTCATATTTATCGATTTCGATGACGTATCCCGCTAATTTTGAAGTCAGAACCCTTCCGAATCTTCTTAGTTCATAGTTCGTATGCCATTATACCACATTTGAAGTTCGAATCGACAATGAGATTCATATTTATCGGTTTCGATGATGTATCATGCTAAGTTTGAAGTCTGAACCCTCTTGGAGCTTCTCGATTAATAGTGTGTATGCCGTCATGCCACATTTGAAGTTCGAAACAACACCTAAGTTTCATATATATCTATTTCGATGATATATCCTGCTATGTTTGAAGACAGAACCCTCCCAGAGCTTCTTGGTTCATAGTTTGTATGCCATTATACCACATTTGAAGTTTGAATCGACATTGAGATGCATATTCTTCGGTTTGATGATGTATCATGCTTAGTTTGAAGTATGAACCCTCCTGGAGCTTCTCGGTTCATAATTTTTATGCTTCTTGAGTCTACGAGTGTGAACTACAGTTACTTCATGACCTGTATGACTAGTCGAAATAACTTCGTGACCTATGTGACTAGTCGAAATTCAAATCGGAAGCACAAAGAGAAAGCACAAAAGCACAAAGAAACACACCAATTATCGAATTCATTTCTTATTTTTTAGCTTCATTTTTATAAATTTTTTGGATTTTTTTATATCAGAATGTCGATAACAATGTCTTAAATTTATTAATATTTTTTTGGAAATGTTTTTCGTGATTAAGGTCGATAAGTAAACCCGAATACATGAGTTCGTATTAGCACAAAGAGAAACACATGCTTCTCAATCCGTATGACCATCCCAAATACAATCTCAACCGTCCAGATTTTTTCTTAATCTGTATGAGTGGATCAAACATAATGTGGTCCGTCCATCATTTTCATTCGGATTCACTCATCAAATTTTTTCTGAAGCGTATGTTTACTCACTCGTTCTTGGTTGTATCACCAAACCCTCCCTCAACCACTCAAATCCAATTCCCATCAGTTTTTCTCTCAATCACCACTGCTGAAGAACACCTCTCCTCTCCTCCACATATGACCGTCGGCGCTCCATCACCACAACTCTCTTCTCTCAATCCCTCTTTTTCATCATCTTCTCTCAATCTCTCTCTTTAACTCCCCCTTTCTCTCATCAACAACAGTCAACAGTAGCAGCTCATCAAATCCATATCTGAACCAAATTCTAATCAACCCCATCACTGGTGGTGATAGAAAGATGATTTTGGAGATGTTGATGATGAATTAGAAGATGGGTTAAACTCAGATTTGAGTTTGGTTTGATTTTGGTGGGGTTCTCGAATTGCAAGTAGAGAGATGGATGAGAGGTTGCAGGCTGGTAAAGGCAGTAACTGTAGCTTGAAGTTTCAGCATCTCTCTCTGTTTATATAAAAACAAAACGTCCAAAAAAATACTCATCTTCTAATCTTTTTCCAGTCCATAAAAATACTCATCTCCCACAACCATGGCGTTCGAAATTTGTCTGAAAGCAGTTGCTGGTGCTCCCAATCTACTTGGTGACTGTAAGTTCATCCCGCAATTAAAATCCTCAAAATTCTTATTTTTATTTTCTTAGAGAAATTTCATGGTTTTTTTTGTTTTGTTTTGTTTTGATTGCTTGAAATTCAGGTCCTTTCTGTCAAAGAGTTCTTTTTAGTTCAATTTTGGTTGTTGTTTAATTAGTTTTTTTTTTTCAATCTTACCTATGGCAGCTTCATTTGGAGATGGAACTGGTGCCGGAAAGGATGCAGTGCTGAGCTGCAATGAGTTATAGAGAGTGCAGGTGGTAGTTGTCTCGAATGGTTTGAGCAGTTCAAGTTATTGCAGTGATGGTATCGTTGCAGCTACATGAGATGGAATTTTTGGTGGAGCTTCAGCTGTTGATACTGGTAGTTGTAGGCGGTGCTGTAATGGGTTAAAGGTGGCAGAATTGTTTAAGATGGTTATGCTCGATGAGATGGGAGTAAAGGTTATGTTGCAGCTGATTTGTTTAATGTGGGTCGATTTATTTTTATCATGTGAGTGAAACCATAACTAATTGCTTAGTATGGATTATATTTCTGTGATTCTGCTCTCTATTGTATCGTTCTTTTTATGTTGTGTATGTATTGTTCTGATCTCTTGTTATTTTCTATTATGAAGGCCTTGGACAAAATCAGATTTGAGGGTTGATTGATAAGAGCAAGCTCGATTCTCAACCCAAGCTCTTCTGTCTATTGTCATATAACCTAAGTAGTCAGATTGCTAATTTGCTGTCTACTATTGGCTGTTTCAGATTTGGTGAACAACCTTGGTACCATTGCAAGGTCTGGAACCAAAGAATTCATGGAAGCTTTGGCTGCTGGTGCTGATGTTAGTATGATTGGACAGTTTGGTGTAGGTTTCTACTATGCATACATTGTAGCTGACAAGGTTATTGTTACCACCAAGCACAATGATGATGAGCGATATGTCTGGGAATCCCAGGCTAGAGGATCTTTCACTGTTACCAGTGATACCTCTGGTGAAGTTCTTGGTAGGGGTACTAAGATTACTCTTGTTCTCGAAGTCGACATGGGTACGTCGACCGAACTTGCCTGTTCTTTGAATTGGACATTGGGACTATAGAGGAAACAATCTATATTGTAAACCGTATTCTTTAAACTTCTACGTAGAAGCGAGGTGAACTTGAATTTTATTTATATTGTAATTGTTAATTCACCCATTTAACAAGCTAGTGTTTGATTGCAGCCGCAGTTTGGTGTTGTTTCTGGTGACCTTGTTGTGAGAGATAGGTGCTTTGCAGGTTGTGTGCAATTGCTAGGTTGGAGTAGGTTATGTTGCAGTTAAGTAACTGTTAGAGATGGCCTGGTTTTTGATGAACCGATGGCTAGGGAGTTGTATTTCAGGCTCTAATGTTGTGTTGATACAATGAGTGTGTGCAAGTGTTAGATGCAGGCAGGAAGGGGATATGTTGGAATGATGTTGGTGATGAAGCAGTGTCATATTGAACTCATGGAGGAGATGCAGATGTGGATGCTTAGATGTATGTTTAGGTCTCAGGAGGTGGAGATGTGAAGCTGGTGATATTCAGATGGAGATTGATACTGTTTCAATGGGTCTGCTATTGCAGTTGAAGATTTGTTGTTGATGTTCATGGTACTTCTGGTGATGAAGGTAATGTGGAACAAGGTAAAATAAAGCAATACTAGATTGCTATAAGCAAGAAGAGAAGAGAATTCAAGCAAGAAGAGAAAGATAAGTTTTGTGTTTAATAATTTGATTGAGTAATAGATAGCTCTTACAAGACTTAATCTAGCCTTTATATAGGCTTGAAGAATAACTAAAGTAGGAAACAGAAAACTAAAAGGAAATCTAAAAGAATCCTAAAAATAAGAAAGACTGAAACTAGGAAACCATGGAAGCCAAACCTCTAAGCGGAATCTTCTGGAATTGTAGTATGCCCTGCATCAGTCCCCCCTTCTAGAGTAAAGCTCGTCCTCGAGTTGTCCAAACAAACCAGAAGTTCATTGTCACCATGAAACGTAAAAATCTCTTGAACATTAAATGTGTTGGAGATATTCCAATCATTTGGTAGATCAATAACATAAGCATTATCATTGATCTTCTTTAAAACCTTGAAAGGACCATATTTCTTCATCTTGGTTTTGTTATAAGTACCCACTGGAAATCTCTCTTTTCTTAGATGTATCATCACGAGCTCCCCTTCCTTGAAGGTTTTAAACCTCTTGTGTTTATCAGCATCCTCTTTATATTTAGAATTGGACTTCTCCAGTTTAGATTTTACTTCATTATGTAATTCAGTTGCTTTGTCTACAAAAGAGTCGGCTGCAGTGTTTGTACTCTGTGTGGTGGGTAAGGCTACCAAATCAAGAGTATGATTAGGTACTTTAGAGTACACAATCTCAAATGGAGTTTTCCCAGTAGAACGATTCACAGAAGTGTTGAAAGCGAATTCCATATGTGGCAATAACACATCCCACTGCTTACTATTATCCAGGCACTTAGCTCTAATCAAATTCCCAAGTGATCTATTAACAACCTCAGTCTGTCCATCAGTTTGCGGATGTGAAGTTGTGCTGTAGAACTGTGCCTAAGCGCATCCATAAACTTTTCCAGAAATAACTCAAAAATTTGGTATCTCTGTCAGAAGTGATAGACTTTGGAACCCCATGCAATCTTACTACTTCTTTAAAGAACAAAGAAGCAACATTAGAAGCGTCAGTTGATTTCTTACAAGCCACGAAGTGAGCCATTTTAGAGTAACGATCAACTACGACCATAACAGAATCATTACCTCTAGCAGTACGAGGTAAACCAAGTATAAAATCCATACTTATATCAACCCAAGGTGCATCAGGAACTGGTAAAGGAGTATACAACCCGGTATTTTGAATTGTACCCTTTGCTCTCTGACAGACCATGCATTTTTGTACGAACTTTTGTACATCACGTTTCAAAGATGGCCAGAAATATCTTTCTTCAATCAGGGCAATGGTTTTATCTCTCCCAAAATGACCACCAAGACCACTGCCATGTAATTCTCGCATAAGATGTAAACGTAAAGACCCTTGAGGAATACATAATCGATTCCCTTTAAAAAGAAAACCTTCTTGTATAAGAAAATCATCAACCCCATGAGTTTGAGAACTGCATTGATCCCATAGTTTGCCAAAATCTTCATCTTCTGGATAAATGTCTTTGATATAGTCAAATGCATAACTCTCATTACGAATTGTAGTTAATAGATGACTTCTTCTACTTAAGGCATCAGCAACTTGATTCAATTTGCCACTTTTGTCTCACGGAGAAAGTGTATTTGTTGAGTGTGGAAAGCCATCGATCATGCATTCTGTTAACTTTAGCAGAAGTATTCAAAAACTTCAAAGCATGGTTGTCAGTGTTGACAACAAATTCCCTATGTATAAGATAAGTATGCCACTGCTTAAGAGATTGAACAAGAGCCAATAACTCTAATTCATATGTAGACCATTTCTTTTGTGCATCTGAATTCTTCTCACTGTAATATGCAATTGGATGACCCTCCTGTGATAATACTGCACCAATACCAACAACAGATGCATCACAATCTATTTCAAAAGGCTTGTTGAAATTCGGAAGTGCAAGAATTGGTGCCGTACAAAGCTTTTTTTAAGAAGAATAAAGCTTTTATCCATTGCTTCCGTCCACTCAAACTTCTCCTTCTTGAGACAGTCAGTCAAAGGTGCAGAAATAGAGCTAAAGTTCACAAATCTTCGATAGAAAGAAGCCAAACCATGAAAACTACGAACATCACGAATAGAAGTAGGAACTGGCCAATCTTCAATTGCTTGAACTTTAGAAGGATCGACATGAATACCATCAGTAGAAATCACATATCCCAAAAATGTTACTGAAGAAGCCATGAAGGTACACTTCTTCAAATTAACATATAAAGAGTTGTCAGCAAGAACTTGAAACACTTGTGAAAGATGTTGGAGGTGTTCTGGCTCACTGCGACTAAAAATTAGTATGTCATCAAAATAGACAATAACAAATTTACTGAGAAAGGGTTGGAGAACCTGATTCATAGTCGCATAAAAGTACTAGGTGCATTAGATAACCCAAATGGCATGACCAGCCATTCATATAAACCTTCACGTGTCTTGAATGTTGTTTTCCACTCATCTCCACCTCGAATGCGTATTTGGTGGTAACCACTGCGTAAATCCAACTTAGTAAAAATAATAGCCCGACAGTAAATCAATCATATCATCAATACGCGGGATCGGAAATCTATAAGGAATGGTGATGCGATTTAATGCTCTGCAATCGATACACATCCTCCATCCATTGTTTTTTTACTAACCAAGAAGGCAGGACTGGCACAAGGACTGTTGCTAGGTCGTATCAAACCCTTTGTAAATCATTTACCTGTCCCTGTAATATCTCATGCTCAGCAGGACTCAAGCGATAGTGTGCTTGGTTTGGTAAAGAGGCTCCAGGAATAAAATCGATGCAGTGTTGAATATTCCGTAAAGGAGGTAATGCAGTTGGTAGTTCATCTGGAAATAAAACATTATATTGAAATAATAAGGGCTTCACCTTTGCAGGCAACTCAATCATAGGCTTAGAATCTTCATGGGAATGTAAAGAATGTTGTGGGTGCAAAGAACGAATAACAGTGGCTACGACAGCATCAGTCTGCGCACAAGAGTTTGAAGTGGAATTGGATGGACTAAGAACCTTGGTTTTCCCATTATGAACAAAAGTGTAAGTATTCTCGAATCCATTGTGAACCGCGTGAAGATCGTATTGCCAAGGTCTGCCAAGAAGAAGATGGGTTGCCGTCATATTAATGACATCACATAGAACTGTGTCTTCATAACCCTCAAAAGAGAATGACACATAACACTGAAGAGTAATCTTCTGTGTGCTAGAGGCATTAACCCATCCTACAGTGTAAGGTTCTGGATGAGAAGTTACTGGTAGTTCAAGCTTCTTAACTACGTGATCACAATATAATTATCCACACTGCCACTATCAATTATCATCTTGCAGATTTTACCCCCAATATAACATCTTGATTTAAAAATATTGTGTCTCTGAGACTTGAATTTTTGAGTAAGAAATAATGGACGAATCATCCCAACAAACTCGTCGTCATCACCAGGTGAGTCTTCATCTTCGAACTCATTAAGCGCACCAGTGACTTCATTAATGAACTGAGGTTCACCAATCAAAGCATTGAATTTCCGACAATCACTAGAAGTGTGCCCCGATTGCTGACATTTATTGCACTTATCTCCACGAAATTTTGTATAAACATTATTAGCTCGCTGTTGCGGTGGAAATTGTTGTTGCCTGTTATGAAACCGATTCCCTGTAGTAAGAGGAGTTGGTTGCAGAGAGTGAGACTGCTGACCCGGCTGAAGATCAACTGGATTGGCTAAGATAGGTGTAGCCAGAGGTGGAGTATAAGGCACAATATGGTTAGGTTGTCGATGTGAATGGCTAACATCATCATAAGGAGGACTGGGAATATTCAAAACAGTATCTGGAGAAAATTTTTGAGATGAATTGGTACCCCTGTAAATATTTGGATAACGCCCTTGTCTGGATGGATAAATCCTAGAAGAACGAATAAGACGATTTTCTATCTTAATAGCTTGTTGCACAGCTTCGACCATAGTAAAAACTGAATGAGTCATAGCATTTTGTATTAATATATTCAGTCCCTCAATGAATCTTGCAACTAACTGTTCTTCAGATTCTTTGAGTTGATTTCGTGCGACCAAATTATAAAAATCTGACACATATTCTTCAACAGTTCGTACCCCCTGCTGAATGTTTTGTAATTTGATGAAAAGTTGCTGCATAAAGTCTCTAGGTAAGAACTTATCCCTGATCAAAGTTTTCATACGTTTCCAAGTACGTATTTTCGGTTTGTTAGCGTTTCTACGATCATCACAGATCTTATCCCACCAAGCTGCAGCTCCTCCTTTGAGTTTGTATCTCACAAGTTTAACCTTAGAATCTTCAGGGACCTCCATGAATTCGAAAAAATATTCTACCTCAAAGAACCAATCAGTTAGTTCTTCAATACGAAAATTTCCAGAGAAGTTGGGAATATCGGCTTTTAGTTGATATTCTGGTAAATAACTGTAAGGGTTGTGACCAGTTTTTAAACGTCGTTCTTCAATCCAATTCTTCTCTAGATCGTTCTCACGTTCATCTTCATCATCACTGTCAAGTGCAGGAGAAACTATCTTCTTCTTTGAATGACCTATGAAACCTTCATACGGTTTCTTAATGTTTAAAGTACGCAATACATCTTCAGGTACTTCATCATTCTGTAAAAACTGAAGTATATCTTCTTTAGTTTTTCCTTCTAAGTCTACAAGCTCAGGCATATCCAAATCTATATTTATATGTTTTGCAACCTTCAAAAGTTGATTCTGCATGGTTTCAAGCTTGGTATCTCTTAACCCTAATTTGTCCTCCATGGACTTCTCAAGAGCTTCAGTAATGTTTTTTTCCAAAATCTCGGTATGAGATTTGATGAGAGCTTCGATTGCTGCTAGAGTAACTGGTTGAGCAGTCATTTTTTTTTTTTTTTTGTATACGAAAAGGAACTAAAAAAGGATTGAAAGGTGTTGCGGAAGCGATGTAAAGGATCAAGTTATAGGATGAAAACCTAAAACGAAGCGGTTGATACCAACTAATGTGGAACAAGGTAAAAGAAAGCAATACTAGATTGCTATAAGCAAGAAGAGAAGAGAATTCAAGCAAGAAGAGAAAGATAAGTTTTGTGTTTAATAATTTGATTGAGTAATAGATAGCTCTTACAAGACTTAATCTAGCCTTTATATAGGCTTGAAGAATAACTAAACTAGGAAACAGAAAACTAAAAGGAAATCTAAAAGAATCCTAAAAATAAGAAAGACTGAAACTAGGAAACCATGGAAGCCAAACCTTTAAGAGGAATCTTCTGGAATTGTAGTATGCCCTGCATCAGAAGGAATGGATGACATTGATGGGTGCTGATTGTGTATGTTGTAGGCTTTTGGTTTGAGGTTATGGCCCTGAATTGCAAAGAGCTTTGCACAGGTGGAATGACTGAATAAGTTGCATCTAGATACTCACAACAAGAGCAGGTGATGGCGTTCCGAGCATCTGAGGATTGTTGGTGCTAATTCTGCAGTAGCTAGGTCAAGAAGATGGTGTTGCTGGAGTTTCTCGTGTAAGATAACTTGTTAGAGTCTCAATCTGATGAATGATTACATTGTAAATTGTTGATAATTTCACAAGTAAGAACGGTTATAATAATTTACAGACTTGAGATGTTAGATTGGTTTAAGTGTTTGAATTCTGTCATATTTCAATGATTTACATTTAAATGAATGCTGGTATATTTTGAATACTGTGACCAATTTCATTATTTTTTTTCACAAATGAAAAATAACCACAACTGCTATGAAAAGTCGACAAATAAGTGACTTACAACTCAAATAGAAGTTTTCAAGGAAATGATACACAACTCTTCCCATAGTTGTCCAAGAACTGACATACAACTGTAATCATAGTTGTCGACGAATGTTCTACAACCCAAACAAGTGTAGTGTAGGAGTTATTTTCACAATCCATGTAAGAGTTGTATTAGGCATTAAGAGCAAATTTCGAAAGACTTTGACAACTGACAAAAGCATTTTACAAAACTAAACTACAACTATGTTTACGACTTTATCTGAAGAGTTGTATAGATTTGAGGACTTTCTACAACCCCCCTCCTCCCTTATGCAACCTATCGATAAACGTCGTCGTAGATGTATGACAACTCTTTTCGAGAGTAGTTGATCACTGTTTTTCCCGTAGCGCTAATCCAAGCTACTCTACAAGATGAAACACGGGAAATACTTATAGTTCTAAATGAACCCTAATAAACCCTAAAACCAAACTCTTACTGAATATAACAAAACTCTAAAAATCCAAAACATAACAAGAATACGAATATCTTCCCTTTATTGGACTCTCTATTTATGACGGGAAAAGATATGCCAGCTCCATTGAAAGGAAACAAGTACCTGCCACTGTGTTGTGTTTGGGAATGTCCCATATCAGGCTTCCCGCTGCGACTGAACTCGCCCCGAGTTTACCTCCATTATTGACAACCATATGATCACCATGAGTGTTAACAGCAACAACAACTAGAGCCTGATTGGGTAGCACTCCCTTTTCCTCCCTAACTTGTTGTTTCTTAGTCGGCAGTAAAACCACTTTTGATCCTCTCCAGTAGAATTCATAGGTAATCGCCCTGCTCCTAAACAAAGCATCCACATCATACTTCCAAGGACGCCCTAAAAGCACACGACATAAATCCATGTATATTACTTCGCAGATGATGGCATCACGATAGACATTTCCAAAAGCAATTGGAATTTTGCAGACCTGCTCAATTCTTGTCTTTAACTAAGTTTTAATCCAACCAACACGATAAGGATGGGGTCTCTGTCTGCAAACCAAGTTCTCAGACTAACTTCCACGACACAAGATTTTCAGTACTCCCGCTATCGATAATAAAATCACAAATTTTTTATAAAATAATGCCTTCGAATTCAAGTAACTTATTTCTTTTAGTTATTTTTTAATTCTACGAGCAAGGAGTACCTTTTTACTCTTAACTTCTCTTTGCAGTACTTTCTGTACCACTAGAACAGCATGTGCCGCTTCATCTGAGTAAACATGATGAACATCTTCATCTTCTTCAATTAGTTTGGAGTCTGTAGTCTTGTCGTCTTCGATTAATCCACGGGTCGTCGTTTAGGAAAGTCATTTAAGTGATGCCCTAGAAGCATACAACAGTAACACTTGTCCCCCGAAAGTTTCGCATAAGGATAGTTGTTTTTCTTGAGTGCAGAAACGTCGATCGTAGGCACCTTTAGTAATGGTGGAGTCTGAAAAGTGGATGGTATTGGTAGAGATTCAGTTGGACTTTCTAGTGTTGGCTTTATTCTCTTCGACTCACCGGGCGCTTTAGACAACAACTTGGGTTGTAATTCAATCTTTTGAGCTAGACCACGGCTTCCGTTACCTTGGATATTGGATGAAAGTATAAAACTTCTTTGATTTCCGGATCTAGTGAGACCAAGAGGTGATTGAACCCTCACCCCTAAGCATTCTATTGTGCACTGTCTGCTGCCGCCATGAAGCAGCTCCCCCCTTTAACTTATATGAAACCAAATTGACTTGTTGGGTTTCAGGAATTTTCATGCATTCAAAAAAATCCTCAACTGAAGCAATATAATCAAAAAAACCTTCATTATCAATCTTACCGTCAGACATCGGCACTTCCAACTTCATCTTGTATGTTAGTGTGTTATTGACCCCATCATAGAATGCATTAGCTTGAGACGTGTCTTTGTGGAGGAAATCAGCATCGTAATCATCTTCTTCACACTCATTCCGATCTGGTCGTTCATGCCTCCTTGATCTTGATTCGAATCTATGTCGACGTTGCACGAAATTATGGTTGGCTTGGTAAGGATTGTGGAAGTAGCTTCTACAAGCCACACGGTTCTGCACATGATTCTTTTGTATGACATCGTTTACATCTTCAAAATCCATAAAGCTATCAGGAGCGAAATCATATTCTGAAAACCCTCGGCCATCCCGAACATTTTTTTTCCCCGATACCCATTGATGTTTGACCCATTCCACGGATCCCTTGATATATAATTTCCTCTTCTGAAAGCGGTATCACCAGCCTAATATTAGGAGCACGACTTGGACCTGTTCTGAAATTTTTTCTTGGCCCATAAAGATCTCTTACATCGTATCCTTTCGAAAGAAATCTTTGGTTCTGGAAACGACTATTAGGACGCCGTTCTCTTTCCCGGTTATGATCAACATGGTATGATTTCCAAGATTCAAATCTTTCAATGAATCTTGTATATCCTTCAAGACTTTTGTATACAAAACTAAGGTATCCCCTAGCCCAGCAACGATTTTGTCTTAACTTTCAATCATCATCATCATAAGATCTTTATCGGAATTATTTTCTCCATGAACACCTTCTGTAGTCGTCATCTTTTCTGAATACCCTAGATTATACGGGACTCCTCAACCGTTTCTAAGATAGATATTAAAGATGAGAAGCAATAAAGAACTTACTAAAAACAGTTAAACATGTATAATCCATGAGCTAAAACAAAAGGATATGCAACTCTAATCCAAGAGTTAAGAGAAAGAAATAATGGTTTAATCACAATCAACTGATTGATTAATTTTAATATCAAAAGAATGAGCTAATCCAAACGGCTCTACAAGAGGAAAACAGGGAAACACTTATAGCTCTAACTGAACCCAACCCTAAAACCAAACTCTTACTAAACATAACCAAACTCTAAAAATCCAAAATATAACAAAACTCTCTATTTAGGATGGGAAAAGATATGCCAGCTCCATTGAAAGGAAACAAGTACTAGCCACTGTGTTGTGTTTGGGAACATCCCATATCAAATGGCGTGCTGTGCTGTGCCTTAAAAACAATCATGATGTGCCGTGTCCTTGCGTGCCTGCCCACTTATTTTATATTTTCTAAAGTAAATATTTTCTGATATTTTAGTTAATATTATAATATTATTATAGAAATTAATCAGCATAACGAAAATAAAATATCAAAAACTGGCTAAAATAAGGACTCAAAAAAGATGATGTAATACCTAGTATTTTATGCATGATTTGGCTTGCTTTCTTCCCATGTCATGTCGTGTTGTGTCACGTGCCGGTGTGCCTATTTTTCCGGCACATCACAACACACTAAGCTAATGTGTTGTTCCCGTGCTACGCTAGGTCACGTGGTGTACCGTGCTGTGTTGCGCCATAAACGTGCTGGTCCAGCCCAATTTACACCTCTAGGAAGGAAGCTTATCAAAAAAACAAATATGTACCAAAAATATATATAAATCAAAAACCACACATATAGTCAAGTGTCAAGTTTACCAGTATTGTTGACGTTGTAAGCCAACGTCCGTATCCAAAAGCAAATATAGACAGGTGACACGGACCCAGGAGATTCCACACGAAAGATACATAGAATCACAGATATTCGACCATCATGCCGGGAAAAGGAAAACATTTACTCATATAAATATGTGGATCATAGATTTATGCAGTAGCATATTTACCTATGACAATTCACTATAGTAACTGAATTCTTGAAGCACCGTTAGAGGGTTGTTTCTTTGAATTAGGCGAAGTTGTTTGTTTGGTACGGTTTTCCTTGTAAAATTATTACTTTCGCCATTCAAAATAATCAAATACCCAATATTTTCTTAAGTCAGATCTGCAAGTCAGAGTTCAGAAAGACAGTTCATAATATCGAAAGCATGGATTAAATCACCTATATAAAACTACACATCTAGGTAAGCATATTCATGAGTTACAACTCAAACAAAAGTTTCTTCAACTACCCATAAATTTTTCCTCTAAAAACAAGTCATGTCCATCAAAGTTGAGATTGTGAGTTCAAAGCTAGTAGGACCAATGTACAATGGTTATGAACCAAAACCAGTTCCTAATACATTTATTTCTCTTACTGTCTTTGACAAGGTAGTGGAAGATGATTACGCATCGGTCCTATATGTGTATAAACCACCAAACCCATCAAACATGTCATTAGAACAAGGTCTCCGGAGGGCTTTAGTTGAGTACCCAGAAATGGCTGGCAGGTTTTCTACAAATGAAAACTGTGATGAACGTGTGATACTACTAAATGACAAAGGTATGAGATTCATTGAAGCAACCGCTGATTGCACTCTCGATGAGGTTGTTCTGTTCAAGCCGTCTACCTTGTCGACTTTCAACCCAAATGAAAGAAGACTAGATGAATTGGCTCTTGTTCAGCTTACTAGATTCACTTGTGGTTCACTAGTTTTGTTCTTTTCCAGCAGCCACATAGTGGCTGATGGTGCATCTGCCAGTCAATTCGTTGTTGCATGGAGCCAAGCTTGTCGAGGTTTAAAGATTCCTCCGCGCCCTTTGTACAACCGGAACATATTTGTTCCACGAGATCCGCCTATAGTCGCTTCCGACCACAAAAATGTCGAGGTTGCAAAGAGGGTGATCAATCATAATGAGCTGATGGATCAACTACTTCCTTACTCGGCAGATAATGTGGTCTATCATAAAGCACATTTCACACCCGAATTTATTGCCAACCTTAAGAGTAAGGCTAACTCTACAGTTCCAGATACCGCTGACGGAAAACGTAGGCCTTATTCCACCTTTGAAAGCTTGGTAGCTCATATATGGAGAACCATGGCTAAGGTCCGAGGACTTACAGATCTTCAGACAACCGAAGTTAAGATCTCCGTGAATGGACGAAGAAGGTTGAAACCTTGTGTTCCAGATGAGTACTTTGGTAATGTGGTTCTTGCTGCATTTCCTCAATCTCGAGTGAACGAACTTTTGCAGAAATCCTTGAGCCATGCCGCTGAGGTAATTCATGATGCTGTAGCGGAGTTGAACTCAAATTACTTCAAATCTTTTATAGATTTTGCTCACAATAACATGCAGAATGAGGATTTGATATTGGATGAACAGGGATGGAAAGTCCCAACCGTGTGGCCCAATTTGGAGGCCGATAGCTGGCTTGGATTTCCATTCAGCGCCGTGGATTTCGGATTTGGAAAGCCTTATATTTTCATGCCATCATTTGCACCTTGGGAGGGTGTGGTGTATTTGGTTCCTTCATTGGATGGTGATGGAAGTATAGATGTCTACATAACTTTGTTCGAGCAACATCTGAATCTGTTCGAAGAAATTTGTTTCTGCGTAAACTAATTAAGATATAGACCTCTCTAATTAAACTTGCCGTATGTGAGAGCAGAACCAGCAGATGATTAATTCTATACCATGAGAAGTTTTCTTTCTTTTTTTCTTTTTCTTTTTTTTTTTTACACAATTTGTACGAGGGGATAAACCAGATTTGAAGTACTTCGATTTATATTATAAAAATCATGTTGGTAATCATGTTGGTCTATATTCTGTAAAATATTTATCGTATACATAATACCATCCTTCTTATATAGTTCTAGCTATAGAGAAAGCAAAATCTATTAAAAAGCATCACTATATATAAGATTAAAAAGCATCACTATATATGATTCAAGAGGTTTTACTTTGCAGCCCAATGGAAGATTATAGAATTGTCCCTCGTGATGTGTTGATTTGGTTTCTACAGCAGTAGAAACAAGCACCCATTAGGGCACTGTTTGTACGTGTATAAAATACACGGAAGGCCCGTTAATAAAGCCCGCTTATCCCGTGAAGGAAGATTCCTGAAGTTTCCAGGAGTCTTGTTGTCCAAATTATTTGCATATGAAGTTTATATCAGAGTTATATAAACATTATAAATACATGTATCCTAAACTCTAAGAGGACGCGGGATTTTAGCTTAACTAACCCGGGAAAAATTATCGTATCCTACAATCAATAAAATACTTCTCTGTTCCTCCGTGGATGTAGTTACAACTTGTCAAACCATGTTAAATTCTTCTCTCTTCTATTTATTTGTATACGTTTTCTATCCTAATTCACATCATCAACATCAAATCATCGTGTTTAGTGCCTAAAAGTAATTTTGGGGTACAAACATTGGCGCCAACTAAGGGGATTCGTGTAAAAGGATCGTGTTTTACCATTGAGAAAGGTGCGGAGCAAAAATCGTTCACAAGATTCCATGCAAAAAAAAGAAAAATTTAGGGTTCTTACGTAACTGTTGTGAAGTTGAAGAAACTTTTGCTAAACAGAAGCAGAAACTGCTGCGAAAGCTGCATAAACAGTAGCAGAAGCGTTATACAACAGTAACAGATACAACAATTACAGAAACGTTACAAAACTTTCCTGGTCATCTAGCCAATCTCGTTCGTTCAGATCCAAGATCCGGTTAAACCAAGACTACCTAATCAGCAAGCGACACGTGTTGTCAGAAAACCAATCAACTGACATGTCAGCTAACCCAATACAGTCAGCATCTGTCACGTCCACGATGAAATTTTGCCACATCAGTTTCGCTATGGTCCCGTCAGCAGCCAAGTCAGCAATTTGATCATGTCAGCAACTTCCACGTCAGCAGACCCTTCAGGGCTGACTGTTGTGCCACGTGAGCTTCCAGTCAATCGCCACGTCAGCACCGTACGAATGCTACATCAGCAACACATTCCAAGTCAGCAGTTCCATGTCAGTCTTTTGATTCTGTCAGCACTGTCACATATGCAACAACACGCGCGCTTCGATCAAATCTTGTTTCATCAATAACTTCTTCGTTTTAAATCCGAATTGAGTGATTTTTGGCTCCTTATAATCGTCTTTCCTGTATTCAAGAAACTTTTGTGTGCACTTGGAACAACAACATGATCGAGTTTGAGGTTCTTGGATAGTGACATGATCGAGCTCGACATGAAGATTGCTTAGACCGTTCAATATTTTTCCTTGCATCATATCGCAAGCACCTAAAGCCTCACCTTGCATGTGAGCATATAAGTGTTGCTCTTTTAGCAAGCATAAAATCTCGTCTTGCACGCGAGTATGAAAGACTTGCACCTTGTGCAAGAAGAAAGTCTCTTCTCAACCACGACACCAACGTCCGATATTGGTCCAAAGTCTCGTCGAACTACGAGCCCAATGCCCGATATTGGTGCAAAGACTTGTACTCAACACAAGCAACAGCCAGCCCGCCCGAGAAGTGAGCACTTCAGCCTTGTTACGTTGCGAGCAAAAAGCCTTGCCCTAACCTCAAGCACACTACATTCTACTCAAGACTCGACTAGCTCTCAAGCATCATCAAGTCCACCACGTGGCAAAAATTCTCACCTAGCTCGTGACCAAATTTTTTGCAGGTAATTACAGTTGGGGGAATCTTTGTAATATCTCTACTCAGGCTTGGGGGAGACTTACGTCATCGACGACTGACGCAAAGGAAAAAAACAAATTTCTTAACCCCCAACAAGTTGGAGGTTAAGAGGGGGCGGTATTTGTACCGTGTATAAAATACTCGGAAGGACCATTAACAAGATGGTCTAGCCAGTGAAGGAAGATCCTAGAAGTTTCCATAGGTCTTGTTGCCCAAGTTGCTTGTATACGAAGTTTACCTAATTAGGGTTACATATATAAATATATAAATACATGTATCCTACACCCTAAAGGGATATAAAATCCTAGGTTAGCAAACCCGAAGAAATACAATTGTATCATGATCATCAATAAAATCACTCCCTATGGGATTCCTCCATGGATGTAGGAAACAGTTGCCGAACCACGATAAATCTTTGTTTCTGTTATTTATCGTTTTTTATCCCTAATTTTGTGTCATCATCACCAATAAATCGTGTTTAGTGCCTAAAAGTAATTTTGGGTACAAACATTGGAGACGACTAAGGGGATTTGTGAAAATAATCGTGTTGTACCATTAAGATAACTTGTGGAAGAAATCATGTACAGGTTCCACCAAAAAGAAGCAAAAAGAAAAACAAAAAAGATTATGGTTCAGAGAAACCGTTACGAATGTTGAAGAAAATGTTACGAAGGTTGAAGAAAGCGTTACAAAGGTTGAAGAAACTGTGGCGAGGTTGAAAAAACTGTTGCGAAACATTTGAAGAAACTGTTACGAGCAGCTACAGAAAGCGTTGCACGAGTTGGAGAAAACGTCGCGAAAGCGCAGAAAGCGTTACGAAAACTTATTCTTCATCCAACCCACGTTCATCTTCTGATCCATCTCGGGTCCGTCAGATTCACAAGATCTCATCCATAGAAACAGTCCAGCTTCCGATCCAACTCTCGTTTTATCAAACCGGAACAAAAAGATAAGATAATCAGACAACGACATGTGTAAACCCAGTCTGATTCACCATCGATCCAACCACTTCATTAGATGGGCCAGACCGTTCGGATCAAGCCGTTGCAACACCATCACGGCGATCCAGTCAAAAGTTGACACGTAAGCAGACACGGTCTAGTCAGCACGAACTGAGACGGCAACACTTTCGAGTCAGCAATCTTTCACCGCTGACTGTTTGGCCACGTCAGCATCCATTCAGCTTCCACATCAGCAAACTAGCCAGCATCTAGTGATTTTCCACGTCATAAAACTCGTTGGTATCCGTTATCCCTGTGCTTCCATCTCAGCAATGGGGATCGCAATTAGCAGTTCCAGTCAGCGATTCTGCACAGTCATCACTGCCACGTCAGCAAATGTACGTGTGCTTCGTGAAAATCGTGTTTCTTCAATAACTTCTTCGTTTTTAAGTTCGAATCGAGTTATTTTTGGCTCGTTGGAATCGTCTTTAAATTCCCTACAAGATGGAAACAAAAGTTCCTGTGTTAGAGAAACTTTTATATGCACTTGGGGCAGCAACATGATCGAGTTCGAGGTTCTTGGATAGCGATATGATAAAGTTCGAGATGAGGATTTCTTAGACCCTTCAATGTTTAGTCTTGCATCACATCCCAAGCATCTAAAGCCTCACTTTTCATGTGAGCACTTAAGTCTTGCTTTTATCGCAAGCATTAAATCTCATCTTGCAAACGAGTATGAAAGACCTGCACCTTGGCAAGCATAAAGTCTCGTCTCAACCAAGAGCCCAACGCCCGATGTTGGTCCAACGTCTCGTCGAACCACGAGCCCAATACCCGATATTGGTCCTAAGACTCGTACTCAACACAAGCAACAGCCATCCTCCCCGAGCAGCGGGCGCTTCATCCTTGTTACGTTGCGAGCAAATAACTAGCCTTTCCCCAGCCGAAAGCATACACAAGACATTTCTCTCAAGACTCGACTATCTGTCGAGCATCACAAGTCCACCACGTGGCAAAAAGTCTCTCCTAGCACGTGAGCAATTTTTATTGCAGGTTATCACAGTTCGGGGCGTCTTTGTAATGTCTATACTCATGCTTGGGGGCGAGTTACGTCATCAATGGTCGACGCAGAAGGATAAAGGAATTTCTTAACCCCCAACAAGTTGGATGTTAAGAGGGGGCGATGTTTGTACCGTGTACAAAATACACGGAAGGCCCATTAATCAAGACCGCTTAGCCCGTGAAAGAAGATTCCAGAAGTTTCCAGGAGTCTTGTTTCCCAAGTTGCTTGCATATCAAGTTTATATCAGAATTATGGTTACATAAACACTATAAATACATGTATGCTAAACCCTAAGAGGACATGGGATTTTAGGTTATCTAACCCAGGAAAAATTATTGTATCCTACAATCAATAAAATACGTATGTGTTCCTCCGTGGATGTAGGCACAGCTTGCCGAACCACGTTAAATTTTTCTCTCCTCTATTTATTTTGTATATGTTTTCTACCCTATTTCACATCATCAACATAAAATCATCGAGTTTAGTGCCTAAAAGTAACTTTGGGTACAAACAGACATTGGCACATCCATTTAGAATATGCTCCAAACTGTGCAGTAACTTACACCATTAATATTCAACATGTGAATCAAACCTTGGAGGAATAACTATGGTTTGTGCTCGTAAGTAGGAGTAGGCCGGTAATGTAGACATCCCTAAAATACTCTAGAGATCTTGGTATGTAGCAGAGCTTATTAGAGGAACAGAGTTCCTCTCCGAGATTAGGGAAAAGTTACGTGTAATCTGAGAAATTTTCTGAATGCTTATTATTTATACTCTAAAGATGAGTTTAGTTACGCTTTTTTATTTTTCCAAAAGCACTTTCAAAATTTATATATGTCAATAATTTTTAAAACTAGTGTTTGGTAAAAAGAAAACTAAAGTGCTTTTATCAAAAGCACTTCCCAAATTCCTCAACTTTTAACAGATGAGGAAAATGAGCTTTTAAAAGCAACAAAAGCATAAGTTGTGGTCCCACCTAAATTTAATGCTTGATTTATCATTTATATCCCTACTTTATTTTATAAATGGAAAAAATTACCCTTAAACTTATATGCACTCAATTTTTTATTTTGTATAATTTTTTCTTTAAATATTATTGTTTTTATTTTCAAATTATTTTACATAACATTTCTTTTAATTTGTTACTAATAAAAATATAAATAAATAATTAATTTTAGTTTGATATTTTGTTTGAAAATTATAAATATATATATATATATATATATATATATATATATATATATATATATATATATATATATATCAAAAAAATGATCAAGTAAAGTAATTTTTTTAAAAGAACGGGCACCTAGCTCAGCTGGTTATACCCGTTTCTCAAAGTTTCATGCGTTTCAGGAGGTCCTAGGTTCGAGTCCCCAAAGGCGTAATATTACAGGAATTAACATGGAAGGTAGAGTTAGTTTGCTTGTGACACAATCTCAGCCCCACCATCCTCTTCGGCTCCCTTGGTTAGGTTACCCATGAGGCTCGCTGGTAGGCTAGCACCGCAACTTGTTCAATTAATATAATAGTATGTTGTTGGATCTTAGCTTGTTAGACTTCCAACTAGTTAATGTAATACTCTTTATCATAATAATAGCGACCAGGAAATTTAATATTATATTACATATTTATATTCAGTAATAAAAAATTAATTATTTTTAAGCCTAATAAAATAAAGTAAATCTATTTTCAGAGATATGTTTGTTTTTGTCATTTGCTACAACAACAATGCTTGAGTTTGATATTTTGACCAAACACATTTTAATAGTTTTTTTAATCAGCTTTAACTTTTTTTTTTAAATAATATAGCGCGCAAACGAGCAACAAGATGCGCCACAATCCATTTTTGAATAGCAAAGTAAGGTAGATCCTGGTTTTAAATATAGACATGATCATGTGAGAGATACATTATATGATGTTTTATGGAGGGATGGTATTTCAGCAAAGAAAGAGGCGCCGATCAAAGCACTCAGGACAGCAGATGTTCTTATTTTTGGGTGGACCAATGGAAAACATGTGTGTGTTGACCTAACTGGAGTTTCTCCATTAGTAGGCATTAGACACGGCTCTTTCACAGTTGGACAGGCAGCTTTGGTAAGGTAGCGAAGCATGAAAAAGCGTGTATTAGTAATGTCATGACTCCTGATTCGAGAGAGTTTGTGTTTATTATATAGCACGCGGAAGCAATCGAAACAAAACAGCAACAACAGGAGAATCCACTCCAAATATTGATAAGAAAACACTCCAATACAGGAGCAACTCTAATCCAAGAGTTACGAGAGACAATGGTTTAAACCAAAATACTGAATCAATAATATTAATCAAATAACGAGCTCGCAAGCTGCAACAAGAAGAGAAAGCAAATGCTATTTATCCCTAGACTGACATGAACTACACAACTTTGTAGGTTATCCTAACAACCTAATCTCCTAAACTCTTGTTGGTTCACTTATGTTATTAGACTCTGGTAAAACTAATTAACAACATAAGTAAATCTTAACAAAACAGCAAATGACCTGGACAGGAGACTCGCAACAATATGCTATTATATACGTCCCGTATCAGGCTCCCCCACTGCGATAAAACTCGCCTCGAGTTTACCTTGTTCATCCATAAACATATGATCACCACAAGAAACCAGTATTGATAACACATAAAGCCTTAGTAGGAAGCATTCCCGTTTCCTCCCTGACCTGTTGTCTCTTGCTCGGAAGCAGCAACATTTTTGTTCCCCTCCAGTAGAACTTATAAGTATTTTCCTTGCCACGAAACAATGTATCCACATCATACTTCCATGGTCTCTCCAAAAGAACATGGCACGAATCCATGTCTATCACCTTGCAGATTATAGTCTCACGGTAAACCTTTCCAAAAGCAGTGGGAACTTTACAGACCCGTTCAATTCTTGTTTCTAACCCGGTTTTGATCCATCCAACTCGATAAGGATGGGGGTGTGGTTCCGTTGGCAAACCGAGTTCTCAGAAAAGCTTCCATGATACAAGATTCTCAGTACTCCCACTGTCGATAATAAAGTCACAAGCTTTTTCCAGAATAATGCCCTTAAATTCAAACAATTTGTTTCTTTGGGTTTCTTCTCTTATTTTTGGGGTAAGGAGTATTTTTCCTTTCTTATCTTCACATTGCACCACCTTCCTTACCACCAGAACATTTACCCCCAAGTCATCTGCATAAACTTGCTCGATTACTTCATCTTCCTCGCTTACCATATGTTCTATAGACTAACTATCGCCGCCATTGACTAGTGTTGTTTGGGGCACTCGTTTGAGTGATGTCCTGGAATTCTACAGCTGTAACAAATGTCACTCATTGGTTTGGCATAAGGATTATTACCTTTCTTCACGGCAGAAGCGTCAACTGTAGGAACCCTTGGCAATGGTGACGGAGGTTGAAAAGTGGGTGTTATTGTCGGCGATTCTGTTGATGTTTCAAGTGATACTGATCTGGTTCGCTTTGGTTCCCCATTTGCCTTTGTTGACACCTTCGGTTGTAGCTCAATATTCTGAGCTAGGCTTACGGCTTCAGTCACCATAGATATTGGGTGAAGGTACAAAACTTCTTTGAATTCAGGGTCTAAACCACTAAGATAGCGCGAAACTTGTTGCGCCTCTGTCTCTAGCAAATTAACCCTTGAACCCAATCGATAAAATTCTTCGGTATACTCATCAATTGGCCTTCTATTCTGTGAACATTGTTGATAGCTTTGGAAAAGTTTTTGAGCATAATCGAAAGGAAGAAATCGACCCTTCATTAGGCGCCGCATCAGGGACCAAGACGTGATTGCAGCCTCACCCCTAAGTCTTCTATTATGCACGGTTTGTCGCAACCATCAAGCAGCTCCTCCCTGTAACTTATACGATACCAACTTGACTTGTTGGGACTCAGGAATTTTCATGCATTCAAAAAAATCTTCAACAACAGAAATATAATCTAGAAATCCTTCAATATCGATCTTACCGTCATAGGTTGGCACTTCCAGTTTCATCTTATATGCTGATCTGGTGTCGATTCCGCCATAGATTGCATCAGTTTGATAGACATCATCACAAGGAAAATCAGCATCCAAATCTTCTTTTTCCCACTCGTTCATGGCTGGTCGTCCAGGCCTCCTCGATCCTTCATACCTAAGACGATTCTGCATGAGATTTTTGTTATCCTGGATATGATTATGGAAGTCAGTTCTCATACAAATTCGATCTTGCATAGGTTTTCTTTGCATAACATCTTCCACCTCCTCAAAGTCCATAAAGTTATCAGGAGCAAAGACATATTCTAAAAACCCTAGCCCATCCCGAGCAGTTCTTCTGCGATATTCATTGATGCCTTGCTCATTCCATGAAACTCTTGGTATAAGGTTTACCTTTCTAAAACCAGAGTCACCGGCTTCTTCGAAGAAGTTAGTTGTCCGGCTTGGGCCTCCTCTGAAATTTCTTCTCGAACCATAGGGATCTCCACTCTCATATCCTTTAGCGTTAAACTTTTGGCCCAATAGGTTTTGAAAACTATTGTAAGGTCGTCGTTCTCTTTCTTGATTATGCTCAGCAGGGTACGGTTTCTCAATCTTCAAATCCTTCATTGAATCTTGTATATCCTTCAACATTTATGTATGGGACAGTAAGGTATCCCCTAGTCCAGCGATGATTTGGTCCTGAACTTCAATCATCACCAACATAGGATCTTTCGCAGCGCCCGTTTCCATGTTATCGTTTTCAGTTTTCGTCATCTTTCCTGAATACCCTAGATTATATGGGAATCCTCAACCGAATCTAAGATAGATAGTAAAGATGTGAAGCAGGAACGAACGGTAGCTTTGAATCCACCTGATATAGCACGCTGAAGCAATCGAAACAAAACAGCAACAACAGGAGAATACACTCCAATCCAAGAGCAACTCTAATCCAAGAGTTAAGAGAGACAATGGTTTAAACTAAAATACTGAATCAATAATATTAACCAAATAACGAGCTCGCAAGCTGTAACAAGAAGAGAAAGCAAATGCTATTTATCTCTAGACTGACCTGAACTACACAACTGTGTAGGTTATCCTAACAACCTAATCTCCTAAATTCCTGTTGGTTCACTTATCTTATTAGACTCTGGCAAAACTAATTAACAACATAAGTAAATCCTAACAAAACAGAAACAATGACCTGGAAAGGAGACTCACAACAATATACTATTAGATATGTCCCGTATAAGTTTAAGAGGATAGGGTTTGCTTTAACTTTAATTAAATTTTTACCAAACGTCTAACTGCTTTTTTCTCACAGCACAGCACAGTAACACACATCAGAAAAGTGCTTTTACAAAAACCGCAGCAATACCAAATTAAGTCTAAAGCATATCATAAGTATTGTTTTTTTCTTTTGACTTAAAAAAGAATGCAACGTTAGCATGCGACGTACACCACAGAAACAGTTTTCAACTGAATAGTACCAAGAAGATGAATGTGAGCATTTTTTCTTTCTTTTTTATTGATAATGAGTTTCAAATTCAGGTCATTCGCATCATTACCCAAACATTTTATCACAGTATTATCGTGATGTCGGAGATGAAGGTGATTAGGGAAACGTGGTTCTTTAATCAAAAACATATGCTCTTGCATTCACCTTTTAAAATCACATAATTTTTCATTTACTTTTCTTACTTCCAATAAAAAGCTCAACTAATTTACTTGTAGGAATATGTAGCTCAGAGATGCATGAGCAGCACATTTAATTAATCACAATTCATAGAAATAACTGAATTTCTCGAACACAGTTGGCTAACAGTCAAACGAATACTTATTCTCTTTGATCATTAAGTAGGATTTGAGAGTGCAGTCAGTGCACCAGTTATGAGCTAATCAGGTCAACAGTGATATCATCGCCCAGTGAATAGTAGATATACTATAAATTAACATGCGTGCATAAATTCCCTGAAGACGGGTCGGTATATTGGAGGGTTGTTTTCTTTTCATTATTAGGTGTGTTGGCTTTGTGCTTATACTAACCCTTGGGGCATCATATCTTTTCTTTATTATAAAATTATTATTACTTTGGCCATTCAAAAACAAAAATTAATCAATACCCCCTTATGTTTCGTTGCATCTGCAAGTCAGAGTTAAGACAGACCATTATATTGAAAGCATGAACCTCCTACATATAAAACCGCATCTAGCTAGCTAAGTATATTCAAGCACTACAACTCAAACCAAAGTTTCTTCAACTACCCAAATATTTTTCTTTCAAAAATAAGCCATGTCCATCAAAGTTAAGATAGTGAGTTCAAAGCTAGTAGGACCAATTTACAATGGTGATGAACCAAAACCTGTTCCTAATCAGTTTGTTCCGCTTAGTGTCTTTGACAAGTTAGTAGATGATGATTATGCAACGATCATATATGTGTATAAACCACCAAACCCATCAAATATGTTATTCGAACAAGGTCTACGGAAGGCATTAGCCGAATACCCAGAATGGGCTGGCAGGTTTTCTGCAAGTGAAAATGGCGAGGAGCGTGTGATACTACTAAATGACAAAGGTATGAGATTCATCGAAGCAACCGCTGATTGCACTGTCGATGAGGTTATTCCATTCAACCTGTCTACCTTGTCGAGTTTAAACCCAAGTGAAAGGGGAATTGATGAATTGGCTCTAGTTCAGCTCAGTAGATTCACTTGTGGTTCATTAGTTGTGTTCTTTTCGGGAAGCCATATGGTGGCTGATGGAGCTGGTGCAAGTCAATTCGCTGTATCTTGGAGTCAAGCTTGTCGAGGTTTAGAAATTCACCCACGCCCGTTGCACGACCGGAACATATTTGTCCCTCGAGATCCTCCTAAAGTCGCTTATGACCACAAAAATGTTGAGGTTGCAAAGAGGGTGGTGAACAATAATGAGCTGATTGATCCAATACCTCCTTATTCGGCAGATGACGTGGTCCGACATAGAGCACATTTCACACCGGAATTTATTGCCAGGATTAAGAGTAAGGCTAACTCCTCAGTTCCAGATATGGTCAATGGTGGACGCAGGCCTTATTCCACCTTTGAGAGCTTGGTTGCTCATTTATGGAGAACCATGACTAGGGTTCGAGGACTTGCAGAGCTTCAAACAACGGAAATGAAGATCTCCGTGAATGGACGAAGAAGATTGAAACCTTGTGTTCCAGATGAGTACTTTGGTAATTTGATTCTTTCCGCATTTCCTCAATCTCGAGCCAAAGAGCTTTTGGATGAATCCTTGAGTCGTACGGCCGAGGTAATTCATGAATCTGTAGGGAAGGTGAACTCGGACTACTTCAAATCTTTTATAGACTTTGCAAGCACTAACATTCAGGATGAGGATTTGAGGTTAGAGGAAGAAGGCTGGAAAGTCCCAACTTTGTGGCCCAATGTTGAGGTAGATAGCTGGCTTGGATTCCCGTTCCACGCAGTGGATTTTGGTTTTGGAAAGCCTTACCTTTTCATGCCATCATTTGGAGCTTGGGAGGGTGTAGCATACTTAGTTCCTTCGTTTGATGGTGATGGAAGCATAGATGTCTATATAACTTTGTTTCAGCAACATTTGGATCGGTTCCAAGAAATTTGTTTCTGCTTAGACTAATTAAGATAGCTTTGTGCAAGTTGCTATCTCAGATCGAGCAGATAACGCTCTTCCATGAGAAGTTTGTTTTCTTTTCTTTTTTTTCGAGTAACGATTTGAATGAGGGAATAATACAAAATTGCTGATGTACTTCAATTTATAATATAACTCATAAGGTGCAAATCATGTTGGTCCATCTATTACATCTCTACCGCCGCCCTGCTAATACTTCTTGCCATCGACAATAGTTGACACATATACCACATACAATTACTAGAACACCGCTATCACGGTTGGGAGGGCCGACAGAAAAAAAAAGAAACACCGCTAATTGCATAACACTTTATACATTTTTTGTTGTTGTTATGTTATTTTTGAGGCATATTATTAGGAGAATATATCTTTCTAGATTTAGGAATTTGATATATAGGTAAACAGAGTTATTCTAGGAAAAGAATTCCTTCAGAGTCAAGGCAATGCCGACTATTGTAACCTATATAAATAGTTTGAGATTAATGAGAAAAGGGACATAAGATCTTATTAAGAATTCAACGTGGCCTCAGAGCCTGATTTTAACCTAAATTTTTAAAGCTTCTTTTCAGCCGAAAAAAAACAGAAACCCTAAAACTAGTTTTGAGTAATGGCAAAAGATGATGATGATCCACAAACGTCAAACATGACGAAGAAAGATCCAGTTTATCACCTAGGATCAAGTGATGGTCCGAGTATTATTATTACCCCGATCATATTGAAGGGAACTAAGTATGATGAATGGGCTAGAGCCATTGTAAGATCTTTGAAAGCAAAGCGTAAGTTTGGCTTTGTTGATGGAATCGTGAAGAAACCTACTGAAAATGTTGATCAGGTGGAGGAATGAGTGATGTACATTCTATGATTGTTTCATGGATTATAAATACTTTAGATTCTTCTATCCGATCAACACTGGGAGATTATGATGATGCAAGTACTCTCTGGACACACTTGAAGAATAGATTTTGTGTTGTTAGTGAAACCGAACTTTCCAACTCAAATCTTCTCTGAGTGAGTGCAAGCAAGGAAAATCTGAACCTGTGCTGTGTACTTTGAAAGACTTAATAAAATATGGGATGAATTGATCACATATATGAAAACACCAAGATGTAGTCGTGGCCTGTGTACTTGTGATATTGCAACACAAGTCACTACTTTAAGAGAAGCAGATTATCTTCATTACACCAAGATGTAGTCGTGGCCTGTGTACTTGTGATATTGCAACACAAGTCACTACTTTAAGAGAAGCAGATGATCTTCATTATTTTTTAATTGGTTTAGACAATATGTATGGCTCGATTCATGAACAATTATTGGCAAGAGATCCATTGCCAACGATTGATGATGCATACCAAGCTGTAGTGAGTGCTGAGCGCTTGAGAATAAGAGAGGTATCATTGTCTAAAGAAGGACAAGATAATGTGATGGCTTTTAAAGTTCAACCTTTCCCAAAAGGAAATACTGGTAATTCGGTTACTAGTTTAAAGGTGTGTAACCACTGTCAGCAAGAAGGACATACAGAAGATAGCTGTTTTGAAATAATTGGATACCCTTACTGGTGGGGAGATAGACCACGAGGTGCGTTTTTCTCTGGTAGAGGATCTGGCAGAAGTAACAGGGGTGGTGGTAGAAATAATTCTGGTCGTGGTGGTTTTGCATATGGAAGAGGTGGAAGAGGAAATAACAACACCAATCATGTCCGTGCAAATAACTTGAGTATGTCAGCCAGTCAACAGTCAAATACAAGTGCAGGACCTGCATATGGAGCTGGATTAGTTGGAGTGACAACAACTCAACTTTAACAAGTACTTGAATTTTTGAATTCAAACAATCGAAAATACAATTACAAGGTAAGAAGAATCGTGACTCCTGGATTTTGGATACAGGGGCAACAAATCATGTCACATGTAATTTAGATGACATGATAGAAGTGAAGAAAAATAGAAATTGTTATGTTGGTCTACCAGATGGAAATACAACAATCTATGATAAAATCTGAACCATTATTCTTCCTGGTGGTTTAAAGCGTGATAATGTCCTTTATGTGCCTCAGTTAAATTGTAACTTGATCTCAACCACTCAGATGATTGATGAGTCTCTTTGTATTTTGCAGTTTACTAACAAATCATGTGTTATACAGGACCTATGGACGAGGAAGGTGATTGGAATGGGTGAGAGACAAGATGGACTATATTTATTCCGTGGTGTTCCTCCAGTTAAAGTGTTAGCAGTTAGTAAGGATTCATACGAGCTATGGCATCACCGAATGGGTCATCCTTCAGAGAAAGTGTTGCAGAAAATACCAGCTGTCAGTGGTTCTTGTAGGAACAATAATAAAGCTTGTGATATATGTCCTCGAGAAAAACATCATAGGAGTAGTTTTCTTTTAAGTCAGAATAAAGCTGGTAGTTTATTTGAATTGGTTCATTTGGATTTATGGGGGCCTTACAAGACACCTTCGTCTTGTGGAGCTCACCACTTCTTGACAATAGTAGATGATTTTTCAAGAGGTGTTTCGATTTATTTGATGAAAAATAAAACAAAAGTTGAATCAATGTTTCTTAAATTTATTGCTCTTATTAAACGTCAATGACACGGAAATCAAATGTGTTAGAAGTGATAATGTAACGGAATTTAATTATTTGCGTGCGTACTTTAAGTCTAATTGTATAATATTTGATACATCTTGTGTTGGTACACCTCAACAGAATGGAATAGTTGAGAGAAAACATCAACATATTATGAATGTGGCGAGAGCATTAAGATTTCAAGCTAACTTGACAATAAAATTTTGGGGAGAATGTTCATTAGCGTACTTAATTAATAGAACACCCACACCTTTACTTGGAAATAAGACGCCATATGAGATTATGTTTAGAAAATTGCCTCCATATGATCATTTGCGTGTTTGGGTGCTTGTGTTTTGTGCATAATCAAAACAGCAAATGTGACAAATTTGCGAGTAGAGGAAGAAGATGCGTGGTTCTTGGATATCCATTTGGTATAAAAGCATGGCAAGTATATGATTTGGACACACACCAATTCTTAGTGTCCAGAGATGTGGATTTTTATGAACTGGAGTTCCCATATGTTGAGATAAAATATGAACAACTTCCCAACAATGCAACAACAAGTAATGAAGCACGTTGGAGTGATGATGGGGATGTGGAGGAGTTACCGTTACCTAGAAGTGTAAGTGAACTTCCAGAAAGTGGTGAAGATATACATGAAAGCTCTTCACGACCAATAGAAAGAACATAAGAAAATAGAAAAGAACAGATAAAGGAGAAAGAACAAGAGATCATATCAGATTCTAATGGTGACAGTGAATGCAGTACACCAACAGAGACAGTGGTAGATAACAATGTCAATGAGATGGGTAAGGGACGGCCTAAGAAAATTCCTTCGACAAGACTCAGAGGTTTTGTGACGCATACAGTTCGAGAAAATAGTCCATCTTATCCTCAATCTGCACAATCATCTACCTCGGGTACACCTTATCCTTTAACATATTATGTTAGTTGTGATCGTTTTTCCGCTGTGCATAGAAAATATCTTGCAGCAGTTACTGCAACAAATGAGCCAAAGAGTTTTAAAGAAGCTATGAAACATCCAGGTTGGCGGACAACTATGGATAGAGAAATCCGAGCCTTAGAAGAACAAGGAACATGGGAATTGGTGGAGATGTCACTGGAAAGAAAGCATTAGGAAGTAAATGGATCTATACATAAAATAGAGATGACAATGGAAATCTAGTACGCTTGAAAGCAAGGTTGGTGATCTTTGGTAATAATCAAGTTGAGGGTTTAGATTATAATGAGACGTTTGATCCTGTGGAAAAGATGACGACAGTACGAACTTTTCTGGTAGTTGCAGCTGTTAAGAACTGGGAAGTGCATCAAATGGATGTACATAATGCATTTATTCATGGTGATTTGGAAGAAGAAGTGTACATGAAGATACCTCCGGAGTTTTCTAAGGGAAATCCTAATATGGTATGTAGAATGAAGAAATCGTTATACGGCTTGAAGCAGGCACCTCGATGTTGGTTTGCAAATTTATCGACATCTTTGAAGAATTATGGATTTACACAGTGATATTCAAATTATTCACTTTTTACAATGACAAAAGGGAAGATGCAACTTAAACGTATTGGTATATGTTGATGATTTAATTGTAGAAGGCAATGATTTGCTTGAAATTCATAATTTTAAGACATACTTGGGTCATTTTTTCAGAATGAAAAATCTTGGGAAGTTGAAATATTTTCTTGGACTAGAAGTGGCACGGAGTAGACAAGGATTTTACATATTCCAGAGGAATTATGCTCTTGACATTATCATGGAGACTGGATTATTGGGAGCAAAGCCTGTAGAATTTCCACTCGAAACAAATCATCGTCTAGCTTTAGCAAAAGGAAAATTACTAGAAGATGTGGATAAATATAGACGATTGACAGACGCATTTATGTGTCTAAGTTGTCCCAATTGTATATATTGTCAGTGCTCGATTTTGTACTTATTTTGTTATTTTATTTATTTCTAGGTGTTTTTGGAAAAATATTCTTTTGCGGCGAAATTGGCTCAAAATGTGGCATTTGAACCTCCGTAGATAACGTACCAGAAGCACCCCAGAAGTATGTTGGAAGCACCCCAGAAATACCCCGGAGGAACCCTGAAAAAGTGTTGAAAATATCCCAGAAAAATTACTATTTGCACCCAAGGGGCAAGTGTTATTCGGACTCTCACTATGGATAAGGGGTAACCCATTTCGGACATGTGCTAAAGGGACACCAACTGGATAAGGGGGAGGTCACCTTCACTGTTTGAAAACAAATTTTTGCGGGAAAAGTTTTTCTCACCAGACAGATTTAGGGTTGGATTTTCGGACGAGTTTTAATGAGATTCAATCACTGATTCATAGTTATCTAATAAAGAGTTTGGAAGGATTGGGAGAGTTTAAAAACGCGTGAAGAGAGTTTGGCAGAAAAAAGAGTCCGTAACTTGGCAGAAAAGAATAATCCGAGATATACTCGGATTCGATTAGGTTTTTGTGTATATATGGAGTTGCTACGAGTCCCAGAAAGAGAATAGGGAGTTTGGGGACCGAACGGAGGGTTTGGAGAAGTTGCAGAGCCAAGAAGAGGCAGTGCAGAATATCATCTCTGCCGCTGCTGAAGAAGAAGGAGACGAAGAACATTGGACAAACAGAGACAGTCGCAGATTCTGCTACACCAGAGAACTGTCGTTCTGCTACGGTCTTAAAAACCTGTAACAGTGACTTCTGTAACGCTTATAAACGTTGCAGATTCACTAATTTGTTTATTTTTGATTCATTTCTTCAATAAAAACACCGTTTGAGCCATGAATAATTATTTTGATTTTGTTTTGAACATGAGGAGCTAAACCCCAACACTAGGATGACGGAAGAAGCCCTATTTCACGCATGTGGTAATTCTAATAATTCTTTTATGACTATTTGCATTGATTTTTAATCGATTTATGATTTTTATTGAATGGGTGTGATTTCGTTTGATGGTGTATGCTTGGTCAATGTATTTTTGATACATCATGCTTTTGATTTACAGTCATTGCTTTTCAAAAATCTACTTTTGGCAAATAACAGAGTCTATAATTGTTATCTTTGGAGTTATAAATGTCTAGAATTATTATTTGAATCACATGAATGGAATTTGGTGGAATCCTGAGTCTCAGTGCCTCTCGATAGTGTGACAACCTTTTGGATATATATTTTCTATTTTTATTATAAGTCCAAAATCGAATCTCAACATGTCCGAGTTTGAACGAACTTAACTACCACTTAAATAATGGCAGTTACCAAAAAGAGATAAAAAAAAATGGCAGTTACCAAAAATTGATGTAGTTTTTAAGTGGTAGCTAAGTTCGTTCAAACTCGGACTTGTTGAGATTCGATTTTAGACTTATAATAAAAATAGAAAATATATTTACAAAAGGTTGTCACAGTATCGAGAGGCACTGAGACTCAGGATTCCAGCAAATTCCATTCATGTGATTCAAATAATAATTCTAGACATTTATAGCTCCAAAGATAACAACTATAGACTCTGTTATTTGCCAAAAGTAGATTTTTGAAAAGCAATGATTGTAAATCAAAAGCATGATGTATCAATAATACATTGACCAAGCATACACCATCAAACGAAATCACACCCATTCAATAAAAATCATAAATCGATTAAAAATCAATGCAAATAGTCATAAAAGAATTATTAGAATTACCACATGCGTGAAATAGGGCTTCCTCCGTCATCCCAGTGTTGGGGTTTAGCTCCTCATGTTCAAAACAAAATCAAAATAATTATTCATGGATCAAACGGTGTTTTTATTGAAGAAAGGAATCAAAAATAAACAAATTAGTGAATCTGCAACGTTTATAAGCGTTACAGAAGTCACTGTTACAGGTTTATAAGACTGTATCAGAACGACAGTTCTCTGGTGTAGCAGAATCTGACTGTCTCTGTTCGTCCAATGTTCTTCGTCTCCTTCTTCAGCAGCGGCAGAGATGATATTCTGCACTGCCTCTTCTTGGCTCTGCAACTTCTCCAAACCCTCCGTTCGGTCCCCAAACTCCCTATCCTCTTTCTGGGACTCGTAGAAACTCCTTATATACACAAAAACCTAATCGAATCCGAGTATATCTCGGATTATTCTTTTCTGCCAAGTTACGGACTCTTTTTTCTGCCAAACTCTCTTCACGCGTTTTTAAACTCTCTCAATCCTTCCAAACTCTTTATTAGATAACTATGAATGTTGGGGAAGCTTTCCTAGCCGTTTAAACTCCCTGAATTGTCGAGAAAATCTTCAAACAGCAACCCGTGAGCATATCACCTCTGTTTCAATCTCCCGGATTATCTAGCCCAATTAAGCCCATGAAATCACCCATACTAGCATTGTATATCCATATCACGTCCAGCCCATGAGAATCAGTGATTTAATCTCATTAAAACTCGTCCGAAAATCCAACCCTAAATCTGTCTGGTGAGAAAAACTTTTCCCGCCAAAATTTGTTTTCAAACAGTGAAGGTGACCTCCCCCTTATCCAGTTGGTGTCCCTTTAGCACATGTCCGAAATGGGTTACCCCTTATCCATAGTGAGAGTCCAAACAACACTTGCCCCTTGGGTGCAAATAGTAATTTTTCTGGGATATTTTCAACACTTTTTCAGGGTTCCTCCGGGGTATTTCTGGGGTGCTTCCAACATACTTCTGGGGTGCTTCTGGTACGTTATCTACGGAGGTTCAAATGCCACATTTTGAGCCAATTTCGCCGCAAAAGCTTATCTTTCCAAAAACACCTACAAATGAATAAAATAACAAAATAAGTACAAAATCGAGAACTAACAATATATACAATTGGGACAAATTAGACACATAAATGCGTCTATCAAATACCCCCAAACTTATTATTTGCTAGTCCTCGAGCAAAAATAAAATAAAAATAAAATCCTAACTCACTGTCGCAGGCATCGTCGATTGCATTTAGCGTATGCAATAAGCCTTTAAACCCCTAGGTGGCCCTAGTAGACGAGTTATAGTCTCGGGAGGGCTTACAAGAGATATACCCACAAAACCTGTACTCCAGACCCTAGCTATCTACAACGAACCTTGGAAGGCACTAAAGAATCTCCTTGGTTGGCATACTTATTGACTACAAGAGGAAGTACCCTGATGCGAAATTCCAATTGTTGTACACGAGTTTGCACTCAAGCATACTAAAATTCATATAAAGTGACAGATTTCTACTCACATAGTTGCACTATGGACATCATATTCGGAGTCAAACTAATCACATGGAAAGATTAAGAGATGGATATAAAAAAACATAGATGGTTTTGATGTTTACTAAGTGAACGGCGTTTCCCATATCTGTCTGAAGGCCTCCGCCAAAATGAACCTATCCTAATGGATTGAGATATTAGTATGACTAATATCAACACACTGGCATATACAAGGGAACCAGTGGTCGAAAACCTAACTCTAGGTCAACACAACTTGCATATACAAGGGTACCAGTGGTCGACTTTATTGAATTTATTCCTTTTGGTCAAATGGTCTGGTCTCAAAAAATTTTCTTTTTTTTTATCTCTTTTTGGTAACTGCCATTTTTTTTTCATCTCTCTTTTTTTTTCTCTTTTTCTTTTTCAACTTTTTTTTTATTTTTTCATGGTATCTCAATCACTCTAATTCACCCTAGCATTGGTAACAACTTGAATCGTGGGCCCCACCTATCACTTAGAGAAACATAGTTTAAAAACAAAATAAAATAAAAATAGAAGTGAAAAGGACTCAACGAGATATGGTGAAACTATCATGTTATTTCTAACACCTGAGCTCTGTGCTTTTATGAATAGACTCTTTAGATGTTTCCATCTAATCAGATTGATTCCTCCACTCCTACGATCAAAATGCTTCCATCCACTTAGATTAGTTAGTGCCATCCTAAATACGCATAAATTTCTAGGCTCTGGAGTTTATTTATTGCAACTAAAAAGTTTCTCCCATACCCACAAACTTAAATCTAACATTGTCCTCAATGTTCTAAAGATGAAATTAAAAGCATGAACAAGGAGAAACGGTTACCATTTGAAGCAAAAGAGATAAGGAAAGATATTACCGTGTCGCATGAATGTTGGGTTACCTCTCCCAAGAAGTGCTAAGTTTAAAGTCTTCAGCCAAACTAAGAAAGGATTAGTCACCTCATAGAATCATAAAGTAATAGCCGAAATTTCTGTGGGTCATCAAAACAAAATAGAGCTATCACAAATAAAAGGAATCTGCAACCTTCCAAGAAAATTAACAAATAAAGCGCACCCTTGTCTAGTTTCCTGTTTAAGACAACTACATCTAGCTGTGGTTCAGGTTCTATAACTGGGTCCAAATAAAATATTTTCATGGGTTGCAATTCCTCAAATCTAAGATCCGGTTCAGGTATTAGAGTCTGAAGAAACTCAAGTAAAAATTTAAAAGCACATAATAATAACCTGAATAATTGAGGATCCTTAAAGTCAATCAGTTTTGACTCACACAATCGACCACGATGAAACTGGTGGTCAATCTTAAGAAAATGTATCGACCCTAATCTAAAGTAATTAGGTTTAGTCTCAAAACTAAAGAATTGACATATCTGAAATTTATACGTTCCCACAATTGGTTGAAAAATATTTGGTGGGAAAACAAAGTCGATCTTGATATCATAGACTGGGTAAACCACATCAACCAGAGGATGGGTTTCTAATAACTGAACTTCCTTATGGACATCACTAGGTTCAGGAAAACGTGTGTGAAGATAATCTTGTAAAATGGTTGAGGCACATGGAGAATGATAATCTCCCCCAAACTTAGAGTTTTGGGTATCTCTAGATAGACCAGCTACAATTTCCTTAATTTCTAGATCGTTGGAATCCTGAAAATAGTCAATTGCTTCTTCTAGGTTATACTCAAGTGACGCATCCTCACCCATATTTAATAGTTGTACGAGTTCATTTTCTTCTTCTAAGACCATTGTTTCTAAATCGCTAGACTCTAAAACGATATTCTCAGAATAAACTCGTTCCTCTAAACCATTATCGACTTCGTAATCAAAAGGAAATACTACATCATCTAAAGAAGTGGTATCTCTAATCAAATCCTCGTCCTTTTGAATAGGTGAATAATCATTAAAATTATCGGGATCTGAACCAGAAATAACACTATCATCATAAAGTTCATTTGGAGTAACAAATTCCTGATCACTATGCCTACATGTTTCAAATTCTTCATCAACACTATCCTCATCATAATCATCATTATAATAACATAAAATGGTTGAACCTCTTCTAAAGTAGTGTTACCAATTCTAACCTCGTCATCTTGATTATTGATGAGTGCCAAATAATGTATATATTTATCCCTTTTTGTTGGCAATTTAACTCATCTTTTATGCATTAATTCTACATTTTATCCCATATTCTGTATTTTCATTGTTTTCAAGAATAAATATTTTTATTAATTAATTTTGCATTTTTAGGTAATAAATAAAGTTCGGATGAGTCGCGGAGCGAAAAGAGCAGAAAAGTAGTGAAAAGCCGGGAGAAATTACGCAAGGAAGCCGCGAAGAATGGTACGCACAACCTCATTTTCTACACACAAAAGCGCCTCCGTTCTCAGCTGTCAGATCAGTTCTCAGAAGCATCCAACGGTCGCTCCTTCATAGAGCATCAAAATCTGAAGTCTCTGCCAAGCACCACAGCACTGAAATTCCAAGCCTTCAGATTAGATGGTAGTTGAATCCAACGGTCGATCCCTTGCTGTGCATCGAAGTTTGATATCTCCGCCTAACACTACAACACCTAACTCCATCTGGCGTCGTTGATTTTGTTGTATTATATAATCCAGCGGTCGCTACAAGCTTCACTTCATCTCACCGTCAGATTGATCTTTCATCTCCCTATCCCACGGCTCAGCGTCGCAGATCATCAAACGCGATACACTCGCCTCACACCCTAGCGACCGAGCACCTACACCTCAAACAAACGCACCCTTCCCTTTCTCCATCGAACCCATCTCCTCCATCAACCCCCTCTTCAGAACCACCATGCCCCGTACCACCACCATGTCCGTCTCCATCACCACCACCTCACCCCAAATCACTCCACTATCTTCTCCCCAAATCACTCTACCTATACCCATCATCACTATCACGTTTTACATCAACTAATCTCCTCAATTTCTCATCTCTGCTCACTGAAACCCTAGGTGAGAAATTGAAGATATAAGTTGATGTTAGAGCAGCAATTGGAGCGGGAGATGACTCAGGAAGAGAAATAGAAGATTGGGTCGACGAGATGGAGCGAGTATCTCATCAACAGTAGGTAAATCAATTTCACCAAACCCTAGTTCTACTGATTTTGGGGGAAAATTGGGGGAAAACCCAAAAAGGTGTAATGGGTATAAATTGATGTTATGTGAAGTGTGTGGGGAAGACACTGTATACCTCTCTGGACTAGCCAGTAGAGAATTTGCTACAATTTTTATGAACTTCAAATTTCAGTGCTTTTCAGTTGACAGTTGCAAATTGCTTATGTTCTTGGTTATCTGATATGTTGCTAAATGTGTATGAATTATCTATGTTAATGTATGTATGTTGCCATAATATGGTTAGCATGAGCTAATCAGCTTCAGGCCAAGGCTCAGTGAAGCCTTGTGCACTGTCAAGTGTAAATGAGCTAGGATAGTTACTTCCTTGTATGTTTTGATTGTGCAAATGAGAGATGCCAATGCTCATAGAGCCTGTGATTGGCTGTACTGTCAAAAGACAGCCAATGCTAGGGGTAGACTAGTGAGCAAGTTGGTGTTCTTCCATTTCTAGTTGTATGCTTAGGAATGAACATAACCTAGAAACATGTCACTTGATTAGGACACAAGGTGGATCATAAGCCTTGGTTTACCCACCAATTCCCTTTCAGTCACTTATATTTTCAAGTCCTGTGTGTTTGCAATTTAGTTAATTTTCTTGCTTTTTATTTTCTTGCACCTTGTAGCTTTTGTGCACTGAAGTCAGTGCATAATCCTCACCCTGCCCTTGGCTGCCAAGCCTTGGTTATTTGCTGCTTTTCTTGGCTGTTTCTTTGCTGCTTTACCTTCCAAGCCTTGGTTATTGTCTGTTTTTCTTTACTTACCTTGTATTCTTGTCTGTATGCCATTTACCTTGCCTGCCCTTAGCTCACTACACACCTTAGCTAGGAAAACTTCTTATATGCTCCTCTCCCTGTGGACAAACCCCTACTCACCCTTTTATTACAAATCTTGACCTTGTATACTTGCAAGTGTATTGTGTGCATCTTAATCATCACACCAAGTTTTTGGCGCCGCTGCCGGGGAGCTGGCTGCCATATTTTTGAAGTTTTCAGAGTCTGCTGCTGTTGTTGGCCCTGCCAAGTTGCTGCTGTTGTTGCTGCCTAGCTGTTGCTGCTGCCAAGCTGTTGCTGCTGCTGTTGCTGCTGCCAAGCTTGCTGCCAACTGAAGCTGCCAAGTTGCTGCCAAGCTTGCTGCCAACTGAAGCTGCCAAGTTGCTGCCAAGCCTGCTGCCAAGCCAACTGGGCTACCAACTGAAGCTGTCAACTGGGCTTGTACACCCTCTGCTGCTGGGCTTGTGCAACCTCTGCTCTTGGGCTTGAACCAACTGAGCTGGGCTCAGTAACCTCAAATTCTTCTGGGCTTGCAACTTCTTCTGCTGGGCTTGCAACTTCTGCTCTTGGGCTTCGCTGCTGCTGCTGGGCTTGGACGTGAGCTGCTAGGACGATCCTAAAGCCCAACTGGGTTGTGCAACTAAAAGGGGACTAAAAGCCTATTTTTGGGCTTCCCTCCAAAAAACAAGTAAGCCTAACCCATGAGTTAACCCACTTGGGCCTCATTTAAATTCAAATTTGGGCTTGTAATAATTAATTTAATTATTTATTTGGGATTGTAATAATTTTTATTTTCTTTTTCTTTTTTTTTATATTTGGGACTGTAATTATTTTTTGTTTTCTCTTATTTTTCTTTTATTTTTCTTTTTTCTTTTATGGGCTTGTTTTAATTATTATTATTGTTTTTATTTTCTTTTATGAGTTGTGATAATTTATGCTAGGTTTAGTTCAAAAAAATTTTCCAAAGCCCAATTTTTTTTTAACCAAAAACAAAACCCCTTCTTTAAACCAAAACCCATACAAAACCAAATCTTCATAACCCTTGGGTCAAATTGTTTCCGATTGCTCTGTCTGACCAACATGTTAGTTACGGTACCTACTAGGACATGATTGTGACCTACAGAGACCAGACAAACAGACTTGTTAGAATTAACCCAGACGAACCTATCGAAATTCTAAGTTCTGAGGGAGACAGTCCAGATCAACCAGAAACAATGGGAGAACCACGTACCCTCAAGGATTATATGTACCCAACTAGAGCCAGTCAACCTTCTTGTATTTTGCTACCCGAGGCTAATGGCCATTATGAGCTGAAATCAAGCACAATACAGATGCTTCCTATTTTTAGAGGTGTTGAGAATGAAAACCCATACCACCACGTGAGAGAATTCGAGGAAATTTGTGGAACTCTGCGTTTCACTCAAATGACCGACGAAACCCTGAAGTTAAGGCTTTTTCCTTTCTCCCTGAAAGATAAGGCAAAGGCCTGGCTCTATGCTTTACAGCCTCAATCCATCATGACATGGGATGACCTCACAAAGGAGTTTTTCAAAAAGTTTTTCCCGAACCACAAGACTGCGACAATTCGTCAAAGTCTGAATAGCTTTGTGCAATTAGAAGGTGAGACCTTAGCTAGATACCTGGAGAGATTCAATGAATTATTGCTCCAATGTCCCCATCATGGTTTTGAAAAATGGAGACTTGTGCAAATTTTATATGAAGGTCTAGATGTGTCCACCCGAACAACGGTTGAGTCGATGTGTAATGGTCTATTCGTAGATAAAACTGCTGACGCATCTTGGGACTTCTTAATTGAAGTAGCTGAAAAGACGCAACAGTGGGAATCCATCCGTGAAACCAAAAAGACTACATCCGAAGCAAAGGCTTTTAGGATTGAAGCGGATTTTGAGGGTAGAGCAAACATGGCATCAATATTAGGAGATTAGAAGAGTTAGAACTACATAAAAATTCAAAACCTTCCACCACTACTCTCCGAGAACATGTCGCTTCGTCTGTTTGTGCTGCTTGTAACGACCCCAACCATCAATTCCAAAATTGTCCAGATTTGCTTGCAGTCCAGGAGTCTAGGCTTGAACAGGCACATGCCATGTTTCAAAAACCAGAGCATAACCCTTATTCACAGACCTACAATCCAGGATGGAGAAACCACCCTAACTTTTCATGGTCAAAAGGACCCACTCAAGGAGGACCATCTCAACCCAATCAGAGCTATCAAAACAATCAGGGATATCAGAACAATCAAGGTTATCAACACCCGAGAAACCCTCAACAACAATCAAACTCTCAACAACAATCATATCCTCAACACAATACCGACAAGAGATTATCCACCTAGAGGAAATGTTCCAGAGTTTGATGCAAAGTCAGAAAAATCTAGATCAAAAGATGGATCAAATATGTGAGAGAGAAAAGGGTAAACTTCCGAGCCAACCCCAACAAAATCCAAAGAGGATATTTCAAACAGGCACAACATCCTGCACTGAAACCTCACCTGATCAAATCCATGCCATTACCACCCTCCGAAGTGGTAAAGTCATCGAGAACAACGTAGGCGAACCTAATGAGTCTGATACAAATTCCACGTTGTCTCCACAACCCCAGAAAACCAAAGAATCTGAGCAAGTTGGAAAATCTGACAATTCTACTGCTGTGAATGTCCCTTTGCCAACTCATTCCTGTTGCTCCATTTCCTCAAAGATTGATCTATCAACAGAAAAGTACCCATTACAATGAGATGTTAGATCTGTTCAAGAGAGTCAACATCAACATTCCTTTTCTTGAAGCAATCAAGCAAATCCCTGCTTATGCCAAATTCCTCAAAGACTTGTACTCAAAAGCGCAAGCTCAATGTGCAAAAACGTGCTTTCTTAGCTGAGCAGGTGAGTTCCATCATTCTGAACAAAACTCCACCCAAGTTTAGGGATCCAGGATGTCCAACAATTTCTTGCACTATAGGAGAACACACGGTCAATAAAGCGTTATTAGACCTAGGTGCAAGTGTTAACCTACTGCCATATTCTGTTTATGAGCAGTTAGGTCTTGGGGAGTTGAAACCAACATCTATCACTCTACAACTGGCAGACCGATCTGTCAAGATTCCTCGTGGAGTGGTCGAAGATGTTTTGATCAAGGTTGACAAATTCTATTTTCCCGTAGACTTCATTGTCTTAGACACTCAACCTGTACAAAACCCAGACTGTCACATTCCTGTCATCTTAGGACGTCCTTTCTTGGCTACGTCCAACGCGATCATCAACTGTCGGAATGGAGTGTTAAAACTGTCTTTTGGTAACATGACGGTAGAATTGAATGTGTTCGATATTAGTCAACAACCTGTGAATCTTGATGATGATGATGTGCATGAAGTTAATATGATTGAAGGATTAATGCAAGATTCGTTGACTAACATTCTATCCGTCGACCCCTTTCAAGCATGTATGGAGAACTTTAACCCTGATTTCTATGATGATGCATACTGTAGTGACGTCCTATCTCTGCTCGAATCTGTACCTCAAATGGACGTCACTGAAAGGAAATATGAAGTGGAACACCCCTATTCTCTGATTCCAAGCTTATTCCATCCATTGTTGAGCCACCCAAGCTTGAATTGAAAACATTGCCTAGTACGTTGAAGTACGCATTCCTAGGTTCTTCTGATACTTTACCTGTCATTATTTCATCATGTTTAGACACGGAACAGGAAAGTAAGCTTTTAGAAGTACTTAAGGAACACAAAGAGGCCTTAGGATGGACCATCTCAGATCTCAAAGGAATTAGTCCCACCATTTGCATGCACCACATTAACCTTGAAGAGAATGCCAAACCATCGAGGGAAATGCAAAGGAGACTTAATCCTAACATGAGAGATGTAGTCAAAGGAGAGATCCTGAAACTACTTGATGCGGGTATCATATACCCAATTCCCGATAGCAAATGGGTTAGTCCCATTCAAGTTGTGCCTAAGAAGTCAGGCATTACTGTTGTTCAGAACGACAAGAATGAATTAGTCCCTACTCGTACAACCACAGGATGGCGAGTATGCATCGACTACAGGAAGTTGAACACAGTAACAAGGAAGGATCACTTCCCGCTCCCTTTCATTGACCAAATGCTAGAACGTGTGTCTGGACACAGTCACTACTGTTTTCTAGATGGCTTTTCCGGTTATAACCAAATTCACATTGCTCCGGAAGATCAGGAAAAAACTACATTCACGTGTCCATTTGGGACGTTTGCTTATAGACGTATGCCCTTCGGGTTGTGTAATGCACCTGCTACTTTTCAGCGTTGCATGATGAGCATTTTTTCTGACATGATAGATAGTTTTCTCGAGATCTTTATGGATGATTTCTCTGTTTTTGGTTCCTCGTTTGACGAATGTTTGAAGCATCTTGCCCTCGTGATATCCAGATGTAAAGAAAAGAACCTTGTTCTAAATTGGGAAAAATGCCATTTTATGGTGAATTCAGGAATAGTTCTAGGACACATCATCTCAAAAAGGAATTGAAGTGGAAAGCTAAAGTTGACCTCATTCAACATCTACCACAACCTTGCTCTGTGAAGGAGATCAGATCATTTCTAGGTCATGCTGGTTTTTACCGGCGATTCATCAAAGATTTCAGCAAAATCTCCAGACCTCTGTGCAGTCTTCTCTCCAAAGATGTTGCCTTCAATTTCGATGCTGCTTGTGTGAAGGCATGGGAGGAATTAAAAACCCTTCTCACCACCGCTCCTATAGTCCGACCACCCGATTGGAAGCTTCCGTTCGAACTTATGTGTGATGCCTCTGATTATGCTGTTGGTGCTGTTTTAGGACAGCGAGTTGATAGACTACCATATGTGATATACTATGCTAGCAAAACCCTTAATGATGCCCAACTCAATTATTCAACTACCGAGAAGGAATTGCTTGCCGTCGTTTTCGCATTAGACAAGTTTAGATCTTATCTGATAGGGTCTAAGATCATCATATACACAGACCATGCGGCTTTGAAGTATCTTCTTTCCAAGAAGGATGCTAAAGCTCGCCTTATTCGATGGATACTCTTATTACAGGAATTCGATCTCGAAATCCGTGATAAGAAAGGTTGTGAGAATGTGGTTGCTGATCATTTGTCTAGATTAACTTTAGAGTCTATTGATGAATGTGAGCTGATTAGAGAATCATTCCCAGATGAACAGCTGATGTCTATCTCAGACCTTCCTTGGTTTGCTGATATTGTTAACTACCTCGCTACAGGTAGGATGCCCTCACGTTGGTCGAGACAAGACCGCTCTAAATTCCTGGCTGAAGTCAAACATTTCCTTTGGGATGACCCATATTTGTTTAAGTACTGTCCAGACCAAATCATTAGGAGATGTGTCCCCAACACTGAACAGAAAGATGTGATATCTTTCTGTCATGACCAAGCATGTGGAGGCCATTTCAGTGCCAAGAAAAGCTGCAAAGATCTTGCAGTGTGGATTCTATTGGCCATCATTGTTCAAGGATTGCCATGATTATTGTGTTGCTTGTGAACGCTGTCAAAAGCTAGGAAGCATTTCGAGGAGAAACATGATGCCATTGAACCCCATTTTGATTGTGGAGATTTTTGATGTTTGGGGGATAGACTTCATGGGTCCATTTCCCATGTCTGACAGCAAGTTGTACATCCTAGTCGCAGTTGATTACGTTTCTAAGTGGGTAGAAGCCATAGCAACCAGAACAAATGACCACAAGGTGGTACTTTCATTTCTAAAGGAGAACAATTTTCACGTTTTGGTACCCTAGAGCTATCATCAGTGACGGCGGTTCACATTTCGTAACAAGTATTGAGTCTTTAGTACGCACGTATGGCCATAACTCACAAGGTTGCTACTCCGTACCACCCTCAGACTAGTGGACAAGTGGAAGTGTCTAATAGGGAAATTAAGCACATTCTGGAGAAGACGGTCAACCCGTCCAGGAAAGATTGGTCATTGAGATTGAATGATGCTTTGTGGGCCTATAGAACAGCTTATAAGACACCAATTGGCATGTCCCCCTATCGTCTAGTGTATGGAAAGCCGTGCCATCTACCTGTGGAATTAGAACATCGTGCCTACTGGGCAATCAAAGAGCTGAACTTTCTCTGGACGAAGCTGGAATTCAACGGAAACTTCAACTCAACGAGTTGGAAGAATTGAGAAATGAGGCTTATGACAGTGCCAAGCTGTACAAGCAGAAGATGAAGATATTTCATGATAAGCGTATTCTGCGCAAATCCTTCACTCCTGGTCAGAAAGTCTTGCTGTATGACTCCCGATTACATCTTTTTCCAGGAAAACTGCGTTCCAGATGGAAGGGTCCGTACCTAGTACGCACAGTTTTTCCTCATGGAGCTGTATGAGCTGGAGGATGTCTCCAACAAGAACGTTTTCAAAGTCAACGGGCAGAGATTAAAGCCATTCCTTGAGCCATTTCCACCCGACATTGAAACAACCAACCTGGAGGACCCAGTCTATGTGGACTAAACTGGTCCACTCTTTCCCTAAATAACCAAAAAGTTTTCCAAATTTTCCCTAAAAACCAAAATTTTTCGTTTTCCCATCAAAACCAAATGTTTCCCAAAACCAAATTTTTTCCAAAAAGTCCAATCCCATTAAAAACCAAATTTTCTTGTAGATAATGTGTTAGTTAAATTTCCTTTTGTATATTTTGTGCTCATCCATTGTGACTCCTAATATGATGGATTTTTGCCTTGAATAACGGAGTTTTAATCGAGCTGCCGCCGTACAATCGGGTATTCTCTCTCCTTTTACTCTACTCAGCATGTTCCTCTTCATATATTGTTTTATAATTCTTTCCATATTTTGAAACATTGAGGACAATGTTTAGTTTAGGTTTGGGGGTATAGAGTAGATACCATGATAATTTGCCATAATTGAAAAAACTCCTCTTTTTGAAAAGAAATTCTCTTTTTGAAAAAAAAAAAAATTAAAAAAAAAAAAAATCAAGTATTTATCAATTCCATCATCTCTTGTTCCAAAAATAAAAAGAGAATAGTCAATGTAAATAAGAGTCATGTAAATAGTCATCTTTTGTTGTTTCGTTGTAAGCAAGGAGGGTGTATGCCATTGATGTACAACGCGAGAAATTGTGAAATACCTCCAACTCATTCACAATTCTCGTAAAGTCCGGACAGCTAGCTAGATTTCGACCTCAGTTCTTAGCCTGAGAAACTATCTCTTGGTGATTAGTAGTCATGACTTCAGATCTTTCTTTACACATGTGTAGATACACTTTACACTCTTATCACATGTCCTTATTTGTTATCAGTGTTAGGATTGTGCCTTTGATAGCTAGATTGACATCTCCATTTTGCTGTGAGCTTAAACTGTTTTGCACATGTCACATTTGATGGAATCTGAGCTTATATTTTGACCTAGAACTTTGTAGGTACGTTCTAAGCAAACCTTCACGAGACTTCAACTCGTCCACTAGGGACACTTAGTGGTTTAAAAGGCTTAGTGCATACGCTAAATGCATTCGAGAGACCAGCGACAGTGGTATAGTTAGGATTTCCTTAGTTTTGTTTTACTTGAGGACAAGTAAAATTCAGGTTTGGGGGTATTTGATGAGTGCCAAATAATGTATATATTTATCCCTTTTTGTTGGCAATTTAACTCATCTTTTATACATTAATTCTACATTTTATCCCATATTCTGTATTTTCATTGTTTTCAAGAATAAATATTTTTATTAATTAATTTTGCATTTTTAGGTAATAAATAAAGTTCGGATGAGTCGCGGAGCGAAAAGAGCAGAAAAGTAGTGAAAAGCCGGGAGAAATTACGCAAGGAAGCCGCGAAGAATGGTGCGCACAACCTCATTTTCTACACACAAAAGCGCCTCCGTTCTCAGCCGTCAGATCAGTTCTCAGAAGCATCCAACGGTCGCTCCTTCATAGAGCATCAAAATCTGAAGTCTCTGCCAAGCACCACAGCGCTGAAATTCCAAGCCTTCAGATTAGATGATAGTTGAATCCAACGGTCGATCCCTTGTTGTGCATCGAAGTTTGATATCTCCGCCTAACACTACAACACCTAACTCCATCTGGCGTCGTTGATTTTGTTGTATTATATAATCCAGCGGTCGCTACAAGCTTCACTTCATCTCACCGTCAGATTGATCTTTCATCTCCCTATCCCACGGCTCAGCGTCGCAGATCATCAAACGCGATACACTCGCCTCACACCCTAGCGACCGAGCACCTACACCTCAAACAAACGCACCATTCCCTTTCTCCATCGAACCCATCTCCTCCATCAACCCCCTCTGCAGAACCACCATGCCCCGTACCACCACCATGTCCGTCTCCATCACCACCACCTCACCCCAAATCACTCCACTATCTTCTCCCCAAATCACTCTACCTATACCCATCATCACTATCACGTTTTACATCAACTAATCTCCTCAATTTCTCATCTCTGCTCACTGAAACCCTAGGTGAGAAATTGAAGATATAAGTTGATGTTAGAGCAGCAATTGGAGCGGGAGATGACTCAGGAAGAGAAATAGAAGATTGGGTCGACGAGATGGAGCGAGTATCTCATCAACAGTAGGTAAATCAATTTCACCAAACCCTAGTTCTACTGATTTTGGGGGAAAATTGGGGGAAAACCCAAAAAGGTGTAATGGGTATAAATTGATGTTATGTGAAGTGTGTGGGGAAGACACTGTATACCTCTCTGGACTAGCCAGTAGAGAATTTGCTACAATTTTTATGAACTTCAAATTTCAGTGCTTTTCAGTTGACAGTTGCAAATTGCTTATGTTCTTGGTTATCTGATATGTTGCTAAATGTGTATGAATTATCTATGTTAATGTATGTATGTTGCCATAATATGGTTAGCATGAGCTAATCAGCTTCAGGCCAAGGCTCAGTGAAGCCTTGTGCACTGTCAAGTGTAAATGAGCTAGGATAGTTACTTCCTTGTATGTTTTGATTGTGCAAATGAGAGATGCCAATGCTCATAGAGCCTGTGATTGGCTGTACTGTCAAAAGACAGCCAATGCTAGGGGTAGACTAGTGAGCAAGTTGGTGTTCTTCCATTTCTAGTTGTATGCTTAGGAATGAACATAACCTAGAAACATGTCACTTGATTAGGACACAAGGTGGATCATAAGCCTTGGCTTACCCACCAATTCCCTTTCAGTCACTTATATTTTCAAGTCCTGTGTGTTTGCAATTTAGTTAATTTTCTTTCTTTTTATTTTCTTGCACCTTGTAGCTTTTGTGCACTGAAGTCAGTGCATAATCCTCACCCTGCCCTTGGCTGCCAAGCCTTGGTTATTTGCTGCTTTTCTTGGCTGTTTCTTTGCTGCTTTACCTTCCAAGCCTTGGTTATTGTCTGTTTTTCTTTACTTACCTTGTATTCTTGTCTGTATGCCATTTACCTTGCCTGCCCTTAGCTCACTACACACCTTAGCTAGGAAAACTTCTTATATGCTCCTCTCCCTGTGGACAAACCCCTACTCACCCTTTTATTACAAATCTTGACCTTGTATACTTGCAAGTGTATTGTGTGCATCTTAATCATCACACCAATTATGTAAATAACTATCCTCATTTTCAAGGGTATTATTAGAAACACTGTATTGGAAATTAAGATTATTTCGAGCAATTCTTTCGTTTGTCACAGCCATCAACTTGAGGGATTCCTCTATAGAAGGTTTACTCATGGGTGCAGTTTGTTTATTCATTTCTAACACAAACCTATTGGTATTCTCAGTTAACTGCTTGAGAGACTCTTCTAAAAAAAGAACAGGTTCAGAAGGATCATAATAGGGACTAGTTTTCAACATTTTCATTATATTGTCCAAAGACGAGGAACTAGTACTATAATAATCCTTATTTTCTTACTTGTACGACCGGTGTGTGTGTGTATAGTAATTGGGCTCACCATGGTATGAGTCGTAACCTTGAAAAAGGTGATGTTCCCAATCACTATTCACACTATGGTTAAAATTGTAATGTCCATTTTGAAACTCAGTCGGATATTCGTTGTATTGGCTATTGTGATACCAGTTCGACATTCTATTGCAGGGGTGTGCGTTGTCACACAAAATAAAACCCACTGACAGGGGATTCGTGGGTGGATAGAATCTTACCTCCCGTACCAGACGGGCGATGAACCGTTCAAGTCGACTCAGGCCACCGACTCCGATGGCAGTGTACGAACCCGAGGGGGCGAGACAGTATCGTAACTGTCGTCCTTCCCTGCAAACAGTTTATATTTAATCTTAACCCTTCCGTAGGGTTTTAAAAAAAATAATGTCCAAGAATGTCCAAAAAGTCCAAAAAGGAAAATAAAAATTACAAAAATAACACCCTATTTACAGTTTCTAAAAATAAAACAAAATAACTATATACAAAATCATCTTCTTCACTCCTTTCGGATTCCTCTTTTCTTTCCTTCTTTGGCGATGCTTTCCTTTTATAGCACTTTATCTTTCCTTGTAGCTTCGCTCAAAATCTGAAAAGAATCAAAAAATACCAAAGGCGTAAAAGAGAACAAAAATTCTAAACGAAATAAAAATAAATCTAAAACCTAATACAAATCCGCGTCGGCGGCGCCAAAAATTGATGTAGTTTTTAAGTGGTAGTTAAGTTCGTTCAAACTAGGACTTGTTGAGATTCGATTTTAGACATATAATAAAAATAGAAAATATATTTACAAAAGGTTGTCACAGTATCGAGAGGCACTGAGACTCAGGATTCCACCAAATTCCATTCATGTGATTCAAATAATAATTCTAGACATTTATAGCTCCAAAGATAACAATTATAGACTCTGTTATTTGCCAAAAGTAGATTTTTGAAAAGCAATGAATGTAAATCAAAAGCATGATGTATCAAAAATACATTGACCAAGCATACACCATCAAACAAAATCACACCCATTCAATAAAAATCATAAATCGATTAAAAATCAATGCAAATAGTCATAAAATAATTATTAGAATTACCACATGCGTGAAATAGGGCTTCCTCCGTCATCCCAGTGTTGGGGTTTAACTCCTCATGTTCAACACAAAATCAAAATAATTATTCATGGCTCAAACGGTGTTTTTATTGAAGAAAGGAATCAAAAATAAACAAATTAGTGAATCTGCAACGTTTATAAGCGTTACAGAAGTCATTGTCACAGGTTTATAAGACTGTAGCAGAAGGATAGTTCTCTGGTGTAGCAGAATCTGCCACTGTCTCTGTTCGTCCAATGTTCTTCGTCTCCTTCTTCTTTAGCAGCGGCAAAGATGATATTCTGCACTGCCTATTCTTGGCTCTGCAACTTCTCCAAACCCTCCGTTCGGTCCCCAAACTCCCTATCCTCTTTCTGGGAATCGTAGCAACTCCTTATATACACAAAAACCTAATCGAATCCGAGTATATCTCGGATTATTCTTTTCTGCCAAGTTACGGACTCTTTTTTCTGCCAAACTCTCTTCACGCGTTTTTAAACTCTCCCAATCCTTCCAAACTCTTTATTAGATAATTATGAATGTTGGGGAAGCTTTCCTAGCCGTTTAAACTCCCTGAATTGTCAAGAAAATCTTCCAACAGCAACCCGTGAGCATATCACCTCTGCTTCAATCTCCCGGATTATCTAGCCCAATTAAGCCCATGAAATCACCCATACTAGCATTGTATATCCATATCACGTCCATCCCATGAGAATCAGTGATTTAATCTCATTAAAACTCGTCCGAAAATCCAACCCTAAATCTGTCTGGTGAGAAAAAAATTTCCCGCCAAAATTTGTTTTCAAACAGTGAAGGTGACCTCCCCCTTATCCAGTTGGTGTCCCTTTAGCACATGTCCGAAATGGGTTACCCCTTATCCATAGTGAGAGTCCGAATAACACTTGCCCCTTGGGTGCAAATAGTAATTTTTCTGGGATATTTTCAACACTTTTTCAGGGTTCCTCTGGGGTATTTCTGGGGTGCTTCCAACATACTTCTGGGGTGCTTCTGGTACGTTATCTACGGAGGTTCAAATGCCACATTTTGAGCCAATTTCGCCGCAAAAGCTTATCTTTCCAAAAACACCTACAAATAAATAAAATAACAAAATAAGTACAAAATTGAGCACTAACAATATATACAATTGGGACAAATTAGACACATAAATGCGTCTATCAACGATCAGTGGGTCGTTTGATATACTTGTCATTAACGAGACCAGATCTTGCATATGCATATATTGTCCCAATTCATGCAACAACCCAGAGTAGAACATTGGGAAGCAGCACTCCGTGTTGTTAGATATTTGAAGAAAAATCCTGGCCAAGGTATACTTTTACGTTCTGAGAGTGCTCTTCATTTAAAAGGATGGTGTGATTCAGATTGGGAAAGTTGTCCATTGACAAGGCGTTCATTAACTGGTTGGTTTGTTCTTCTTGGTTTCTCACCTGTATCTTGGAAGACTAAGAAGCAACATACAATCTCTCGTTCGTCTGCAGAAGCAGAATATAGATCGATGGAAGCTGTGACATGTGAGTTAAAATGGTTAAAACAATTATTTGGTGATTTGAGGTTTCATCATACTCAAGGAATTAATCTATACTGTGATAGTCAGTCAGCATTATACATTGCACAAAATCTATTATTTCACGAAAGAACGAAACATATTGAAGTGGATTGTCATCTTGTCAGATATGCAATAACAAGTAAGATCATATCACCGTCATACACTCCTACAACGGTGCAATTAGTAGATATTTTCACAAAAGCTTTGGGGATAGCTCAATTTAACTCTCTCTTGTCTAAGATGGGCATTCTTGATCTACATGATCCATCTTGAGGGAGGGTATTAGGAGAATATATCTTTCTAGATTTAGGAATTTGATATATAGGTGTTGATGGTGGTTTTTAGCTTAGGGTCAAAATCATAAAACTGCACATCTGACATGACGTCACTATGACCATTAACACATTTATTGAATCAATCATCATGCCTACGTAAGAATTATCGGGGTAACTTTTTTTTTTACATGGGTCATGGTCCACGGCAGAACCCTTAACACTGACTGGCATCATCTATGCCAAACCTTAATTTTCATGCTATCGCGCCAAGGCATGCCAACCATGCCAGCCGCACCACTGTGCTAGTGGCAGACCATGCCAGCCACGTCACCGCTCTAAGGCATGCCAACCATGCCAACCACACTATTGTGCCAATGGCTTACCATGCCAGACATATCTCCGCGCCAAGGCATGCCAACCATGCCAGCCGCACCACTGCGATCAACACATGATCCGGATGAGGAACCAGATATGGAGGGTTGAAAGTGGCGCCCGCGACTGCATCAGCAACCGACAAGGGATTCCTAATGACAATTTCACCTGCGGCCACTGGAGTACTCTCCATTGTTTGAGTCACAACGATGTTTTCATCTCGATCAACATCCATTTCAAGGTCGCCCGGTGCGGCTGCCACAGTTGGAGACAAAGTTGTATCTCCGCCAGTCTCCGTCTCAGGGCCATCTTCAGAAACGGCTCCCCCCTATGATATCATGGATTAAATATTTTCCAAAGAGAAAGGAAGAGAGGAAAGAAGAAAAAACATGCGGGAGACTCACTGATTCGCTTTCAGACCGACTAGAGGAAGATTCAACAATTCTGTCGGAAGAACTACTCTCTCCTTCACTAGAATCTGAACTTTCATCCTTCTCGGGTTCCCCATCACCATGGATAGGCTCAGCACCTCCACCCTCCGTCTCAATAATCTGCGCCTTGGTCAAACTGGCTTTTACACATTCCAGGCTCATCATGAATCGCATCCATTTCTTAAAGGGACACAACGGACTCACACAGATTTTAAAGTCAATGGGAGAAGCAGAATACTCTTTCCTCCGAAGACAAAACCTTATTACACCTCCAGGCCGAACTGACCGGGCCTCTCCTTCACCTTCCGGACCAGTCAGAAGAATCGACACATACTTGGGATGATTTTTCCTAATTGTGGCGGATGTTTTAAAGAACTCGTCGTCTATGTTTGGCTTGGAATTGCCAACATCTTTCGGTACGACATAAATTTTCTCAAATGACATCCTAACGAAATTCTCTCACGCTACTTTCACCTTCGAAATAACTACAATGGAACAATACGAAGAGAAATTATTACGGAAAGTGCATGGAAATTATTTTATGAGACACAGGAGATCCATCCTGGACGCAAACCAATTTGTTGCAAAGTCATAATGCGCATGAGCAAATAAATGGGGACTGACAGACCCTGCATCACCACCTCATACCAAGGCCGTACCCAGCAGAAGGAAATTTGCGCCCGGACGAGGAGGCGCGCCCCACCATGGGAACAATACACACGGCCGCGCCAGGAAAAGGGAGGAAACCCTAGGATCTAGGTTTACACGGGAATGGAATGACAGTTACTAGCTCATGCATGCCTACTTTGCATAGTAACTGAGGCGGCCAACATTACTACGGTATTCACGCCTAAATGTTACTACAAGTTCACGCAAAGCATATTTACAGCTAGGATTCATACCAACACAAAAGAACAATATTTTTACAATTTCATGAAAAGGTATGCCTACAGCTAGGGTTTGCACTAACACAAGAAAACAAGAAAAAACAAGTTAAAGAGGAAGTGCTGGAAGACATACTTGGGATTCGCTCGTCCGCTTTACTGTTACCACACGGACAAAATAAAAAGAAATATAAAGGTGTGAAATAAAAGGAGAGGCCGGCCCCCTTTTATAAGCGTGGTACTTGGGAGTTTGAATAAGGAAATGACTTCCTATTTGAATCAAGTAAAGAAAAGAGGCAACCGGGCCCGCGAATAAAAATCACCATGCCAAGCTGTCCGCGCATGTTTTTCCTCACCAAAACACGCCATTGACTTGGCCCCACCATGCCAAGCCGTCCGCACCATTCCTTGGCCCCACCACGCCAAGCCGTCCACATGCTTTGCCTCACCAAACCGCGCCTTGCCTTGGCCCCACCATGCCAAGCCGTCTGCGCCATTACCTTGGCCCCACCATGCCAAGCCGTCTGCGGCATGACTTGCCGCGCCAACACCAAAAACTCGCCAAGACAGCGTCATGATGTTCCCTAACCCAGCCAAGGTGACACATGGACAGATTAAGCCGACGATCTTCATCTCACCACTTCACGGTCTACACCACAAATAGAATCTACGCAAGGCCGCCGAACATGAGGATCATGAACTCTCATGACCTCTCGAAAAAGGTTAGTCGGACTTTCCTGACCATCTTTTCAAGACCTGTCATTTCGATTTTTGTCCTCGCCTGTCACCATCTTATGCTTACCTCGCAACAATGCTCCTGTTTCGCGCTAAGCAGGGGACTTAATGTTGATGGTGGTTTTAAGCTTAGGGTCAAAATCGTAAAACTGTACATCTGACATGACATCAAGGCATGCAAACCATGCCAGCCTCACCCCCGCGCCAAGGCATGCCAACCATGCAAGCCGCACCACATGTTCCAATGGCATGCCAACCACCTTGTTGTGCCATACCATGCCGGCATTCCCTATGCGGCTACCAAAACGAAGGCGTGCGATGATCAACGACCACCCTTCCATCTTAGATGCAAATCTTAGCCGTCCAAGGTCGCCAAACAACGCATGGTAACCTTTGGCCCAACGCCAAAACCCTAGTTTGGCCGCGCCTAAACCACGTTAAGGCATGCCGACCATGCCACATGTGCCAATGGCATGCCGCGTCATCCACCTTGCCGCGCCTAAGCAATGCCATGCCGGCCTCCTTTTCACGGCTGCCAAAACGAAGGCGAGCGACAATCAACTGCCACCCTTCCATCTTAGATGCAAATATCAGCCGTCCTAGATCACCAACCAACGCATGGTAACCTTTGTCCCAACGCCAAAACCCTAGTTTGGCCGCGCCTAAACCACGCCGAGGCATGCCGACCATTCCACGTGTGCCAATGGCATGCCGCGTCATCCACCTTGCCGCGCCTAATCGATGCCATGCCGGCCTTCCCTTTACGGCTTCCAAAACGAAGGCGTGCGACAATCAACAACCACCCTTCCATCTAAGATACAAATCTTAGTCGTCCAAGGTCGCCAACCAACGCATGGTAAACTTTGGCGCAACCTCAAAACCTTTGTGTTGGCCACGACCAAACCGCGCCAAGGTATGCCAGCCATGCCACATGTGCCAATGGCATGCCAGCCACCTTGTCACGCCATACCATGCCGGCCGTCCCTATGCGGTTATCAAAACAAAGGCTTGCGACGATCAACGACCATCCTTCCATCTAAGATGCAAATCTTAGCCGTCCAAGGTCGCCAACCAAAGCATGGTAACCTTTGTTCCAAAACCCTAGTTTTGGTCACGCCCAAACCGCGCCAAGGAATGTCGGACGTGCCACATGTTTCAATGGCATGCCAGCCACCTTGTCGGCCTTCCCTATGCGGTTACCGAAACAAAGGCTGGCGATGATCAACGGCCATCCTTCCATCTAAGATGCAAATCTTAGCCGTCCAAGGTCGCCAACCAACGTATGGTAACCTTTGGCCCAACGCCAAACCTTTGTTTTGGCCACGCCCAAACCGCGCCAAGGCATGCCAGCCTTGCCACATGTGCCAATGGCATGCTAACCACCTTGTCGCGCCATACCATGCCGGCCATCCCTATGCTGCTACCAAAAAAAGGCTTGCGAAGATCAACGACCACTTTTCCATCTAAGATGCAAATCTTAGCCGTCCAAGGTTACCAGCTAACGCATGGAAACCTTTAACCCGACGCCAAGCCCTAGTTTGGTCGCGTCCAAACAAAGCCAAAACCCTAACTTTTAGCCGCCCCTAAACTAGGACATATTAAAGCCGTACCGGCCATGCTTTCATGTCACTGGATACCAAACGAAGGGTTGCAATAACCAACGGCTACCCTTCCTCTCAAGATGCAAAATCTCTACTGTTGAAGGTCACCACCGAGCCGGCAAGTCTCCCAAGCTCAACTTGCCGAAAAAGAACATGCTACATGTTTTCCACAAAAACACTCGAGACATCAACACATGTCACAAATTGGGGGATGCTCATTGGGTATTGGTTTGGCGGTTTACAGCGTGCGGTGTACACTACGCCCGTTATTAGACAATGTCATAAGGATGAGGCGGTTAGTAAATACAGGGAGTAATGGTGAAAAACTTTCTTTTATGAAACATCAATTCCAGGCGTTACCAGTTACCACCTGCTCCCATTTACTCATCCGTTTTTCATTTCTTACGGGACCAGAGTACGTTTCACTTCGACTTGTATAAATAGGTCTTACCTATTTCCACCGAACAACAAGTTCGGGTCAGGAGGATACAACACTCAGAAAATATTTGCTAGCTTTCCATCTTTTAGCTTCCCACTTTCTGATACAAGTCGTGAAACAACTACTCTTCCAGAATCAACTATTCTGGTCTCAACACTCTCTTTGTTTCCCTCCCCAAAACCAAACCTTCTCCTTCACTTTGTGACCGAAGAAAGTCTGGAACGGCCATTTCTTGGTTTAGGCCGGATTTGTACAGATTGATCTCTCGAATCTAAAGTACTCTCTTGCAGTACATTGTTTAGGGATTAAACTCGTTTCTCACCCGCACACCCGAAATTACCAAAATCAGCAGAAATCGTTTTCACCCTCAAATGATAGGTAAACTGAGTTATTCTAGGAAAATAATTCCTTGAGAGTCAAGGCAATGCCGACTATTGTAACCTATATATATAGTTTGAGATTAATGAGAAAAGGGACATATGATCCTATTAAGAATTCAACACATATACATTGTTTTAGTGGTTGCATAACCAACTTAGTGGACGCATGGACCAAAATACGACTGTATAAACTGTTATGCATATTTTGTAGTGGTTCAATAATTCATTATGCATCTTTTTTTTTGTTTGAATGATATTTTTAGCATATACTACCTTTGTATCATAAAAAGAGATACTTTCACAGATTTTTTTTTACCTAAAATACCTGAAATTGAAAAGGTGAAAGTATCATTTATCTGACACACAGGGTGAAGTATCACTTTTACCGACAAGGGGTGAAAGTATCACTTTTGCTGACAAAGGGTGAAATTATCTCTTTTCCAAAACGGGGTGAAAGTATCATTTTTCTTGACACAGCGCGAAAGTATCATTTTTCTTGACACGGGGCAAAAGTATCATTTTTCTTGACACGACGCGAAAATATCATTTTTCCTGACACGGCGCGGAAGTATCATTTTTCCTGACATGGCGCGAAATTTTTTCCTGAAACGACGCGAAAATATCGTTTTTCCTAATACGGAGGGAAAATATCATTTTTCCTGACACGGCGAGAAAGTATCATGTTGGGATCGCAGAGTCAAAAAATAATATTAGTACCCAGAACCGGTTTATGCTAATTAACTTATAAACTGATTTTGGTGATGTCTTTTCATATTCAGATTTCAAACCCAGAATCTATCGATGCTAATCATCCTATAAATCGATTACTCTGCATGCTCTTCATGGTCGAAGAACAAAACCCAGAATCGGTTGATACGATATATCAACATAAACCGACTCTTAGAAAATCAGACCTCAAAATTGAAGTTTTAAACATGTAAATCAGTGAATAAAATCGAATACTAGAATGGGTTGATGGAGATTTACCTTTTCATGGTTGGATCGGAGATCGTTAATTAGAGAAGAAGATTATAAAAAAAAATTGATTAGGGTTTATGGAATTTGGAAAGAATAGATGAGAATAGAAATTTTTTTCTCTTTAGGTTTTTATGTTTTTGATTTTATTACTGAAAATTGTAAGGATTAAGATTTATATAAGTTAGTTTTAAGAATTAATTTGGGGCTGTATTAATCTTTTTTTTAAAAAAGATTTTTGACACCCCATAGCCATTTATAAAAGATAGGGTGTATGTCCCAAATAAATGGTCAAAGCCGCAAACTAGCCAGATTTTTTTAATAATAATCATTTCCAATCTTTTTATTAAATTCCACATTTGCCTAGACTTCATTTTACAAAATAGTCACCGATCAAGTATTAGTGCAAAACAATAAGCGGTTTCACCTCAAAACACCAAGAAGCAAGCCTGACATTGGTTTCCGCCTTTCTACGAAGGAAAATCCAAGTAACAAAACAATGCGGAGGGATGCAGTTGTTGCGCGGTTGGGTTGACGTATGGTTGCAGTTGCATCACACAAGCTCTTTGATTTCCAATAATTTACAGTCCTTCCCTCCCGGGCTCCTTATTATATAGGCATTCCATAGACACTCACACTCGAAACATTGTTGTTAAGCTCTTAAATAAGCTCCATTTTGACAGCAAGAAGCAGTGATCCATACTGCCAGTACTACCATCAGTAAAATAACCAGTTAGTATGCTGCATTTTGAATTTATTTTGAAATGCCACGAGAACTCTTGGCGCAAGATCGGATCCACAGTGCCAGTGGACACGTTACGCGTCAACAACAGCCTCACCACTCCAGGCCTTATTCACTGGGCCTTTTGATGTCCAATGCTGATAATGATCCGAAATGTCATAAATATCCCTACCGAAGTGTGTAAAATTTCTTTTTAGGGCGAAAATTCTCTAATTCTTTCAGGAAGAAGAAAGAAAAAATGATGAGAACTCGATTAGTTTCGTTTGGATTTGGTTTCTGTGTAACTGGAGCTGCAATTGCACAGTTTTTTTGGAAAGATTTGCTCACTGAACGAATTTCTCTCACTTCAGAAGTAAATCTCTAACTCCTCTCTCCTTTTTCCAAATTTGATTTGATTTTTTTTTTTCTGAGTTTTTTATTTTTCTTGCTTCTTGTCAGGTGAAACACAAATTCGATGCATTAGAAGCAAGGATTTCTACTCTTGAATCTCTTAAACTTCAGAAGGAATCAGCTCAGGTAAGATTTTATACCAGTTTTTGATTGATTCTAAGTTCGAGATTTAGGGTTCTTTTGGGTTGGGAAAGTTTAGTAAATAAACCCTTATGCAGAGAAAATCATTTAGTTATCAATAATGTTGACATGAACCCTTTACTTTTTGTTGACATTTACTCAATATTGTTATGCTTAGTGTTTGAATTCCATACTGGGGATATCTGGCATTCAAAACAAAAATGTTAGAATGCAAGCGATGCTCTAATCACTGTATATGCCTGGAATCCATTCCAACGAGTCGCCTATCCTCCAAAGGTAAATAGGGCATCCAAGTGGGTTCTGTGAACCCAAATCAATGTGCAACCCTAGAAAACTCCATTGAGAATTGTACATTTGTCTCTCATTGTCTGCATCCGTGCAAAATTGGTTTTGGGAAAGTATTAGTTAGGGTGATAAGTAGAATCTTTCACCTTACCCTGTTTTGAGGTATTGTTGTAGATCAACTTGTGTGTGTGGTTACTGATTCGTTATCAACCCAATTGCTTGCGTTTTGGGCGGTTCAAACTTGAGGGTCTATACCTTGAGGCTTGGGGGTAAACCGTTGTTGGGTAAAAGGAGTTTCCGATGCTTTTTTGCTCACACTTGAGGGGTTATAACCTGAATACCAATTGTGTTTTGAGCTTTGGCTGGTCTTCTCTTTTTGTTGATTATTTGATTACTTCGTCCTTACTTATCAAATACCTATTATGTAGTAGCACAGTGCAACTTTTAAATTGGTACAAGATGCAAATGGCCCTTGTACTCGCCAAAATATCATATCTTACTTGCAAGCAAGTCATCAATATTTGGTAATGGTGGCAGTGCTTGTTCTTTTACTAGCTCTTGCTGGATATATTGAAATAAACAATAGACTTACTTTTATTAATCCAACTGAACTGCCAAACTCATTTACGTTGATCTGATGCAACGAGTCGTTCCAAAACACACCTGGCCTAGAAAATGTATCATATGATGCAATGAGGGGATCACCAGCAGATACCTTCCAAGTTTCTGTTTGTGAATCGAAAACATCAAGTTGGTACTGGTTTGAACTAGCCATTAGCATTTCTTTTTGCAGTCTTTCAACTCTTGATGTGTTGCTTCCTGGTCTCGTAGTTCTTAAACTTTAGTAATAGAGCTCTGTAATATTTCCTGCTATTGTAATGAGTAACTTGTAATTCAATGACAGGATGAAGGACAAGTTAGAGCGGAAGCTTAGATTCTCTATGTTACGTTTGGGTTTAAATTCTGCGACCATTTCATGGGATAAAAGCTTACGTGTTTTTGGTGTATATTTCACAAGTTTAAAGACCGGTGCTGAGACTCTGGGAGCATTATGTTTCTAGCTTTGTTGTAATGAAATGAAAACAATCTTATGTCTGCAGAACAACAGAGTCTACTTCTGTTAAACAATAATCTAATAGCCAAGGTTTTGAAATACATATTGTCAGGTGTGCATCAGTTATATTAATCCAAATATGAAACTTGAATGCATATTATGAATCTGATCACTGAATAGTTTTTGAATTGGCAGTGCTCAGCATTTTGAATCAGTGGGAACACTAATTGGTTGCATATTTTGGCATACATGATGAGTCTGATTTAACTGCATAGAAAATGAAATCCGAGGTTGAGTTTATATGTATGTAATTGCTTTAACCGCAGAGAGTGTGACATTCTTCAATGAAAGACATGAGCTCTTATGGTATACAATGGTGTAAAACCTTGTACACAATACACATGGTGATAATGGCTGATGGGTGAAAAAAGACTGGGCTTGGCCCATTTTTTGGGTCCCAAACTCTCGGTCGTTTTCTTTTTATTTTGTAACTCCTGATTATGGTTCCAACTGATATTCTTATTGATTGCTCAAAATCAAAATTTCCTGATCTTTTTTTGATAATTTTGGTTTTCTCTACCTTTGTTGTATAAAAAGTCTCTGATAAACCAATCTTGAGATCGTTCCCTTGGAATCATATAACTACACTTTTATTTGGTTCTATTGTACTTTCTAGCGCTAGCAGAGATGACAAATGCGTATGATTTTTTTTATTTTTTTTGTGTTTTTAATTTTTTTCATTAAGAATGAAGCATAACTGCCGTGGAAATCATATCCCTATGTACATAGAGATCCAACAAGTGAGTTCCAAGCATCTACAACCAATCACAACAGTGATCAACCACAAAGTCTATTCCTCTTCGTTGATATGTTGGGAGAGGACCAACATGTATCAACACTCTCTTGTTGCATTGTGCATCTAGTCATGCATGAGTACGCAACTCTGAGCGGCGTAGCAGTTCGTAGTCGATCGTTCGTAGACCGTAGTCAATCAAACGAAAAGTTTTGAATCGCACGTTCCACGTTTATCGTTCAAGCTACATGTTAAAAGTCTTATGTTCTCGAGAGAGTGGACAACCCGTTGGGATATTTCTTGGATCGAGGACCCCAATTTGTCATGGAACAATGGCGTTCCACGATTGTCTTCCAACAGTTTTAAAAAGTTCTCTCCATGCGGGAATCAAAGATATCCTTGTACGAAAAGCAAAAAAAAATCAAAAATAAACAAATAGAGGGCACATATCATCGTACGAACAAAGATACGGTACAGATCATATAGGGCCACAATGGCGGGAAAAGCAAAAAATTTCCTCTTGTATTCTCACCTTTTGAACTCTGATCAACTATTTTTTGTGGATTATAGTTGCATGAGTAGCACATATAGTTGATCAACGTACAGTTAATTGACACAACTTAACTGATTTTCTTGAACACTGATGGGTTGTTGCATTAGAGGGTTGTACGTTTTCTTTACATAGGTCCTCTTGTTTTGTGTTTTTTGCTATTCATAAATTAAATAAATCAAATCATCCCCAATTTATTATTTTTTTTATTATATGTCAGATCAGATTAATCAAAAGAGAAAAGCTGAATTTGATCTTGAACTGAATTGAACGATTGTTAGATTAATAATACGTAAACATTATCAGTTTCACCTCACATGCATGCATAGCCTTCATGTGCACCTTGCCTATATATAGCGCACACAACTGAAAATTAAGATATTGTTATAGCCATTCTTTCCTTCCCTATTTGAATCCGATCAAAAACTGAAAATTGTTATCATGAATACCGAGGGGGTCCTATCATCACCATTTCAGTCACAGACTGCACAATTGAAGTTAGTATGTCCAAGAACTTGCAGTCAGTGGAGAAGAACCACCTAAAAACTATATCCAGAAAGATATTGTTAATGTTATGCGGAAGCAAGTAACTGCAGATGATTCTTTATCACTTCCGATAATTGATGTTAGTCGTTTCACAGCCGATGCACCTATCAAAGAGAAACAAGAAGAGATGGAGAAGCTAAAATCTGTTTTGATTTCATGGGGCATGTTTCAGGTATAAGTTTTGTGCTATTTCCATATCTGCTGTTATAACATCTCTAAATCAAAGGAAATTTTTAATGTGTTAGTCTTTTTTGGATAATGGATTTTCAGGCAATAGGGCATACTATTCCGCAAAATTTCCTCGGTAATGTGTATAAAGTTTCCAAGCAGTTCTTTCATCTTCCTTTAGAAGAGAAACAAAAGTACTCCGTATCTAAAGACCATGAGAACTCTGACTTCCAGGGATTTGGGTGTGATTCCATTAAACCAGATATTGATGACAATATGGTTCTCGACTGGAACGACTTCCTAAGCCTCTTAATCGAACCAGTCGAAGACCGAAACCTCCAGTACTGTCCTGGTGATGATTTCAGGTACTAAGAACAAACAAATGAAACAAAAGTTTAATATTTTTCAAGCCTAATAATAGTTAGTAATTGTGTGAGCGGATCTGCAGAAGAACATTGGATGAATATAGTGTTCAGACGAGATCAGTATCGGAGATCATTTTAAAGGCGATGGCCAAATCAGTAGGATTAGAAGAGAATGGCTTCATCGACCATCTCGGAGTGATCGACAAAGCGTGATTAGACATATTAATTTTTATCCTCCTTGTTCTAGACCAGAACTTGTTTACGGCTTAAGACCTCATACAGATGGTGGAGCAATAACTGTCCTTCTGCAAGACCCAGAAGTAGAAGGTCTTCAAGTTCATATAAATGATCAATGGGTTAGTGTTCCATGCATGCCTGGGGCTCTGCTTGTTAACCTTGGGGATCAATTGCAAATAATTAGTAATGGAATCTTCAAGAGCCCACTACACAGCGTAGTAACAAATACTGAACGGACAAGAATTTCTTTGGCTATGTTTTATGCACCACATATCGATAATGAAATTGAACCTGTCGCTGCGTTGATCGTTGATCCTAGAAAGTATAGGAAGGAGTTAAGGTGAAAAGATTTTCTTGAAGCTTTCTATGAAAACTATTTTCAAGGAAAGCGAGTGTATGACTGGGCCAGCGTCTAATTCTTCTACCACTTTTTAAGTTCTATGAGAATGGTATAAGTTCAGCAATCGGCTATATTGCTGCCGCAAAAATAAAACGAGTCTTTCTTTATTCACTAATAGAAATTAAGATGGGAGCGAATTCCATATTCAGGTTCAACAACAATTTGGAGTTCAATAAATTTGCCGGTCATAATAAAAGTAAATGCAAAAGTCTTAATAGAAAGTACTCTACGGAGTATGGGTAAACTGGGCATTGAACAAGTCATGTAATTCATTTCGATGTTTCTCCGATTGTGTTTTTCATATAAAATTTCCATTGTATGTCCTTCATAATTTGCAAATAAATATGTGTTACCATTTCGTTCTAAATCATGCAACTGAATTTTTATTATGATCCTATTATTAGAAGCCACAACTCAAAACTAAAATCATAATTTCATAGCAAAAGCTTGTTATGGCCCTAAATGGCGGAAGATAGTACTCCCTCATTTTTAAAAATAATGTCCTCTATTCCATTTTGGTCTGTTTCAAAATTATGTCCAACTTCTGTTTATAGTCACACTAGGTCTCAATCCGTGTCGTGACGGCACAGACAAGAATATGTGTTTCAAATGTATCCATCGATTCATTACATGTCGTAATTGTCTGAGAAGAATCGAACCGATTGATCCAGGTCTAAATGTTTTTAGGAGTTAGTTAATAAACACGTCCTTATCCTCGAATCTTTTAATATTGTGTATGTAAGTCGTACAACCCTTTGGGACAAACATAGTTAATCATTAGAGCAAATTCTATGGGCAGTAGAACATTACTTCGTCCACTACTTCAAAAAAATATCATCAAAGGTCATTCACCAAACTTGTAACAAAACTAAAAACACCTAAAATTACTTTAAAATCAATTAGATTAATCTTACAAAATCTGTTAGCATTTTTTCTCTTTGATATAAATTGTTGGGTTCCCAATTAACGTAGATTTGTGTTTATTCATTTTCCTAAAATTTATAATAATACTTAATTTTTGATATTTCTTTTCTCGTCTCTTTACCTATTATCATGAAATATTTCTCAAGCATGCATAATTACACGAAGTTGGGGAGAAATGACAAAAAATGGGAATAAAGAGGGATGTGAGAAACTGAATTGATAACAATTAATTCACGCATAGCCTTGCATAATCCCATGAAGTAGGGGAGAAATAATGACGGAAACAGAAACCATGACAAAAAAAGGGGAATAAAGAGAGATGTGAGAAACTTAACCGATTACAATTAATTCGCGTGTAGCCTTGTGTTTGGTCATTTTTTTTATAGGTTTCATTTTTCTTCCTGCCCCCTACCCGACAAATCTTAAAATCACAACATCTTCTTTTTTGGAAAAATCTGGCCTTTAAAAATTGTTTCAATTTTAAAAAATTAAAAAAAAAAGTAATTTGAAAACTAATATCAAATTAAAACAAAACAAATATAAATTAACCAAGGGTGACTAAATAATTTACCTATCTTAGGACACCTTTTCTCACCCTACTACCACTACTTCTCACCACCACATTATCGTTACCACTTCATCAGTCTCACCAATACCCACCACCACATTATCGTTACCACTAAATAATTTACCTAGCATAAAAGCATATGTGTTTCGGAGTTTCAACTTTTGCATCGCATTAGTTAAAACCGATTTTCAACCTTTCTCTCGTAAAGGTTGCTCTTTGTTGTTGTTCTTTTGTCTTGCGAAAGGATGACAACATTAATGGGAGGGAGTTCTATTTGAACATGCGCTTAATGACATATCTTAAGGGGAGATGAGGATGTGGAACTTGAGGTAACGAATTTGTTAGTTAATCGTTTTCCTGTTTAATAAGAAAAGCCTGCTTTTATTGCATATATTTATTGCTTTTTCTTAACAAAATTTCGGTACAATTGATGTTTATCCATTATTTGTGTATGGATGTCTGTGTGATTCAATTGTTTCCGGTTAATAAAAAATATTTTTATCTTGCTTTATGGTTTGATATCAATTGTTTAGGCTTACAAAATTATGGTGTAATTGTGGTACTATAATGTCTATGATTGTTTCAATTGCTTCCGGTTGAGATAAATGATTATACAAGTTGATATATTTGGTTTGTGTGGATTGTTTATGGCTTAAGAAAAGGTTTTCGGGATCAATTGTTTAGTCCAATTGGATTCCGGATAAGAGAAACTAAGTTAATTCCAATCTTAGTTAGACTTATCAAAGTGAAGGTTTCGGTTATTCAAGTCTAATCGAATGCCTTAACAAGAAATGCTAGTTAAAAAAACTTAGTACTTGTCTTATTTAAAAGTGAAAGGTCTAAGTTATTTATGCGAATAATTAGATCCTGGTGAGAAAAATAGAGTTAATTCTGATGTTTATTTTGGTCTTATCGAACAAGCGATTATATTTCTACAATCGGTTTAGCAAAAGAACTAAAGTGCTTAGTCGATTTTTGATTTGCTAAACTATTAAGGAAAATTGCTTCGGGTAATTGTTTCTTTGGTAACAAATCAAAACAAAAATTACTTTGTAGTTTCGGTTTTGATATTGGTTATCTGAAATGATGTGTGGAACCCTCATGCTTAACTCTTATAGATTTTGCAAGTCTTTTGAGATTTGTAAGATCCTTTTGGTTTGTCCTTTATTTGCTCGTACCTTTGTCATTGTCTGACAAAAAGGGGGAGAAATATATGGAGTAAACAAGTGATATTGGTATTGATTTGGTATCACTAAGGAAAGGACAATGGTGCTTAAACGTTTATCTAACCAAAAGAGTAAAGTATATACTAAGGGGGAGTAAAATATCATATTAATACTTGTGGTTATCTTAACTACAAAGGGAATAACAAAGACATGCGGATTGAAAATCTACCTATCTTACGTTTATGGGGAGTATTAGATTTGTTATTATAATATCAACAACGACATTTAAGGATTGAATCTATGCAGGTTATTGTGCTGTTGAAACTTCGAATCAAGCGTGTGTATAATGAATTCTTGTAATTTGTTTATCCATATGATGTAAGAGTTTTGTCACTAAAATTGACAAAGGGGGAGATTGTTAGAGCATACCTCGGTTGAACCCACCAAGCACTGGTATGTCAAGTTTGGTTGTCATATTTTAGTGAACCAAAACCCATTTACAGAGTCGCTTGACTATATGCTAGAGTCAACTTCGTACAGGTTAGGTTGAAAGTATTAGAATATGAGACATACAAGCATTACATGAAGACTTGAAGAATGCGAAGAAGTAAAGAGATACATCGACGACATCATCATTCTTTTTGAGGTTAGTAATATTTTGACTTGAACTCTTTCATTCCTAACGTATCTTTCAAGTCGTGCATATTGAAAACATAACTGCGAAGCTGTGTATGCCACTCTAGTTAGACATAGTATTAAGGAATACAATACGAAGTATAACGCTTATCTTTTGAACTTCTTATATAAGACATCGACATAATCGTATGAATGCTATTGTGATTATGTATATGGGTATGGTGAAGATTTCGTCCTAGGAAACAATGTTTCACATTCGTTTAAAGGAAGTAAATTCATGAACTTGTTTTGTGAATCGAAAGGGAAATCGCTAGGCTTATTGGTATTGTTATTCATTGCAAATCTTTGGATTACCAATATGTGTGTTTACTATAACCACTCGTGACTTGTTTATGTTCTTGGTAAAACTATTCACAAGGCCTGACTTTTATATATGTATGACTTTTATCAGTGAAACCAATCTTAAGTAATCAACTGAGATGGTATGATCTATATTTGTAATTGGTTGTGTCTAGGAGAGCGCCTTGCTCCTTTCTTTCCCAACATAGGTCCAGTTAACCCGTTAACTTAACCCAGAGCCATTGACCAAAAAATCAATGTTGGGGGTATACTGATTCATAGTCTAGGAATGATGAATCTGATTGATGGGTATCGATTAAGAGTCAGATTTCTTCGACGGCTCCACAATGAAGGGTTGGTGTAGGTATTTTGGAGAATCCCAGATTGCAGAAAAGAGAGAAGAAGGAGGATGAAGAATTTTCATAGAGAAGAATGAGGGGCGTCTGGAAGCAAGGATTTTGATGCTTCAATCGCTTGAACTTCATCAAACGGAATCTCACCTCAGGTACATATATATATATATATGTTTTCTTAAATCGGATTTTGCAAGTGAGAAATTTTGGTTAACAAATCCTTTTTTATGTTTTTATTTTTTTTTGGAAAGAGAACAAATCCCTACTTGTATGCACAACATTTTTTTGGTTGAATTTTTTTAGGTATTGCAAATAGTGATGAATCCCATTCTGGGTCTTTGTGACATTGAAAATTCTACATTTCGTTCTAGTTTTTGGCCTTCTGGATACATTGTTCTTGGGTATGTACTTGTGGGGTTCAATTAATGCTACTAAATTCGCGACTAGCTTTGATAAATTATCCTAGGAGTATCAAATATGTTAGGGGTATACCTTTGGTACTCTTGTGGAGTAGGTAATTTGCTTGGCATACCAGTTCGATGCTGTGGATTGGAGAATACTAATAGGTTTTCATTTTTCAGTGGATGGTTTTGTCTGTTGGCTGTGTCTTGAGTTTTTCCATTGTGGATTATTCTCTTTGCTATTGTTTCTTTGTTTGTTGTGTCCTTAATTTGTTATGATTATGCAGTTTTTTTTCCTAATAGTTAGTATTCAGCAGCATATATAGTGCTCCTTTTATGAGGACAACTTAGAGCAGAAGCATAGATCCTCTACTTTACATTTAGGTTTAACTTGCACTATATTTTACAAGTAGAAAGGCACGTCGTGTGAGTCTGGAAGCATTATGGTTCTTACGTTGCTTTAGTGAAAATGAAGCCAACCTTATGCCTAAAGAACAACAGTTTGTAGGTAACGCCTAGCATTTAAATACACACTGTCAGTTGTGTGTCCATTATATTGGTGCAAGTATGAAAGTTTGTCATGTATTATGCATCTGATTGTTAGAGAATTTTCAATCGGTAGAGCCCAGTTTTCAATACAGATTGCTGGTCATGCTATTATTATATCAGTGGAAATATGTATTGGTTGCATATTGTGACATCCTTGATGATTTTGAGTCTGATGAACTTTGCTGAGAAACAAAAATTGATCTTATATTTATGTGATTGCTTTGACTGCAAAAAATTTGACATTGCTGTGAGTAAATTATATACAATTGCTTCAATGATAGACATGAGCATTTATGGTATATATGGGTGTAAATCCTTGAATCCATGACTGATGCTGGTAATAATGGCTGATGGGTTAAAGCACTGATGAAAAAACACCTGAGGTGGGCCCTTCCTATGGGTCTCGAACTCTCTGTGGTTTTCTTTTCATCATCTGACTTTTCCCTTTTACACTCTGCATCTAGTCTCCGGTTCTTCGAAATTCGAATATTTGTATTCATCTATTCTAGGAAAAAATGAGTTGTGGTTATGGTTCCAACTGATATTCTGATTTGTTGATTCTTGCATTTGGTAATTCAAATTCCTCCGATTTAGTTCCCGCCAGTTGGGGTCGTATAGAGCCTTGAGCAAAGTGATGTTTGCTATCATGAAATGCTGTTATAGTCCATATAGAAACCAAAACAACCATCAGAGATGAGAGTACCACCAACGCCGACCACACCATTTTTGCAGATTTCTTCACAGGCTTGCAGTGTTTTGTGATGATCTCCGTAAAGGCATCTTTTACAACCTGACAGTCTGCAAGACTCTCCATACCAGGGAATGCATCTAATAGGTTCTGAATTGAGCTTGTATATGCCTCCACTTTTCCCACTTCACTCGCAGACACGAAATTCCCTTTTTTACAGGAATCCCCATTGGAACACGAAAATATCTTTACAACCTTCAAGCAGAAAGAAACAAATAAAATTTTAGCTGGTTATAGAAGATGATTCTACACTTTTACAACAAAAAAAAGGTTGGGTTCTCTCTCACTTTTTCTCTATAAGCATACTAATAATTGAGTTTGTTAATGTTTTTGCTTATTTGTTTAATTTACCTGAGGAATGTCTGCTATTTGGATAGTATTCGCAGGACAGTTTGCTGGTTGGTAGTTGTATTCTGTAGGAGCCGTGAAAGGGTTGCAGACTAGCTTTAGATCTGTGGAGAATAATGGCCGCAGAGCTGATATTTTTATATTCACCTGAATTGTGGATAGATAAATAGCAGGTGAAACACTTTTTTACTTTAAGATTAATCTTGTTATGAGAATAGGTTGGCAGTTAGAAATATAAGCGATTGCTTACCTGATTTATGAGATTATAAATTCCTATTCTGGTATCGAGTAGGACTGATTTTGCTGAACGCAATTCATAGCATGGGATAATTGAACTCAAACTGCTGTTATTAAGGTCTAGTTGGAAGTCTTCAAGAGCTGTGCAAGTGTCACCGAGAAACCTGAAAATTAACAGTTTGTTTGCATTAGAATCTTTCCTTTGCTAGTAACAAATACAACAGCTCTTATAGTTTCATTTAGATCCAAAAAAATGAAAAATAGTAGAACCCTTACATTGCTGTAGAATAGTACAGTCCAAAGTATGCCCAGCACAGAACAGCCAATAACCAGCTAATGATAATAAGCCTGCACAATTAGGAAGTACACATGAGTTGATCTGAAAGGTTTGCCGACCAGTTGAAAGTGTTTATTTTACACATTAAGAGTTATACTGTGGTTGAGGCTTACTTACATGTAAATTACTCGGCGAAACTTCAGAATTCCAGCAACTGAACAAAAGATAACTTCAGAGTTAAACAACTATCTTCTGAAATCAATTTGATAAACTTGTTGCTTTCAATGAACAGAATAAGTATTTATTTACTCACCAGACAATGCAATGAGGGCAATTAAGTTGAGTGTAACAACTACGGTGGTTGTTATGTACCTGAAAGATAGAAACATATTGGTGAGTGGGTATCAAGAGTTTCTTAACCTATCCTAGATTTCTATATGATCTAAGATGAAATCTTATCCAGTATTCAAAAAGATGTTCACTGGAAGTAACATGATTTCTAGTTCTTCCGAAGTAGATTGTTAAACTTATGTAGACAACTGTGAACTGCGACGGCTACCTAAAATAGAAAGGCAATAGTTCCTAGTTTGCCGATCTTCTTCGGATTAACCATCTCATTACATTTATTAGCAGTTGGGATTTTTGGGATTGCAATTTTGGATAAGAATAAGTACGTGTGAATAGTGGGAGAACTTACATAATGCTGAGACCTTTTTCGATCATATCTCTGTTCTTCTTAGCTTGCCTTCTTATTTCTGAAGCTTCAGTATCAATCTTTTCAGTTGTAGAGTTGGGGAAGACAAATGTTCCAGTTTTATTTTGATTTGTTCCTAGGTTATCCGGTATGCTTCGCATTGCTCCTGTTACATTATGTAATGTGTCTGATGCTCCATCCGCCATATCTACAATTATATGCATAATTGTCTTTGCTTTCGAATGAAATTTCGAGCTTCCACCAAGAACGACTCCTGAAGCAGCACTTTAGAGAAACAACAGGTAAATAGTGTGACAAATATGATTGATGATGTATCACCATTTTACTAAGCATATGACAAGAATATAACAATTGAATCAGTTTTTCGATGGAGACTTACATGGCTAGAACTGTTAGGGCGGTACCCAAGAAAACCGGCCATAGAGAACAATATCTAGAGCTACAATAGAATTGTCTTTTCTTGATCCCAACTGTCTTCCTAGTCTTGCAACACAGTGCTGTAGAAAGTAAAGTTACTCCATACACCAAACCAAGTAGGAGGCCAAACACTGCAATGGCATATCCATAGATCCCAGTGAATAATGTAGACTGAAAGAGGGAAACATATGCAAGTCAGTTACTATTTTCATATGCAAGTCTCTTATCTGACAAACTTTAGAAGGAAAAGAGAGTGCTTACACTCCAATAATGCTTGTTTTTGATGTCAAAGCCACCTCTATATTTCTTGAAATTGTTCAGAGGATCAACTCTAACTGTATTACCCAAATCCCTCACTTCTGTTGTAACAATTTTTGTTGTCGCCTGCAAATTTCCGCCTGAACCAAAGAAGAAACAAACAAACAGAGATATAGATTAGTACTATTAAAGACAAAAAGAAGTGTTGTTAATATGGTGCTGACTGCTGAGACTAACAGTTTCTTTCAATATTGGCAGGTACTTGAGATTCAACAAGAGCACCCTTTTCATCTAAACCAGTTAAATTAACCATATTCTATCTGCCAGTTCCCCGCTTTTGGAGACTGAACGGTCCGTTCTATTGGGGAGGTCAGCCAACATGTATGTGTGCCAGTGTTTATGGGAGAGATTAATATTTGCTTACTGCCTGGCACGTAATTTTGTAAAGAAGTCGTGTTGAAATTTCTGTAGTTATTGGCTGTGAAAACTGGAATTGGACGACGATCAATTTGAAATTGAAACCATATATGACACTAAAGATTTTATAGAAAAAGTATTGGAATGCCGGAATAAAACTACTGATTTTAGAGATGAAAAAGTAGTTTACATGCTCGGCACAAATAAAGTTTCCAGAGTTTGTTAAATAATCCGTTAGTATTTTCTCACCTGGTGCAGGGGCGATGTATTGGTTATGATTGTCGGTTTCACTGTAAGCCGACACTTGTTGTTGCGAATATAAGAATCCGAAGAAGAACCCAAGAATTGCAATAGTCAACAATTTTGTGTTTATATTATATTTTGTGGAACCCATTTCTGTTCAAAAAAGAAAAAAAAAAAGATGTACCTGCTCATTACAATTAAAGTAAATAAGAAGTAGGATTATTTATTTAGGAATTTCTTATTCTAAATCAGCAAAATCTACAGTGACCAATCCATTAATCCCATGACATGAACCTAACTTAAAGAACCAAAAAAGTGGTTTTCAGTGAACCTACCCCCATTAAGCAAGCTTATTATCCAGAAAAGAAAACTCTAAACTATGTAGCCTAACCCATGAAGTAAGCTTAATATAGAAACAGCGAAAGGAAAAACGAATGGTTGAAGCTACCTTGTAAATGCAACGTTTCAAAGAAGAAAATAAAGCTGATAGCAATGCCATGAATAGTGTTGAATGTTTCTGAATTTTTCGTTGCAATACTAGACCTTTATATATAGGCTTCAAACTAACGGAATATAAAAGTGGAATTCCAGTTCCTAAAATCATCGGAAGTAGAAAAAAGAAATCCTAGTATGAAAAGGAATTATGATCAAACATGGAACAGGAAACAAAAACTTAAAAGAGTAATGGAGACGTCTGACTAAGTCAAACTTGGCTGACTTCAGTCTGCTTGATATCTTACGTCAGGTAGCTGAAGCATTTAAGAGATTCAAGAAGCAAGCATGATAGTACTGGTTGGAAGATGGAGAGCCATTAATGTTTTTTGATTCTTAAAAAATGCTGTTAATTGATAATTAATCAATCTTGAAATGTTGAACTTACCCGGAAAAAAGAAAATCTCTGAAAATGATCAGGATATGATCAAGAAAATCTTGCTGATGGAAATCCAGTTCTGCTGCTGGTCTGAAACTGTCACACCATCAACCTCACACATTCAAGAAAATGTTGTGTTTTTTTTTTTCGATTGAAAGAAAATCTTGGTGTATAAATAAAACCCTGTTACAAACCCCTGAATAAAATCTCTGAAGAATGATCGAGAGTATTTAAAGGGGAAACCAAAGTCATGATAAAACAAGAAAATCTTCAACACTTTTCACATACACAACTTCCTTTCAACACAAATAAAGTATATATATACTCTCTATAGTAAGTTAAATCTTGATTTCTTTTCAAAAAGCAGTCTTTTTGACAAAATAAACTAAAATAAATAAATTTATCAAAATAATGAATTTAATAAAAAGTTTGTTAATTAGATTGAGCAAATACCCATGTAATGATGTCATTAAACAGTCTAAAACGTATTCTAGTTTGTTTCTTGTGGAGAAGAAGAAGAAGACCCGTGTCAAATACTCTTGTCTTGTCTATATGTATACAAAGTAGCTAGAGGTGGTGATATCATGTTCATACTTAATCCATTAGTTACTTCTCTTTTAACCTAAACATGATATGAATGAGTTGGTTGCTAATGACGTTTTAGTTGAGCAATTAATTGGCACTTCTATAAAAATTAAAGATCTTTTGAGCAACAGTTGCAAAAAAAAAAAAAATTGTGAAAAATCCTGTGAAAAATCTCATGGTGAAGTGACGGGTTTTGCAACGCTTTAGATTAGAATGTCTGGGATCCATCAGTCAATGACATTTATATTCACTTAGATTTTTCAAACAAATTACTAAAATTCTAGAAAAGAAACATAGATATTTTTCTCGCCATATGTAGCATAACATTTTCTCGAGTAATACCTGATTATATATTTTGGAGAATTGTTTTTAATTCATTAATTAGAAGACACTAGCTATAAGCTATCTACAATCCCTGGAAGGTAGGTTAAAGAACAAAAAATTTTAATTTGCACCGGTGACTAGTGCTGTTCAACGTCAGTTCATTTGTATTATCTATCAACGACTTTACCACTGTATCATAACACATTTGCTCGTAGAAAATTCTACTATTATTTATCAATCTGTTAAATGGGAGTGATGAAATAAGAAGATTTTAGTTGAATCATGTAAAAGAAATATTTTATGTATTTTATGGGGGGTTTGGCTTTTGACGTGTGAAACCTGACAGTCTTAGGAAATTATATTTAGGAAGCTTGATGCTAAAAGAACCGTCTTTCTTTCCCTCTTTTTTGTCAAACTTATGAAAGACTGCAACCTCATGCATTCATTAAAGCTTCAAAGTCCAAATTGTAACCCCAGCAACCACTAACAAATTAGGCATAATATATTTATTTTATTTTATTTTGAAGGTAGGCGTAATCTTATTAAAATCTCCATTAGTTAGGTTCTGCTTTTTCCCCTGAAATTAGAGTTTGAATGTCCAGTCCGTAATAGTGGCTCCAGTGTGACCAGTGGCCAAACCAACATTGAGATGGGCAAGGATAAACATAAAATCACAAGACGATCAATGAACAAAAATGACAAATTTAAATATATTTATCGCTCTATTGAGTGATAAGTATATTTCGGGAGTTAATTGCAAATGAAGACGGTTATTTTTACTTGTCCCTTTGACCCAGCCTCCGAATCACCTACTCAAGGGACAGGCCTGATGGCAGGCGGTGGACTCTTCATGGAAGAAGGGGCCTCAAAACGGCAGATGCCGTACACTTGAATGACAAAGGAAAGAACAAGACCTCTTTTTATTATGAGCCTACTCAGATCAGAACTAGTTGTTCATCTTTCGTCGGCCAATCTTCGCCTGCTGAGATCCCAAGTCTCCAAGTGGCCCTTTTTGGTGACCCGATTTGACAGACCATCACTTCCTGCAACTTACTAGACTGATTTTCTTTTGCGTGGACCTGGAATGACTATGCATAGGTTACCCCTCTTTCTGTGATCCGTTCTAGTGACAGCCTTCCCCATTTTATTATCTCTCCCGGTACTGGCAGGTGCAATCTAGCGCAGCTTGGTAGGGCGTTTGTTTTGGGTAGAAAATGTCACGGGTTCAAATCCTATCATCCCCTTGTGATACGAGAGAGGCTTTTCTGCTCGGATCCTTTTGTGAAATAACCTTGCTGTTAAATTTGTGACAGAAATGCATGTGCTTTGGAAAAGAACTCCCTCTCTAAGTAGTCCATGTGATTCCATAATTTAGTGACAAATGAAAACTAATTGTCAATATATCCAAACACGCACACTAGTACAACAGGACTATTCATGCATGCGTTATGCGTACCATACAATATGGTGGTCTACCAAGTAATCCAATATGACTAAACTGTCCGCTATTCCATGCATTCATATGATATGGTCTACCAAATTAAGTTAAGGTGATACCCGCCAGAAAGATGATAAATAGAGCCCTACATAATGAAGATAACAATCAAGCCAACAACAGTCGTCATATATAAAACAAGTTGATTATCCACACAAATAATGCTATGTTTTGATTTTTCTGTCGACATATATAGGAGAGAAAACGATTAATATTCGATTTATTATTTTACGCCGAGAGGACCCGTTCAATCTTCTTTTGTAATCGAGACAGTCCCTAACTTTTTTCAATTTTGTTGGCATTATTACACTTTAATTTGGGACCAAAGGGAAAAAGAAATATGTGCGGATATGCTTTCCTTCTGTTCTAGCAAAAGATCAATGATGTGTGTAGCTTTTTTTTTTCATATAAAAGACACTATATCTAGACAGTAATCCATTCGCACGCCAAGTAAGGAGTCAGGAGCATAGAGGTGGGGATCTTGGATTAAAGGTTACAGAAAATCACACACAAAAGACTATCATTACATATATATATGTGCAAGTTATAAGTAAAAAATAATGGGATATCACTGTAACACAGTGGTAAAAATAAATTTAAGATGATTCGTATGAAAATTAATACTAGGTTTTAGAGTCAGCGACAAATGAGGACAATTACTCTCCACCTGTCCTTACTTAGCTCCTTCGGATCAAAAAAGAGTTAGCCGAACTTTGATTGATCTAATAGTTGTGGCAGGTGATAAAGTCATAGAATAGCGAAATTCACAATATAAAGACCAACCATGTCATCCAAGGGAAAAAAGAATTAGCACCGGAAAAATGGAAGCCATATATACTAGGGTAAATGTTACATGTTATCCCCTGTACCGCAGTAGTATTGTCATGTTATTAAAATGCTTCTTTTCCCCATTATTTTCCCCTACCTATGTGTTTCAAAAATCCCAAACGAGTTGCAGTTTAGATGGTGCCACATCCTGGGTGGAAAAAAAATGAGGGTATGTATAGCTCGATTGTTCGTGTTACGCGATGAACATTAGAGAGAGAAAGAGAGACTTCGCTGTCTGTCTCTGATGTGATTTGCCCACTTTTCCACCCTAATATCATGGTGCTATCATGAAGATCTGCTCAAGGTGAGCACCCAGGCCCAAGGGTCTACTTCTGTTTGGATAATGATGATGGTGACAATAATCCACCAGCACAGCAATATGCCTAAGAAGGTTCGGTGCAATCCCTCAACAAACAACATTCTCTTTTTCCTTCCTTTTAACGGAAAGCCGGAAATAGAAAAGAAAAGGAAGAAGAAGGAAGGGAGATGCACACGTTTTGTATGATCGAGCAGGTCCCAAATCTCAATTGCATTTTGCCAACCCAATCCCGTGGAAATGCATTTTTTATTTGGTGTGCGCTTGGAGATGCATTTTTGATTTTGTGTGTGCGGGGATTTTCCCCGTCCCATGGCGATGTATTTTTGATTTGGTGTGGCGGGCAAACACATTAAATATGTGGAGAATATGTATATTTTATTTATTTTTTCATTTTATTTTTACAGAAAATATGTGGATTTTTTTCCCTTTGTATATTAATTTGGAAAAAGAAGTCCTTATACGGTAGATACTCGATTTCCAAATTGAATTTGAACTTCCATAAAATTCCAAACACGGCAGGTTAGGTTTCCTTTTAAGTTTTAAATTTTTAAACCAATCGTACGCTGCCAAGTGTCCTCACAAATTCCAAATTGAATTTGGTTTCCTTTTTTTAATCTTTTCCTATTCTTTTAAACCAATCATACGTTGCCAAGTGTCCTCGCCAATTCCAAATTGCATTTGGTTTCGTTTTTTTATATTTTCTTATTCTTTTTAAGTCAATCATACATTGTCAAGTGTCCTAATCAAAACGCTTGTTTCACAAAACTCAAAAAAGACTTATTTCGGCCAATAAAAAGCGTTTCTCACCATTCATTGTGGGAGTTTTATTTTTTTAGACCTTTAAGTCTTTAGATTGGTTTGCTTGAAATTTGCATTAAAGAAAAAAAAAAGAACAATTCAAATTTGTATTGCGTGTCTGTCATGTTTTTTTAGAAATTTGACCGCAAGCTTCTCAGGTGTAAGTATTTTCAAAATTGTACTATTATCCGTTATTTATGATCAGTCAATTCTTTTCTTTTAATTCATAAACGCGACTAAGTATCATGAACGCAGCCACACAGCAAGAACAAAACCAACTCTATTGAATTCATTCGCCTTTTACTAAATAAACTTTGAATTCTAGCAAGTGCGCCGCTTAGAAAGAAGGTTCCGGTCAGCATGTGAATAACAATCAACCCATACCCTTAAATCTAGAAGGCTATTTCGTGATCATATTATAAACAGGCAGCACAACTCTAAATAAATAGTTGGACTATTTCTCCCCATGAAGATAACTGCCAAAAATGCAGTCTTACTTACTGTTTGTACACGAATTGTCTGGTATTTGGTAGAGTAATTATGGATTCAAAAGGTCACGATTTATATCGGGTGATACCACATTATTGGGCTGATACCATTCCATATACGATAAAATAATATTGAGTGATCCTGATCGTTGGATCGGCTAAATGGTATCATCTTCTAGTAATGTTGGTATCGGCCTATATAAACCATGCAATAGGTGACACTCTCCAAGTGTGTGGATGCCTCAGACAGACTCGCGCATTGACCGCAACTAGCACCGACACTATAAGGCCTCACTCATTCCTTCTTGGTTGGGCTTGGGAGGTGGTATTAGAAGCCTGTTTTGGGGCATATACATGATGAAACTTTTGTGTTCTACCGAATTGGACAAAATAAAGTCATTTGATAGAAAAATGATTATCCATCAAATTTTCATTACACCGGTAATGCCCCTATTTTATTAGTGATAATGTTAATGATCAGTACTGATTGATTAAACTTAGTATTAGTGTTTGTCGGGTCGACCGAAGGGAATCCCTTCTATACTGTCACTGTGGGGCGTAAAAATGCATCGCTTGCCACGCTTTTTTTTTTTTTCATTTTTAATCGATTCAATTGAATGGGTATTGGTCGTTTTTTCTCGAAGTTGAGTCAACAATCGGAGAGTTATCGACCCCGACTACGGTTAGGAGCGATGAAAACGAATGCAAATCGACCCGCTTGACGGCTAATACGACATGAAAAATGGTCAAAAAACCGTCACCTAAATTTTTAATTTTAATCTTGATCTTTGATTGCCAACAAAATTCAGCCATCGGATCTAAAACGGTTGCAGATATGTTACAAACTTGTTACAATATATATAAGTGGTAGGCGAATATAATGCTTATAATGTTATAAAATCTCTATGGTAGATATTGTTGCAAAAGCTGTTATAAAATTGCGTCACAAAACAAGAACCCCTACTTTGATCGTCCCAGCACTGCTGAAGCAGTCATCTAGTTTTTAAAGAGAAATAAGATTTTCTAAATGAGAGAGAGTTTTATTGAAGAAAAGGAACAAGAAGAAGTGAGAAATGACCTTTTTTTAGATTATTGTGATATAACTGACAAACGTAAGAAAAGTGAATCTTTAACTCGTAATGGAACCTGAAAGTTTAATATTGGTTGAATTCGTCCAAAAATTGAATTTTTTGCAATCTAGATCAGCTGACCAGATAAATAGTTCAGCTAATCAAAAGAGAACTTATAGATGGTGAAATTTGGATAGGGGTAAAAGGCGTCATTTCAAGAACATAGAAAAAAATCAACTCTCATGGGAGAGATTAAGCCCTTGGTCCTCAAGGCACCCATGGCCACGATTTCTAGTATACGTCCCAGTGAGATGCTGCAGGTTGTGATGCCGTGATTCCTAGCTTACATCCTCGACGAGATACTGCTGGTCAAGTAGGTTATGTAGAGCGTAAAACGTCCACGGTAGACTTATGAACCATAACAGACACATTTCCAGCATGTCTTCACGAGACACATCTGATTGCGATGCCATGATTCATAGTATACATCTCCTCGAGATATTGCTGGTCATGCAGTCTCTGTAGATGCGTAAAAACGTCCCCGACGGACTTATGACCCAGAGCGGAGACATACATGTCTCCCGTAAGAAAGACTAACCCTATTTGAGATGAAGGACTAATTCCTAGTACATCATCGTGAGATACACCAGTCATGTCTAGTGCCGACACTGACTCGACTTACCGAGGCTTCAAAATAATTCCTAGGACATCCCTGCGAGATACGCTGGTTATTCTTCCTCTTTAGACAGACTCCTAGAACATCCTTCCGAGATACACTGGTCATGTAAGCCCCATGAGTATAGATACAATTTATTTCTTGCACATCTGTGCAGGATATGCTAGTCAAAGACAAGTGATCCGAAGTCTCGCAGAGATATTAATTATCAGGCGAAGGCGTGCAAGCCTTCTTTTCTCTCCCAAACATATCCCAGCTGACTTCAGAAAGATTCCATCACGTTGGCCAAGTATCAGACAGATTCTATCGCGTCGGCTAACTCTCAGACGGCCCCAAACGCGTCGGCCAAATCTCAAACAGTTCTAGAAGCGTCAGTCAAATCTCAAACAGCTCCAGAAGCGTCAGCCAAATCTCAGATGGCCTCATCCGAACTGAACAATCTCGTTGAAAAGTCTTATAAAAGTATAAGACTTAGGCACAAGCCTCATCTAGGTCTCATGCCTCTTTCTCAGCGTCTCAAACACAGTCACGACTAGTAAATTGGGCCTGAATTGTACACGTCTATCCAAAAACGTGTATAACTTCTCTTGAGCTTTGCATACTCAACAAGGGGACTCACAAGAAATAATACGATCTCCACATGACATATGTGACCGGATACGAAGATAGGGAGATCAACCTCAGCTTCTCTCACAGTCTACACACGATTTCTGAGGCAATTCATGCCTTTTCACGTGACTCATCCTAGTCCTTCTCACAAATCAAAGAATATCTCTCTATCTTGGCCAACTAGGATAAAGAGAATATTTCTGTCTCATCACATCATCACAAAGGCTGACTGAGCTTCACACAAATGGGGGGGGGGGGTATCAATTAAGGTTTTGTTCTGGCGGTCTACGACACATGTGAGAAATACCCGGACTATTTCTCACCGCAGAAGAGAGTAAAGGCGATGGAATAATGAGATAAACTCAACCTATTTTATCTCTATCTATTCCTGAAGAAATGGGAGAAGTGCTCCGCACGACATGATAAGCAATCCATATCTTCACCGACCTGAGATTAGAGAATTAAGTTATAAATCGGTCTTCTATTTCTCCAAGCTAACAAAACTTTTTCATAAACTCTCAGAGCAATTTTTCTTCAAACCCTAGAATTCTCTGATCTCCCTCTTCATCTGCTTCCCCCCGTAAGACCATCCCTAACCTATCATATGACTGAAGCAACCTTTGAAAGCCAGTGTGCGTGGGTTAAGCGAAAACTGTTCGTGCTCAACCTCCCGTAACTCAATTTCAGAAACCCTAGAATCCCACTTTAGCCTCTTACCGATTTTAGGTAACTACTGAGCCGATCTAAGATTTTATGAGCAAAGACCTAGGCTCGGCTGATAATGTGTCAGCGAATCTAAGTTTTATAAAACATATCTATGTTCGCCTGATAAGTATCAGCCGAACCTTGAGTGTTCATCGTATATGAATAATACCTGAAGGTTCGGCCGATAACTTGTTAGCCAAATCTAGGTTTTTTGAAAACGTAACAAGGTTCGACTGAAAAGTTATCATCCGAACTTGCACATACATAGGTTCGGTAGACAAGTTATCAACCGAACTTTCCTTTCTTCTTCATTGCCAAGATCAACATCAACTTTGGTTGATTCGGCTAGAATTTTGAGTATAGTTATTAGCCGAATTTGACACTGCAACCACACACACGAACATAAAAAAAATACTAAATTTCATAGATTCAAATCTAATTAATCAAACACAACAAAAAAAATAGGTGTTGAGAGTTTTGTAAAGAAATAATGAGATGGCGAGCAATCAGGATTTGGTTGTTGCTATCCTACTTACTTGGTTTAATCAGGATTTAACAATATCAACTTCTTATTCATCTTATTCGGTTTGTTTTTATCCAGAAAAAATTAGGTTTAGTTTCAACTTTACAGAAAGACACTTTTATTAATTAAACAAATAATGTTAACTTAATAACTTACCCACCCCTTAAACACCCCTTATCATCATTCATGGGGTATGGTTATTAACTTGTAAAACACAAACGTCTTTTATATGCCCAAAACAGGCTTGGGTTATTTCTGTCTTGGCTAATGAGATACGATATGTGCTAGAGTCATTGGAGTGACTAAGTTGCCCTTATTCTCAAAAAATAAGTTCCACCAAGAGCAAGCGCTACAGTCACCCGTTTCTTGATACAATTAGGATTTGTAGCAAAGGCAATACAAAAAAGAGAAACAAGTATTGTAGAGAAAGGTTACATGGTGACGGAAACTCAATTTCTGTATAAATAGTCCATAGGAAACTTAGTATTCGTTAAATTGTTTTTTGATCCGATATTGCAATTCTTCTAGGTACAAATAGTGAGAAACCGAGATTATGGTCAAATAAATAATAACCTGAAGATAGAAAATGAGTATTCATTATAAACCATATGAAAACAGAGTATTTGTATGGTCTATTTATTATATATAGAAACTCAGTTTTCGCTAGGCAAGCCTTGGCTATGATCTATAACCAACAATACTTGCAATCTAGCTAAAGCCAAGAAAATATCCCACCATAGTGCTTGATCCAAAGTAGCTGCACCTGCAAATTCTGTTAATTATCATCAGAAAAATAGTAGATCTATGGCATGTAAGTGCTTCTGTTTTTCCAAAAGTGTAAATCAGAACCGAAATATTTTTCTTCACAAAAAATTGGTTTTTTTGGTTTTGAAAGTTTTCTAAAATTTTATACCCAAACTAGTTTTTTGTTTTTTTATTTTTAGAAATCGAAAAGCTACTTTTAGACCTGTATCCAAACAGGTCAGTACAACGATTATACGTACAAAATTCATTGTCCACGTATTTGCATTTTGGGCAAGTAGGTGCAGAAGTAGGTGGGTAGATTAACTCTTAAATGGTAAAGATACTCTACATTATTACTACATAACCATCAATTAGCTAGCTTACCAAAAGAAGCAGAAGGACATAAATGAGATGGAGCATTTCAAATTCAAGCCAAACCAATAAATAAGTTTGTAGTGCACTAGAGTAGGTGAAGAAAGAGATATTACCATATGGCAGCCATGGAGATGAAAGCATTGATATCAGTTCTTCTGATTTTCATAACAATCAGTCTCAATCCACTGGAATCCATAGCCAGCAGAGAGCTTTCTCCGACTGCCATTGTGATAGGGGCTGGCATGTCTGGTAAGTAAATCGATCACCACTAGGAGGTTTTCAATATAGTCCTTGTTAAAACAATCACCATCGTTAAACAATATACTCTCTAGTACTGCAGTGGTCAATTTATTTATTTGGTTCTTCAAAAAGCAATACTTTCACTAAATGTACAATATTTAAGAAAAATCGTTTTCTGATGGATGTTGCTCGCAGGTTGTGCATTTTATTTTCGTTAAAATATGGGTTACATGAGATGCTGACGATACTTATCGACACCCCCTTAATAGAAATTATTTCTTCCGAAAATTTATTATTGAGCCAAAATTCTTTATCATCTGAGTTTTTAATCTTCAAAAGTTGTGAAATCTTGTGGGTTAAAAGTTTGGCTGATGATTTATTCATGAACCAAGATTATGAAAATTTTCAGGTATATCGGCTGCAAAGACGTTATCAGATGCAGGAATTAAGGATATCTTGATACTAGAAGCAACAGATAGAATTGGTGGTCGCATTAAGAAAACGAATTTTTCAGGTGTATTTGTAGAAATGGGTGCTAATTGGGTTGAAGGCGTTAACGGAAAAGAAGTTAATCCCATATGGACTATGGCCAACGAAATTGGTCTCAAGTCCTACTGCTCTGACCTCGGCAACATTGCGGCAAATGTTTACAAACAAAGGTATTAACCTCGTATGAGAGTCTTTCTTGGCCAACTGAACTATTTCGGATTGACTAGAATGGCTCCTTATATTGATTTTTCTATGTATTATGCTTTCAGTGGTGGTCTTTATAATGAATCGGAAGCGCAGAAGGTAGTCGACTCGGCAGAAGAATTCTTTAACTTCAGTGCAAATATATCGGTTTCTTTATTAAGGAATGGAATGGAAGATATCTCAATCTTGACAGCAGAACGTCTTAGACACAAGTAAGCATTTTTACGAAATACCTTGATTGATGGTGCAATATCGAATTATTGTATGTTCAATCGTATTGAAGTTCAAATGTTTGAATCTTATTTTATGTAGGGTTCCATCAACACCAATCGAAAAGGCGCTTGAGTACTTTAGGTATGATTCCCAGCAAGGCGAGCCTCCACGGCTAACAAGTTTGCGGAACACAGCGCCGTTGCCAACATTTGCAGACTTCGGCAATGACATTTACTTTGTTGCGGATTCTAGAGGATACGAGAGTGTTGTTCATTATGTTGCTAAGCAGTTTCTTACCACTAACAAGGCCGGCGAAATTAATGACCCTCGGCTTATGTTAAACAAGGTAAATATTTTGGGTACTAATTATGGAGTTTTTGAAATGTACATGCTCGTCGACGCTCTATATTTTTTCCTCGCAAAATTAATACACTGGGTTATAATCCGTAACAGGCTGTGACAGAGATACATTACTCAGGCAAAGGAGTTACCGTCAAGACGGAGGATGGTGGTGTTTACAAAGCTGAGTATGTGATGGTTTCTACTAGTATCGGTGTGCTGCAAACTGACCTCATTTCGTTCGTCCCTCCCCTCCCGGTACATGATTATCCTCCTAAAAGCTAACATAACATTTTGTCGCATAATGCACATAGACTTGAATTAAAGCTGTGTCGATCAACTAGAATTAGATGCACTCTGTGAAATGTACATTCTTCACTTGTCAATTAACACGGTACTTAATTCATGTTCATGGGAACAGGACTGGAAATTACTTGCCATAGATCAGTTTGATTTATCTGTCTACACCAAAATTTTCATCAAATTTCCTTACAAATTTTGGGCAACTGGTAACGGCACCGAGTTCTTTGTTTACGCACACGAGAGACGTGGCTACTACACTAATTGGCAGGTAAGCAAACCTTCTCTATTTGATTTGGAATACAAATTTAACTTAGACTGGCAAGGTATTTCTGCTCAATATAATGTGCTACATTTCTGTGGAGGGCAGCAACTAGAGAATGAATATCCTGGAGCCAACCTGCTTCTAGTTACATTAACAGACGATGAATCAAGGAGAATTGAGCAACAACCCGATTCAAATACCAAAGAAGAAATAATGGAAGTTCTAAGAAACATGTTTGGAGATGACATTCCGGAGGCCACAGATATTCTGGTTCCAAGATGGTGGTCTGACAAGTTTTATAGAGGTTGTTTCTCCAACTGGCCTGTTGGACTTACTCGCCATAGGTTCAATCAGATTAAGGTAATTTAGATATGCATAAACTTTTTCAGAATTATTTGCTTGCTATATGGTTGATGATATCTAGCTGATGTGTTTAACCTCTGATTATACAAAACTGAAGTCCCCGGTAGATAGAGTTTATTTCACCGGAGAACATACAAGCGAGAAATATTTTGGCTATGTTCATGGTGCATACCTTTCGGGTACGTGTTTTTTTTTTCCCTTCATATTGTTTTCATATAGTTTGATTATCATGATGTTTAAAACTTTACTTATACCTTTCGTTTTGGTGTCACTCATGATCGTACCAGGCATTGATTCTGCAAACAGTTTAATCAACTGTGTCGAGAAGAAAGTGTGCAACCCAAAAGATGAAAATGTGCCAGTACGAAAAGAACAGCGAATGATCGCGACTTATTGAATGTGCAACATATGTTTCTATTGTGCATCTACTGAATTACATGTTCCCGGGAACAGCCTGAACCTGCAGTGCTTCATGCGCGAGACCAGATTCCTAATTTTCACCAAATAATGTGCAATCAGTATGTCGTATGAAGCATTTCTTTTTGTACAACATTATCTTTGTTTTTATTTGTGCAAATTTTATTCATTTTTCGAGCATGTGCCCAAATAGCAGAATGTTTGCAAATTTAAATCTCAGCTAACTGCGGGTTAACAGCTGGTAGGTTCTGACAATGACCTACTTCCAAATTCCTAGAAAAAAGTTCCTGGAAACTCCAGTAAGATCTGAATAACATCATCACTGTCATCATCATCGTGTGTGTTTGAGGTCAAATCTATGTTTGCCCAAACATTGGCGCCGCCGATTAAGGGGACAAGAATAAATCTCGATGCCTCTGATTTGGTATCAGAATATTTTTCCCCTTAGCAGGCGTCAATTGTTTGGGCAAACACTTGATCCATCTTCACCGAAACAATCTCGATGACTAATCTCCTCCTCCTCCTAGTGCTATATATAGGGAGAACCTGCAAAAATAGCAAAGAAAGAAGGGGCTCCTGTGCCCAAGTAAGATACTGTAGCTTTTAGGTTTAGCTTCTCTACGGCCGGGGCTCAACCTCTGTCGATTTTTGTTTGTTGTTTGATCAATCAGTTTGTATCCTTTCATGATATTTTAGTCAACATGTAAGCTAGTCAAGCTCGCAAAATCAATATTTAAATAGCGAGGTTATGGTATCGTGTTTAGTTAGTCGTGATCTATGACCCACGTAATTAGAAACTGCCAATTATTTAGCTATGGCCTGAGGATATGATGTTTTGTCGATCAGGTCAAATTAGATAATCCGGAGTCTAACTTCTCTAGAAAAGCCGGTGTCAGTGTAGTACAATGGTAAAGTTATTGGATGATGAAACCAGTGATAGTGACCTGAATTCGAAACTCGCCAGCACAAAAAAAAATTACTGATCAAAAAAAATTATCTCTGGAAAAAAAGAAGAAAGAAAAAGAGAGTAGTGTTATGTTTTTTTAATTTTTAATTTTATACAAAGAAAGCTAATTTACATCTGAACTTTCGGACAATTCGGTATTCATGTGAATCTTCATAAAACTAAGGGTATTTCTGTCATTCAGACTAATATTATTGTTTATACCATGAGTAAAAATACCACATATTGTACCAATATATTGTTTTGGGCCACTATTCAGCTGCCACCAGACTGCCCACTGAAGTAGCTACCAGCAAGTCCAGGGCTCCATGAAGTCAAGGCCAGGTCTATGGTCAAAGTCAACCGCCGGTCAACTGTCGAAGTCAAGTTGCCAGTCGCGCTTGTAGGAATTCGGAAGGAGGCCAATGCCGTCCTCCAATGCCGTATTGCCAGTCAGTCTCTATCCATGCCGTTAGCTATGCTGCCAGAAAACATCCATCCATACTTCTATCCCATTATGCCAGTCAAGGAAGTATGCCAACAGGGCAAATCAATACAAGGAGGCATGCAGGGCAGATTAATGCCAGGAGGCATGCAGGGCAAGTCAATAGGCATGCAGAGAAGTTTCATGCAGACTTAATACAGGAGGGAAGTTTCATGCAGAATTAATGCAGGGAAGTTTATGGCCAGGAGGCATGCAGGGCATGGCCAGGAGCCATGCAGGAAACTTAATACAGTTTATGACCAGGAGGCAATTAGGGGAAGACCCTAATTCACATGTGTATAAATAGAGGGAATTATAATCCCAAAAGGGGGAGGAGAAAGAGAAAAAATCCATTGTAATTCTGAAATCAATAAAACATCACTCCCCAAGGGGATTCGTCTGTGGATGTATGGAAAACTTGTCGAACCACGTAAAATTCGTGTCTCTCACCTTTATGCTTGTTTCATGTTTGTAACTCCGTTTTCCTCATCATCACCAAAATCATCGTGTTTAGTGCCTGGAAATATTTCTGGGTACAAACATTGGCGCCGACTAAGGGGATTACGAAAAAAGGAATCGTGTTTTCCCGTTGAGAAAAGTAGTACAGAAAGCTTCAAAATCGTGATCGTAACTGTTGTAGTCCAGTTTTGATCACAATCGCTACAGTCCAGCTGATCGCAGCTGCTGCAGTCCAAATGTCGCAGTTACTGCAGTCCAGTTGATCACAACTACTGCAGTCCAGCTTCGCAGTTTGAGTTTTGTTGAAACTATCACCTTCAGAAGCCATTAGAATTATATCGCCACAAAGATCGTTAAAACTATTAGATGGATGTTCGATCCGCAACATGTTCAAGTCCAAAGTTCGAAGAGTTTGCTTTCCAGATAACGCAGAGTCCACATATTCGAGTTTGTATTATGTCAAAATCACTATTGTCATGTTCGCAGGTTTGTCTAGTTGCCTACATCTCTAGGCGCTTGCAAACCCTAGAGAAAACCTCTAGAAAAGCATTACGAAAAGCTCCTGAAAAGGTCAACAAAAGCACCCCGAATAACCGTTACAGAAAACTGTTGCAGAGAAGTTCAAAAGAAACGGCAACAATCCACAAAAAATTGTTATTGAGAATTCAAGTATAAAGTTGTTGTAAAAGGGCCGATAGAAAGACAACAGTTCGGAGGGACTGTCACAAAAATGTTCAGAAGCAAATACCACAGTCCCAGAAAAGCGTTGCCAAAAGTTTCAAAAAGGAAATAAAAAAATAAAAGTCGGCGGCCATTCCCGAAATCGTGGCCAAAAAGTTTCAACAAAATAGTTGCAGAAGGTCTAAACGAGAATCAATTGCAAAAGGTCTAAAACATCCATCAGTTGTTGAAAGTCAAGAAAACTACAGTTGCTAAAGGTCTAAAGCAACTGACAGTTGCTGAAAGTAAACAGTGAAAGCCGACGGCTTTGCTCGGCGGCCATTTTCCAGGGACTGTTCTGGTAACCCACGCCATAGGTATTGCTCACCCACGTAAAGGTTCTTTTAACCCACGTCAGGTGGTTTTGTTCACCCTCGTCAAAGTTGTGCTAGCCCACGTCAAGCAAGATGTTCAACTACGTCAATGGCTAATGTCATACGACACGTCGGCAAACCAAGACACGTCGGCAAACTACTCAGCACACCACGTCAGCACTTTTTCTGGTCACCGACGGCCACGTCATCAAGGAGGTCCAGTCAGCATCCTCCACGTCAGCAACTGGTCCAGTCATCGACCGCTACGTCATCAGTCAACATCTACCACGTCAGCAACCGGTTCAGTTATCGATCGTCACGTCAGCATTTTGTCCACTCGGTGACTGCCACGTTAGCAATTTGGTCCAGTCAGCTGTGCCACGTCAGCTACATCACACGCACTAAGAAAAAAAACTTGTTTCGTCAATAACTTCTTCGTTTTAAGTCCGAATTGATTTTAATCGTCTTTCAATTTCCTACAAAGTGATGGTGAAATATCATGAGCTTGAAAGTTTTTATTTTTGAGGTTCCAAGCGGCACATCGACCACTATCAAGCGAAAACTACGTATCATATTCAATGTTCGCAAACGTTGTTGCATTGATTTTCTATCTCAAACATGTTCGGGTTCAATGTTCTTAAAAATTATGAGTCGCAGTAAATATTTTTGAAGCAACAACATCAAAAATGGTTGTGTTCCATCATTGAGCGAAGCCATTGAGAAATGGATCACGTAATCAACATATTAATGTTGCATCGTCAACCGGGAGCCAAGTCAGCTAGCACCTTGTCATATCAGTTGTCACATTAGCAGCTTGCCACCATATCAGTAGACGTTGCACCACATCAACTGCTCCAGCCCCGTCAGCAATCCATTCAACCAGACTCACTTCACAAACAATTTTGTTTGTTCGATAAGTTCTTCATAGTTCGTCCGAATCAAGTAATTTCGGCTCATTACGATCGTATGTCAATCTCCAACATCATTGAGGAAGAATTTCGACATTTAGGGATATTTTATTTTTGAGTCTGGAATAGCAACATCGACAAGCTTCATGTTCATTACATTGGTTGCGTTCAATTTTGATGTTCGTTAAAGCTTTTATATCTATTTTCGATAAATTGATATGTCGACTTCTCAACAACAGTTGCAGTCCAGTTGACCGAAACTGCTGCAGTCCAGATTCCCAGCAACAGCTGCAGTCCAGTTGATCGAACTAATGCAGTCCTTTTCTGCATAACAGCTACGGTCCAGTTGATCGAACTGTTGTAGTCCAGTTTCTCAACAACAGCTGCAGTCCAGTGACCAAAACTGCTACAGTCCAGATTCCCAGCAACAGCTACGGTCTAGTTGATCGAACTGATGCAGTCCTTTTCTGCATAACTGCTACAGTCCAGTTGATCGAGCTGTTGTAGTTCAGTTTCTCAACAACAGCTACAGTCCAGTTGACCGAAACTGCTACAGTCCAGATTCCCAGCAACAACTGCAGTCCAGTTGATCGAACTGATGCAGTCCTTGTCTGCATAGCTGCTACGGTCCAGTTGATCGAGCTGATGTAGTCCAGTTTCTCAGCAAAAACTGCAGTTCAGTTGGTCAAACTGATGCAGTCCTTTTTCGTATAACTAACACAGTCCAATCAATAGCAACTGCCGCAACTCAGTTTTACTCATAATTTTTATATTCCAGCTGATCGCAGTTGTTACAGAATAACTCCACAACAACTATCTGCAATCCAGTTTTGATTCAACTGGTGCACTTAACTCCCACAGACAAGTCCAGTTGCTATGTCAACCCATGACTGCACCAGGCAGGGCCTTTATTACAGAACAAAAGAGTTCGATAAATTTTCATCAGCGTGACGTGGTCGTGAAGCTACCCCCAATTCACCAAAATAGTATCAGCATAGTGCCACATCTCACTCACATCATGACGTTGAATCTCACATAACATTATAACATCATCGTGACTTCCAAGTCATCTTCGGCGTCTCCAGCAGCCATCCAAATTTCATTAAGGGAAGCCAAGCCGTAACACCAAGTCGACGCCGACAAACACGCCGTTCTTTCAACCGAGCCTCATGCACCTGAGACGAACGTCCACGACAGAGCCACCTGAACAGAACCAGCAGCCTCTGGATGTCTCCTCCAAACTACACAATTTCTGCAGAATTTAGGCCCAAGCCGAAGCTTCCAGCAAGAATAGTTTGGGACATGGCGGCTACACAAAAAAAAAATGTTCATCGACCAATATCGAGTGCAAACTACATATCATGTTCAAGTACGTTCAAGATCATGGTTCGTCGCGATTTTTTTCCTCGAAAATTCGTCAACAGCAGGATGGATCCCGAGCAGTTTGATTGATTCTATAATTCAGAACGTTGTTTCCTGAATTTTATGGCAACATGTTGTTGACAGTCAATACCACTGAAAAACATCAACATATCCAGTGGACATCCTAAACACCTCATGAACGAAGTCACAATAGGACTTTTATGGTGCGTATACAATTTACTTATTTTCGCATATTTTTATCTAATCATGCATACTTTTGTTTAATGGGCTACCTACGATGTGGAGAGAATTTTCTCACAAGGAGATGCACACATTTCAATTCTGCGCGCATCTCGAATAGTGAGATTGTCCCCCTGCACGAATTCCAGATAGCAAACACCTTCAACTTCATTTCATGTGCGAGCGAGATGCAGCAAGGAAGTGCACCCTTGTGCGAGCATTAAGCAGCATGACAATTGATATCTTCTGGGGGATAGTTGCATATCACTTCAATGTGGATGACCATCACTTAGGGACGATATTTGTAACACCTTATGGTCTAAAGTATATCTTTCAGAACTAGTTGCGCAACACTCCACTCACTTGGGGGAGTGTTATGTAGCACCTAAATGCGACGCAAAATTCAGATGATGGAAATCGAAACAAAGGGAAACCTGAACTTCTTAATCCTTCAACGAGTTACAGGATTAAGAGGGGGCGAGTATACACCCTAACATTTTGGCGCAACTATTGTAAAAAGTAACATTAGTAACTGTTACAGATCGAACTGTTGTAGTCCAATTCCTAAGCAACTGCTGCACTCCGTTAGACGCAACTGATGCAGTCCAGTTTTTCTCATCAATTATGTACTCAGTTGGACACAACTGAGGCAGTCTGGTTTTATTTGTAACTGTTACACTCAGGTTTATCGAATTGTTTTAGTCCAATTCCTCAGCAGCTGCTGCAGTCTAGCTGGTCGAAGCTACTGCAGTCCAGCTAAGTTCGCAGCTCCTGCAGTCCAGCTGATCGCAGCTGCTGCAGTGCAACTTTGCTCGTCGCTGCTGCAGTCCAGCTGGTCGAAGATACTGTAGTCCATCTATGTTCGCAGCTTCTGCAGTGCAGCTTTACTCTTTGCTGATGTAGTCCAGCTGATCGAAGCTGCTGCAGTCCAGCTATGTTCGCAGCTCCTGCAGTCCATCCGATTGCAGCTGCTGCAGTGCAGCCTATCTCGCATCTCCTGCAGTCCAACTTTGCTCGAAGTTGTTGCAACCCTGTTTTACTCATTATTGTTGCAGAGCAGTTTTATGTGGTAGTCGCAGTCCAGTATTATATCATTCATTGCATTCCAATTCCACATCAACGGTTGTGGTCTAGTTTTACATCGCTGATATTATCCTGATTCATACAACTATTAGCGACATATGAAGCTCGTTGTGAAAACCAGTAGTAAATCCAAGATCGCTAGAAGGTACAGCGGCACACAAATTCTTTTACCATCCCAATGATTAAAGGGTCTCACTTATGGTTGTCGCCTTTTTGCCCATAATTGCTACATCTCAGCTTGTAGTTGACAGCAGTCTAGTACGAACAGCTACTACTACCCAATTTAGTCGGAAATTACTGACAGTCTGCAAATTTAAGTTTCACTTACAGCAGCAGCCGACACAGATTCCAGCCAAGTGACGTCAAATATAGCTCATCTTTTCCAAACAATTGTTACTAGTGTAGTTCTACGCAACTACCACAGTTCAGTTTTATATCAAAAGTTACAGCTCACTTTCAACACCACTCTGCTCCAGCATCACGCTTCCGCTGCAGACCAGTTCAGCCTTCAGTCCAGTTTTTGCATACAACAAGGGTCCGTACTCAACTTTTTCCCGCCGATCTTCCAGTCACAATAGCCTCACTTGAGGGCGTCTTGATTATGATTTCCGCAAATAACAAGGGAAGGATGCCAATCACTTAAGCGGAAATAATCAACACTTAAGAGCGAATTTTGTCATTGATCAAGGGAAATGAAATGTTCTTAACCCCCAACAAGTTGGAGGTTAAGAGGGGCGATGTTTGTACAATGAGGAAAAATACCACGTATTTGGCCAGAATATTGTTTTGAGCCACTATTCAGCTGCCAACAGCCTGCCCACTGAAGTAGCTACCAGCAAGCCCAGGGCTCCATGAAGTCAACGCCAGGTCTATGGTCAAAGTCAACCATCGGTCAACTGTCGAAGTCAAGTTGCCAGTCGCGCTTCTAGGAATTCGGAAGGAGGCCAATGTCGCATTGCCATCCAGTCTCTATCCATGTCGTCAGCTGTGATGCTAGACAACATCCATCCATACTGCCATCCAGTTATGCCAGTCAAGCAAATCTGCCAATAAGGCAAATCAATACAAGGAGGCATGCAGGGCAGATTAATGCCAGGAGGCATGCATTGAAAGTCAATAGGCATGCAGCGCAGTTTCATGCAGACTTAATACAGGGAAGTTTATGGCCAGGAGGCATGTAGGGAAACTTAATACAGTTTATGACCAGGAGGCAATTAGGGGAAGACCCTAATTCACATTTGTATAAATAGAGGGAATTATAATCCCAAAAGGGAGGAGGAGGGAGAGAAAAAATCCATTGTAATTCTGATAGCAATAAAACATCACTCCCTAAGGGGATTCGTCCGTGGATGTAGGCAAAACTTGCCGAACCATGTAAAATTCGTGTCTCTCACCTTTATGCTTGTTTCATGTTTTTAACCCCGTTTTCCTCATCATCACCAAAATCATCGTGTTTAGTGCCTAGAAATATTTCTGGGTACAAATAATTATCTTCATCCCAGTTTCCAAAAACAATTTCTTCTAACATTCTTTCCATAATTCTTACACAATGGTTTGGAGAGGTCGGATAAAATCTTTATATACACAGTGGAGAGGTCGATCCATCACCCAATACATCTTGTGTCGAAAATATCATATCTAAAATTTTCCCTAAATTTGAAACCTTCACATGTTTTCACCCACAAAATCAAAATCATTTTCTTATCAAATTCATCAGAAAAATCAACCACCCATCATGTTGCATCTTAGATTTTCGATTCGAAATTTGAAATTAAGCTTCATCTTACTGAATAAAGGAATTCTATCAACTACTTGTTTGTCAGGTATGTCGATTTTTGTTGTTAGTCAATATTTTTCATTGTATGAATAAAGGAATTCGACCTAGATCAATGCATTGTTAACATTTGCATGAAGAAAATCTTCATAGTATATCAAATGCAGTCAGAGCATTTGGTTAAATTGAGTTTTTACACTTTTATTGGTGGTATGTTTTTAAGTTTATCTTCTTATATCCCTGCCTCAATTGGGTTTCTGAACATTGTGCTTCTAATATATTGGTCGACAGGTACTGCAAGTGTAATCATTTTAATTATCTCAAATTATTCAGACAATATATTGGTGGATTCTCGTTTTTTAATTCTACGGTCTAAATATCAACACTGGTGCTGATTGCTGGGATTATTGATGTAATAACTTTTGAAATCAAATGGGTACTGTGTACAAAATTTATTTTACATTTTGTGTGTTATGGAGCGTTTAGAGTTGGGGGACAATGGAATGGAACGTTTCAAACTTGGACTACATAAGTCCTCTTAGGTACCCTATTTCTTATCTTCCATAAATGGTGTCTTGAGGATACTAACATGATGCAAATTTAAAATGACTTAAGTTTCGATGTCATTAAATGGTAGATAAACTACATAAATCCTCTTAGGTATCCTATTTCTTATCGTTGTCTTGAGGATACTAACATGATGCAAATGTGAAATGACTTAAGTTTCGATGTCATTAAATGGTAGATAACTATCGGATCCACATTAGATCGATTCATATTTCGGAGGATATTAAGTGCAGTCTAAAAGCTTCGTTAAGTTGAGTATTCTACTTTTCTAGGTGGTATGATTTTAAGTGCATCTTTTTGTATCCCTGGTTCATTTGAGTTTCTGAACATCTGTAGTTCAAATATTTTTGTCAACAGGTGGTGAGTTGTAATTATTTTTAAATAAAAAGGTAGTCTTTCGTGGGAGTTCCTTCTCCTTAACAAAGAAGGACTATCAAAGTGTAGCCTTTAAGAAAGGATATTTCTGTGTGGTCTTACCATTTCTTCGTCGGGTATCTAACATCCTTCCCCTTGATCTGATATATGAAGGATGCATCTGATATTGTAAAATCAACCTATGCCAAACGTATTGTCGGATGCCCTGTTGGTGAAGGTAAATTTTGATTATATCTCTAATTCTGAATTTAGTTGAAAATTTTGATCTTTCGTAAACCTAATGATAAACCGATCAAACTACTTTTTAAAACTTATGCAGAAGATGAGCACGATGTTGGTTAGTTTTGACTGGAAAAAGGAAAGCTACATGAATCTCGTGTATGCTCCAATATTTCCGGGTAATTTGAGGAAGTTTGAATAGTCATTCTTGAACTATTATTGGAAACAATTTGCTCCCACAGCAGCATAGTCAATGAGTTTAACCTTGTGTTGATGGTTCATATTCCTTGTGATAATCAGGACTATTATAATATACCAGAGGACTATTATCGCCGTGTATTGAGAAACATGGAGGACCATGTTTCATGATCAGAATTTTGTAATCTCGCAGTTTTTGTACTTCAGTTAAAATCAACCTTTTTTGTTTTCATTAACGCAGTATATAAATTACAAAGCAGAAGGTTCACTTCATGTTAATTTGCTTTTACCCGATCGCGGTGATGAGCTTTAGTCTCAGGTTCTACAATTCTCTTTCTTTTCCTGCGTTTAGGATTATCCTGCGAGTACAAATAAATATAAATGGGAGATTTAAGGCAATAAAAGCATTATCTGGGTAATTTTGGATTTTACTACCTGCAAAGGTTTGATTTTGCTCATTCTCTTTTCTTTTTTATTTTCTTCCCTGGATTTGCATCGCATATTCGTTCATTGGATCAAATTGCGCGTTGCCATTATCATTATCTGGTCGATATACTTGTTCAGACTTTGTTTGCGCACCTTCGGTCATTCTGAATCCTTCCAGATAGTTTTTTTGTTGTTTTTCTCTTTGTCTATGTGTTTTTTGTGCTGCTTGTTGTGCCAAGCATTTTGCCTATCAATTTTAAATAACGATCGGTACCATATTTAGTATCCTTTTCTATAAACAAAACATCAATTACTTTTGTTAATTAGAACGGTACCATTGACGGTTCTTTTGATGGTCGAATAAATTTTTTCTCTCTCTCTTTGTTGGCGTGCTTGTTGCGCCAAGCAGTGTGCCTGTAAATTATAATCGTAAAAATCAGTATTGTTTAATATTAGTGTCTTTGTTTACGTAATATTATTGTGGTTATGAACGCAGGCTTTACCATTGATGCTTTATTTTCCGATTGGGCGCGACGTTCTCGTGGGGACCTTCACATCCTTTCCTGTCAATTCAATTAAGTAAGCAATCAAATGTTTGGAAGTAATAATGTTTTTAAACGCAAGGTTAAGTAGTTTCTTGAATGAAATAACACCTTAGCTCTCTGAATGGCGAATTGATTACAATATAATACTTTTTGTTGAGGTTGCCTATTCTGCACCATTTCCCGACGTTCCTTTTCTTGTTTCTCTCTTGCTCGACGTGCTTGTTGTGCCAGAGATTGTACTTTTGAAGTTTCTTTTTCTCGCCTCTCACTTTTAGGTGTGGATTGATTAGACTGCAAGCATGTTTCTTTGGTAATATAGAAAAGACAGATTTGTTGTTAAATTACCTTTAAATATTGTTCTTAAATATAATAACTAATTATACTTTCTTGATCAGGTCCAAGGACATATTTCTGAGTCACGGCTGAATCAGCGACCGATGCTATTTGTGGAAACTGGTTGTTTGGCAATCCTTGTTTGTGTTGTTCCCGTAGCTTTTTTTCTTGTTTTTCTTTTTCTCTTCGTGCCTGTTGTGCCAAGGATCTTAATATTGAAGTTTCCTTCTTTTGATCAGGTTCAAGTGCACCTTTCCGAATGACCGATGTTATTTGTGGAAACTGACTGTTTGGCAATTGTTGTTTGTGTCTTTCCTGTTCCTCTTTTTCTTGTTTTTCTCTTACTCTACGTGCTTGTTGCGCCAAGGATCTTGCTTTAGAAATTTCCTTCTTTTTACGTTCCCTTTCGTCGGCGAATTGATTAGCTTCCACATCACTGCACGATCCTTCTACAAACTGTGTAGCACAAATTTATTTAAAATATATCAAAAATTACAAAAATACTAGAATGCTGGTAAATCAAAAAATCGATATTTATGTTTCATTATTTTCCTATACCATATAATTGAATCAGACAACCCATTGTCCAATACTAATACATGATTAGAAGGTTACCTGCGATGTATTCTTATTTGTATGTTCTGATGGTGTTAAATTTGAGGGGTGTCTGCAATGCATACAGAGTTAAAATCTAAATATTGAGAAACACTATCAAGCAACAGTTATTAAGGTGGAATAATGACGAACCTCAGATTGATGAAAACAGATTCTAACAAACTTGATCTACGAAGACACTTGATCCGTGCGCCACCGATCAAACAAAAATCAAAAAACTTGATCCGTGCATGATTTTCTTTCGTAGGAGAAAAGCGTCTGTCAAAAGGAAAAGCTATGCTTCAAACAAAAATAAAAAAACTTGATCCGTGCACGATTTTCGTTCGCAGGAAAAGAACGTCTGTCAAAAAAAAGAGTTATGCTTCGGTCGTAGAACATTCGAAGACTTCTTATATATAGTGTGCACAAAGATATACACGGATTCCGAATTCTATAAACGGAAATTAGTTAGGTTTTCTTTTTTCTGCGCGTAATAAAAAGGATGTTCGTCCTTTTTAAGAAGCAAAGTTGTATTAGGAAACTTCTTCTTATCTTGTCTCCTGATCTGACGATCGAAAATATCCCTTCCCCAACTTTATATCCTTGTCGTGATGATGAAATAGATGGTCGGATTCAACAGGCTAGACAGAGACCATTTTTTTTATAATATAGATATATAGATATATATTTTTGGAGCTGATACCGATAGCCTTCGAAAAGGTATAAGTGCCGCGCGGAACCACCCATCTGAATCCTAATTCATCTGACAATATGTGTCAGTGGGCTCCAAGCAAACCCTATCGACAAGGGGTGTGAGACTTTTACTAAAGTCCCGTTAACCAGAATCGAAGTCTAACCATGTTGCTCGTAAGGATCTAACCCTGCTGCTCATAAGAGGAACGAGAGAGGCAAGGCCGTAGCAAAGTTTTTAGGGTCCTAGGCAAGCTTACTGAAATAGGGGACCATATATGCAAGATAAAAAATATTCTTGCATTTTGGAATAAAAAATATCATAGATTGTCAAACAAAACAAATTTCAAAAAAAAAAAACGGCTAAAAACACAAAGAAAGTGCCTTATCACATAATAAAAATAGGTATCCCGAACCTGACACGAAATCATCAATTATATTATCAAAATCAATATTATCTAACATCTCAATCTCAATAGATAACATTGATAACTCATTCAACCTCTCATGTGACATCGATGATCGACAGTAACTCTTAATTAGCTAGTTTCAGCGTAAAAAACTTCTTTCAGTCGAGACAACTGTGACATGAATTCTCAATAAAATTTTGTGCGTATGTGTTTCTTATAAGGGCTTTGTTATCTTCTGCATGGACATGATAAATAACAATCATTGGCATTGGAAATGATAAATAACAATAAAAAAAATATGAGAGGTAATGTGTTTTGCATTAGAGAAGGAAAATACTCATGGACTTTTTGAATTTTTTTGTATGCAAGTGCAAACTTCTAAATTAGAATTGATGTTCGGTAACTTCTAGATTCAAAAGATACAAAAACCTATATGAAAACATACCCCCCTTATACAGGAGCGGCTCTGGCTGAATATTTTATGTACCGTGAACGACATACTTCAATCATTTATGATGATCCCTCCAAACAAGCACAAGCTTATCGTCAAATGTCTCTTCTATTGCGGAGACCCGCAGGCAGGCCTATATTTCTTGGTTTCAATAGGACTTCTTACGAGCGTTGTTTCTATCTACTATTATCTAAAAATAATCAAGTTATTAATGACTGGACGAAACCAAGAAATAACCCCTCACGTGCGAAATTATAGAAGATCTCCTTTAAGATCAAACACGATGAGTTGGGGGCTTCTTAACTCGTCCAAGTGCAAAAAGGAGACCTCAACCTTCTTGCATAAAGTCAGCATCGGTAGAATTGGAATGGTGAGCAATTGGGTTGGGGTATATTGAGATCTATAAAAAGATATTTTGTACAAAAAGAAAAGGAATATCACAAACCTTTTGATCCTGGATAGGAAAACAGGAAAAATTTGTGTGTAATTCATCCACAAAGAAGAAAGGACGAGGTTTTTTATCCGAGATCAAAAAAATACCGATTGGGCCCACTGAAATGAATTTTTCCGCTTCATGCTCACCCACGGGGGTTGCTCGGAGCATGTGATAATTATTCTATTTCGATGGGCCGCATTTTTTTATCATAAAAAGAGCACTTCTCCTTTTTTTATTTTATAAAAAAATGGAGTTTATCGATCAGTAAAAATAATATCGGTTTTTAAAATCTGGTTCTGGTATCAACCACTTATGAATCATTTTTCGGTCTACACCCCTTATCTCATGTTTTGGATCGAACTAATCCATTGACACAAATAGTTCATGGGCGAAAATTGAGTTATTTAGGTCTTGGAGGATTGACAGGTCGAACTGCTAGTTTTCGGATACGATCCGTTTTTATAGAAGCTTTAATTTTCGTGCTTATCCTAATTGTTGGTTTAGTTTATGCATGGCGAAAAGGAGCGTTGGAATGGATTAAGTTTGTTATGATCTAAATTTCTTGGAAGACAAAGAGGTGTGATAAAGTTCGATTCGGGTATAAAAGATCTCGTTTTTTTATAAATGTACTTTTTTGGACATTCTTCTTTTGTTTTAGCAAAATTTTATGAAGAAAAAGAATTTCATCTTATCCTCTTACGTATTATAGATATAGAAAAATTCAAATCTATAAAATAATAGAATAGAAATCGTGCATATTTCAAAATCCATGTCCGCAAACAACAATTAAAGTTAACAATATATCACCATTTGGCAACAATAACAACACAACACAAACTTAGTCTAAAAAGTAAAGACTTAAAAAATCTTAATCAGTTAGTGAAGCATAAATGCTAAAAGAAAAAAACCTTGAACTAAATCGGCATTCGGGCAAAACATAAAATCAGATGTTCCGACAATTGCAATATATGTAATTCACAATTGTTAAATCCCAATTTTAAAAGTACAAACAAGATAAAAAATTAGATTATCAAATGATGGAACTTAATTGACTTCAGTAATTTAGTCTTCTTCTTTTATTAACGAGAGACTGAAAAAAACCCTAAAACTTATAACACTAGATGGAGCACGTTAAAACAATGACCCACTGCTCGTAGTCACCGATTCACATAACAGAAATGAGTTTTTTTTTTCTTTTCTCGAACATACAACAATAAGATAAACGACTTGGGGGCCCTTAAAAATTTTAGGGCCCTAGATCATCGTCTGCTGGGTTTCGTATGGGTTCCACCTCCTTGTGTGTTACCATACAAACCCCGAGATGCAAAACATTTTCTGAATTTAGGTGGATGGACTGGAATGAGCTGGTATCAATAAATATTAGGATACAAACAACAAACAGTTTTTGGTACAAGATATATATATAGATATATTTTTTTGGAGCTGATACCGATAGCCGTCGAAAAGGTGTGAGTGCCGCGCGGAACCACCCATCTGAATCCTAATTCAATTGACAATATGTGTCAGTGGGCTCCAAGCCAACCCTATCGACAAGGGGTCTGAGACTTTTACTAACGTCCCGTTAACCAGAATCGAAGTCTAACCATGTTGCTCATACGCTCTAACCTTGTTGCTCATAAGAGGAACGAGAGAGGTAACGAATTTCATTGTAGGACTCAGTTTCTTGTTTGGTCGAATTTATCCTTATTTCAATAAATTCAATAAATTTTAATGAACATTGAACAGTATCAAATGACAATTTAAATATTCCACGATAAAGATGTGTCAGTACCAGAAGACCAGCTAATGGTTACGGTTAGGGGTGTAATGTAGTTTTGAAAGTGGTAGTAAAGTTCGTTCAATTCGGATTGTGTAAAGGTTTAATTTAAGAACTAAGAATAAAAATACTAAAAATATATTCACAAGGTTGTCAAGAATATCGAGAGGTACTGAGACTTAGGATTTCACCACTAATCACATTCAATTGGTTCATATGATGACTCATAACAATTCTAGCTCTTTTGTTGACTCTTTTCTTTGCCAAAAGTAGATTTTATAAAGCATTAGATGTAAATCACAAGCATGACGCATCAAAAGTTCCTAAAACCCAGCATGCGACATCAAACAAAATCACAACTAATCAAGAAAAATCATAAATCGATTAAAACAACTGCAAAAGTCATAAAGAATCAATTATAGTTACCAAGTGATTGTGAAATAGGGATTCCTCCATCATCCCAGTGTTGGGGTTTAGCTTCTCATGTCAAAAACACGCTCAAAATATTTAATCATGGCTCAAATAGGTCTTTTTATTGAAGAAGTGAATCTTTAACAGATATAATTGTTACAGAATCTACTGTTACGGAAGCTTCCCTTACAAATAAATTCTAGCAGGAATAGTTGTTGCAAAGCTGTTACAAAGGTATTGGATTTGAAAGATTAGGTAACGGTTTCTTGCTAAGTTGCGAAGTGTTCTACGACGTTGTTCTTCAGCAGCAGAAACGTCTTCTCTGCAACTCTTGATTTTCACCTCTGCAGCTTCACCAAGCCCTCAGCTCGGTCCCCCAAAGTCTCGACTCCCTTCTATGAACTCCCAGCAACTTATATATAGCCAACAGGGCGATTTAATCTCCCAAAAACTTCTCGAAATCTCTTCTTTTCTTTTCTTGGCAGTTACGGCAATAATCTTTTCCCAAATTGTTTCACGCGTTTCTGAGCTTTCCAACTTATCTCAAACTCTTCCTTAGATAGATATGTATCTTTGGAAAGAGTTTCTTGCCTTTAGTCTTCCTAGAATTCCAAAAATAAGTCATACAGAGACCCGTGCAAAACCTGACTTCTATTTCTTTTTCCGGCTATTCTAGCCAATTTGGGTTCAAACAAAAGACTTCACCAGGCCTGTTTAGGCCTAGGGAGTAAACCCAATCAATTTAAGCCATTGAATAACTCTGGAAATCGATCGAATTCAATCCCCAACTCTGCCAGTTGCATGCATATTTTTCCCGCCAAAAACTATAAAACTTGATTCATCTCCTGCGGATTGTCTAGCCAATTCTGGGCAAAAATAAGACCATTACCAGCCCTGTTTAGCCAAGAGGAACAAACCCATTTGACTTCAGCCATTGAATCTCCCTAGAACACCTTCAATTCTTCAACCCTAATTTTGTTCTTATTTTCCCTCCAAAATTCAAATTTCAAATGAAGAAGATGACCTCCCCTTATCCAGCAGTGGTTTCCCTTTAGCAGCTGCCTGAAAATGGATGCCCCTTAGTAATTAGGCTACCCCTTAGTAATTGGTCACCCCTTAGTAATTAGGCTACCCCTTATCCAAAGTGAGAGTCTGTATAATAATTTTCTCCCACGAGCGCAAAAACCAATTTTTTAGCCAATTTCGCCGTAAAAGCTTATTTCTCCAAAAAATACCTACAGGGACATAAAAAGCCATAATAAATATAAAACCGAGCACTAATAATATATACAATTGAGATTATATAAGACAAAAATGTGCCTATCAAATACCCCCAAACTTATTATTTGGTAGTCCTCGAGTAAATTAAATAAAATAAAATCCTAACTCACTGACGCAGGCATCGTCGGTTGCATTTAGCGTATGCAATAAGCCTTTAAACCCCTAAGTGTCCCTAGTGGCGGAGTGTTGTCGCCGGAGGGCTTACAAGAGATATACCCACAAAACCTTTACACTCCAGACCCTAGCTATCTAGGCAGAATCTTGGAAGGCACTAAAGAATCTCCTTGGTTGGCATACTTATTGACTACAAGAGGAAGTACCCTGATGCGGAATTCCAATTGTAGTACACGAGTTTGCACTCAAGCATACTAAAATTCATATAAAGTGACAGAGCTCTACTCAGATAGTCGCACTATGGACATCAATATCCGGAGTCAAAACTAATCACATGGATAGATCAAGAAGATGGATATAGAGAAAAACATAGATGGTTTTGATGTTTACTAAGTGAACGGCGTTTCCCATATCTGTCTGAAGGCCTCCGCCAAAATGAACCTATCCTAATGGATTGAGATACTGGTCTGACTAATATCAACACAACTGGCATATACAAGGGAACCAGTGATCGATAATCCTAATTCTAGTTCAACACAACTGGCATATACAAGGGAACCAGTGGTCGACTTTATTCACTGAATTTTATTTTATTTTTATTTTTTATTTTTTTTAGCTTTTTCGTTTCATTCATTTTTTATTTTTTATTTTTTTTGATCCGTTTGGTCTAATTGGTCTGGTCTTTTTTTTTTCTTTTTCTTTGTAGCTCAATCACTCTAATTCACCCTAGCATTGGTAACAACTTGAATCGTGGGCCCCACCTATCACTTAGAGAAACATGGTTTAAAAACAAAATAAAATAAAAATAGAAGTGAAAAGGACTCAACGAGATATGGTGAAACTATCATGTTATTTCTAACACCTGAGCTCTGTGCTTTTATGAATAGACTCTTCTAGATGTTTCCATCTAATCAGATTGGTTCCTCAACTCCTACGATCAAAATGCTTCCATCCACTTAGATTAGTTAGTGCAATCCTCAATAGGCATAAATTTCTAAGTTCTGGAGTTTATTTATTCATACTGCAACTAAAGAGTTTCTCCCATACCCCCAAACTTAAATCTAACATTGTCCTCAATGTTCTAAAGATGAAATTAAAAGCATGAACAAGGAGAAACTGTTACCATTTGAAGCAAAAGAGATAAGGAAAGATATTACCGTGTCACATGAATGTTGGGTCACCTCCCAAGAAGTGCTAAGTTTAAAGTCTTCAGCCAGACTAAGAAAGGATTAGTCACTTCATAGAATCATAAAGTAATAGACAAAATTTCTGTGGGTCATCAAAACCAAATAGAGCTATCACAAATAAGAGGAATCTGCAACCTGTCAATAAAATAAACAAATAAAGCACACCCTTGTCTAGTTTCCTGTTTAAGACAACTACATTTAGTTGTGGTTCAGGTTCAGGTTCTATAACTGGGTCCAAATAAAATATTTTCATGGGTTGGAATTCCTCAAAGCTAAGATCCGGTTCAGGTATTAGAGTCTGAAGAAACTCAAGTAAAAATTTAAAAGCATATAATAATAACTTGAATAATTGAGGATCCTTAAATTCAATCAGTTTTGACTCACACAATCGACCACGATGAAACTGGTGGTCAATCTTAAGCAAATGTATCGACCCTAATCTCTTAAAGTAATTAGGTTTAGTCTCAAAACTAAATAATTGACACATCTGAAATTTATACGTTCCCACAATTGGTTGAAAAATATTTGGTGGGAAAACAAAGTCGATCTTGGTATCATATCCTGGTCTAACCTCATCAACTAGAGGATGGGTTTCTAACAACTGAACTTCCTTATGGACATCACTAGGTTCAGGAAAACGTGTATGAAGATAATCTTGCAAAATGGTTGAGGCACATATGTCAAGTACGAAGTGAGGGACCTTTCTAAGAGTTAAGGCACATGGATAATGATAATCACCCCCAAACTTAGAGTTTTGGGTATCTCTAGATAGACTAGACACAATTTCCTTAATTTCTAGATCGTTGGAATCCTGAAAATAGTCAATTTCTTCTTCTAGGTTATACTCAAGTTACGCATCCTCACTCATATTTAATAGATGTACGAGTTCATTTTCTTCGTCTAAGACCATTGTTTCTAAATCGCTAGACTCTAAAACGGTATTCTCAGAATAAACTCATTCCTCTAAACCATTATCGACTTCGTAATCAAAAGGAAATACTACATCATCTAAAGAAGTGGTATCTCTAATCAAATCCTCGGCCTTTTGAATAGGTGAATAATCATTAAAATTATCGGGATCTGAACCAGAAATAACACTATCATCATAAAGTTCATTTGGAGTAACAAATTCCTGATCACTATGCCTACATATTTCAAATTCTTCATCAACACTATCTACATCATAATCATCATAATAACATGAAAATGGTTGAACCTCATCTAAACAAGTAGTGTTACCAATTTATCATCATCATCTTGATTATTCAAATAACTATCCTCCTTTTCAAGGGTACTATTGCAATCACTGTATTGGAAATTAAGATTATTTCGAGCAATTCTTTCGTTCGTCTCAGCTATCAAGTTGAAAGATTCCTCTATAGAAAGTTCTCTTTAGTCATAAACTAAGTTATTCATCTCAGCTAACTTACGTGTCGACTCCTCTAATTTCCTGAGGGACTCTTCTAAAGGTGAAATATAAGAATTTTGCTCGTATGACCAGTGTGTGTGTGGATAGTAATCAAGGTATGAGCCATAACCTTGAAAAGGCTGTTGTTCCCAACCACTATTCACATTATGGTCAAAGTAGTAACGTCCATTTTGAAACTCAGTCGGATATTCGTTGTATTGGATCTTGTAATACCAGTTCGACATTCTATTGCAGGGGTGTGAGTTGTCACACAAAATAAAACCCACTGACAGGGGATTCGTGGGTGGATAGAGTCTTACCTCCCGTACCATATGGGCGATGAACCGTTGAAGTCGACTCAGGCCACTGACTCCGATGTCAGTGTACGAACCCGAGGGGCCGAGACAGTATCGTAACTGTCGTCCTTCCCTGCAAACAGTTTATATTTAATCTTAACCCTTCCGTAGGGTTTTAAAAAATAAAGTCCCAAAAATAAAGTCCAAAAAGTGTCCAAAAATAAAAAGAAAAATTACAAAAACTAAAACCCTATTTACAATTCTAAAAATAAAACAAAATAACTATATACAAAATATTCTTCTTCACTCCTTTTGGATTCCTCTCTTTTTTCCTTCTTTGGCGATGCTTTCCTTTTATAGTACTTTTTTCTTTCCTTGTAGCTTCGCTCCAATCTGAAAAGAATCGAAAAATACCAAAGGCGTAAAAGAGAACAAAAATTCTGAAAGAAATAAAATAAATCTAAAACCTAAAACCTAATACAAAACCGCGTCGGCGGCGCCAAAATTTGATGTAGTTTTGAAAGTGGTAGTAAAGTTCGTTCAACTCGGATTGTGTAAAGGTTTAATTTAAGAAATAAGAATAAAAATACTACAAATATATTCACAAGGTTGTCACGAATATCGAGAGGAACTGAGACTTAGGATTTCACCACTAATCACATTCAATTGGTTCATATGATGACTCATAACAATTCTAGCTCTTTTGTTGACTCTTTTCTTTGCCAAAAGTAGAATTTATAAAGCATTAGATGTAAATCACAAGCATGACGCATCAAAAGTTCCTAAAACCCAGCATGCGACATCAAACAAAATCACAACTAATCAAGAAAAATCATAAATCGATTAAAACAACTGCAAAAGTCATAAAGAATCAATTATAATTACCAAGTGATTGTGAAATAGGGCTTCCTCTATCATCCCAGTGTTGGGGTTTAGCTCCTCATGTCAAAAACACGCTCAAAATATTTAATCATGGCTCAAATAAGTGTTTTTATTGAAGAAGTGAATCTGTAACAGATATAATTGTTACAGAATCCACTGTTACGGAAGCTTCCCTTACAAATAAATTCTAAAAGGAATAGTTGTTGCAAAGCTGTTACAAAGGTATTGGATTTGAAAGATTAGGTAACAATTTCTTGCTAAGTTGCGAAGTGTTCTACGACGTTGTTCTTCAGCAGCAGAAACGTCTTCTCTGCAACTCTTGATTTTCACCTCTGCAGCTTCACCAAGCCCTCAGCTCGGTCCCCCAAAGTCTCGACTCCCTTCTCTAAACTCCCAACAACTTATATATATCTAACAGAGCGATTTAATCTCCCCAAAACTTCTCGAAATCTCTTCTTTTCTTTTCTTGGCAGTTACGGCAATAATCTCTTCCCGAAATTGTTTCACGCGTTTCTGAGCTTTCCAACTTATCTCAAACTCTTCCTTAGATAGATATGTATCTTTGGGAAGAGTTTATTGCCTTTAGTCTTCCTAGAATTCCAAAAATAAGTCACACAGAGACCCGTACAAAACCTGACTTCTATTTCTTTTTCCGGCTATTCTAGCAATTTAGCTTCTAACAAAAGACTTCACCAGGCCTGTTTAGGCCTAGGGAGTAAACTCAATCAGTTTAAGCCATTGAATCACTCTGGAAATCGATTGAATTCAATCCCCAACTCTGCCAGTTGCATGCATATTTTTCCAGCCAAAAACTATAAAACTTGATTCATCTCTTGCGGATTATCTAGCCAATTCTGGGCAAAAATAATACCATTACCAGCCCTGTTTAGCCAAGAGGAACAAACCCATCTCATTTCAGCCATTGAATCTCCCTAGAACACCTTCAATTCTTCAACCCTAATTTTGTTCTTATTTTCCCTCCAAAATTCAAATTTCAAATGAAGAAGATGACCTCCCCTTATCCGGCAGTGGTTTCCCTTTAGCAGCTGCCTGAAAATGGATGCCCCTTAGTAATTAGGCTACCCCTTAGTAATTGGTCACCCCTTAGTAATTAGGCTACCCCTTATCCAAAGTGAGAGTCCGTATAGTAATTTTCTCCCACGAGCGCAAAAACCACTTTTTTAGCCAATTTCGCCGCAAAAGCTTATTTCTCCAGAAAATACCTATAGGGACATAAAAAACCATAATAAATATAAAATCGAGCACTAGTAATATATATAATTGAGATTATATAAGACAAAAATGTGCCTATCAGGGTGTGCAACGGACAGACAGATGCAGATTAGAGATTACTCGCGTCCATTCCATCAAAGTTGTAGATTTGGAAAATCCAACCGTGTCTGACCCAATCATTCGCGGATTTGACATCCATGGATCTACGGGTGATACGGGCGAATGCGGATTAACCGCAGATTTAGTAAAAAAAACAAAGAAAACTAACTGTTAATGACCATTGCAACCTTCATTTTGTCACACGACTTATACCATGTAATTGTTGGCAGTATCACTTCCCATTTTCTAATTTTCGCTTGAATTTTATAAGTATATTATGCAATCGTGGCATGTGGGTTGTATCCCCTCCTATCTTTGATTTCTTAATCTCACACTTCCTGTTTAATTTCGACTGATCAAACTCAAAACCTCGAACCAAGGTTTGAAAAACGGGTCATGGCTCAGGTTACGGGTACTAGGTGTGATCGTTATAATGAGTTTTGACAGGTGTGAGCATGTTTTGGGAAAAAAACGCGTTATATAGTAAAAAAGAATATACTTTTTGGATGTTTTTTAAAAATAACGGACGTTGTAATGGTTAAATAGAAAATAAAAAAGCAATTATGATCTGAAATTCCTATGTAACGGTTATAACGTGCATGAAAACGTTTTAACGAGTCTAAAAAACGGTGTTGCTAGGTTTTTTTTCTTTTCTAATACTCTCTCCGTCCCTAAATAGATGACCTATTAATTTTTAAATTTTTTCCCATTAATAGATGACATATATCGTCGGCAAAAATTATGCAATACATGCATAGTAATGCGAATAAATAACCAAACAAGCTAGATAAGTAAAGAGTATTATTTCAAATGAGAGTTCTAGACGACGTGTCAAAATGCATGCATAATGGTTGGTCCTTTATTGAAAATGATTCGTTTCTTGGACTCAGACAAACCTACCATGGGCTATTTATTCCATGCACTTGCTACATGTGTGGAAACTATACAAATGCATTTGGGATCAAATCTAAATGCTTCTATCGTGGGTGTAATAAAGAAACGATGGAAAATTCAGTTCAGTTCTCCTCTTCATGCTGCATCATATTTTCTCAATCCTTATTACATCTTTAAGCCAGCAACTAATCTCATCAATAATGAAATTTCTGAGCCCCAAATTTGTCTTACTGAAGTTATATCAAAAATGGTTAGTGGCCCGCAAGAACAAGAAAAATGCATGCTATAGGTACAAAATTACTAATACTATCTCCAAATATGTATAATTAAGTAATTTGAATTTCTAGTACCAATTGTACTTTTCTTTTTAGGCGGGAAGAATGTGAATGATGCAAGGTCAATTTGCATCACCATCAACACGTATTGCAGCTCAACATGGTGATCCTGTAAGTTGGTGGTTATCTTATGGTACTGAGTATCCATCCCTCCAGAAGATTGCAGCAAAGATATTAAGTCAAAACAAATACATCGTCTAGATCAGAGAGGAATTAGAGTGTGTTTGAAAGAATCCACACCAAACTACGCAATCGTTTACTTTCATCGAGAATAAATGATCTGGTGTATGTCCAGTACAATTTGAAGTTGGAGTAACAAAGAATTAAAGGTAAAGCAAGGCGACATAACATTGATGTTCACGACGTTCATAGTCTACTGAGGGATGACAATATGCTTAACTGGATAGCGGGGGAGACGAAACACCGGTTTTGCCTCAAGAAGAACAATGGTTAAATATGTTGTAAGAGGAAGTCATTAATAATCCAGAGCATGTCTCTCTACCATATAACTGGCATGATCCTGAAGTTCAAATCCCATACGGAAGGTTACCAGTGAGTGACTTTGTTTATGACTTTGGTAATCTTTCATTTGGAGACAATACACAAGGTTATGAGAATGTGAATCTAACATATGATTCTCGTTACACTTTCGATCGCTCTGACCATGGTGTTTAACATATGAACTAAGGATATAATTCTAATATTGATAACAATAACGAAGTAGCTAACAATGATGATCAAAATGAAGGAGGTTATGAAGACGATAATGAAGGTTATTATGATGATGATATTTATGCAAACGAAGATAGCCAGTACCCCACGACGACGACTATGATGTAGAAAGGAACCACCGAGAAAATGAAGAATACATGAATAAATCAAAAAAAGGCGGTGGTCGTATTTGGTTCGCTTAGCTTTTTAAATGAAGAACACTAGTTTAACAATCCTATATTTTTTAAATTTGAAGTTTTTAATCCTGTAGTTACTTTCCTTGTATCATTTAAATAATTTTAATTCGAAATTTTAAGCTTTCAATCCAGAGAAAGAAAAAAAAATCAAAAAAAAATGGTAAAAAAGTTATTTACACGATTATAACGTACGTGATAACGAAAAAATTGTTCTAAAAAACGCACGTTAAAATGTTATTTAAAAGAAAAACATTCAAACTAATTTATAAAAACGGTTATAACGTGTATAAAAACTGAAAAACGGTCATAAAAAACTGCCGTTATTTTCTATTTATCGGTATTATAAAAGCACGGGATTTGGAAATTCTCACGGCCACGGTATATAGATGTGATTTTCGGTAAAAGCGAGTGTTTTTCGAACCTTGCCTCAAACCACCCACTAAACCTCAAGATCATATATAGCATTCAAAAAAGTATGAATCAAATAGACTTCCTGGAAGGCGAGTAGGGCAGAATGCAAAAAATGTTACTTAAGTAAGCAGCACATTATACAACAAGAATAACTAAAGTAAACATACTGTGCAATAATGCAATATATATATAGCTTAATAGAAGGGCACGAGAGTCATTCATATATCAGTGAATGGTAATGTGCATCAACTACAGTGCTGGTGAATCCACGAGTCCAACCGCAACCAAATCGTTAAAAGTGTAGATTTGAGAATTCCACACGTGTCCAGCCATAGATCTTGCGGATAGATACGGGTGAAATCCACGGTTCCGGAGTTTTGACTTACCCCTAGTTGCGACTTATTGAACGTGTAATAAGTGTTTTTGTTTTGCATAAAATTTGCACGTTCTCAGCGGAATAGCCTGAACCAGCATTGCTTCATGCACGAATACGAGATTTTTAATTTTCATTGTGCAATCAGTAGAAATTAGATTTGTGCCCGTGCTACGCACCTGACATAGTTTTTTTTTTTTTTTTTTAATTTGGTATACGCGAGGCAAATACATTAAATAGGTTGAGAATATGTGCAGATTTTATTTATTATTTTATTTTAACTTGGTGAGTGCAGGGCTTCGCCCCGGCCCACAACAATGCATTTTTGATTTGGTGTACGCGGGCCTTCTCCCCGCCCCGTGGTGATGCCTTTTTTATTGAACGCGCGATTGGGGGATATAAAAACCAATTAGGGGATATATATTACTTCCCCCAACCAGTAATGTCTGTTAAGGGGTGATTTTTGGGTATGAAAATACTAAAATATCCTTCCCACAAAATAAAAATCTAAAAACTTAAAATCAAAAAACAAAACCATATCCCCCATTTCCATCTTCACTTCTTATTAATCTCTTTTAGGGTTAGGGATTTGAAACCCAAATATTTCCCATTCTCTTTCAAATTCTAAATTTTTCTCACTCCCTTTCAAATTCTCTTGTCCTTCTCTGCCGGCTCCTCACTTTGAAAACGATTTTTTTTTTACATTGGGAAGTGAATGAAGACCATGCCGGAATTGATGAAGACCATGTCGAAAATGATGAAGACCATGCCAGTAGTGATGAAGACATGTCGGTAGTGATGAAGACCATGCCGGTAGTGATGAAGCCCATGCCGAAAATAATTTTTTTACATCGTCGGAAGTGATGAAGACCATGCCGGAATGGATGAAAACCATGCCGGAAAACGGTGACGGCATGCTTGGTAACTAACATTCAATGTCGTAACTAAATGCCGGCATGCTCGATAGAAATCTGTCAATGCCGGTAGTGAAGTGAAAAAAAAACAATTTTCTGAATACTTTACATCATGTGCCGGCATATAAATTTAAGCAACATACCATGCCGGAGAACGGTGCCGGCATGCTCGAGAATTAACTAACTGTGCCAGAAGTGATGAAAACCAGAAAAAATTCAAAACGAAATAGGTTTTGAATTTCAAAACCAGAAAAAGTTTCTACGAGACGTTGTCTCGCACTCTGCTAAGGGGCGAACACCGCCGGGAGGGGCGACGCCCCCCGGACCCCCCCAGACCCGCTGGATAAACTTGGTGCCGGCATGGACGTGGTATAAATACCATGCCGGTATGGATGCTTCCGGCATGAGTCATACCACATCCATGTTGGCACCGAGATTTTTCAGCTACAAAAATGGTGGATTCAAAGAAAAAATATCAAATTTTCAACCTCTTTGCAACAATTCTCTCTTCACAATCATCCTCCATTTTCACCAAAATAATTTCCCTCTCAAATTTTCTTTCCCTCCTTCGACTCTCACCTCACTCACCCAAACACAAATTATAATACACACTAATCATTTATCAAATAATCTTAAGATTTTACTAATTATTATTAATCACTAATCCTGATTAGTGAGGAGTGGATTAGGAATTACTTCAAATACTTAGATAAGGGGTGACCTTGATTCGATATTTGGATCCCGTGTTTGTCCTTTTCCTATATCCCCAATTGGTTTTTATATCCCCTAATCGCGAGATCTTTTTATTTGGTGTGCGCGGGTTTTTGCCCCGCCCCGTGGCGATGTATTTTTTATTTGGTGTGGTGGGAAAAATACATTAAATAGGTGGAGATTATATGCAAAATTTTATTTATTTTTCCTTTTATTTTCGCAAAGTATATGTGGATTTTTTCCCTTTTATATGTTAATTTGGAAAATAAAAGTTCTAATATAGTAGTTACTCGATTTCCAAATTGAATTTGGACTTCCATAAAATTCCAAACGCGGTAGGTTAGGTTTTCCTTTTAAGTTTGTAATTTTTAAACTGATCATGCGTTGCCAAGTGTGCTCACATAAATATAGAATCTTACTTTCTTTCTTTAATCTTTTTCCTATTATTTTTAAATCAATCATATGTTGCCAAGTGTCCTCACCAAAACGCTCGTTTCACAAAACTCAAAAAAGCCTATTTTGGCCAATAGGAAGCAAGGGTTCCCTCACCGTTCAACGTGGGAGCTTTATTTGTCTAGGAATTTAAGTCTTTATATGAATATTTTATGTAAATAATTGTTGGTTTCATATGCCCTGAAATGTGCAAATTTTCTATTTATATTTGTAGATTGCGTCCAATCAAATTACAATGGTAGTCTTTTTTTTTTAGTATGCATTTTATTGATAGGAGATTAGGTTACAAATTGTCGTGGGTATGTGGTACCTATCGAATCATGAAATAAAATTTAATTAATACAAAGCGGGATTTCCCGGTCTCATATTTTGGTTGATAAGTTTCCTAATAGGCTTCCATCTGCCGCATGATTGGCAAAACCATCTACGACTTGGTTTCCTTCACTGTAGTTGTGTTGAATGGCAGCCTGATCCGTCTGAATCTATTATTTATTTCCTCAATCATCTCTGAGATGTGCCAAGCAGGGGGGAGGATGTGATGAAGCGCAAAAGATATTCTGAGTCAGTTTCAAAGAGAATTTTTGGCCATTGTCTTTTTGTTGTCGTTTTTGACGCCAAAACAAGAACCCAAGTTTCTGCGGTTAAGGCAGTCGTAATTCCTAATGGTTGAGCTAGAGGCATTAAAGTTCGTGCATCGGAATCTCTGCAAATGAATCATGCTCCCGCAAAACCTAGGTGACCTGTGGCTGCCCTATCTGTGTTAATTTTAATTCAGTTGGTGTCTGGAATTGATCATCCTACCGATATTGTAGATATTCTTGTGTCTCCTATTGGATGGTTATATATTGGTGCATCTCCTGGTAGGAGCGGTGGTAAAGAATCTAGTTCCGCGTTGAATTCTTGTTGTAGCTTTTGATCCCATATTAAGATTTCGGCTGAAGTTGTTTGATTTTTGTGGTATATTAGGTCATTCCTAGATAACCATAAGGTCCAAAAAAGAAAGCAAAATGAGAATATTACAGCTGTTGGTGCAGATTGTTGTAGGATTTGGTAGATGGTTGTCTGAGGTGTTAAGGTGAGAGTGAGTGGGAAGTTGGAGTTTGGTGTCTTTGTAAGTTGAGTGCTCATGGGGTTCCAATATGTAATTTCAGTTGGACAATGAATTAGAAAGTGACTCGCCAATTCTGGATCAGCATTGCGTATGGGGCATATGTCTGAGTTGGTCAATGATATGATGTAGGAGAGAGAAGGTTGGTAATCCTTCATTGATTGTTGTCCACAAGAAAAGCCGAATTTTTTGTGGACATGGTAAAGTCTACAGGAATTTGGTTGGTGGAAGAGGGGTATGAGTTGGTTGACCATGGTTAGACATTTGTATACCGAAGATGTAGTGTAATTTCCAGATTTTGAGTGTGGCCAGATAATTTTGTCATGTGTTTTGTTTGGAGGAAGGTGGATGTTTATGATTTTTTGGGCTATATGATTGGGAAGGGTGCTTAATTTTTCTTGATTCCAGGTATGAGAGACTGGATCGATGATATTTGCTACCATTCGGATTGGGTACCATTGTGCTGGGTCTAGAGGTGGTTAGTGTGGAATCCAACTGGCTTCTACTAAAGTTAATAACCCATTTCCAATACGATGGAAAATCAGTTGTTGCATGGCATGGACAATGGATGCCAGTTGTCTCCATTGAGGACTAGAAGAGGAAGGTATGGTATGAATGGCTTGTAGAATTTGTTGTTGATCAAGATATTTTGCACTGAATAGACTTCCGCAGATGGAGTTAGGTTGTTCATGCAAGTTCCAAATTCTTTTCATGTGGAGAGCCTTATTATGATCACTGCTTCTCCTTATGCCTAACCCCCCTTCGGATAATGGTTTTGTTACTTTATCCCAGCCTATAAGGTGAAGCATTTTGATTGTTGAGTCATGTCCCCGGAAAAAGTTCCTAGTGATACGATCTATTTGTTTGTGAACAGTACTGGGTAGGTTTTGTGTTTGTATAATGTGGTTTGAGGTGGGGGTAAGGGAGGTTTTGATGAGAGTGAGTCTTCCAGCTGGAGTTATAGGCATTTGGTCATCCATCCTTTTGCTTTCCGTGCTAATCTTTGTATAAGGGGTGCAAAGGTTTGATTGGATGCTATTCCTTGTTTGAATTGGATGCTTAGATAGGTTGGAAGTTTTGATGTTGTTGTCATATCGAAAAATTGTTGTAGTTCAGTTACCTTGATCGGATCTAGTCTTTGGTACGTGATCTTTCCAGCAATTGCTATGTTATCGTTGATTGATTTTTGTGGCATAAAAGCATTTTGGTGTGGTCTTATTAAGAAATGGAGAAGGGGTCTAATTCGGTTGACTAAGATTTTTGCAGTGATTTTATATGTGACGTTATAGAGTGTTATGGGTTTAAATTGTGAAGGTTTTGAAGAATGGTCTACTTTACGTATTAGTGTTAGGTTTGTGTGATTCATGAGAGGATGCGTGTTTAGATTATTAAGAAACTTCGAATCACTGCTATCAATTGAGAATGAGTTGTTTCCCATAATACTTTGAAAAACTTACTTGTGTAACCATCTGGACCAGGAGCACTTTCAGAGTTTATGTAGAAGAGTGTTTGTTTGATTTCTTCTATAGTTACTTCCTTCGTAAGCAGGTATGATTGTATGGGAGTTAATCTTGGCCTGATATTTGTAAAAAGATCTCCATTTATCACAGTGGGTGGGGATATATATTGTTTAGAATAGTGATCCAGTATGAGTTCAATAATGTCTTCTTTCTTGTTAACCAAGTTGTTTTGTGAGTCTTGTAATTTTTGTATATTTTTGCATGCTCTGTGAATTGTGTCTTTAGTATGGAAAAAGGTTGTGTTGAGATCGCCCGATTACAACCATTGGATTCTGGATCTTCGCGGCCAGTATGTCACATGATATTGTAGTAGCTCATCATGATCAATTCTTAGTTTTTTTTCTTGGATCAACCAAAACTCCAGGTCGATTGTGTAGCACATAGATGTTGAGCGTGTTTTATCTTGACTGTCGATTTCTTGATAATGGTAGGTAGGTGGCCAAAATTTTCTTTATTCCATTCCAAGATAGTTTGTCCGGTTGCTATGAGTTTTAGTTGAATATTAAGGGTAGGTTCAGTATCTTATTGTTGTTCCCAAGATGTTTCAACCACTTGTTTGAGTTGGGGATGAAAGAGTCGTAGGTGTTCAAATTTGTAACTTTTTTACCTTGCAAATCTATTGCTTTCTCTTGTAGAAGTATTGGTCCATGATCAGATGCTTTTCTTGGAAGATGAGTAACTGCCGCACGCGGGTTTGCAGTCCTCCAATGTTGGGTCGCCATTGCTCTATCTAGTCTTTCTAGAATGTTATCCTGACCCATTTGGTTGTTTGTACAGGTGTAGGGGTCTCCTCGGAGCCCCAGACCAGTAAATCCTATCTGGTCCATTAGAGTGAGGAGTGGTTTGGATTGAGCATATGTTACTTTCCTTCCTCCTTTTTTTTATGATTGATCTAAGACGTCGTTAAAGTCTCCTAATAAAATCCATGGTGTGGAAGGGATGATGTTGTTGAAGATGGTTGGAAATTCTTTCCAAAGATTTTTCCTGATATCCGGGTGTGGCGGGCCATAAATACCCGTGCAGAGCCTAGGTTGTCCAAGAGGTGGCGGTGTAACTATTGTATGGATGTAGTTTTATGAGTGAAATAAAATCTAGATATTTAGGGAATCTTCCCACATTAAGCAGAGACCGCCTCGCCTTCCAATTTTTTGGACTGATAAGTGATTATGGAACTGAAGGGATTGTGATAAGCTTCTCATATGTTGATCGTTAGTTAAAGATTCAGATGTAAACAAAATATTGGGTTTGTGAAGACATGCCAATCCTTTTAAGTTTTGAATTGAGGATGGAAGGTTTATACCTTGACAACCCAAGCTAGTATGGTCATTATGAGGAAAGAAGTAAAAAGTGAAATGGAGTTTCCTGCAGGAGAGAAATATAATGAATGAATAAGAGGGAGAGATGGGGTTAATGCAGGATATTCTGGTAGAAAAAAGACCTGTAAAAAGGAGCAAATGCAGAAGGTCTTAGTGGAAACTAGAATAAAAAGAGATTAGGAGGAGAATTTAGAGTTCACATTAGTGGGCAAATAGAAAAATTAGTTGAGAGTAAGATTTCTAAGGAACAAGTGAAAACCGAGTAATTGCGAGAATTTGTGAAAAGAGCTAGAAAACTTGAAATAGTAAGACACAGAGAGAGGAGCTAACTATGACTCAAGTAGAGGCCCTATGAGACTCAAAAAGAAAGTTACTAAGATGGAAAAAACCAAATGAATATCTAACTGAATTCAGAAATAAAGAAATGTATTAAAGTAAGAAAGACTGAAATGAAGCTCTGCATTATTTTAAAGCCTAAATTAAGATAGAGCACATCAGCAACAATCAAACAACAAATCAAGACAGATTTATAAGAGATAATCTAAAATAAGTCAAAAACAGGCATGAAATAAGAAGATAAAAGGTTTAGTTTAAAAAAAAAACAACAGAAAACCTATATATGACAAGTTTTATTATATGCATACGATATCAAAATATATGATAATACAAATCTAGAGAGCAAGCAAAAAAGGTGATAGACACCACCTCAACCTAGATGCTAACTGAGAACCACAAGCAACTATATTATACATAATATAGATGGGTTATTAACAGATGGACCAAAAATTAAGATATGAAAGGTATATCTGTTAAAAATATTGGTTAATTTGTGATTAAACAAATCTAGAAAAATCTAAATTATTCAAGTCGGTGAAGGAAGGGTAAATAATTTTCTAGAGGAAGTAAAGTCTAGAACGTCATAGGTTGGTCAGTACCTAGACTAGTCGTAATTATCTAGAGTCTTCTACTCTAGACTTTTCTAAGTTTCAGTCACTTGTAAATCTAGAGAATTCGTTCTCTAGAAAATTTCTTAGCCTTAGTCGGTCATATCTCTAGAATTTTTCATTTCTAGAACTTTCTTGGTAGTCGATGATTGAGTCTATAAATAGACAGTCGATGGGGTCATTTTGAATCATGGAAAGCTCAAGTGAGTGGAGAAGATAGTAAGAGTGAGAGCTAGTACTAAGAGCCAAAGTTCCGTTGTAAACAGTGAGCCAAAGTGCTACACGAAAAGTCCCTTGTAAACATTTTCATACTAATTAAAGCCTCACCTTTCCATTAACCAACTTCTTTTCTTAAAATCATTTCCCAAATAAACTATTTAACCCATCAGCATTGCGCCAACAAATTTGGTATCAGAGCAAACCTAACCCAGTAATCCTAAAACTCTACCCATGGCAATTAACCAAAGTATTCAAGGTTTCAATTATGCCCAAAGTCTAATTCCAATTTTTGATGGTGAGAGTTATGATTATTGGAGTTTACAAATGAAAACATTATTCATTTCACAAGATTTATGGGATTTTGTAGAAGATGGTTATGAGGTACCCGAGTCGGCAGAAGCTCTATCGTCATGGACGGATGCAGAGAAAAAGGATTACAAGGAGAACAAGAAGAAGGATGCTAAAGCACTACTATTTCTACAACAAGGGGTAAGCAAAACTATTTTTCCTCGAATTGCGGTGGCGAAAACTTCGAAGGAGGCCTGGAATATTCTCAAAGTAGCATTCCAAGGATCAGAAAAGGTAATCTCCATTAAACTACAAAATTTATGGCGAGATTTTGATAATCTACTTATGAAAGAAAATGAAACTATCCAGAATTTCTTTTCAAGAGTTACTGGTATAGTAAATCAAATTAGTAGTTATGGAGATACCATAGAAAATAAAAGAGTTGTAGAAAATATTTTAAGGAGCTTACCGTTCAAATTCGATCACATCGTCGCTGCCATTGAAGAGTCCAAAAATTTATCGACTCTCTCGGTACACGAATTAATGGGTTCACTCGAGGCGCACGAGAAAAGGATAAATAGGTTCGCGGAGCAACCGTTGGAGCAGGCGTTTCAAACAAAAATAAATTTCAGTGAAAAGAAAAATACGGAAGCCAGAAAAGAAAGCTCCAGAGGGGGATCATCATCAACATCACCTCACGAGAAAGGGTCGACATCAAATCAGGGGCCCAAAAATTTCTACCGCGGACGTGGAAGAGGAAAAGGAGGTTATAGAAACAACAACCAAAGGTACGGAAAAAATAACTCCTCAAATTTCCGATGCAATTTTTGCAAAAAGTTTGGACATGTAACTGAAGATTGCAAGTATAAGTGCACCAAGTGTGATAAATTAAATCACATGGAGAAAGATTGTTGGCTAAATGAAGCAAACTATTCCGAGAAAAACAATTCTCAAAATCAAGTATTCTATTCCTGCCTCACCTCGCAACAAGAATCGCAAGGTATATGGTATGTCGACAGCGGATGCAGCAGCCATATGACAGGAAACAAAGAATATTTCGTAAAATTGGAGGAGCAAGAGATTCCACCGGTCAAGCTCGGAGATGGAAAGTTCCAGAATGTTGAAGGAAGAGGAGTCATATCCGTATGTACAAGGTCAGGTAAAACTCGATACATATCTGATGTTCTTTATGTTCCTGGCCTAGCTCAAAATTTATTAAGTGTTGGACAACTTATAAGAAAAGGGTACTCACTACATTTCGAAGACGGAGAATGCACAATTTATGATAAAATTAATAAGCAATTGGTGGCAAAAGTAAAAATGTCAGGAAATTTTGTCTTTCCCTTATCTATGCCATCAATTGAAAATTGTGCAATGAGTACCAACCATATTGACGAAGGAAAGCTATGGCATTTGAGATACGGGCATCTCAACTACAGATCCTTAAAGGTTCTGAAATCAAAAGGCATGGTAATTGGTCTTCCCAATATCGACGGTGGAGATAAAGTATGTGAAGGTTGTATTCTAGGGAAGTTTCATAGACTTCCATTTACGAAGACATCGTGGAGAGCAAGAAGGCCCCTCGAATTGGTGCACGCTGATATCTGCGGTCCGACAAGAACAACTTCACTCAACAACAGAAGATATTTTCTCTTATTCGTGGACGATTATACCAGGATGATGTGGGTGTACATTCTCGATCAAAAGTCCGAGGCATTCACTAAATTCCTAGAATTCAAGGCGTTGACAGAGAAGCAAAGTGGCCATCAATTGAAAGTCTTCCGTACAGACCGTGGTGGAGAATTTACTTCAAAAGAATTTATCAACTACTGCAAATAAAATGGAATTAAAAAGGAGCTCACTGTCTGATACACTCCACAACAAAACGGTGTCGCGGAAAGGAAAAATCGTACGATCGTGGAAATGGCTCGTAGTATACTAAAAGCAAGGAAGCTACCCAACACCTACTGGGCGGAAGCAGTCAACACAGCAGTCTACATCCTTAATCGCTCTCCAACAAAAGCGGTTCACAACAAAACTCCATACGAGGCGTGGCATAAGAAAAAGCCCGAGGTAACTTCTTTCAGAATTTTTGGTTGCGTTGCATATTCACATATTCCATCTCAACACAGAGAAAAGTTTGATGAAAAAGGAGAAAAGCTAATATTCATCGGATATAGCGAGGAGTCTAAAGCCTATAGACTTCTAAAGCCAGATACAAAGAAACTGGTAATATCAAGAGATGTAATCTTTGATGAATTCAAAGCTTGGGATTGGAATGATGAACCAGATAACCACGAGTCTCCACTACTCATCGAAGAAGAGCCAGATCTATCACACCAAGAAGAAAACACTCCACCAGCAAGCCCGAGATCTCCTAGTCCAACACAACAAAGTCCAAGTTCATCTGAATCAAGTGCCCCACCTAGAAAGGTGCGTTCCCTAAGAGATATTTATAATGTATCTAATTGTGCTTTTATAGCACTAGAACCTCAAAAATATGAGGAAGCGGCAAAAGAAGAAAAATGGAGAAACGCCATGGACGAAGAAATGCGAGTAATTGAGAAAAATAAGACATGGGAGCTCGTCAATCAGCCAGTTGATAAAGAAATAATTGGTCTGAAATGGGTCTACAAGACAAAATATAATGTAGATGGGTCAATTCAAAAGCACAAAGCAAGGCTAGTTGCAAAAGGATATTCCCAGCAACCAGGAATTGACTACAACGAGACATTCGCCCCAGTCGCTCGCATGGAAACAATTCGGATGGTGTTAGCTTTGGCAGCTCAACTCAAAATGAAAGTCTACCAATTAGACGTAAAGTCGGCGTTCCTAAACGTAGAACTTGAAGAAGAGGTGTACGTTGAACAACCTCAAGGATATATCCGAAAAGGAAAAGAAAAAATGGTATATCGTCTCCGCAAAGCACTATATGGTCTTAAGCAAGCACCGCGTGCATGGAACAGCAAAATCGACAAGTATTTCCGAGATAATGGATTTGAGAAAAGTCCAAGTGAACCATCACTCTACATCAGAAAACAAGGTACGGACTTCCTAATTGTCTGTCTCTATGTTGATGATTTAATTTATGCCAGTACAAAACAAGAGATGACAGAAAAATTTAAGAAGGAGATGATGAAAGAATATGAGATGACAGACTTAGGACTTATGCGATATTTTCTTGGGATTCAAGTAAAACAATCTCCAGAAGAAATATTCATTTCTCAAGAAAAATATGCGGAAGACTTACTGAAAAGGTTCAACATGATGGATTGCAAACCAATTGCAACTCCAATGGGTACCAATGAGAAATTGGTAAAAAATGATGGAGCGACAAAAGTTGATCCAACCTTATTCAGAAGTCTAGTCGGCTCACTGATCTACTTAACAAATACAAGGCCAGACATTGTCAATGCAACCAGTATTGTTTCTCGGTTTATGAGCGAGCCAAGCAAGTTACACTATGCAGCCGCAAAGAGAATTCTTCGGTATATCAAGGGAACGAAGGATTTTGGCATCAAGTATACAAGAGAAAAAGATAATGATTTAATTGGCTTCACAGATAGCGATTGGGCAGGTTCTATTGAAGACCGAAAGAGCACATCAGGCTATGTTTTCTGTATGGGAACAAAAGTTATCTCTTGGAGTTCTAAAAATCAAAGCACGGTGGCATTATCGTCAGCCGAAGCAGAGTACATAGCATCAACAAGTGCAGCATGTGAAGCAGTGTGGCTAAGAAGAATAATGACCGACCTACAACAAAGGCAAATGCAGCCGACGACTATCTACTGTGACAATATGTCTACAGTTGCAATGACAAAAAATCCAGTCTTCCACGGAAGGACGAAGCACATAGAGCTACGACACCACTTCATCAGAGAGCTTGTAGAAGACAAGGAAATCGAGCTCCAATTCTGTCCAACACAAGAACAAAATGCAGACATTTTCACGAAAGCAGTCACGGTGGATAAGTTCAATCATTTCAGAGAAAAGCTTAACATCACAAATTAAGAGGGGGTGTTAAAAATATTGGTTAATTTTTGATTAAACAAATCTAGAAAAATCTAAATTATTCAAGTCGGTGAAGGAAGGGTAAATAATTTTCTAGAGGAAGTAAAGTCTAGAACGTCCTAGGCTGGTCAGTACCTAGACTAGTCGTAATTATCTAGAGTCTTCTACTCTAGACTTTTCTAAGTTTCAGTCACGTGTAAATCTAGAGAATTCGTTCTCTAGAAAATTTCTTAGCCTTAGTCGGTCATATCTCTAGAATTTTTCATTTCTAGAACTTTCTTGGTAGTCGATGATTGAGTCTATAAATAGACAGTCGATGGGGTCATTTTGAATCATGGAAAGCTCAAGTGAGTGGAGAAGATAGTAAGAGTGAGAGCTAGTACTAAGAGCCAAAGTTCCGTTGTAAACAGTGAGCCAAAGTGCTACACGAAAAGTCCCTTGTAAACATTTTCATACTAATCAAAGCCTCACCTTTCCATTAACCAACTTCTTTTCTTAAAATCATTTCCCAAATCAACTATTTAACCCATCATATTTCCGCATTGCGCCAACAATATCCACCGGCCCTTTGAATGTGTCTTTGTTGCACTGGGTGTGGCTGAGATAATGGTGTTGTTATTACTTAAAGTCTGCAGGTGCTGCAAGATGGCCTGAATGTGAAAAGCTTTCACCAATAACTGCAAAGTTGGAGGTACGGTTGAAGGAGATGGTATCTGGTCTACAGGATGGTTGTTCTATAATGTCAGGCTTGGATCTTTTGGAAGGTTGATATAGATCAATCCATTGTTCATATTCTTCAGTAGTGACTCTTCTTGAAGAATCTGGTCTTAATGAAGATCTGATTCCAGTGTTGTGTAGGTAAGTTTTCTGCTCAGGATTGGATCTCTTGATGGCTGGGCTTGTCATGTCAGTATCAGAGATGAGCTTCGATTCTTCAATATCGGACACAGGAAAAATGGAAGGGATGAATGGTTGCGGCACTTCAGAAGGCTAAGATGGGGTCATAGATACTTGCTCAAAAAGTTGGTATTCAATGAGGATATTGTTCTTTTCAACAAGCCAAGCTGCAGAAATGGTTCTTTCCGAGCCTGAGGAAGAGTCAGAGTGAAAACCATCTTGCAAATAGCCCTCGCCATCAAAGAAGGAGATAATAGATTTGTCTTGATCAGAGGAAGCATGGGAGCCAAATGGGTTTAAACCCCAGTCACTCCATTCAGGATCAAGGTCTTCAAAATCTACATTGTGCAACATTTCTTCGTAGTAATCATCATCATACACTGGTTTTATAAAAGGTCCAAGGGCGTACAACGCAGGTTGAGGAAGAACTTGAAGAGGACCCTGGATATGCAATTCTTGTTGGTAGAGAAAGAAGGCATCAATGAAGTCCTGGTGTACATGACTTAGTCTTCGATAGTATCAGTAGAACAGCCTAGGGAGTTCTTGATACACAAAGTCAATTCAATTGACAGCTGTCTATCATTAGGAGCAGTGGTACCAAATTGAAGTGGTTGATAAATATCAACTTTGAGCCTAATTTCCATGGAGCTGTAACCATTATAGTGGTGAATAGGGTCATCAAAAGCTATGAGTTCACCAAAAGCATGAGTGTTTGCAATAACATTAGGGATTCTAGTATGTTCAGGGTAAAGCTTATGAAGAGTTAACTCAAAAATCTCATTACGGATCTCAAAGTTTTGAGGAAGAACTGAGAAGTTACAGACCTGAATTAAGAAGGTATATCCACATATCACCCTATATCCTTGCCTAACACCTTTAATCATCTCATTACTATATTCAAACTTAATCAAGTAAAAACCCATACCAAGCTTGCTTACAGAAAGTTCACCAAATAACTTCCATCTATAACTTAAAGCATTTCTTAAATAAAAAGAGTTTTTTTTTCATTTTTGTTAAAAAAACATCCTACCAAGCGATCTTGCCATTGTCTAACAGGAGAAGAAGCATACCTAACATGATTACCAAAAAGATAGTTGAAAGAAACATCTCTAGATTCACGTCTAGACATAGAGATACAACATAAAATAAAATAAAACTTAGAAAATCAAGCAAACTAAAGGCAAGGAACCAGGGAGAAGAAAGAGAACAGGGTGCAGGAAATACAAGGTCTTGAGCAGTATTTATAGGAGATATGAGTATAAGGTAATGATTTAAAAGAAACATGATTTAGATAATGTTTTGGTTCTCTGAAAATTGGCTTAACAGAAAACATGGAGTTGAAATTGCAGAACTAATGTGGGTTACATCTAGAAAAAGGCTCAGAGATTACCTGTAACATTCTCTTAATGCCACTTCATATGTCTTCATCTTCAAGGATGTATATAAAAATTTTTCTGAGAAAACCATATAATTATTCAGAGGATGAGCAGTGATAACCTTGGAACTTGAGTTGAAGACCCGCTTCCTCTAAAAGAAACGATAAGAAAAGTGAAAAGTTGATGATGAATTGATCTTCCAAGGGCGCAGACGAATTTCTTTTGAACACCAGACAGATCCGAGAATCAAAAAAGCAAGCCATCAATCAATAGAATTCAAACCCTTTGGTGATTTATCAGTCAACAATCAAATGAATTGGAAAACTTCGGAGAAGAGCCATCAGAACCAAGAATTAGGTTAAAACTGCAGCACCATGAATTAGGTTTACAAGTAACACCAAAATCAAATCAGACCCACACCCATATCTTAATAGAGTACAACGTTAGAGGGCCGGTGGATATAAAGGTATTAGCTAGGAGGAATTGGGGTAACCATGTATGGTGATTTGAGATTTAGGTTTGCAGATTGTAAGTTAATGGAGTTTTTTTTTTTTTGAGGTGAGTTAAATCGGTTATCGCCTGATTCGCAGAACTATCAGCATCAAAAACATTACCTAACTAAAAGAAAAAGTAAATCTACAAAGCCGGTGTACCTGCTAGGAAAGAAGTTGCACTTGGTTGTTTTGCTGATGATAGTAATGCTTTGAGGCATGCTGACGTTCTTGTTTATAATTGGGAGAATGGTTATTAGCCAAATATATCTCACGTATATTTGGCAATGTGTTGTATATAATATCTTACCTAGTTTAGGATATATATTGTGCATATCTTGTATATTATCTTGCCTAGTTTAAGAGATCTTGTTTTGATGATAGATTATTTTCTAGCACTAGACTTGTTTATATAGGAAACCATTCTTTGTAAATCGCAAGAAACAAATCAATAAAAGAAAAGATTGTGTTCTTCATATTCTAGTGGTTCCACAAACCTTCATGGTATTGTGAGTCAAATTTTCGATCCATGGGAGAGAATTTAGTTCACCAAACATTGGTTCAACAACCTTCGGTTGAACTACCTCCTAAGTCATTGTATGCATTAGCTCCTAATGATGGTCCGGGAACGCTTATTACTCATGTTGTCCTCAAAGGTTCCAATTATGAATAATGGGCTAAAGGTTTTCGAGTCTCCTTGGGTGCTAAACGCAAGCTTGGTTTCATTAACGGTACGTATAGTAAACCTGATGATAGTTCCACTGATCTTGAGGATTGGTGGACTGCAAACTATATGATTGTTGCTTGGATTTTTAATACCATTGAGCCAAGAGTTCGCTCCACAATTTCTTATCGTGACACTGCTTATGATCTTTGGGAAGATATTAAACTTCGTTTTTCACTGGGTAATGGTATAAAGATATATCAATTGAAGTCCGCTGTTGCTAGTTGTAAACAACAGCCTTCTGAGCCTATGTTAGAATATTATGGACGTTTAAAGAAGCTATGGGATGACATCAATGACTTTGATGCTCTTCCTTCTTGCACTTGCACTGGTTGTAGCTGTGGACTCAATGTTACTCTCCGTAACAGACGTATGGCTGATCAGGTGCGTCAATTCCTTATGGGTCTTCAACCATGCTATGACAATGTTAGATCTAATCTCTTGGGTACAGAACCGCTGCCTTCTATACATGCTGTATACTCACGTCTTATACAAGAAGAGGAAGTTCAGATGCATATTCAACGCAGAGCTGAGACATCTGTTACCCCTATGGTGTTTGCTACGCCCAGCCAAAAGCCGACAGCTTCCAAATCAGGAGGGGGGTCGAAATCCCTATTGAAGTGCACTTACTGTGGTTTTCATGGTCATCTGGAGGACCGATGCTGGGAGAAACATGGTTATCCGGAAGGCCGAGAACCTCGACGCTTAACTGCAGGCCGTGGTAAACTTGACAAATCTGTCAAAACTAATGTTACTCTTTGTGACGTTTCCGCTTCTTTGAATCATGTTCGTCTCAATGGTAAGGATGCTCATATTTGGATTATCGACACTGGTGCTTCCAATCATGTTTGCTGTGATGAATCTCTTTTTCATTCTCTTTATACCATTCGACCTATTCAAATATGATTACCTAATGGTGCAAGCATTAAGGCGACCAAAATGGGAGTTGTGAAGTTAAATCAAACTCTTGTTTTATCTGATGTATTCTTTGTGCCCACATTCACCTGCAATCTCATGTCTGTATCTCAATTCTTAACCTCTCGACATGTTAAGAATATGATTCGTTTTCAATTCACTAACTCTGAATGTGTTATACAGGACCATACCTTGAGGATGACGATTGGTACAGGTAAACTTATGGGAGGGCTTTATTGCCTAAACTCGTGGGAACCAACTCGTGTTAATGTCGTGTCTGGGACGTCTTCTACATCTTTATGGCACCAACGGCTCGGTCATCCCTCCATGCAAGCAATGAAGTTCTTACCTCCAATTTGTGGCACTACTAGTCAGTTAAATTTCCATGCTTGTGATATCTGTTATAGAGCCAAGCAGACTCGTAATGTTTTTCCATTAAGTGATAATAAAGCTACTGATTTATTTGAGTTAATTCACTGTGATGTTTGGGGTCCTTATCACGCTAATCGGGCCTGCAGCTCAAGATATTTTTTGACTATTGTGGATGATTATTCTCGTTGTGTTTGGGTTCTTTTGATGAAAACTAAAGATGAGGTGCCTCATTTAATGAGGAATTTTTTTGCTTTGATCGAACGACAATTCTCCAAAAGGGTGAAAATCATGCGAAGTGACAATGGGACCGAGTTCAAAGGTCTTGCAGAATACTTTCGCATGAACGGTATTATTATAGTCAAAACACCTCAACAAAATGCTAGGGTGGAACGAAAGTATCGTCATATTCTCAATGTTGCTCGTGCTCTTCGTTTCCAAGATTCTTTACCTATTGATTTTTGGGGAGAATGTATATTAACCGCTGCGTATTTGATTAACCGAACCCCTTCTCGTGTACTCGATTTCAAAACTCCATATGAGTTTTTATATGGTACTGCTCCCACTCTCGATTCCCTTCGAGTGTTCGGATGCTTATGCTATGCAAAGAATCTTCATCCTTGCGACAAGTTTGATAGTCGTAGTCGACGGTGTATTTTTATTGGATATCCTTTTGGGAAGAAAGGTTGGTATCTGTTTGATCTCTCGACAGGCAATTATTTTGCGTCCCGTGATGTTCAGTTTCTGGAAGACACCTTTCCTTTGGCTGATCCCCAAGAGCTGTCGAAGTTTCCTTCTCTTTACTCCGCTGATTCGAGTGTTGTGTATCATCATCTTCAAGCTGCTGACTTCTCTGACAGCGTGCATGATTCTCTCAACGTCCCTGAATCTGTTACTCAGTCACTGCAGCTTTCAGACACTTCTGCAAACGAAACTGGAAATCCTGCTAATACTTCAACGCTTCCAGTTTCCAGTTCAGACTCCCCTGGTACTTCTGCGAACGAAACTGGCAGCTCTGGCAGTTCTTCAACGCTTCCAGTTTCCAGTTCAGACATCACCGGCAGTTCTGCAGACGACACTGGTAGCTCTTCAGTACTTCCACTATTCAGTCCATCAACAGAACTGCGTGGACGTCATGGCAGGGACTCAGCAGCGAGTTTTCTACCAGTTTATGTGTCCGACAGCATTGAAACAACACCGTTATCAGTAGAAGAGGATGTGAATACCAGGATGTTGACTGATGATGCCCTTGGTCGTGGCAAACGCACTCGTACAGAAAATGTTAGACACCGAGATTATGTTCAATCGGAGAACGTTAACACGACTTTGGGTTCTCTCGACTCCTCACCTGTACCTGTCCAATCCTCAGGTAATCCCTATCCTATAACTCATTTTGTGAATTGTAATGCTTTCTCTCCTGTCCATCGTCACTTTCTTGCAGCTATTTTAAGTGATAAAGAGCCAACTTCATTCAAGGAAGCAATGGCTGATCCACGATGGCGACAGGAAATGAGAAGAGAGATTGACGCCTTACTGCTCAATCACACATGGACAGTTGAATCTCTACCTCCGGGAAAGACTGCTATTGGTTGTATGTGGGTCTTTCGCATCAAACACAGATCTGACGGCTCAGTTGAGAGATATAAAGCCAGATTGGTTGTATTCGGTAATCATCAAAAGGAAGGGATTGACTTCACAGAGACTTTTGCTCCTACTGTCAAAATGGTTACCGTACGCACTTTTTTGGCTGTTGCTGCTATTAACAATTGTGAATTGGTTCAAATGGACGTTCATAATGCTTTTCTTCACGGTGAGTTGAATGAGGAAGTATATATGCGACTACCTCCCGGGTTTAGTCATGGCATGTTCTGCAAGGTATGTAAATTGTGTAAATTGTTGTATGGCTTACGACAAGCTCCACGATGTTGGTATGCAAAGTTGGCAAGCGCTTTGCGATCATATGGTTTTTATTCCAGTCCTTCTGATCATTCTTTATTTGTTAATTGGAAGAACGACATTATTCTGCATATTCTTGTGTATGTAGATGATCTTGTTATTGCCGGCAATAACAGCATTGCTATTTGTAAGTTTCAGACTTATCTTCATAAGTGTTTTCATATGAAGGATTTAGGAAAATTAAAATATTTTCTTGGTATTGAGGTAGCTCGAAGTTCAAAAGGGATATTTCTATGTCAACGTAAGTATGCTCTTGACATTCTAAAAGAGACAGGTGATGAGTGCCAAATATTGTATATATTTATCCCTTTTTGTTGGCATTTTAACTCATCTTTTATGCATTAATTCTACATTTTATCCCATATTCTGTATTTTCATTGATGAGTGCCAAATATTGTATATATTTATCCCTTTTTGTTGGCATTTTAACTCATCTTTTATGCATTAATTCTACATTTTATCCCATATTCTGTATTTTCATTGTTTTCAAGAATAAATATTTTTATTAATTAATTTTGCATTTTTAGGTGATAAATAAAGTTCGGATGAGTCGCGGAGCGAAAAGAGCAGAAAAGTAGTGAAAAGCCGGGAGAAATCACGCAAGGAAGCCGCGAAGAATGGTGCGCACAACCTCATTTTCTACACACAAAAACGCCTCCGTTAGCAGCCATCAGATCAGTTCTCAAAAGCATCCGATGGTCGCTCCTTCATAGAGCATCAAAATCTGAAGTCTCTGCCAAGCACCACAGCGCTGAAATTCCAAGCCTTCAGATTAGATGGTAGTTGAATCCAACGGTCGCTCCCTTGCTGTGCATCGAAGTTTGATATCTCCGCCTAACACTACAACACCTAACTCCATCTGGCATCGTTGATTTTGTTGTATTATATAATCCAGCGGTCGCTACAAGCTTCACTTCACATCACCGTCCGATCTACCTACCAGCTCCATATCCCACGGCTCATCCTCGCTGTTCATCCAATTTGATGAAGCCGCCTAACACCTTAGCAACCGAACCTATACCACCTACCCAAACGCACCCTTCTCCCAAACCATCGAGCCCCTCTCCTCCATCACCTCCCTCTGCAGAAACTCCACCAGCTCCGCCACCAACCTTCTTCACCTTCACTGCCACCACCATCACCACCATAAGTACCACAGGGTCAAACAATGATAACCCATCATTGTTCCCATCTCCCTAGTCCATCTACTTTACTTATTCCACACATTTTCAACCGAAACCCTAAAGTGTGAAATAGGTAAATTAGGTCGAGCTAGAGTGAAATTGAAGGCATGGAGAGGTAGAGGAAGACAAATAGAAGCATGGGTCGAGTTTAATTTGATGTTGCTACATCAAATTAGGTAAGAATTTACCAAACCCTAACTGTACTGTCATTGGAGAAATTTGGGGATTTTGATTGTAAACCCAAATTGGGTCTGTGGGTATAAATATGGGTGTGGGGATTGTGTTAAAGACATGCTTGGATTAGTCTGCATCCAGAACTTTCAAGTTCTGCTAATTTCCATGTTCAGTTCAATGTTGTTAAAGTTCTGTTAGTGTTGTTCACTAATGTTGTTCAATGTTTTAATTTCTTGTTTTCAATTCCTGTTAGTGTTGTTCACTGTTAATGTGTGATGTTCCTGTTGATAGTTATCCTCATTGCTTTGTCACTGTTAATTTGATGGAATGCTAGGCTAGATACATTTGAAGCTTTGATTTGATTGTGCAATGGAAGAAATCAGTGCTCATAGCAAGCTGATTATCTTGCCATTCCTTGTGTATGCTTAGGTTGCAATGTGCTGATTGTGCAATGGAAGAAATCAGTGCTTATAGCAAGCTGATTATCTTGTCATTCTATTTGTGTTTGCCTGTATTCTTGCCTTAGCCTTGCTCCATTTCAGTTTCTCCACATCCCTGCCCTTGGCCTTAGGCCTTGGTTAACTTGCTTTGATCTTTGTTGTTGCCCTGTTGTGTCTTCCCTGTTGCTGCCCTGTTTAGTTACCCACTGCCTCTGCCTTGTTATTCTTGCTGCATTTTATTGCTTGTACATTCTGTTGCTGCCACCTCTTTCTCTTGCACTTGCCCTCCTTGTGTTGCTGCTGCAGTACTGCTTTCTTTTCTTGGCCCTGTGCACTGCTGCTGCAGCTGTTGCTGCAACCCTTGCTGCATTGTTTTCCTTTCCCCTACAGCTGCTGTTGCTTTTGTCCTGCAGCTGCTGTGCAGCACTGGTGCTGCTGCTGCATTGCCTTTGCTTTCCCCTGCTGTTGCTGCTCACTTGTGTTGCTGCCACTTCTTCTCCTGCTGCCTTCCTTTCTCTTGTTGCTGCTGGTGCTCCTAGGCCTGCTACCTGGTGCTGCCACTCCACTTCTCCTGCCAAGACAAGTTCAGTTCACAGCTAAAAGGCCTAGCTAAATCAAAACTGAAGTTCAGTTCCTCAAAGGCCCAAAGGCCCAGATCCTTGACTGAATCCAAAAGCCCAGAGCACAACTTGGGCTCATCAGAAGACCAAAACAAAAGCCCAAGGTTTAGTTCATCAAGGCCTAATTCTCAGTTCTAAGCCCACTGTCTATTGTTTGTACAACTGAGCCCAAGCCTAAGTTTAAAGACCAAAGCCCATTTACACTTCAAAGACCAACTGAGCCCAAGCTCAGTTCATTTTATTATTATCAAACCCATTAGCACTCAAAGCCCAAGCTAAGCCAAAAGGCTTCATAGCCCAATAGCAACTAGAACCCAAAATAGTTAAACACTCCAAAATACACCCGATCTCTGTGGATCGACCCGTACTTGCACGAGCTACAACCGACGACCGTGCACTTGCGGTATTACTGTAGGCCCCCGTTTTTATCACGCTTAATTTCTATACCCTTTTCAAGGCCTATCAAGTTTTTTGGCGCCGTTGCCGGGGATTGGTGCTGTGTTTTATCTATGTTTTTCTTAGCTATTTTTGCATTTCATTTCATAGCATTTGCATCTGCATCTGCTTCACTTCATTTGCTGTTAGACCTGCTGTTCTGAACCTGTTTTTCCTCTGCTGGGACGCCACCAAGGAAAAGAACCAAAACCCAACTGGGTTTTTGCAACAATATCAGAGCAGCTGGGCTGTGCTAAAAAGGTAAGCTTAAACCCATTCCATTGAGAGAACCCAACCTGTGGGCTTCCAATTTTTTAATTGTGGGCTTGTAATAATTAACCCAATTTTTTGGGCTTTTTATTTTTCTATTTTGGGTTTGTAATAATTTATTTGTGGGCTTGTTTGTTTAATTTGTGGGCTTGTATTTATTTTGTGTGGGCTTGTTTAAATTCTTCCATTGGACTTGTATTTTGAACTCTGGGTGTAAACCCAGTTGAGCTTATAACTGATTGTGGGCTTGCTTCCACTCAAGAGTGGACCTCGAAACCAAAGTTTTAAAACAAACGTCGGGCCTTAACCAACTGGGCCAAATTAAACTTTCAAAATTAAAACTTGGATTTTCGTAGGCCGCAGCCTTCCTTCCATTTCATTAGAGGCTTGCACAGTGGGCTTGCTCCCATTCAAAAACCAAATTTTATTTTCTTTCTTCAAAAAAAAAAAAAAAAAAAAAAAAAATTCTACTTTGCTCCCATTTTTAAACCAAATTTTCTTTTTCAAAAATTTTCCCATAAAAAAACCAAATTTTCAAAAACCCATTAAAACCAAATAGTGGGCTTTGTGTCATTTCAAAATGGGCCAACCTCATGCTCTCCATGAATACATGTATCCGTCAATAAAAATTCCATTATCATGTATTGTATTACCTCAAACCAATAACCCTTTTAAAATAAATGCAAGCATGATACAAATACTTCCTATATTTCGAGGGTTCGATTCTGAGAACCCCTATACTCATGTAAGAGAGTTTGAACAAATTTGTCGGACTATGCAACCTGATCATTTGTCCGAAGACTCTCTGAAATTGCGTTTGTTTACATTTTCTTTAAAGGAAAGGGCCAAAACATGGTTTTACGGTTTGAGACCACAATCAATCACCACTTGGGACCAACTCACAGATCTATTTTTCAAAAAATTCTTTCCACACCATAGGACCATCGCTATTCGTCAAAGTATCAATTGTTTTGTCCAATTGGATGAGGAAACTGTTTTTCACTATTTTGAACGTTTTAATGATTTGTTGAGTGAATGTCCGCACCATGGAATTGAGAAGTGGAGACTTGTCATCATCCTCTATGAGGGACTAGACTTTAAATCTCGAACCATGGTGGAGTCTATGTGTAATGGTGAGTTTATTGATAAATCTGTGGATGATGCATGGAATTTTTTAGCCGAGATTGCAGAGAAAACCGATTGTAATCTTGCCAATTTGATTGATGATTGTGAGCATGATGTGACATGTGTATATGAGTTAGAAGATTTTGATTTGATTGATAATGATATGCCTATTCTTCTACCTAAGTCACAATCTGATGGCCTTCCACCCAACCTAGATTTGGTTTGTACCCATATTGTCAAACCAATTTTTCTGAAAATTCCTAATCTAGGTTTGGAACTGTGTGCTTCCCAAGTCCTCTTGGACTATTTTGCTTCAAAATATAACACTTTTAAAGAGCCACAGTTGGAATGCATTTCTTTGCCCATCCCGAAAACAGTCCATTATGAGTTAGACCTTTTGAATCCTGAACCCCTAAAATTGTTAGATTTTGTGCTTAAAAGTAAACCTGTTGAACAATTTAGGTTTAGGAGTAATTCATTCGGTTTTTCACTCTCATTCCCATTTAAGTCCAATTTTAGTGTTTTGAAACTTTCTATGTCTCTACACTTTTTCTTTTGGGTTGATCCTCAACTCTTTAGATTGTTAGTGTATGGTGAATTTTTTTGTATATAATCCAGTAGATAAAATTTCTTAAAAATCTTTTTGTTCCTTTTGTATATATTTTGCTAATCCAATATGATCTCGGTTGAAATATGTTGGATTTTTGCCTTGAATAACGGAGTTTTAATTCTGCTTTCGCCGAAATCGGGTATTCTCTCTCCTTTTACTCTACTCAGCATGTCCCTTTCCATATGTTGCATTTTAATTCTTTCCATATTTTGAAACATTGAGGACAATGTTTAGTTTAGGTTTGGGGGTATAGAGTAGATGCCATGATAATTTGCCATAATTGAAAACAAACTCCTTCTTCTTTTTGAAAAAAATTGAAAAATTCCAAAAAAATTGAAAAATCAAAATTCAAAAAAAAAATTAAAAAATTAAAAATCATAAAAAATGGAGCTCATTTACCTTGAAATGTTGACTCTTGTGCAAATATGTATTTTTATTAGGAGTCTTAGTCTAGATATTTAGGCACCCTGATTCTAGCACAATTCACATAGTGATAAGAAATTTGCACGCGCACGATCTACCAATACATGTATGGCCTCGATCTTCAAGGTGTTTGATAGGAAGTTACGATTGCCAATCACTTTAGAATACTGAACGAAACTTGACTAGCTTGTTCTTTGGTTGGTTGGGATAGAAGGTGGAGGTTACATTAAGAAAGACAACCATCGAATTTAACTGGGTGCATCAAAAAGGGCTACCTCTTGCAAAGTGTCATGTAATCTTTTGTTTCCTTTTGTATATGTATCAAAAGTGTTTCTTTGTTTTCAAAAAAAAAAAATATATATATATATATCAAGTATTTTTCAATTCCATCCTCTCTTGTTCCAAAAATAAAAGAGAGTAGTCAATGTAAATAAGAGTCATGTACATAGTCATCTTTTGTGTTTTATTGTAATAAGCAAGGAGGGTGTATGCCATTGATGTACAACGCGAGTGATTGTGAAATACCTCCAACTCATTCACAATTCTCGTAAAGTCCGGACAGCTAGCTAGATTTCGACCTCAGTTCTTAGCCTGAGAAACTATCTCTTGGTGATTAGTAGTCATAACTTCAGATCTTTCTTTACACATGTGTAGATACACTTTACACTCTTATCACATGTCTTTTTTTGTTATCAGTGCTAGGATTGTGCCTTCGATAGCTAGATTGACATCTCCATTTTGCTGTGAGCTTAAACTGTTTTGCACATGTCACATTTGATGGAATATGAGCTTATATTTTTTCCTTAGGTTTTGTAGGCACACCTCTGGTAAACCTTCACGAGACTTCAACTCGTCCACTAGGGACACTTAGTGGTTTAAAAGGCTTAGTGCATACGCTAAATGCATTCGAGAGACCAGCGACAGTGGTATAGTTAGGATTTCCCTAGTTTTGTTTTACTTGAGGACAAGTAAAATTCAGGTTTGGGGGTATTTGATGAGTGCCAAATATTGTATATATTTATCCCTTTTTGTTGGCATTTAACTCATCTTTTATGCATTAATTCTACATTTTATCCCATATTCTGTATTTTCATTGTTTCAAGAATAAATATTTTTATTAATTAATTTTGCATTTTTAGGTAATAAATAAAGTTCGGATGAGTCGCGGAGCAAAAAGAGCAGAAAAGTAGTGAAAAGCCGGGAGAAATCACGCAAGGAAGCCGCGAAGAATGGTGCGCACAACCTCATTTTCTACACACAAAAGCGCCTCCGTTCTCAGCCATCAGATCAGTTCTCAGGAGCATCCGACGGTCGCTCCTTCATAGAGCATCAAAATCTGAAGTCTCTGCCAAGCACCACAGCGCTGAAATTCCAAGCCTTCAGATTAGATGGTAGTTGAATCCAACGGTCGCTCCCTTGCTGTGCATCAAAGTTCGATATCTCCGACTAACACTACAACACCTAACTCCATCTGGCATCGTTGATTTTGTTGTATTATATAATCCAGCGGTCGCTACAAGCTTCACTTCACATCACCGTCCGATCTACCTACCAGCTCCATATCCCACGGCTCATCCTCGCTGTTCATCCAATTTGATGAAGCCGCCTAACACCTTAGCAACCGAACCTATACCACCTACCCAAACGCACCCTTCTCCCAAACCATCGAGCCCCTCTCCTCCATCACCTCCCTCTGCAGAAACTCCACCAGCTCCGCCACCAACCTTCTTCACCTTCACTGCCACCACCATCACCACCATAAGTACCACAGGGTCAAACAATGATAACCCATCATTGTTCCCATCTCCCTAGTCCATCTACTTTACTTATTCCACACATTTTCAACCGAAACCCTAAAGTGTGAAATAGGTAAATTAGGTCGAGCTAGAGTGAAATTGAAGGCATGGAGAGGTAGAGGAAGACAAATAGAAGCATGGGTCGAGTTTAATTTGATGTTGCTACATCAAATTAGGTAAGAATTTACCAAACCCTAACTGTACTGTCATTGGAGAAATTTGGGGATTTTGATTGTAAACCCAAATTGGGTCTGTGGGTATAAATATGGGTGTGGGGGTTGTGTTAAAGACATGCTTGGATTAGCCTGCATCCAGAACTTTCAAGTTCTGCTAATTTCCATGTTCAGTTCAATGTTGTTAAAGTTCTGTTAGTGTTGTTCACTAATGTTGTTCAATGTTTTAATTTCTTGTTTTCAATTCCTGTTAGTGTTGTTCACTGTTAATGTGTGATGTTCCTGTTGATAGTTATCCTCATTGCTTTGTCACTGTTAGTTTGATGGAATGCTAGGCTAGATACATTTGAAGCTTTGATTTGATTATGCAATGGAAGAAATCAGTGCTCATAGCAAGCTGATTATCTTGCCATTCCTTGTGTATGCTTAGGTTGCAATGTGCTGATTGTGCAATGGAAGAAATCAGTGCTTATAGCAAGCTGATTATCTTGCCATTCTATTTGTGTTTGCCTGTATTCTTGCCTTAGCCTTGCTCCATTTCAGTTTCTCCACATCCCTGCCCTTGGCCTTAGGCCTTGGTTAACTTGCTTTGATCTTTGATGTTGCCCTGTTGTGTCTTCCCTGTTGCTGCCCTGTTTAGTTACCCACTGCCTCTGCCTTGTTATTCTTGCTGCATTTTATTGCTTGTACATTCTGTTGCTGCCACCTCTTTCTCTTGCACTTGCCCTCCTTGTGCTGCTGCTGCAGTACTGCTTTCTTTTCTTGGCCCTGTGCACTGCTGCTGCAGCTGTTGCTGCAACCCTTGCTGCATTGTTTTCCTTTCCCCTACAGCTGCTGTTGCTTTTGTCCTGCAGCTGCTGTGCAGCACTGGTGCTGCTGCTGCATTGCCTTTGCTTTCCCCTGCTGTTGCTGCTCACTTGTGTTGCTGCCACTTCTTCTCCTGCTGCCTTCCTTTCTCTTGTTGCTGCTGGTGCTCCTAGGCCTGCTACCTGGTGATGCCACTCCACTTCTCCTGCCAAGCCAAGTTCAGTTCACAGCTAAAAGGCCTAGCTAAATCAAAACTGAAGTTCAGTTCCTCAAAGACCCAAAGGCCCAGATCCTTGACTGAATCCAAAAGCCCAGAGCACAACTTGGGCTCATCAGAAGACCAAAACAAAAGCCCAAGGTTTAGTTCATCGAGGCCTAATTCTCAGTTCTAAGCCCACTGTCTATTGTTTGTACAACTGAGCCCAAGCCTAAGTTTAAAGACCAAAGCCCATTTACACTTCAAAGACCAACTGAGCCCAAGCTCAGTTCATTTTATTATTATCAAACCCATTAGCACTCAAAGCCCAAGCTAAGCCAAAAGGCTTCATAGCCCAATAGCAACTAGAACCCAAAATAGCTAAACACTCCAAAATACACCCGATCTCTGTGGATCGACCCGTACTTGCACGAGCTCCAACCGACGACCGTGCACTTGCGGTATTACTGTAGGCCCCCGTTTTTATCACGCTTAATTTCTATACCCTTTTCAAGGCCTATCAACAGGTCTTCTTGGTTCTAAACCTGCGATCATTCCAATGGAAGAAAATCACAAACTAGCTCTTGCGTCAGACAAGCTCATGAGTGAACCCGCTCGTTTTCGGCGCTTGGTGGGAAAGTTAATTTATCTTACTATCACACGGACTGAACTTTCTTACTCCGTTCATATTTTATCTCAGTTTATGCAACGCCCAACTCACTCGCAATGGGATGCTGCTTTACGTGTTGTTCGTTACTTAAAGAGCAGCCATGGACAAGGTATTTTGCTTCGATCTGATTCTACTCTTGTTCTTAATGCTTATTGTGACGCTGACTGGGCCAGTTGTCCTCTTAGTCGTCGATCTCTTACCGCGTATTTTATTTCACTCGGGGGGTCTCCTATTTCTTGGAAAACAAAGAAGCAAACGACAGTATCTCGATCATCTGCTGAAGCTGAATATCGCGCAATGGCCTCAACTACTTGTGAAATTATATGGTTAAAAGGTTTGCTTCGAAGTCTTGGTATAAAGCATCCTACATCAGTTCCTCTTCATTGTGATAGTCAGGCTGCTTTACACATTACCAATAATCCTGTTTTTCACGAACGAACCAAGCATATCGAGATTGATTGTCACTTCATACGTGATGAACTTCTTCGTGGTACTATCGCTCCATCTTATGTTCATACTACTTCTCAGTTGGCTGACATTCTCACTAAAGCATTGGGTCGTAAACAATTCCAGTCTCTTCTTCTCAAGTTGGGCATTTCGACTCTTCATGCTCCAAATTGAGGGGGGGTATTAGCCAAATATATCTCACGTATATTTGGCAATGTGTTGTATATAATATCTTACCTAGTTTAGGATATATATTATGCATATCTTGTATATTATCTTGCCTAGTTTAAGAGATCTTGTTTTGATGATAGATTATTTTCTAGCACTAGACTTGTTTATATAGGAAACCATTCTTTGTAAATCGCAAGAAACAAATCAATAAAAGAAAAGATTGTGTTCTTCATATTCTAGTGGTTCCACAAACCTTCAATGGTCAAGATGTTTGTTTAGATATATGGTGTCTCTCATTTCACAGGTGCTAGTATCGGATTTTTTACTCCCGATCAGGACATTTCTCATGCAATTTAACACAAACGCACTAAGTATCTGGATAAATGTGCGGCTCACTGTTATGGCTTTGTATCCTGGCTTTTTCCACCTAATGGGGAACTTGGGGAAGACACCATAATCTTTTTGAAGAGGTTGAAGAATTATCTAGCAAATTATGTGGCAAAAGCTAGTTTTGGGAATTTTCGTTTTCATATAATTGGGGTGTTCATTCAAAAGGGTGTTGGTGCTCAGCTTTTGGCGAAACTCCCATCCAATTTTTTAGAAAGTTAGGTTCTTCTTTATTTGTTAAGACAATTTTTGGTCGAAACATCTAAATCCATCTTAAAATAAACATTTTTGGATTAATGTGGTTGGTGATTGTTGAAACCTATTACAAGAGTTACATTGGGCGACAAGTCATCTCAGAAACTTTTATTCTACTAATTTTTTTTCTTTTTTTTTCTGATTTAGAGGAGAAGTAGAAGAGTAGGGATTTTTTTGAAGACCTTAGAAGAATACGAAGACACATACATTCAAAATAGTCAGCAATACCTCTGTTTTTGATTGGTTAAAAGGAGAGTTTCGATGAAGCTTAAGGTTTAAAATTGGGTTTCTGACCGCTAAGAGTTCTTATTTTTCCAACCATAAATCAGCTATATTATGGTTGAGAAAATAGCAATTCCAAGCCGTAAAATAGATTTATCGTTGGGAAATTTTGAACTTCCTAACAGTAAATACCAAATTACTGCTAGGACATAACCTTTACGGTTGAGATATTTATTTTACACTTGGGAAATACCTAGCCATAAACACAACTTCTGTTATTTTTGTGGGAGTCAGAACTATATAAATGCAGGAAAATATTAATCGTAGACAAACGGTTGGAGTATACAGTTGGAAATTCAAAATTTTCCACTCGTAAATCTATTGTACGACTCTGAGTTTCTATTTTCCCAGCTTTGTAGCTGATTTAGTTGGGAAAATAAAAATACCAAAAAAAGCCGTAACTATTTTCAGAAACTCAGTTTTAAACCCCAACTTCATCGAATCTCATCTTCTAAAAAATCAAAAGCAGATGTAAATGGTGGATATTCTATGGTTGTTATTATTTTTGGAGTATTAACGTCTGTTTCAACTCCCTCATTCACATAAATTGATTTTCAGTTTCATCATCTGCATTCAAAGATGATTTAGTTGCATTCACTAGATTCTGGTGATTAACCGTTGTTTAGGAAGAAAAATATGAGGAGGGGGTGATGGAGAAGAAGAAGAGAGGAATAAAGAAAAAAAGATGAACAATAATAAATGGGCATTTTTGAAATTTTATACTCCCTCAGTTCCGATTTACTTGACGTTGTAGAGTTTTTCACGGAGATTAAGAAATATTAGAGAGAGTAAAATCTTTCCAATTCTACCCATATTAATTCCTTCTTAAAGATTTAAATGACCCAGTTTTTAGTTCCTAAATTATAGGAAAAGTTATCAATCCCATAATAATTTATCAATCCCATGGTAATTTATTTGGGATATACTACCAAATTCTCAACACAATAAATATTAGAGTAGATTTAAAAATTAGAGTACTGAATACAACAACAATTAATGATACTGTGTGATTCCAAAACAAGATCAAATCAGTGAGATTATGGGAAAAATATTAAAACTATCATCTATTTTCGAACACAAAAAAAAAACCTAAAATGTCAAGTAAAATGGAACTGAGAGAGTATAAATTAGATCCTCCGTTATCGACATTTTTTAGATATTTTAATCCGTTACAGCCCCAAACTACTTTTTTTCGTTTTTGCATCCCCGACAATAGGTTTCTATCGAATAAGAGTTGACGTCTCATCGAACCACTCACTAAACCTGCCCCAACATAGGTACGGCTCAAATCCTCATTTATTTTTGACAACATGCCTCATTGTGCCTCTACTTCCAACCACAAGGGGTGTGAGAATTCTACCAACATCCCATTAACCAGAATTAATCTCTAATGTTGGTGCTCATGAGAAGAATGAAAAGGGTATGGATTTCACTATACTCAATTTAATGTTTTGCCAAATTTGTGTTTATGAAGAAAAATGAATTTTCAATCAGATTTGGTGAACAGTACTAATGCATAAAATAATCCCTTTCCAATATTATTGAAAATTTATGTTTACTTTTTGAAATCATTTATGTCAGTGTATTTAATAAATAGTAATTGACAATAGTAAATTTAAGATCCATTTGGTAAAATATTATGGTATTAATATCCTTATTGTTATTACTCATCCGATTTCACAATGATCGTGTACCTTTAACCCGTTACATTGTTGTTATTGATACGTACATACATCTCGATGTGAAATCCAATGATTCAGAAATGCATGCTCGTTGTGTTGCATTCAGAGATAATCTGATGTTTTAGAAGTCTATAGTGTGAAATCTGGCAGATAAAAATGCTTCTTTTATTCATAAACAACCTTTTATTATTTTTACTTATTAAAATTAACAAAAATGATTTACTTCATTTTAATGGTAAATAATTAATTTTCATAAAAAGTTTCCAACCAACTCCATAAACAAGGATTAGGATAGCCCATAAATCATAGTGCATCTCTTTGCTTTTTAAAGATGCCTTTTTTAACTGGTATGTACGTTAATTACAATTCAGTGAATCTGCGCCATAATGACATTTGTGCATAAAGATTTGCCATTTGTACATAAAGATACTCATCAAAGAACTTCCAAATAAATCCATGATAAATTTAGCAGAATTATTATGCCTACCCGATCGATGATGACAAGATTGCCTTGTATGATCCTCTAGCTTTATTAGAAATCTGTCTATAGATTGTCCTGCTAAACCAGAGCAAAAACACCATGAAGATTGAGCAAGTGAGTTCAAAGCTTTTACAACCAATCTACAATGTTACTGATGATCAACCAGTCCCAACCAGAAAATCTATCCCTCTTACTGTCTTTGATAAGTTGGCAGATGATCAACATATACCATTACTATATGCTTATAAACCACCAAATCCATCAAATGCATTGTTAGAACAAGGCTTGCAAAAGGTTTTACCGGAGTATCGAGAATGGGCTGGTAGGTTGGGCGAAGATGAGGATGGTGAATTCGTTATTCTACTCAATGATGAAGGTATGAGGTTCATCGAAGCGTCCGCTGACTGCACCTTAGATGAAGCTATCCCTTTTACGGTATCTACCTTGTTAGAACTCAATTCAAGTTTGGAAGGACCCATGAAAGAATTGGCTCTAGTTCAACTCACAAGATTCACTTGTGGGTCTTTAGTTTTGAGTTTCTCGTCGAATCACATTGTTGCGGACGGAGTATTTGTGAGCCAGTTCATGATTGCTTGGGCTCAGGCTTGCCGTGGACTCGAAATCCACCCGCGTCCTGTGCACGAGAGGAACATATTCGTTCCTCGAAATCCATGTGATATTAAGTTTGATCACACAAGTGTTGAGATTGCAAAGAGGAAGATCAATGAAGACTCTAGTATGTTGCCCTACGCGAAAGATGATTTGGCATGCGAAATTCTTCATTTTACACCGGAGTTTATAGCAAAAATTAAGAATAAGGCTTCTTCATCCTCCTTGACTTGTGAAGATGTGAATGGTGGATATAGTTCAAGCTATAGCACTTTTGAGTGCTTGGTTGCACATTTATGGAGAGTGATTACAAGGGTTCGGGGACTTGGCGAGTCTGACACAACTTATGTTAGGATCTCAGTGAATGGAAGGAGAAGGTTGAGACCTCGTGTCCCAAATGAGTACTTTGGCAATTTGGTGCTTTGGGCATTTCCTGAAACTCAAGGGAAGAACCTTTTCGATGAGTCTTTGAGCCACACGGCAGGAGTAATACACGATGCAGTCGCAAAGGTGAATGACGAGTACTTCAAATCTTTTGTAGACTTTGCAAAAAAAAATCAGCATGATGAGAATCTGATGCCGAAGAAAGTTGCTGACATGAAGGTGCCATCTATGTGGCCTAACTTGGAAGTTCAAAGCTGGCTTGGTTTTCCATTCAATGATGTGGATTTCGGTGTTGGTAAGCCTTCCATTTTTATGCCTTCATTTGATCCTTTTGAGGGTGAGATTTACTTGGTTCCTTCCGTTGTTGGTGATGGGAGCATAGATGTGTATGTGACTTTGTTCCAGCAACATCTACCCCTCTTCGAGCAAATTTGCTACAACATCGACTAATAACCGGCTTCTTTTTTTTTTTTCCTAGCCGATGATCTCTGAACATTTTATGAGATGAATTAAATTTCAATTTTGATTAATACTTTTGAAAGAGTTTAATAAAATTTTATGGTTATGTCGCATTTTATGGTCCTCGAGGACTAGGTGATCTCTATGATCACAATCTCCAATAACTCTGTGCAAATTGACAATTTGTTGGATTAAGAGGACGTTACATTTTTTCCACTAGGCAGATCAGAGTTGAGACTCACTCTGTTACAAAAGAAGAGTGAATTATGCACACACAAAGTTTGCACTGTTCCCGGCCTCAAAAACTCCACCACCACCATACAACAAGAACGACCACCAAGCAAACCAAGAAGTACAGCGGCCCTGCTATAACCTGGAATTACCATCACAAAATGCATTTTATTTTGTTTCTTTTGGGCTCGAAAAGTTACCAGACAACCACCACCACCTCTGAAGAAACCTTAGCTGGGAATTAGCACCACCAACATCAGCGGGATTTCCATTCAAACACCAGGGACACCAACTTCATGACCAGCAGAACCGCCAACAGTAGCACCACCATCACCACAAAAAAAGCTGCAAAACGATTATGAATCCAGGACCAAATAACTTTCACTTGTCCCCGTACCCTTTCCATTGAAGAACCCAAACACCAAACAGAAGCTTCGATGAAATCCAAATTAATACTAGTAATGAACACCCCCAAACAGATAATTTTGATTGAAGATTTGTTGTTGTGGTCTCAACCCAGAATTTGTTTTGTGGGTTTACGTTGCTGACGTGAATCGAATATGTATTCACTTAACTTAGCCTACTGGAGTTTGACAAACGGAAGAAATAAGAATCAAGCAAGGCAAGAAAGGTTGTTATTTAAATTGCTTGAGACTGGCAGATTTCACACCTCAAAAGGATATTGGCGTTTAGCTTCTTTCTTTTCGCCGCAATATGATTCTTTTTCGGAAAATGGGTCATTTGTACAGATATTTTTAAAACATGGTTCAAATGTACGACTAAAAATTAATATCGGTGAAATGGACAAAAAAAAATAGCAAGGATGAAACTGAATTCATCCTGGCTTAAGATTAAAAAATAACAAGGATAAAACTGGATGCATCCTGTATAAATGAAAAAATAAGAAAAAATATTTGAAAATTGGCAAGATGAAACTGTTTACATCCTGACTATTTTTATATTTTTGTCCATTTAAACAGTATCGAAATCTAAGTATCCTTTTTACCCAGGAATTATTGGTTTTAGTCTTTTTAACCAATTTTGTGTTTCTTTTATACTATTGTGGGCTATCAAAATAAAAAAGATCAAAATATTGTGACTGTTGTCTAGATAGAGGCCTTATGCTAGGAGATTATACAAGAAAGGCGGAGTGAAAGGTAGTTGCGAAAGTTAATTAGAAGCGCGTTTTCCTTATTGAGACCAGGCATTCCCTGAAACTAAAGGCAAGAACCTCTCCGATGAATCTTTGAGCCATACATCAGCGGAAAAAATGTTACATCGTTGTTGGCTGGCTCAACCATAATTGTCCCAGTCATAAATTTGAATTTCTCTTCTTGTGAATTTCTTATTAACGTTTGATCTAAATTTGGATTTCTCATTAAATAAAATTTTCATGAATTTCTTCGGAGGCTTTTGTAGCAAATTCTATCTGTTCTTCGCCGCTTTGGGTTGTGGGGCTTTTTTGATTGGAGTAGGGAATAACATTTTTTATCCTGTCTCAAGGAGCAGGGGCGGACTTATAAAAAGGCTAACCTAGGCTATAGCCCGTCCCTGAATATGGCTACTAAAATTTTTGATACATCTTAAATATTTTAGTAGCCCATCTAATTTTATAGAATAAGCCCATTATTACTACTAGCCCACATGAAAAATGTATGGAAATTTAGAGTTGATTGACTGTTATAACAAATGGCTCAAGCTATCATAATCAATCAAGATATGAAATAGAAACGAAATCAAAGTAAATCAAGTATATATACAACACAACGATTTATAGTGGTTCGATCAAATTAATCTACATCCACTTGCGAAGGCAACGAAATGATTCCACTATGATCAGATAAGGTTATAAGGAATCCCCCCTTAAATCCCCTATCAAGAACCCTAGCCCCCTTGTGGTGCCTCACTCTCTCTTTCTATGATATGAGTTTCTCTTACCAACAAATGGAAATAGGCTTTCCGTTTATTCTCTTGATGCTCTAGTTTTGGTGCAACAAAACTTTATCACCTGGGATGTAAAGGGGTCAGGCCCATCATGACTAACACTTGTATTCAGGGCACTAAATACAACAAATTGCCACCTTGACTTGAATAACATCATCATTCATCATCATCGTCTTTGCTTATTAGCCCTGCAACGACTTTCAACACTTATTGACACCAACCAAGTCCAAGTAATGTTTAAACTTGATACTTGGTGAAAAAGCGGGGGTCTAACAACACCACCCAATATTTCGTTTAGCAATCTGTATGGACTAACTCCTAAAAATACTTTCTAGAGAATCAACTAGACAGTCAGATTCAATCTAGGTAAAAGTATCTCAAGGAGTTAATATCTCTCTCTTGTTTTGATTTACTCAAGCTAATAGAAATCAGCGAGTCTTTAATCAAACACAAGGAATAACTTAGATGGTACCAAAGACCAATATCCAAGGATCAATCAATATCAATCAACAACCAAAGGTTGGATTACTCCAATTGATGATCTAACGCACAACCTGTATTATTTCAATTATAAAGATAAAACAATATAATGCGGAAATTGAAATAACACAGACACCAGAAATTTGTTAACGAGGAAACCTCAAATGCAGAAAAACCCCGGGACCTAGTCCAGATTGAACACACACTGTATTAAGTCGCTACAGACACTAGCCTACTCCAAGCTAACTTCGGACTGGACTGTAGTTGAACCCCAATCAATCTCCCACTGATCCAAGGTACAGTTATGCTCCTACGCCTCTGATCCCAGCAGGATATTGCGCACTTGATTCCCTTAGATGATCTCACCCACAACTAAGAGTTGCTACGACCCAAAATCGCAGGCTTTGACAATAAATAAATCTTTCTCACACAGACAAGTATATCAAAGGATCAATCTGTCTCCCACAGATAAACCCTAAAGGTTTTGTTCCGTCTTTTGATAATAATCAAGGTGAACAGGAACCAATTGATAATTCGGTCTTATATTCCCGAAGAACAGCCTAGAATTATCAATTACCTCACAACAATCTTAATAGTATGGTAACGAAACAAGATGGTGTGTAATCACAAACAATGAGACGAAGATGTTTGTGATTACTTTTTATATCTTGCATATCGTAGATATCAATCTCAAGCCAATCAATCTGATTGTACTCGTACGATAAAAGATGCAAGATCAGATCACACAACTACGATAAAAGTAATATCGGTCTGGCTTCACAATCCCAATGAAGTATTTAAGTCGTTAACCTGGTTTTAGAAGAAGAAAATCAATGGTTAAAGGAGAATCGACTCTAGCACGCAAACTAGTATCACACGTAAGGTGTGGGGATTAGTTTTTCACAATACTAGATGTCTCCTTTATATAGTCTTTCAAATCAGGGTTTGCAATCAATGTTAGCTTAGTAACAAAGCATTCAATATTAACCGTTAGATGAAAACCTGATTTAGATTCAAGCTAATATTTCTCAACCGTTAGATCGAAAACTTAGCTTGTTACACACACTTGACAATGCACGCTTCTAGGTTTGTTAACCGTACCCAAACGTATGGACTTGTTGGTTCAACAATAGTTAACCAAAAGGTTAGCCATATGAGCATTTCATACCAACCATGTTCTTCTTCACCATAACTAGTTCAAATGACTTCAAATGAACTAGTTAGAGAGTTGTTCAATTGCAAGGAAATCTTATGTACTACACATGATACAATTGAAGCAAAGATGATTTTATTCACTTGAATCGGTTCATGAACTTTTATATCCACGGTTTGAAAACTGCATTCCTTAGTATTTTTAAGTTTAAGTTCAGAAATCATCTTCATATATATAACCTTCTCAAGTTCGCATACTAGGTTCGCGGACTTAAGTTACCGGGCAGAGTTTATAAACTCCAGCAGAAATTCTCGGGTATGAGAACTTTGTCGGTTCGCGGACTGGGTTCGTGGGCTTAGCTTCACGCAAGTATTTTGTCAACTACTGCAGAAATTCTCGGGTTTGAGAACTTCGGCAGTTCTCGGAATGAGTTCGCGGACTTGGCTCACGCCATTCTTTCGGTTCTCTTGATCAAAAAAGTTCGCAAACTTTGGTTCAAGGAACAGGACTTATATATAAATGTGTTTCCACAACAATGTTATGTCCACCATTGGTTATGTAATCTAAACTTTCATTTAAATCATTGAAACGGTCTTAGAGGACGTTATACAGTTGTTACACCATTTCTCGTCAAAGCAATTTTCAAGATGATTGAAACATATCATGACTTTCATCACATGGTAAAGATAAACTTGATTGAAGCTAAAAGCTTACCAACACATATTTCGAGATATAGATAGGCAAGGTATACTCGGCTCAAAATACCAAATGTGTATAATCCAAGTCTATATATATAGCATACGACTTCTTGTCTCAAAGAGTAGGAGATAGAGTAGATAGACTTTTGAGTGATAGATAAGTTCAAGTCTTCACATACCTTTTTGTCGAGAAGTTCCACCGGTTCCTTGAGTAGTTCTTATACTTGTATGATGAATCGCCATGAAGTCCTTCAGCTCAGGTACACTTTCTATCCTAGTCCGAGACTTAGCTATAATAGACTAGAAATCAAGACTTATAGTTTTGATCACTAACATTGACAAACATGCTTGAGATAGCAATGCATGAAAGTTCTACCGAGCAATGCTCTAACAATTGGAACCGGCTTCGTCAACGTGTCTGCAGAGTTATCCGTTGTAGGAACCTTTAGCATCGCTATCTTCCCTTCTTTAACTACATCCTTGACAAAATGATACCTGGCATTGATGTGCTTCGTTCCCTCATGAAACATATGATTCTTGGACAAGTGAATGGAAATTTGATTATCAAAAAAAAAAAACTACACTTTCTTGATTGAATCTCAGATCACTAACCAAACTCATCAACCATATACCTTCCTTCACTGCTTCCGAGGCTTCCATGTACTCTACCTCAGTTGTAGAAAATGCAGCTGTGCTTTGGAAAATCGAACTCCAACTGATAGTACTACCACAAGATGTAAAAGTATAACCTATCAATGACCTTCTTCTATCAAGATCACCAGCATAATCAGAATCTACATAATCCACCACATTTTTTGAATCACCGCGGTATTTTTCAAACACCAAACCAACATCTGTACCGCCCCTTAGATACCTCAAATCCACTTTACAGCTTGCGAATGAGCCTTCCCGGAACTTCCCATGTATATACTTACCACATTCACAGCTTGTGCGATATCTGGCCTTGTACAAACTATAGCATATATGATTCTACCGACTGCAATTGCATACGAAACCCGAGACATGTAGTGTGCCTCATCTGCAGTTTGAGGTGATTGTCTTCTAGAAAGTTTAAAATGAGCTGCCAAAGGAGTACTTACTGGTTTTGCATCTTTCATACCAAACCGCTTCAACACCTTCTTAAGGTAAGTCTTCTAAGACAAGTACATTTGCATGCAGCTCGGTTTCTATGAATCTCCATGCAGAGTATCTTTTTTACTGCACCTAATAAGTCTTTCATCTCAAACTCACTACTCAATTGCACCTTCAGCCTTTATATTTCTGACATGTCTTTCCAAGCAATCAATATATCATCAACATACAAGAGAAAATACAAAAATGAACCATCTTGGAGTTTCCTGTGATATACAGAACTATCATACTTGCTCCTATCATATCCATTTCTTAACATAAATGTATCAAAATATTTATACCACTGTCTTAGAGATTTCTTTAAACCATACAAAGATTTATTCAACAAACATATATGGTCTTCTTTGCCAGGAACTTCAAACCCTTTTGGTTGTTGCATATAAACACGCTCTTCCAAATCACCATGAAGGAAATATGTCTTAACATCTAGTTGTTCCAATTATAGATCATTCAAAGAAACTATAGCAAGCAATGCTCTAATAGAACTATGTTTTACAACAGGAAAAAATACCTCATTGTGTCAATGCCTTCTCTTTGTGTAAACCCCTTTGCCACAATCCTTGCCTTGTACCTTGTTCCTTCACCATCTGAAGTACCTTGTTTCTTCTTGAAGACCCATTTGCTTCCCACAATCTTCTGTCCCTTCGGTTTTGCAACTATCTCGGGAGTGCCATTCTTGTCAAGAGACTCAATTTCTTCAACCGTAGAAGCTCCCCATTATGCTGATTATTAACCACTGATTTCTTCTTCATAGGTTCTTCACTCATCCTTATTTATGCTCTCACCCATTACAAGTGCATATACAACCAAATCAGCATAGTGGTTTGATTTCCCTTCTCTCTCTGTCTTTTACAAGATTGTATTGATGATCTTGTCTTCTTCTTCTTGGAAAGGATATTGCACACTATCTTGACCATCCTTATCAGAAACAATAGTCTCATTATTTCCTTGCAATTGTATCTCAAGTTCCAGCTAGTCACCAAGATCTATCTTATCACTAACACCCTCTTGAACTCTTCCATATGTTTGTTCATTCTTTGGCTTTAATATCGATTGCTCATCAAATCTCACATCTCTACTAATAATAAACTTGTTTGATATTTCTTTAAGACACCATAACTTGTAGCCCTTCACAGCCTTTGCATACCCAATAAAGATACACTTATTTTCTCTAGGTTCAAGCTTCCCCTTATTCACATAAACATAGGCTGGACATCCAAAAATACTTAAGTATTCATATAGTTAGCATGTGAACTTGTCCAAACCTCATTTGGAGTCTTATACTCAGTGGCATTCCATGGAGATATGTTCACTAAATAAGCTGATGTGTTTGCTTCTTCTTCCCAAAACTCATTTGGTAACCCGATATTGGAGATCATACATCTTGTCTTCTCCATAATGGTTCTGTTCATCCTTTTTATAACACCATTTTTCTATGGTGTTTTTCTGACTATGCGTTATCTCACAATCCATTGCTCCTTGCAGAACTCATCGAACTCACCCCCACAAAATTCCAAAACATTGTATGTCCTCAAACATTTGATTTTCCTACAAGTTTATTTCTCAAACATAGTCTTTCACTGCTTGAACTTGATAAAAGTTTCATCTTTGTGTTTCAGTATGAATATTCATACTTTCTTTGAGAAATCATCAATGAATGTCAACATATATTTGCCACCACCATGTGAACCAACCGGATAAGGACCCCAAATATCAGAATGAATATAATCCAAAATACCCTTGGTGTTATGTATAGTTGTACTAAACTTGAATCTACACTGCTTCCCAAAGACACAATGTTCACAGGAATCAAACTACCCATTTAAGACCACAAAGCAATCCTTGCTTGCTCAAAAAGGCCAACCCCCTCACTCATATGCCCTAACCGCATATTCCACAACTTGGTAGTATCATCTTCAGAACTTGAAGAACATACAGCTGCATTACCTGTCACAGTAGTACCTTATAGCGTATAAAGACCATTAATCCTCTTTCCCTTCATAATTGTAGGACTTTCCCTTGAGACACGAATAACTTCACCTTCACCTTGATATTTTCAACCATTTGAATCAAATGTACGCAAAGAAATCAGATTTCTTCTCAAGTCTGGAACATGCCTAACCTTAGTTAAAGTCCTCACCTTACCGTCATACATCTTAATTTTAGTTGTACCTACACCCACCACTTTACAAGTGACATTGTTTCCCATAAGAACTTTATCACCTTATATAGCTTGATAAGTAGTAAACCACTCTTTATGAGGAAACATGTAAAGAGTACATCCCGAATCAAGAATCCACTCATTCTCCGAGCTTTCGGTATAAACAGTGAGAAACGTTCCATGATCACTTTCTACTTCAACATTTGTTCCGGTGCCTTGGTTAGTATTATCAACATTCTTCCTTTTTGGACACTCCTTCTTGAAATGCTCTTGTTTGTTACAATAAAAGCAATAAAATTTATTGGATTTAGATTTAGACCTTGACTTTGATCTACTCCTATCTAATCCATCGTTTTGGTTTCCTCTTCCTCACACAAACAACCCATCTCCCAAATTATCTTTACCATTAATACCCGTCTTCTTTAACTCCTTAGAGTTCAAATCCGATTTAACATCTTACATGGAAATTGTTGTTTTTCCATATATTACAGTCTCAACAAAGTTATCGTAAGATGGTGGTAAGGAACAAATCAAACCCAATGCTTGGTCTTCATCTTCAATTTTGACATCAATATTTGCCAAATCCAAGAGAATTTTATTATCTTCATCAATATGATGTATAATAGACATTCCTTCATGCATTCGAAGAGTACATAATTTCTTCTTAAGATATAAACGATTACTTACGGATTTAGTCATGTACCTATTTTCCAATTTGTTCCTTATCCCATCCGGAGTCGTTTACGTCGATACTTCTCTAGAGACCTCATTGCTCAAACACAATAACATTAATTCATGTGCTTTCTCCATGAGTTCATCCTTCAATGTTGTTCCTAAGGATGTTTTCCCTTCAAAGTTTTCACCAAACCTTGTTGTACCAAAACAGCCCTCATCTTTAGCCTCCATAAATTGAAATCACTACTTCCATCGAACTTCTCAATCTCATACTTTGTTGTCATCCTAGATTTCTCCCACCCGGAGCTCTAATACCAATTTGTCATAAAAAATGGCTCAAGCTGGCACAATCAATCAAGATATGAAATAGAAACAAAATTCAAAGTAAATCAAACACACACACAATACAAGGATTTATAATGGTTCGATCAAATAGATCTACATCCACTTGTGAAGACAACGGAATGATTCCACTATGATCAAACAAGGTTACAAGGTATTTCCTCTTAAATCCCCTCTCAAGAACCCCAACCCCATTTTGGTGCCTCACTCTCTCTTTCTATTACATGAGTTTCTCTTATCAATTTTCTTTTTATTCTCCTGGTGCCCTAGTTTTGATGCAACAAAAATTTATCACCTGGGCTCTAAAGGGGTCAGGCCCATACAAGACTGACACTTGTATTCAAGGCACTAAATACAACAGTGAAAACTACTGTGAGACCCATTCTCCTTATTTTGTACACTGTCAAACCCACAAACATAAATCTTCATGCGCGCACCCAGTTTTCAAGAAAAAATTTCTCAGACACCCATAATTTCTGAAAATAAGTTTTTTGGATTTTTTTTAGAGGGACAAAATACGACTAATTTGAGAGAGGAAGAAATAATGGAAGCGCAGCTGCTACTGAATACAAGAGATGAAGATCAAGAGAAGCGGATTGTTTCAGAACAGAGAGTGAAAAAGAATGGTTCTGAGCCGAGAGACAGCTGATTGAGATCAGATCGATGAAAAAGAAATTGAAAGTGATTCTGAGATAATACCGAGATTGGAAGGGATTGACAATGAAATTGAGTTCGTTCTTTAGCTTAAACAGATCGAGAAGTAACTAGGGTTTGTTGTTGGTTGGTTAATAGAGATGGGTTGCAATATCTGTGGTCAGTAATCGATTTGAATTGAAATTAAACAGGGGGAAGATGGTTGATGTTAAATTTGGATAAGAAATTGAGAGTTTGTGGATTGTGGGGATGATTAGATGGGGTTTCGTTTGAATTGTGATGCTGTAAAATAGAAAGGAATAATGGGTTGATCTCGGATTTCATTTTGAATGAAAAATTAGATGGTTTTTCTAGTCGGAAATGGAAAAAACAACATGAAGTTGCTTCTGCGATTCATGGCTGCATATGAAGGTCTTAATGGTATTGATCGAGGTGGTGAATATGGTTATGAATCGAGAAGTGGTTTGAATACGAAATAGGATGGGTAAATTGCTTTCTGATTTTCGTTAAATATGTATTGTAGATAAGAATTTTCCTTCAGGTTTTAGTTTTGCAGCGAGAAGGCAACTCCATAAGCTTTAAATCCTACGAGTAATATTTTGTATCCAACTTGCACTTTTGTGTTGGTCCGATTGTCTCATTAATAATTAAATAATCATACAACAGTAAATTTTCCAGGTCGATGTCAAGAAGCAGAAGAGCCCTTTTCCTCCAAACTTCGTGCACTCCCTTGTTGGTTCTCACATGAGTACGTTTACCTTCTCCCATGAGTTCACGTTATTATAATCCATAATAATATGAGTGAAAATATAAACATCATGTATCGTAGTGTAATATTTGGATCTCAAGTTCATTAGATATACATAAGCTTGAAGTGTTTATAAACAGTAGTGCTTCCATAAAATGATGCATAAGAAAATGATGCTAGTTATAATGCTTTTTTTTGTTGCGTTTTTCGAAGTTGTTATATTACTTTGTAGTTTTAGTTGTCGTTTTTCAGAGGTGTTGGTGTTGTTGGTCAGAAAGCTACAAATGTATTTGGTCATATTGGTGTTGGTGTTGGTAATAATGGTTGAGTAATCTGTTATGCAGGTATGAAAATGATTGCATAACCTGTTATGCATCTACAAAAATTGTTGCGTAACTTGTTATGCAGATCAGAAAATGGGTGCATAACATGTTATGCAACAACTTTTTTGTTAGTATTGTAACCAACAAAAAAAAGACTGCATAACTTGTCATGCACCTAAAATAATATCCGCATAACATGTTATGCAGTCATGAAAATGGATGCATAAAGCATTATCCAACCACTTTTTTGTAAGCACTGAAATAAAAAAATTGATGCATAACTTGATATGCATCCAAAAATATGGTTGCATAACGCATTATGCGTCAACTTTTTCTGCATAATGTGTTATGCATCGAGAAAATTGTTGCACAATATTTTATGCATCGAGAAAATAGATGTATAACCTGTTATGCATCCGAAAATATGGCTACATAATGCATTATGCATTGATAAAATAGATGCATAACTTGATATGCATCCGTAAATATGGATGCATACTGCATTATGCATCAATTTTTTATATGTACGGCTAAAATCAACCAAAAAAATGGTAACATAACTTGTTATAGATGCATAATTTTGTTATCCAAATGCATAATTTGTTATGCAGTGGAGAAAATGGTTGCATAATTCGTTATGCGTCTGCAGAATGTGTTATACATCGTTTTTGGTGACTGCATAATGGTTAAGTATCAAGTTTTCAAAAAAATTCCCTAAAATGAGGATCACCTCCGATTTTTTCGTTAAAAACAAAAATTTGATATTCTTGTTTGTACTCGTTGCGTAGCTCTTTTAAAAAGATTTCCAACGATATAAAGTTTGTAAAATTCTAAGGCGCGGATTTTTACATATGTTATGTCCAAGTTGCGCTGCCAATTATACCCCTGAAAAATTAGGCTGTGTAACTGAGTTATGCCTGAAAAGATAGTATGCATAACCAGTTATGTATTGATTCATATAATAATTTCATATAATTATGGGTGTCACGGTATACAAAATTAATTGTGGGCCTGAGAATGAGAATATTTTTTTTTGGGTCTCCCCCTAATTTCCCCAATACAACATCGACCATGTCCGTTACCATTACCAACTGCTATGCTATTCATTGAAAAATTAATTTCGCTGCTTCATTGGGCGTTCCGAAAAATTACTTTCACTAATGTGTTGGGCGTTCCGAAAAACTAATTTTACTGATTTGTTGAGCGTTCCCAATGTCATTCAAGTTCTTGTAACTTGCATCTCTGATCATTTGAAAAGAAAAATTGAAAAAGAAAAACTTCAAGCAACATAGTTATAAATTAGATAAAAATCCTACTAAACAGTAAACATTTTGATGTCGTTTTCGTACGTAATTTAAAATTTCGGCGGCCTTCAACGGCTTAACCTCGAATACAGAAAATAGCTCTATCATAGCTAAGACCCTGGGTCCGTCCCTGTCAAGGAGCAGACGTTCACAAATAGTATTTTTATGCCCTGCCCTGGTATAGGAAGTAGGCCTCCCATTGGATTACAGGTGTGGACCAATTTTGTTAGTCTAGATATAGACCAGACCATTAGGTGTAGACCAGAGCTGGCAAACAAGCCGAAACCCGCGGGTTAACCCGTGCCCGGACCGTGAAAGCCCGAACCCGGACTGGCTGGTTTCTAAACAAGCCGGGTTCTGGTTGTAGAAATGATGACCCGTCGAGAAACGGGTTAACCCGTCCCGGACCGCAAAACCGCGGGTTAACCCGTAAACCCGTACTTCCAATTTTCAGATAATCGACCCGGCTTCCCTTATCCTTTTTCGTGGGTGCCTTAGCAATTTAATTTGGTCTTATCACCAAAACGTGTCGAACAGGAGTCATTTCTCTTATTCTTTATCTTTTCTTCTTCTTCTTCGTTTTTATTTCTCCTTCTCATCTCTTTCTTCTTCTTTTCTTCCTGTTCTTCGTCTGTGAGAGGCTTACGAGATGAGAGTGAGAAGTGATCGAGTAAAATCAACAATGGGTTTTTACATATGATGAAGGAGCTGAGGTAGTTGTCGATACAACTCAGAGTGAAGAAGAAGGGTAATCGAGAATTAGGGATTTTCTGTAAATTTAATTGGAAATCGAATTAGATGATGATTAAGAATAAATTAGAGATGGGTTTGTTTAATTGAATATTTTTATTTTTGATTTGGATTCGAATTAGGGATGTATTGATCTGAGGATTACTTTAGGGTTTTTGAGATTCCGAATTCGTTGAAGTTTATGATGAATTGAGGGTGGAATCAAGTATTTCATAGGGGGTTGTTGTTTAATCGATGAGGTGAAGCTGTTCTTGTGAGAAAGGTAATTTAGGGTTCTTGTAATTTGAATTTATCTTGAGTAAAGTTGAATACGAATTGATGAATCTTATATGGATTTGTTCAATTAAAGTTGAATCGGTTATATGGAGGTTTAATTTGAGTTATTTGTATAATTATGAATTCACTGAATTAGGGTTTCTCTCATGTTCTTCCCCATATTATAAATTAAGGTTCCTGAGTTGGAAGTTTAAATGAATGTAAATATAACTGAGGTGATGATATGTCTGGTGGTGTTGGTGTATGAACTGATAGGGGTTTTGCTTTAAGATGGTAGCTTTGCGGTGTTAAGGGAGGAGGTAGTTGTCTGGAAGATGAGTTACTTTGAATTGCTAGTAGGAATGGGTAATGTTGGATGAACTGAACTGGTGGTTTGTTGATGTGCAAGATGATATGTTGTTGAGTCATGAGATGCTCCTACAGGTGGCTGTAACCCGTGAACCCGCAGGTTGACTCACCATAAATCGGTTTCTGGCGAGTTGACTCACCATAAACGGGTTAACCCGTGAACCCGCAGGTGTAACCCGTTACGGGTGCGGGTTGAAGAAATAACGACCCGTGAAGAATATCAACCCGCGGGTTTTGACCCGTGTTAACCCAAACCCGTGTAACCCGTAACAAGCCAACCCCGGCCCGCCCGTTTTCCAGCTCTAGTGTAGACAATCCGAATCCTCTTTTAAGACGGCGGGTCAGGGATTATTTTTTTCTGAACGATTTTTTGGGACCATGGTTTTTCAGGGAGACCATGATTCTATTTTTAGTAAAACATTTAGAAGTAAATCTAGATCACCCCTTATCTAGATATTTATATTAATATCTAAACCACCCTCCTGATTAATTTTGGGTAATGATTAGTGAAATCGTTAGTGAAATGATTAAGCTAAGAAGTAGAATTATTGAGATAGTAAAGTTAGAGAAGATGAAGAAGAAAAATATGAAAAAAAAAATTTACCAACCACAACCGGAGGAAGAGCATTTGGGTTATCAGGTATACTTCAAACTTAGATAATGTTGGTTTAATTGCTCCAAACTTTCAAAAAAATGAAATTTTTTATGTAGATTTGGGCCAGTTCGGTTACCATATGTCAAGAACATGTAATCGAACAAACCTGAAAGTGTAGTTCGGTTACGTTTTCCAAACACGCAGGTTACCGAACTCGCTCGTTAATGGAGGTTTTGGTCGTACAATGTAATGTTCGGTTTGCCCGCAATGTAACCGAACTTTAGGGTCTAGAAGTTCGGTTGCTTTGCAAACAATAACTAACCGAACTTTACGTGAAAATAAAATTTTACCAACGGTACACAGTTCGATTGGTTCGCAAACTTTTATCCAAAAGCGTATCTAACCGAACTCACCGATAAAGAAAAAAAACCAAAGTTACAGTGCTATATTCGGTTACCTAGTATAAAATGGTAGGAACCGAACTTATTTGGGTACATCTTGTGTGTTAGGTTACATATCAAATTGCTCTACCAACCGAACTTAAAGTCCAGTGATATCCTTATTTTGCGAAGGAACCGAACTTATGAACTTGTGTTGTTCTAATACAAGGAGTTCGGTTAAAAGTATTTTTTGCGAATCAACCGAACTCTGAGTTCGGTTAAGAAAAAATTAATTCGTGATAACCGAACTTTTTGCGACGAAAACGAACGTTTTGCAACGTAACCGAACTAAAAGTTCAGCCGAGACTTGTTTTTTGTGATGTAATCGAACTTTTATCTGGAAAAAAACCCTCCGTTAAACCTCTCTGCAACTTCCATTTTCAACTCATTTTGATGATTACTTCTCATTTATTCAACCAAAAACGAATGATAAGAAATGGGCTTGTGAGAATATCTTTTTCAATGTTTTAAATTAAGCTATATATATAGAGGTGGTGGTGGTTGGTGGTGCCGGTAATCGGAGGTGGTGGTGGTAATCGGTGGTTGGGGGTGGTGGTGGTGGTAATCGGCGGTGGTGGGCAGTGGTGGTGGGAGGAGGTGGTGGTGGTGGTAATCGGCGGTGGTGGGCAGTGGTGGTGGGAGGAGGAGGTGGTGGTAGTCGGCGGTGGTGGGAAGTGGTGGTGGGAAGAGGTGGTGGTTATATATATAGGTGGTTATTAGGTTGGTTTTAAATTAAACTAGGTTACGGGTAGGTTAGTCATTTCAACACTTTAGGACACCCCATATAACTATAGGGAAGGTGGCCTAATAAAACCATGGTCCCCTCAAAAAAACCATGGTCCCTAAAAAATCATTCTTTTTCTTTGGTAAATCCAAATTGTATTAATAAAGAACGATTTTTTGGGGACCATGGTTTTTTTGTGGGGACCATTGTTTTATTTTGGGTAAGACATTAGAAGTAAATCTAGGTCACCTCTTATCTAGATATTTATATTAATACCTAAATTACCCTCCTAATTAATTTTGGGTAATGATTAGTTAGTATTAATAATAGTTAGTGTAATGATTAAGTTAAAGATAATTAGGGACATTAAAAAATCAGATGGTTTTTTTTTAAAGAAGTAGAATCATTGAGAGAGTAAAGTTAAAGAAGATGAAGAAGAAAAACATGAAAAACGATGGATTTTACCAACCACAATCGGAGGAAGAGTATTTGGGTACCCAGGTATGCTTCAAACTTAGATAATGTTGGTTGAACTGCTCTAAATTTTCAAAAAAATTTAAATTTTTAGAGTAGATTTGGGCTTGTTCGGTTACCTATGTGAAGAACAAGTTACCGAACTCATCTGAAAGTGTAGTTCGGTTACTTTTTCCAAACACGCAGGTTACCGAACTCGCCCTTTAATGGAGGTTTTTAGTCGTTTGGTTAACAGACATGTTACCGAACTTTGTTTATAGGATTTACAGAGTCATGTTCGGTTGGTTCGCAAACTTTAACGTAACAACATATCTAACTGAACTCCACATGTATGCAATTAATGAAGAGTTCGGTTTGTCAAAAAAAATTGCGAACAAACCGAACATAGTGGGACAAGTTCGGTTAAATCATAACTCAACATAGTGGAAAAAATAACACAGTTCGGTTACATTGGTTTTTTTTTGTATTATGGGTAGAGTTCGGTTACTAACTAGTTTTAGAATTTTTTGTGAACCAACCGAACAGAGTGAGAAAAGTTCGGTTGAATGAGAACTCAACATAGTGGGAAAATTAGCACAGTTCGATTACATTGAATTTTTTTTTCTTTTTGTAATATGGGTAGAGTTCGATTAATAGATAGTTTTAGAAATTGTTGCGAACCAACCGAACTCGCAGTTCGGTAACCTAATTTTAAATCCTATTGAACCGCACTGTTCTTCGTGTTCTTCCTTTCAGGAAGTTCGGTTAAGAAACTAGGATTTTTGTGAAACGCGTCATAACCGAACAAAGCACTGTAACTTCCATACGAACCCTATTTTGATGATATCTATTCAATTAAAAGTAATGGAGAAGAAGAGAAGAACATGAGAAAATAATAATTTTCAATCGAACGAGGAACGTCAAGGAAAGAGAGAAGATGAAGAGAATAATTTATTTATTTTCAAAACTAAAAGATTTCGATTCCCCTCCTATTTTTGTTTTTGATTTGATTTTGATTTTGATAATAGATTCATTTAGATTAGATGTATATGATTAGATTTATATAGTTATTAGGTTAGTTTTAATTTAAATTTAAGTAAAGGGTAAATGTGTATTTACCTAACTTTAGAACACCCCTTATAAGTATAGAGAGGTTGTCCTAATAAGACCATGGTCCCCCCAAAAAAACCATGGTTCCTAAAAAATTATTTTTAATAATAGCTTAATTGGGCCGACCGACCGGAGGGTCTGAAGGGCCCGGCCCGTATGGAGAGATTCCCTTTTATGGCCATTTTTTTGTCAAATGAAGAGTAACATAAATGTCCAATTTGATAAAAAGATTAGAAATGAATTTGGTGGTTGTCTTTAGGATATGAAAAGCCTAAAATATCTCTCCTTTTAGTCTAATTATTATAACTCCGTATACATCCTATTTTTTAGGGGTATAATTGACAATCAAACTTTAATATAACATATCTAAAAATCCGTGTCTTAGAATTTTACAAAATTTATATCATTGGAAAGGATTTTAAAAAATCTACACAACGAGTACAAATAACAACATAAGATTTAGTATTTTTGCGAAAAATTCGATAATGATTTTTAAAATTTAATGCATAGCTATTATGCAAAGCACCGACAAAGGAAGAATACGAAATTGATGCAAACCACCACAAAAGATGCATAAAAAATTAGAAAAATTTATGTAAACTACCATAAATTGAATGCATATCAATTTTAGCCTTATAACACCGTTACATATAACGGTGTTTCGATTTTTTTCGGTCGGTCCTCCTCACCATGGCAGCAGTGATCTAGATACAAAGAAAAATAAGTAGGTATGTAAAGATGTCACAAAAACCCCAAAATTTGTTACTTATTTGAAACGAAATACGATACATTAGGATACTTATTTACTACTTATCTGGGCTTCCAACATAATGTCTTCCCACCTAGTTTGGAAGGTCACAGCATAATGGCTGGATGCCACCTGTCGGACTGGACTATAAATTTGGCCGTTGGTAAGTATTTTAGATTGACGGCAAGTAGTAATATCCATGGATTCTGCATTTACCACAAGAACAGGCTAATCATGGTAACTTTTTCTTACTTCACTAGTCGTGTGTAATTTCTTGACGATATAGTGCTAGATAAATGATGCATATCTTCCGTTATCTTTTTCTTGAACAGCCGTTTTGGGATGTTGTCAATCAGAATGACAAGGGGAGAGGTGTAGTAGGTGAGAAAATTTTGTAAATCTTTCACATTATGATGCTCCCATTTGAAACCTTGTCTTTAAACTTTGCTTAATGATCTGTTTCGTCAGGTGTTTTGGAGGTAAACTTTATTCAACCAACTCATAACAAGCAAGAATTTGAGAAGACTACTGTTTTTCAAAGGCTCGAAACCCGCTTGAAAGTAATGACCTTGGAGTACTGGTGAGCTATTTGCTAATTGAGATTGAAGTAGTTTACGGTTATATAAGTTCCATCGTCCTTTGTCCTAGCATAAGTTTGTTCTATCTGGAACTTCAACAGGGATAAGCATTCTGAATTAATTGCGTACCAACAACGTAAGAAGAAGCCTTCTATTCTGAACCTCCTCCGGTTTATAAAACTTCTAATGCCCAAAACTCTAGCAAAATGAGTTGTACCCCTACTAATGATGATAATCCAGGAGTAGAATCTACTAGTGGAGTTTTCGAGGATCATGAGTTATCTTCTTCTCGGCAAACAAGAGAATCAAATTCTGCTGCCAGTACTGGACTTGGCATGGAGCCAGGTCAGTGTTGTTCATCAACCTAAGGCTAAAAATATTATTTCCTAGTTACTAGTCACCTCTAATCATCTATTGAACACCCTCGCAGGAATGTCGCTGAAGAGGAAGAAACGTGAGCACATTACTGAACCGGAAATCACAAAAAGGCAAGCAAACTTGGCAGAAAGTGCAACTAATACAACACCACATTTGGAAAACAGGTATTCCATATGAGCCTGTCCAGAAATTCAGTAGTTTTTATGCACTCATAGCTTATCAAATCTACGTTGTCCTAGCCACAAGTTTGGGTGGTTGTCTAACATTTTCATGTCACTTGGGACAGATTGGAAGGGACAGAATTGCAATGCAAGAAAATCAGAGGCTCCGTGCACTGTAAGTCTTTTGTTGTAAATTTTGGTTGATATGATTTCAGTTGTGCTTGAGATGCTATACTCTTTGCACGCCGAGTAACCAGTCTTCACATGTACCTCCTCATTGTCAGATGTTATATATGTTGCGTCTGTAACAATAAAACACTCAAGAAAGATGTTAGAATAAAATTGATTAATTTCTGGAAGGTAAATGAACACTCAAATGGACAGCACACAGAGGACAGAGTCACGTGTTCAACACGATGTCCTTAACACGATAGTTGACCGGTACGCCTCAAAAATGAGTGATGCTTATACCCTGTGGTCAAGTCGTATCCAGGATAAAACTGCCCGTTGCAAGCACTGTTAGCACTACAGTACTTGCCCACTCTTACGACCTCAACAACAATTGCGCACAGAATGAAAACAAAGGACCACACATGGGGAGAAGACGAAAAGAAGAGGATAGTAGCTTTTCTGGACACAAATTGAAATGAAAAAAATGATCGACTTATATAGGGTAGAAGTGAGAGAGGTCTCATTAACGCGCATTAAAACAATTAGAATTAATTTCCAAACGGTTTAAAACGTTCATGCATCATAATGTCGAACTAAAATGTTCATGCATCATAATGTTGATATAAAACGTTCATGCATCGTAAATATAAAACGTTCATGCATCATAATGTTGATGTAACGTTCATGCATAATAAATATAAAACGTTCATGCATAGACATAATGTCGCCCAAAGACTTATTTTGTTTGAAATCTTTTAAGTATTAATTCAAAAATTCAAAAGAAGTTTTGCCAAAAAAGATAAGTCTTGACCCACACCCATACCCGCCCCGCCCGGACGGACGGACGGACGGCGGCGGCGGCGTGCGTGCTTCTGTGCGAAGCACCGCGCGTGTGTGAAAATGTGTGATTGCACCAACTAGCCCATTGCCTAAGTCCTCTCCCTCGCACAAAAGTGCTAATGACCCAAGGGCCACTCTAATATCAAAATTTTCAATACTTATGGAGAGGTATCATCTTTAGTTTTCCCTATGTGGGACTAAAGGTTCATTCACAAATAGTGAAAATGAGCTAGTGTCCTTAGTGACCAATAGATCCTAAGTTCCAATCCCACCAAGACCAAAAACCAAACTATTTTATAAACTCATTTTCTCTAACAATCCCCCACATGAATGAAATACCGATAAAAAATCAGAAAACGGAAAGTGAGAAATACCACTTAGGCAAGAGGTGTCCATGAGGTCTTGAACCTTTGCTTAGTGAGAAATTGTCGGAACTACTTGATGGACAGTGAACGCGATGTCTTGAACTACCATCGTTTGGTGTAATCCGCGATAATAACCACGTGTGATATCTCTCTAGGTGCTGTCGAGTTCGTGCCGTTGTGTCCTTTTTGGCCCTAGACAAATCCCATTTCTCCGAATGCTCTAGAGAATCAGCTCTCTTCTCATAGGAAGCGACCCACTTCCACATTCAGATAGGTGAGTTTTATCAAGAGTGTTTATTGCTACACCCCACTTCAATCTAAAATTGAAACTATAGAACTCATTAAGACTTAATAGAAAGTCATCCTCACATGCAGTCCACTATCACGTCTACACCATAGGGAAGGGGCAGATAATGAATTCTCTGATAGTGTTTACCTTGACCCGCCACAAATTAGTTTCTCATTCGAAACCTTGATCTTGGGATCTCCAGTCAGCAAGGTTGAGCATCCTTCATGGCAAGTTTATTTAATGAGCCTAAGCCCCATCCCCTTAGATGCATTACTAACTATCTCCTTGGACAAACCTTTCATCAAAGGGTCCGCGATATTCTCCTTGGACTTAACCCAATCAATAGAAATAACACCTTTTGAGATTAGTTGTTTTAGGGTATCGTGTCTTATTTTTATATGTATAGACTTCCCATTATAGTAGCTGTTTTTAGCTTTAGCTATGGCAGCTTGATTATCGCAATGTATAGATATAGCCGACACAGGCCTATGGCAGAGAGGAATGTCTTCTAAAAAGCATCTTATCCAAGCGGCTTCCTCTCCTGCTTTATCTAGCGCAATAAACTCAGATTCCATAGTGGATCGAGCTATGCAGGTCTGTTTGGAACTCTTCCAAGAAACAGCCCCACATGCTAGAGTGAAAACATATCCACTCGTAGACTTAGACTCCTCTGAGTCTGATATCCAATTTTCATCACAAAATCCCTCAAGGACGGCATGATACCTTTCATAATTCAAACAAAAGGTCAACGTGTATTTCAAATACCTCAACACTCTAAAAAGTGCATCCAAGTGTTCCTGCCTTGGATTACAAGTATACCTACTTAACCTACTCACAGCATAAGCAATGTCTGGCCTAACACAGTTCATCAAATACATCAGACTTCCTATAACTTGTGAGTATTCAAGTTGTGATACTCCATTACCTATGTTCTTTTTGAGTTTACAACAAGGATCATACGGAGTGTAAGCAGGTTTACAATCAAAATGATTGAATTTTCTAAGCACAGATTCAACATAATGAGATTGACTAAGACTATAACCGTTAGAATTTCTCCTAATTTTCATCCCTAAGATTACATCTGCAGGGCCTAAGTCTTTCATGTCAAAGTTCTCATTCAGCATGTTCTTAGTGGAATTAATTACATCCATGTTTGTACCAAGTATAAGCATATCATCAACATACAAGCATACAATCACACAGGCATCATTTACAAGCTTAGTACATACACACTTGTCAGATTCATTGATTCTAAAACCACTAGAAAACATTACATGATCAAATTTTTCATGCCATTGTTTAGGTTCTTGTTTCAATCCATACAAAGATTTTTTCAGTTTACAAACTTTGTTTTCACAACCTTTCACTACAAAGTCTGAGGATCAGACTCTGCTAGTGTTATGAAGTCGGGTCTAAAGGAGGATTTGGTTCTAGCCCTTTTACTTCTCCTAGGATCAAATTCTACTTCATCTTCCTCTAAAGGTAAAGTCTGACTGGTTGAAGGGACATCTAGGGGATCAACACCTCTCTTACGAGAGTCAGATTTTAAAGAAAAAACACAGCATCCCTAGACTCCATAATAGTATTTACACCAATTTCAGAAACATCAGAATTCACAACCATAAATCTATATGCAGGTGTATGCTCAGGATACCCTATGAAGACATAGTCAACAGTTTTGGATCCTATCTTGGTTGCTTTAGGTTTAGGGATCTGAACCTTATCCAAACACCCCCCACACTTTAAAGTATGCTAAAGAAGGTTGTCTACCTTTCCACAATTCGTATGGAGTTTTACCTGATCCTTTAAAAGGTACTATGTTCAGGATATAGCAGGCTGAGAGGACAGGTTCCCCCCACAAGTTCGAAGGTAATCCTGAACTAATTAACATAGCATTCATCATCTCCTTAAGGGTGCGGTTCTTACGTTCAGCTAATCCATTCGACTGAGGTGAATAAGGAGGGGTAACCTCGTGTATTATGCCATGTTCTACACAGAAATATCCTATAGGAGTTATGTACTCACCACCACGGTCAGACCTAATGGTTTTAATGGTAGTATTTAATTGGTTTTCAAGTTCTAGTTTTTACCTCTTAAATGCTTCTAAGGCATCATCCTTACCTCTAAGCAAATAGATATGACAGTACCTAGTACAGTCGTCTATAAAAGTAATAAACCATTTCTTACCACCTCTAGTTTGAACTGATTTCATGTCAACTAGGTCTGAGTGAATTAATTCTAAGGGTTTAGAATTTCTATGAACATTTTTTCTAAAAGGTTTTCTAGCATACTTTGATTCTACGCATATTTCACATTTGTGTTCCTTTTCCAAACTAAATTTGGGCATGCAGCCTACATTAGCTAGTTTAAGCATAGACTTATAATTTACATGTCCAAGTCTACCGTGCCAAACATTCAAAGACTCACAAACATAAGCAGAAGAATCATAATTATTCATTACAGCAGAGTTCATATTAAGCTTATATAGACCCTAAGTCCTATAACCGTTGCCTGAAAAGTCACCGCCCTTAGTTACGACAAGTTTTACTGATTAATTTAATATCTTAAATCTTTTACCATCTTTAGTAGAACAAGATACAAGATTCTAGCTTGCATATGCCCGGAACATGACATTTAATGTGAGAATGTTTTATATATGAGCTTCTACTCGACCTTTCCTTTTTATGCAACCTCTGCCGCAAATGAGTTACTCATATAGAGTTTCTCAACATCCCTTATTCTCAGATAAGAGGTGAACAGGTCTTTGTTTTAACAAACATGCTTAGTGGCTTCATAGTCCACTCCAGTCTCTCACATAGGTTATCATGCCACAAAGGTCGTTATAGTTTGTTTTAACTAAATTAGCATTATCTTTCTGCTTATTAAGGTTTTATGTTGTCTACACATTTTTTACAAACATAACAATCTCCCTTAATTAAAGTAATGCTAGATTTAGATATGCGAAACGTACCTTTCTTACGAGAGCTATGCGTAGTGTTCCATTTAACATTCTCACCTTTGCCATCTTTGGAAGATTTATTTTCAGCCACATGCGCCTATTAGCCATGTCCCTTGTAAATGACACCCATTGTTACAGATAGAAAAAACAACTATCGTGTTAAGATTATTGCGTCTGTAACAATAAAACACTCAAGAAAGATGTTAGAATAAAATTGATTAATTTCTGGAAGGTAAATGAACACTCAAATGGACAACACACAGAGGACAGAGTCATGTGTTCAACACGCTGTCTTTAACACGATAGTTGACCGGTACGCCTCAAAAATAAGTGATGCTTATACCCTGTGGTCAAGTCGTATCCAGGATAAAACTGCCCGTTGCAAGCACTGTTAGCACTACATTACTTGCCCACTCTTACGACCTCAACAACAATTGCGCACATAATGAAAACAAAGGACCACACAGGGACAGAAGACGAAAAGAAGAGGATAGTAGCTCTTCTGGGCACAAATTGAAATGAAAAAAATGATCGACTTATATAGGGTAGAAGTGATAGAGGTCTCATTAACGCGCATTAAAACAATTAGAATTAATTTCCAAACGGTTTAAAACGTTCATGCATCATAATGTCGAACTAAAACGTTCATGCATCATAATGTTGATATAAAACGTTCATGCATCATAATGTCGAACTAAAACGTTCATGCATCATAATGTTGATATAAAACGTTCATGCATCATATATATAAAACGTTCATGCATCATAATGTTGATATAACGTTCATGCATAATAAATATAAAACGTTCATGCATAGACATAATGTCGCCCAAAGATTTATTTTGTTTGAAATCTTTTAAGTATTAATTCAAAAATTCAAAAGAAGTTTTGCCAAAAAAGATAAGTCTTGACCCACACCCACACCCACACCCGAACCCGAACCCGGCCCGCCCGCCCGCACAGACGGACGGCGGCGGCGGCGTGCGTGCTTCGATGCGAAGCACCGCGCGTGTGTGAAAATGTGTGATTGCACCAACTAGCCCATTTCCTAATTCCTCTCCCTCGCACAAAAGTGCTAATGACCCAAGGACCACTCTAATATCAAAATTTTCAATACTTATGGAGAGGTATCATCTTTAGTTTTCCCTATGTGGGACTAAAGGTTCATTCACAAATAGTGAAAATGAGCTAGTGTCCTTAGTGACCAATAGATCCTAAGTTCCAATCCCACCAAGACCAAAAACCAAACTATTTTATAAAATCATTTTCTCTAACAATATATCAAATGATGGTTAAATATAACTGTGCACTATCTTTTACTGATCTGTTGTTCATTCCCCATTTCAGGTGCTTGGAGTTTGAGAAGAGTGAAGAAGAACTTAATCTCAAGGTATATTTTTTTTACCTTTGCTAGATAGTTCAGCATAACCATCCAAACACCCCTCCCCACCCCCTAAACTTCTCTTAGAATCCGTAAAGTTCTTTTCATTTAACATTCACTCTAATTCCTTTTGCAGGTAGAGAAGCTTAAAACTGAACTAGCGGAAGTTGACAGTGAGTATGACAAACTGTTGGCTGAATTTGAGGTAATGCATATGCTGATGGAGAGTTTGTAAATAGTAACAGGGGAAAGAAGATCCCCCCATTGATGATGACCTTCTATGTAAAGGCACTCACTATATTTATTATCAAACCAAAGTTTTGCAACAATGTAGCCTTGGTTTACGTTGTTTCATGCATCTGTTTTCTCTATAGCCTATGCGGCTTTATTTGATTAGACTCGTAAAAGTTTAAATGCCTTCGAAGCTTCAACTTCCAACTGCAACTATCAAGGATTCCTGATAGTGTAACTTGCAATAGAAATAAATTCATCTCTGGATAATCTGAACATTAATTATCGGAAAAGAAAAGGCAAACCCACTCATCTAGCTAGGGATGTGAATAAAACTCGAGAATATTCGTCCTGCCTGTATCCGCCTGAGCTTGCTCTGTCAGAGGCTAAAGCCTGTTACAACCCGATATGGGCCGCATGGCCTGGTATTACAGGTGTGGCTAATGAAACACAATAATGGTGTGTTACAACATAGCCGGCTTAGTCAGTGTTCGGCACTGGATAGACCATGAAGCGCTAAGATAGCGGGTCCATGCAGGGCCAGTAAAGTGCAAATATGGCGCTACACTGTAAAGTCAGTTGCCAAGTGATGAAGCTTATTGGCCAACACAATGAAGTTTCGTTGAAGGAGACAAGACAAGGCCAAATGAAAAATGCAACATGAGATGTTGGCATTGATGCATATCCATGGAATTTAGTTGGCCCAAACTCAAGGATGATGCGTGTAGAATAGGTTAAGAATTGGCATATCCATTAGTCCAAGGCTGGTCAAAGCTTGGACGGTAAGCAAGCTAGTAATGCAAGAGTAAGCATTGTTATTGTCGAGCAAGTTGGCTAAGTGAAGCATACGACGCATAAATAACCAGATGAGCTAAGAATATTCCTAAGATGATTGTAGAACAATGTTGGCCATACATTGGCTTAGTCCAAGAAGATTGCAAGGCCATGTTGGCTGAGTATTGACGGAAGGCCAAGTACAGTAATGCGCAACAGTGGCGCATTGATATTATGGCTCAAGAGACGGTTACAAGTTGGTTATTGGCTTTACCAGTATGCAAATGATGCGAGACAAGTTGGAATGGTTATACAGTAAGTTTACAACCATATTAGAGTGTCCACAACCGTTTGGGACAGGTGTGGCATGAATTGGATAAAGTTAGCTAGAGAAGGTGTCCAGATATGGAAACTACCCCTTAGACGCTTGGCTGTCTGAGGCTTGTGCATTCGGTTACGCGCGGTTTTTGGCTATATAACTACTGTATAAATAGTGTGAGAGGCATTGTAAATCAGTAGGATTAAAAAGAAAGGCTAGCAAAAGGCTAGGACTCGAGAGAGTTAAGTCCTCAATGGTGAGGCAATTGTATTCCGGGTATGGACAAAGGTGTCAAAATTCCTGCCCTAAGTGTTAGACGAACATGTGATCTTTGGAAAACGTTTTTTTCAAGTGATTACATGATAAAACTAAAGAGTATGCTGACTTCTATGGTGCAAGTCAGTTGTTTAAAGTACATGTTCCTCACAAGTATGCGAATATTATGCATTAGGAATGAAGATCTTCGTAGTGTTATCAGTACCATGTACATTACAAACTGTAATGGGAATTTTGCGAAAATTCCTGAACTCAACGATGATATTGGCCTTTGCAATGGCAAAGAGAATTGAAAACATATGACTATGCAATAGAATTGGAGGTGTCTCATTGTAGCCAGTTTGATGGAAGATTAAAATTATCTCTCTCGATGCATATACCTTGGTGGTAATGCGAAGTCTGGTTATGAATTAGCATTTTCGTGGCAATGTGATGCCATGGAAGAAGAATTGGATGACCAATTCTTGTCTATCATAAAGCTTATGGAAAGGCTGAAAAAATGAACGTAAGTTAGGGAAAAACCTAGATACCACGATCTTGCGTTTGCAAAGAACTCCGCATTGATGCTAGATATGCAAAAGGAGTGTGTTTGCTTTATAAGAGTGGGATAGATATGCTTGGACAAGGGTGTCCAAATACTTGCATTCTATCATCACTACAAGCGGATGTTCTTGTCGACTACAGATCAGTATTGCTACTAAGCTGATTTTGAAGAAGGGGAAAGACAAGAGTAAATAGATGTGCATGGACAATAAAAATGAGTTCCAAACTGAAGAAGAATGCGACTCTCTTCGATGATCGTAGGAAGTGGGTGCCTCATTTGCAAGGATTGTACCCTTGTTTGAGATTGTACAAAGGAATTTATCCACAAAAGTCATTGATGGATATGACTTTACTGAGATCTATGGTGATGCTAATATTTACCAATTTATTCTAATCTAGTTGTGCAAAGGTGCACAAGTTTGTGTCAAAGTTTGGGTGTTAACAAGCATATGACAGATATGCAACATTAGCATGCGCCAAATAGGTTTGGGCATGCCCAAGATGCATAATGCATCTAGAGATGCAAGTTATAGCCCGAATTGTGAATCCATGGAGAAGGAAGGACAAAGTAATAGTGATGCATAAGGATGGCATCAGGTCATTCTTGAAGAGATATTCATGAAAGCATGAAAGCCTCAGTTTGAAGGAGTATTCAACTAAGTGTCAATTATATTGTGCTTCGTTATGAGAGTTGCATAAGAACGTTGATAGTTAGAATAATGCATGTGGAAAAGTGAATTGCAACATTGGAGACAGTAGGTGATGTCTCGCTTCCTTGTTTGTTGCTTAGAAACGAAGATGAAGTTAGTATTGCAAGACTTGTTAGGTCTTACAAGTTGCAATCAGTTGGTATGAGTATATTCTTAAGTTTGAGTATACTTTCGGTTTTGGATCGTGTGGACCTTGGTGTGGAATGAAGTCTCTATATGTAAGGTAGTAGCGAATGAGGGTATTTGAGACGAGAGTTCTTATCTCTTTCGTTCAAAGTAAAACTAGTTCGTGGAAGATGCTACATAGCATACTCAACCAAAATATGCAATAGAAGACACTGAAAGTGAAAGAAACAAATAGAGTTGGTGGCGTAGACGAATTTGATGTTGAGAGTTACATGGAAATGCGACGGCATATTGGCAACGACGACATGGAGTAACGTAGCAAGAATGTAGAATTACTCCCATCAAGTAAAATGAGTTAAGATTGACTCATGGCTTAGAAGAACATGTTGTTTTTTCATTACATTAATTAAGCGTAGAAGTTTGAAGGAATAGTGGGGCCTGTTAGTTTCAAAGGCGTGTGAAGAGGATACCTTTTCCAAAGTGACGGTGGGATGTCTCAGGTTGTCTTAAGTCATGACTGTACCAAAGTCATACATTTCAATCATAGTGTTGCGACAATTCAATCAAAGAACAACAATATGTTGGTTATTTGGTATGCAAATGGCATAGGCGCAACATGATTAAAGAATAAAGCCAAGTATTGTATTACAATCCTGTTATGTTGTGTGGTGCAACTAAAGTCGTAAAGTGAAGGCATAAGACTATGGAAATGATCATAGTGATCAGTTGGAAAAAATAATTTCTTGCATACACTTGGGCGGAAATAATTTATGCGAAATTCAAGCCTAATTTAGGGAATTGGAAAGAAGAATTTCAGTTTGCATTTGAGTATTGATATAATATTTGAAGTAGAGTTAGAACGTGTGCGCAGCGCAACAACAAAGTTCAAGTTAATAGGATCGATGGCAAGGCATTAAAGCTAAGTGATGCTGACGCTAAAACACGGAAGTTGGCTAAGGGTGTTTTGCAAAAGCTAGCAAAGATTGCTGAATTTAAGAAATGGTTTTGAGAGTGCATGCATCGAATATTACAGGTCTGGCTAGTGAAGCGCAATAATGGCGTGTTATAGCATAACCGTCCTAGTTACCGTTCAACCATGATGGCGCTACACTGCATAGACCATGAAGCGCTAAGATAACGGAACCCTGCAAGGTCAGTAAAGCGCAGGATATCGATATACTGTAAACTCGCTGGCCAAGTGGTGAATCTTATTGACCGATACAATGAAGCTTCATTGAAGTAGACAAGGCAAGGCCATATTACAAATGCAACATGCAATGTTGTCATTGGTGCATATCCATGGAATTGAGTTGGACCAAACTCAAAGATGGTGCAAGAGTATAGAATAGACCAAGAGTCGTCCCATGCATTAGTTTAAGGCTGGCCAAAGCTCGGATAGTGCAAGCAAGCTAGTAATGCAAGAATAGGCATTGTTATTGTCGAGCAAGTTGGTTAAGTGAAGCATAGGACGTATGAATAACCAGAATGAGCTGAGAATATGGCCAAGATGATTGTAGCACAATGTTGGACGTAAATTGTCCTAGACCAATAAGATTGCACGGCCATGTTGGCTGAGTATTGACGCAAGACCAAGTTCAGTAATGTGCAACAATGGTGCATTACGGCTCAAGAGATGGTTAAAAGTTGGTTATTGACTTTGCGAGCATGCCAATGATGCGAGATAAGTTGGAACGTTTGTAAAGTGAGATTATAACCATATTAGAGTGTCCACAACCGTTTGGGACAGATGTGGAATGAATTGGCTAAAGTTAGAGAAGGTGGTCAGTTATGCACAACTTAAGGCGGTTATGGAAACTACTACTTATACTTGGATCTCCAAGTCTTGTGCATTCGGTTATGCACGGTTTTTGGCTATGTAACTATTGTATAAATAGCGTGAGGCATTGTAAATCAGTAGGCTTACAGAGAGGAGATGAAAGGCTAGGAAAAGGCTAGGTTTCGAAAGAGTTAAAGTCCTCAATGGTGCTGAAATTGTAGTCCGGGTATGGACAAATTTTGTTTATCTTCCTTTGATGCAATAAAATGGGTTTGTTTCATTATGTATTTGCGTTTATGATGTTGCTGATTTTGTGAGATTGTCAAATGGATTATGCGCGGAAAACCTCTCATGCTCATGGGGGCATAACGAGTTGGAGAGAAAAGAAGAAAGACTTCCGTTGCGTAAAGCCGTAAGAGTGAAGATGCATACTTTGATGCAGATGTGCAAGGTTGAGTACTTGAAGGTGAACTTGATTTACTGAACCACAGAGTATTGCCGGTCATGTCCAATGGAAAATTTTAGGACGCAAAAGGGGCATGTAACACCTAGACGGGTTAGTTCAAATGGGTGGGGGAGGGGGACTCAGTCTTCCCTAATTTAATATCCTGGCCTAGTACCTGCCCAAACAACTCGACCTATTACCCATTTGAGTTTTCTTAAGATTTTTATTTTTATGTTAGAGTGAAGTGTTATGAGTTTTGATTATAATTTGGATTAAAAATTTTATTTATGTTTTTATTCTATTTCTACATTTACATTTAGAAGATTAATTACTTAGGATTGTTTTAAACTATCGTTCATTCAATCTCCAAATTCCAAATAGGAATTAAGTCGACTATTACAAGACTTTAAAAGTATAAAAAAATGCTTAGCATGTTTGGCCTGGGTTTGTTAACAGAATGGCTTCGCGTCTCAAAATAAGTGTTTGTATCTGGCTTGCCTTGTCTAGCGAGCTTTTCGGGTAGCTCAATGTAACACCCGTCTGGCCTGGCTTCGATAACCAAACAGGTTAGACTTCTTGGTCTGGCCCAACCTAATTCACACTCCTACATTTAGCCAGAATGGGAAGCCGGATCCATCCCAAATAGAAAATTTCATATCAATTCTCACAGCATACCTTCATAGTTCTTAAGATAGCAATTACTCAAGTAGTATACCACGAAGGATGCACAAAATCCTTTTCAATCCTTAAATCCGCAATAAACCAAACATATTTTTTCTATTTTTTTTCCATCCACAACAAAGATTATAAATTGATGAACACGTAAGCCCTATGGAGGAGGTTACAACTTAAGAAAATCCTAAAGCAAAAGAAGCCTAACAGGAAAAAAAACTACTCCCTCCGTCCCACTATTAAGTGACCTAGTTCAAGTTTGCACAATTTTTAAGGCAAGCAACGGGGAAAAGAGTATTTTTAAGCATATTTTACAATTATACCCTTATGGATAATAATCAGTGAAATTTTGAAATGATTTATCTCTCAAACTACACCACGGATGTTCGCAAACTTTATACCATTGAAAATCATTTTAAAACACTTACGTAACGAATACAAATATGCCTATCAAATTATGCTATTTCATATATTTCTTATAATCAATTAAAAGGATAATTTAATAAATATCTTCTTGTTTAGTGATATAGGTCACTTAATAGTGGGACAAAATCTAAAAGTAAATAGATCACTTAATAGTGGGACGGAGGGAGTAAATGATAAGGAAACATAAGAACATCACTACTACATAACCAAAATGAATCGAACCATTTATCTTGAAATAATTTTTATATTATGTAAATCGTTAGATCCTCGTTCGGTTTTGGTGGACCATCAAATTGAATAATCCAAGTCTTATTTTAGATTCGGTCCTCTGTACACTGATTAATCTAACGGGTTGTTTTGTTTTTTTCCACTTATTTGAATTGTTTGAATCTGATTCATTACATCTGACTCAAAAATTATCAGATAGTACAGTTATAGAAATTTTTTAATTTATGTACCCCATAAATTAGGAACAATTTATAATTTCCGAGTCATAGGTAGTATAATTTATAGCTTCGAAATTAGATGTAGGAGCGGAGTCGGATCTCGAGTCAGCCGTCAGAAAATGAAAAAACAAACGATGATCCGAGTCAGATTCAGATGTGAGTCGGACGACTCGGACCCAGACAACAAGTTTATAATTTTCCGCAGTAGACTAGAGGTTTTTTTCGAGTCTTCTTCTTCATAGTCACAGTAGTAGCATCACCTCCTCTCGTCCATCACCGGCACCACCTTCTTGTCATTCTTCTTCATCCTCTGCTACCTCTAAGAGTACAAGCGCCATCATCACAAGCTCATTGACAAAAGCGATTTTTTTGATAAATTTTCTTATTAGTTTTGCTCAAAATCAATGAGCAGCTGGTGAAATTGGTGATAATTACTTAATAAGGTATGCATTGCTCTTCGATGTGCTTCTTAATGTTCAATTTTTCTTGCATTTTCACAAAATTGAAACCAAGGGTTTCAAAATGTTGGGGAAATTTGTTGTTAGGGTTTTTTAAATTGAGTTAGTACCGAATGTTGCTCAAAGATAAAACATCTCCAGTATTACTGAACAGCTTTCAGATCAAATATTTTGGTTTGATTTTAGCTTGTTAAGTATATTAGTGTGAACAATATGGAGTAATGTGAGGAAGAATAATGTAGGAAATCTAATATTGAAGAGTTTGGGTGTTGATATGCAGTATTGAGTTTTGCTCATGTTTGTAACTGATAACAAAAAGGAGTCAGAACAATGTCGTCAACAGATAAAAATAAGTCATGGCAAATTCTTCAATCATATGGTAAGGGTTTTCTTCGTCTTTGCTTATATCTTTTTATTCGATTTGTTTGTTTAATGCTCTTGAAGAATTTCTGACAATGTGAATATGAATTAGGTTGGGATTTACTATTGGGATTCATTGCTATGTTTTATGTCTTGATGGTTCCGTACACTAAGGTTGAAGAGAGCTTCAATGTTCAGGTATTTTGTTGAAGCGACATAGACTTTCTGTTATCTTGTATTTGTAATATTTCATCATCTCTTTTATAATGTATAAATGTTAGGGTGCACGAAACTTGTGGATGTTGACGTGGCCCCCTATGAACCTTTGTATTATGTCATTCACCCCAAAGAGTGCACTATCCTGAGGATTTAGGGTGTGTGGACTGGCGTTACGTCATAATTTCATGAGACTGACCTGCACCCTAGCATGCCTCAAAGAGCAATTTGTTGGTGCTCATGTCTAGGTGTTTCGGAGGTGATCATCGCGCTAAGGATATAATTAATGAGTCGTTTTATCATTAGTTATTGTTGAAATTTTTGCTCCCCTAGGATCAGATTTACTTGATGTAAGCTCTGATACCAATTGTTGGCTATTTGATTTAATTAGTATGAAGATTTAAGAATGATTTGATATTGAGAAGTGGGAAAACTCTTGGAATCAATAGAAAATAGTGAGAAGAAAACCAGAGTTATCCCACTTTTCAATATCAAATCATTCTTAAATCTTCATACTAATTAACTCAAATAACCAACAGCCATTTTTTAGTGTGAACTGAGGGACATCATAAAGGGATTATTTTTGTATGAGCATTATTTGTTCTATTGTTGGATACGAAAAGTGAGCTTGGATGCTCTGTTTTTGCCACGTTTTCAGCGTTTTATTGGATAGGAACTTACTTTGTGAACTGCTTTGGGTGAGCGGAACCCATTTTGTATATAAGCTTACTTCGTGAAATCTATGGGTGAGTGAAACCCGTTTTATTCTTCACTCACGTGTTCAATTTGGTAATGCTTTTACTAGTATTTGATGTTGCTTTTGCTAGTATTTGATGTTCTCCATATGTTTTAACTTTTGGTTTTGGTTAAAGATTCGTCTTCAGCCATGTTTCACTCACACTGTGTTCTTGTTCTGGTTCTGTTGTTGTTGATGTAGGCAATGCATGATATACTGTATCACCGACTTCATATACAGAGGGTAAGTTTGTCCATTTCCATCACATTTATTCGCCGTATTGATCTCTGTACAAAATGTTGAGAAATTCACTGAATCTGTCAATGTTTATTATATATGTAACAGTATGACCATTTGGAGTTTCCCGGAGTTGTTCCTCGTACCTTCATAGGTAATCGTTTCTCAGATTGTGGATTATGATCCATTTGAGGGTTTAAACTTGTTTCTGAATTCTTTCATTTCAATATTGATATGGTTTTATTTTTCTTCACTTGGAGGTTCTCAATAACTGGTTTTATTTTTCAGTTCTTTGTTACTGATAGTAGTGATATATGAGACATGCTTATCAATATGTACGGCATGTTAAACATTGGTTTTGTCTTGTAGGTGCCTTGCTAATATCGCTTTTAACTTCACCAGTTACCTTAGCAATGCATTTATTAAACTTGCCAAAGCTCTATAGTCTTTTTGCAGGTTTGTTCCTTTACGAGATAGTACATATTTCTTTTCTCAATAATGTATACTCCATCAGGTATTTCATTTTTCATCTGTGACAAAATATTTAGATCGACTGGTCGATTCAATAATGCATTTTATTTTTGGTTGTATTCCTCTAGTTCGAATGGTTCTCGGGTGTGTCATATTGTCTACATTGCGGTTCTTCCGGATCCAGGTACTTAATGCATGTTCCGAGAAAGTTTATCAGCATTTATTTGTTTTGAAAGCAAAGAATCATATGAAGTTGTCTTACTGCAGGTTAGAAGGATCTTTGGTTACCAAGTTGAAGCTTTCTTTGCTCTAATAACAGCTTGTCAGTTTCACATGTTGTTCTATTGTACACGACCTCTTCCTAACATACTAGCTTCCGGTTTAGGTGATCAACTTTTCCCAGCATATCAGTTCATTATGTTGTGTTTCAGCTGTAAATTTAGTCACTTGGCTGCTCAATTTCATTTCAAGATGTTAACAGTGTCTGGCTTGAAATTAACATGCCTCAATGCACCAACATGCCAAAACTTTTTTCTTCCCAAAATGATGAAAAGACCCCAAAGGCAAAAATAAAGCAAAAAGACATGAATCTTTGGTACTTCATATGCATTGAACACTGAATTTTTAGTACATTGTTGATGTGGGAGATGGTTTTTATTTTTCGTACAGGGAAATGGCTTTACCTTGAGAAAGTTGTTTTGTGCTAATAAAGACATCTGTTATCCCTATCAAACATGCAACATTGGTTAACTTATTTCCGTAGATGCAACTGATGCTCGTGAATGGTATTTTTGCAGTTAACTTGGCTTATGGCTTATGGTTGAAGGGTTCTTCTCGTCAAACTTTAAGATGTTTGGTAAGCTGACTCATACTTATGAACTTCCTATCCTCATTCCACGATAAGCTCCCAAGTGTGGGATTTTTTAAATGATTACTTTGGAGCTCATTTACATGTACCTTTTCTTATTCTTCTGCAAGCAGTAGAGGCAACATGGTTATATCACTTAACATTAATATCTTATATATTTTCTGGGCATGGTCCACATAGAGATGTGCCAAAACATTCAATTTTTCATGAGTAGTCTGTGAGTTTCCTGGTACTGAAGTCTAGGAAATATCCTTTCAAATACCTGAGGTTAATGCTATACTGCTATGGTCTAATTTTTTTTTTTAACTTGACATGGAATCATGGCCTAAAATGCTTTACCGTGTGAATTTTTTTTTATCAGATGTAAAAAAGTTTCAGATGTAGCCTTTTGTGGATATTATTGCTGCGTATTAATTCCTTTGCATCCAGAATCCCAACTTTTTAACTTTTATTTTAAGTAAACTTATGTCTATGAGTTTTCTCTAGCTCTGTATCATGGGGTCACTAGACTTCAAGCTTAGAATTTGTTGTTCCTGGGTTAATTTGCTCAGCTTCTCTGTTGACTCGACTGTCTTTATTATTTTCCTGGGTTAACTTACTGATATCTTACCTCGTGTTTCATCTTCAAATTTCAGATTTTTGCTGCAATTATCTTTAGGTGTGATATGGTTTTGCTTCTTGGTCCTATTGGCCTAGAGCTATTGCTGGTACGTCTTCGTACTGCATTTTTATTGTACAAATTTTAGTTTAGATCTTATGATTTCCTTCATCAAACTATAAATCGTCAACGTGTTCTGTATTTGATGTCTGTGTGTGGGTCCAACCACGATGTGACATGGGATACAAGTTAGTTAATATGAAACAATATCTGCAATAGATATTTTCAAAGGAAACAAAACTTAGAAATGGTTAAAGTAAATACTCGAATTGATATCTATTACAGATTTTGTTTGATAATTGACTAACTGCACATGTCACGCTGTGATTGAACTACACATCCAAATCCCACAACAACCTGCATCAAATTTAATCACACAATTATGCAGTTCCCTTCAAGTGAATGAATAATGAATTTTGTGTAATTAGTATCTTAGATTCCGGATCCTTGTGTAAATACGTCATGCAAGGGATACTAGATAGTAATTACTGTTTAAATACTTGGTTACTATACATTGAGCTTTTTGTTGCCTGCTTCGTTTCTTAGCTAGTAGTGGTTAGGCTTATAAGGGCTTTGTACATAGTTTTGGGGCTGTAAAAAGTAGTCTGTTTTGTATCCATTGAATAATAATCTGTTGCAAATGTCAGAAAATGCTTTCTGTGGGTATCGATGTTAAGTTTTGATTTTAATGTAGAGTCTGCACTCAAATGTGGATGCATAGCATTGTGATTTGTAGCTCTTGAAGTGATCTGGATAAACACAATTTATTAACCTCTTATATTGGAGGCTGAATGCAAGTTGCAATCAGAATCCCACATAAGCAAAATTAAGTAACTTTTTCACATTTTCGTCATGCAACTATTCACTGGATTCAAAGCGTAGCATTACAATAAATATATTCTGTAGCTCCGCTAACTATGTAGATGTAGGATGCAGCATTGGAAACAGGATTTAGACTATAATGAGCATCTACACTAGGAGTACGACCAGCTTTTTATTTATTTTATATCAACAGCAGTTTTATCACAAAACAGCAAATTGGAGATCTCTTTTCAAACCTGCCAAAACAGGGAAAATTGCTTTTTCTGCTTATAAATATATTATTCGATGTTTGTTTGCATGACTAGAATGAACTTCAATTTTTTTGAGTATTTACTTTAACCATGCAGTCAAGATCAATATCAATTTGGGAAGCATTTAAATGCTGCATCTGCTTTACTCTATTGTGCATAGGTAGGTTCACAGCAAATTGAACTTTGGGTGTTTAAGTCCCTTGATCAACGAGTATGGAAAAAAAATATTAGGAGCATGTCCTGATGATATTCTTTTCCATACAGGTTTCACTATGTTGGTTGATACAGTTATGTGGCAGCATTTCTTGTGGCCTGAATTTGAAGTGTTCTGGTTTAACTCGGTTTTGAACCGGAGTTCGGAGTGGGGTGTATCCTTCATTATTCAGAAATTTGCTCATACTACGACAGCCCTAAAAGCTGTGCAAGTTCTTTCCTTTGTTTCTGTATTAGCTATAGAGACTCCCCAGTTTTTTCAGCAGCCCTAGCTAGATTATCTCTTGCATATGAATTTGCCTAATGCAATTAAACATATAGCTTTTTGTTAAGCGTAAGATATACAAATTTTATTTTGGATATTCTTTAACATTGCCGCCTCTCAGACACATGCTTTCCATTGGTACTTCACTTCAGCTCTTCCACGCTCATTACTTGCGGCATATCCTCTGGGTTTGGTGAGTTTGGAATAAGTAATGATAATGAAGTTCACGGAGTCATGAATGAACAAGGACCATAAATTACTTAACATTTTTGTTCTCTCTTGTTGCAGCTTGGTTTAGTGCTTGAAAGACGGATGCTGCGGTATATTCTTCCAGTTTTCTCATTTATTCTACTTTACTCAAAGCTTCCTCATAAAGTAACGCACTTAAGCTTTTAACATCATTTTCGTAAATCTGATGTAATCCAACTCCTTTTCAAGCGTGCTTGTATTTTAACTTCTATTGTTATCCTACAGGAGCTTCGTTTCATCATCGGCGCAGTTCCTATATTCAACTTGTCAGCAGCCGTCGCTGCTAGCAGACTGTAAGCGTTTGAGTTTTCTATGATATCAATTTTCTTAGGCTGAAGTAGGATTTATTATGTCTTTTACATTTTTCATAAATTTTCACCTGCAATATGTTAGAGAGATGGCATATGTGGAGTTAACATAATTAAAGTTGTCATTTCTTGCTTTAAGGAAAAGAACAAGATATATAAAGTTGTCTATTTTTTCTCTCCAGATACAACAACAGGAATAAGGGCGTTTGGAAGTGGTTTAATTTTGCTGTCTTTGGATCTCTTCTGATGAGGTGGGTTGAGTAATTGGTGTTGTTAACGATCATCATTGGTAACACATAAAATATTGTTACACACTCATGTCTCGTTTTGTTTTTCCAGTGTAGGATGCAGTCTTGTAATGTTCATGGCATCCTATGAAAACTACCCAAGTGGTTATGCTCTAAAAGCTTTACATCGGATGGGTGAGATCTATTTACAACCTTATCTAATCGTTAAGAAACATTGTATTACAATATGGATACCGAATCTCGTTAGAAACTTTTTCCAATCTGAGCTGATGCAAGTATTGCACCCTTTTACCCTTCAGCTTAGTCCATAGTGTTGATTCTGGAACATGCATGTAGATTGTAGACAAGATTTGGGATCAAATTATGGTCAGCATAAACTCAGCTGAAGCTCTTGGCCCTAGAGTTGGACACTTTTAACTTGGCAGTTTTATGCTGGAGTTTGCCCAAATAAAAGTCTCCTCATTATCTTCTACCCTAAGGGTTTTTAATTCTGTTATCCTTGTCCACCCATGAATGGCACTATATTCTTCTTTAGCGAGAAGGATTGATGCTTGAACTTCGGTTGATGTTCTGATGTATGTTTTAACAGCACCCGACGACAACAGTTTGAAAGATCAAATGGTCCACATTGACACATTATCAGCAATGAATGGAATTTCTCGTTTTTGTGAGAATAGCCCACCATGGAGGTATGCTCGTTTTACTATGATGGTATCCTGAATTGGTGCAGTTATGTAAATCCTGTAAATCAGCAGGTTAATAGGCAAGTTATCGGGTCTGGTATAGCCATCGCTAGGTACCGGCATGATATTGCAGGAAACTTCCAATATCAACCACTTAGTTTCCACATTTGATGAGAGATACAAGAGCAACTACTATTCTCATTTTGGCCTTCGTTACTATGCACATTGTTTTCATGAGAATATAAGTTACTACTCTGAATATGTCAAAATAATCATGATTCCATGTGTTAAGAGTTGATTTTAATAATGGGGAACTGTAATATGGAAGCAGGTATTCCAAAGAAGAGCAGATTCCCATTACGGAGTTTCAGCATCGAAATTTTACTTACCTTTTGAAGTGAGTATTTTCATTATCCGTTTTGGGTTTTTGTGAACCCACGGTCTTTACTTAATTGCCAACTTGAGGCGCCACATTATGATAGTGGTATGTACAGGCGAATCAACCAAAAACTAGACCTCGCTGATCTCTACTTTGTACTTCTATGACAGTGAACATTCTAGCATTGATGGATTCAAATGCTTACATGTCGTAGATGGCTTCTCGAGGCTTCGTTTGCAAAAAGGCTTCCCACCAGTCATACTGGTAACAGCGTAAACCCCTTCGTCTAGTTTATAAAAATTACACGACAACCACAACTCATTATGCTTGTTCTTGTTACGACTGCATTGTTGCAGGTGAAGGAACCCAGAGTATTTATTCACGGAAATATCAAGAACATAGATATTAAGCACTCAGGTTGGCCAGGTTGCCCTTGAGGTTTCAACTGCACCCATATATATTATATATATGGCACTGGTCGCTAAGATGACTTTGATAGGTTATGTCGCAGTGCCTAAAAACTACTGAATCTTTGGACAGGCTCGTAGTCGCACTTTCTGCCAAGTTAGCCTGCTTTTTTGTGGTTTCTGGTTCAGTAATGTGCTCAGGCTCCTTCCTCCTGAACGATAATCCTGTTAACGTGTTCACAAGTGACTAGGACTAACACTGAAAGTTATATTTTGAGAATTAACACTGAACTGGCCCAGTGTCAAGCCCATTATTGGTTTGCAGAATTTGCTTGGCACTGGGAAGATAATTCATGACCTTGGAAGACTGCACTGCTACGTTCAACTCCCGGTCCTAGGCGTCCGATTCGATTTGCTTGAGTTTTGCGCATTAGAAGTTTTAGAAACCTGGGGAGGTTTTGAAGTGTTATGCTTCGTCTTACACTGGTTGTCCCCAATTGATTTCCAGACAGAGCACAGTTATGCCATTATATTTATATGTACAATTCTTAATCTTACTGCAATCTCAAAGATGTTACAAATGGCTTACTGGAATTTTAGATAACCAAATAATGATTCAATGAAACCCTGTTATATCCGCAAGCGCACAGGTCAATAGTAATATATATAGCAAATGCGGTTCGTTCCCACAAAGAGTGTGAAATACTCTACCAACTAATACCAAAAATTAAATAATCAACAAGTTAATGTTTTAAGGATTTTTAAAAATTCGGAACAAAATGAAATGATAAATAATTTAGAGATAAACAAAACAACGAGTGTGGGTTATTAGGATTTTGGGTTTCCACCAATTAATTATGCAAACTCTACTAATCTTTAAAAGCATATTTCATGCTTTTCCAAATACTGTTTCTCCGCTATAGTTGTCTTCGCTTCATGAGTAGTGATTCTAAAGCATTACTTATCTATCCTTGCATACCACGTAAAGGGATTTAATCGAAGTACGCAGTATCAATTCAAAATCATAAATAATCTAGAGAATCACATCAACAATAGAATACCAAGCCAAATGAAAAAAAACTATTAATCAATCAACTCATTATTAAGCATATAAATATAGAGTTTTCATAATAAAATTGGGTTCTACCTAGACCCTAACATAGCTTTAGCTAGCCATGGCTTTCACAAAAAACCGTAAAAAGATTAAAATCAAATAGCTAAGCAAAAATGGAGAAGAAAAACTTCAAACCCTAGACTGCGAAACAGCCGTCTAGCCGCGCCTCCCCCTTCTCTATCTCTGGCCGTCGGCCTCTTCCTTTTTGTCTCCCAAAACCGCCTCCCTCTGTTTCTCTTCGTTTTGTTGATTTATACCTACTGCCTAAGGTACTGCGAAAGAATCCAAAATAAAACCCATCAAATATTTGTCTGCCAAGGCCCAGTCCACTAACAAACTCTCTTCCGAAGTCAGCAGCACCACTCTGATGAGTGATGCCTGAACTATTAAACTGCGTCACCGATTGAGAGTTTGAGACCCCAACCCAGTTTGCCCGGATAAGTGTCTTCACCCTTCTCCTGCTCCTGCCATCTGAATCTCGTTAGGGTCATAGCAGCAACGAAAGCTCACTTCGATCATCCCCGGCATAACTGGTCGCAGCAACAAACGCTTCAGCCAAATTCCCAAATCCGTGCAAACTCAGGCCACATCATTCTATTCCTTGTTCGTCTAAACTTATTTACAGCGACTAGTCAGGCCAAGTCATCTCTGTCCGTCTAAACTTATTCACCTGAAACGCACCACCAACTTGCTTCTCAGAACCAGCTCAACTTGAACCCCGTAATACCACTTAGAATTGGTCTCATTCCCATCTCCATTCATGCAAACACGATCAGTATATACTCCTCTATTAATGACAGCAAATCGAGTCTCGTGTCTGACTTTCCGGCACAGAATTCAGTTCATTCTCCACCTCGAGCTCTCTATGCAGCCACCAAATCAACACCAGTCCGAGAATAATCATTCCATTTCCATTCAGTCAAAGCTTCTTCCAAGAACTGCTCTGATTTCGACAGGAAATACCCCCCAGAAATCTGTACGTGAACCATGCATCATTGCCTGTACTTTGTTGTTTCTAATCATTTCCTAGCCGAGATACAACTGAACTTCTACAGCTCCTTGTATATCCGCATCTCCCTGTTATTATGATAAAAACTGCCAGACGGCCACCATCACCACTTCCATTAAATTCACACATGCATCACCTAGCTTTGCTGCTCCATTCGATAACCACCATTAGCCCACTGACTCTGCATTTGAAACTCATCTTCTTCCTTCGCAGCTGTCTTTTCTTCTTCTCTGAACGGAGTACCGAGCTATCAACTCAGCCAACACCCCCATCACTGCCTTCCATTAATCCCAATTCAGACCATCTGTACAGGGCTACAATCACTGGCAGTACCATCTTCTTCAACTGGTCGAGCAGTCATTACTTGTCTTTAGTTCTTCAATATCACTAACCCAGACCATCATTACTAACGCCAGTTAACTCGTTGCTGCAATTAGGCAAAACTCATTCAGCTGATAACCACGTCGACCATCTCTGACCAGTTAACCTTTATCCTCTCGCACACGATCAACCCTGGCAGCAGCACTCAACTTCAGCCAACTACTGTTTCATGAACGTCTGATACTCTGGTCATCTGAAGTTCTTCATCACCGAACAAACCCATCGACCAAACACTCATCTGTGCTTCCACAACGGCAGCCAACATCAGTTTCACAGAAATCCCACTGTGGCAATCGAGACGCCTCCACTGACTCTGTATGTTCTTAGCTTCCGACCCTTCAAATTCTTCTCAAACCCGTCGTTTACAACCATCTAGTACAATCAACATCTCGACCAAACACCTCATCTAATCACCCCATCTCTGCCAGCAATGACCACAACAGCAACTCCATTCTCCTTCATTTCTTACATTCCTCCCTGAACATAACTCTCGAGACAACACCAGCATCTCATGTAACTGGTTTGCTTCCCATTCATTCTCCATAGATATCTTCAATTCCGTCTCGACCTTGTCCAACACCAGAAACGCAAGTAACTTGTGTACTGCCGGTTTAGTCTCCATCAACGCTGTTGTTCGCATCAAACAATTGAGAACTGCACCTTTCATTAACTTCTCACATTGTCATCGCTAACAGCTTTCGAATATGAACTCCACTGCCGCCTGCAATTATTTAGCCAACGAGACCACGCCATCGGATTTGCTTTCCTCATCATCTGTATATTTCCACGAAATCATCATCTCGGACCTTCGTCTTAGCTGCCCAGCAATACAATAATGGCAGCAGCTTTAGTTTGTCTTCCATGTATATACGTCCACCACCAGTTTCGCTTTTGTTGTCCTCATATTCTCCTGCGTTTTGCTGCCATAACCATGATGATATCACCACCAGCTACCAGTGCCTGCTATTAAATCTCCTCCATTGGATGTTGTTGTACTGTTGAGCAGCGATTCCATGTCATTTTTCACTCCGCAGCCTTGTTCTGATCTTCCATTTGATTCTATCAACAGCACCAACTTTCCATGCAGTTTCCATCGTACTCAATTCATTAAAAGAAAACGTGGTAATAAAGTTCCACGTCTCCCTGCCGACTTGTGCAGCTCACGTACTGATTCTCTGGTCGTGTGACCTCATGCTGCTGATATATAGTGATGATACCAGGCCAGCTATATTTTTCCATTTTCATCGCAAACGATAATTAACTTCTGATTAAACAGTTTTTACTTCCTTGGTTGGTTTCGCTAGCACTTTCTACAAAAGCAATAAAACAATATCATTAGCCAAAATATTAAATCCTAGCGAATATAAATATGAGTGTAAAATGTAGCACTTACGTGCTTATCACTTACCAACACTCCAATGTCATTTCTTTCAAGCGGGTTTGAAACCGGTGATAAACAGTAATCCATTTCTAAATAAGAGTTGTTATCACTTTCATTTCTAAGCTTAAAAAAAATGATACTCCATCTGTTTCTGGAAAAAAGTGTTACTTTCATAATGGGCATCATAACGTGAAATTCGCATAAATAAAACGGAAAATCTGTTTGGTTAAGGATCTAAGGACCGTTTTTTGTTCTTTTAATTTCCAAAAACGTTAAAAACAAAGAAAAAGAAGGTGACAATAACGTGTTTGGTGCAGGTGTTTTCTAAATCCGTTTTTTTTTTGATAACTTTTTATTTCCGAAAACAGAAAAACGTTAAAAAATTTCGTTTTATACTGTTTTCTTTTCTCAGTAAACCCTAACAAAATCTCATTTCCAAAAAGAGTACAGACAGGTAGCTGCTGCTGCATGAAGAAGAAGAAGTGAAGTGCTTCTTTCTCTGCAACAAGGTATCTTCTCTCTCTCTGTCAGTTTCTATTTCGTCTTGGCTATTTGATTTCCCAGGATTCTGATTTTACTTTAATCTGAAAAAACAAGAAGAAAAAGTAGTATTGGATGCTAATTTCTGATTTTGCTATGAGCCTGTTTAAGATCGAATATGGTATGAAATTAAATCGATTAGATAGTTTATTGCTAATGGTTGTCTACCCGAAGTAAATCAAATCGTTGCAAGCGATTGTCTAGCAGAAAGTGTGGGTGATTTCCTATGATGTTTGGAGATTATCTAGATTAGAGACTTGTTAAGTTGTAGATAGTTCATTGCAAGTGATTATCGTCTAGCCGAAGTGTCCAGGTTACCATTCAAGTCACACCCATTAATCACATTTGAATATAAGTAAGGTTCAATTTGCTGATTTTAACTTCAAATGTGGCCTAAACAAAATAAAAGAGGACTTACTAGTAACATGTGATTTGATAGAGAATATGTGACCTAAACTGCTCAAAACAGACAAACTGCGACTGGTTCATCAAACATTATACAGCATTACTGGAAATTCATTTTTTTATTTTGATTTCATAAGGCAAGGTTAAATTACATTCTGGGCCTTTTGTTGAGTGCACATTTCATAATCTAGCTTCTCAAGACTCTTCGATATTCATAGAAAATTAAAGTTGTTCCATGCAGAATCAAATTTTAGAATGACTATTTTACTTATCATTAATTTTGCTTATCAGTTATCACGTCTGCTATTTTTATACTGAATAGGTTTCATCAGAATCATACAGATGCATGTAAATCTATGCCTTCTTTGTTTATGATGTTTAGGTTAACGTACCCAGATTGTTTCTAGCCTATCAGTATCTTAGCTCCATCTTCTTTGTTGGCTCCATCTTCTATATATCTGCTTTTTATCAATCAGTACCATGGAATTTGGTTGCTTGTTAGTTCTGAATTATGGTAACTGTATTAAGACTTATTTCTATTTGCTAATTTTCCTAATAACATCATTTAATTCTGAATGCAATTTGAGAAATTGAGTTCATTTGGAGGTTAAGTTCAAACATCAAAAGAAGCTTGGTTGTGACTCAATAATATTTTTTTTTTTTTTAATTATTCAAGGTTATGACCTTTGGAATGGTTTTCTCTTTTCAGGAACATTTGCCTCTAATTGATTTCATTCTAACTATCGTAGCTGGCAAGAAATTTCGTAATCAACATCCCCAGAGGGATTGTCTTAGTGCATGCCAAATCTCAGGTACTTGTCTCCACATGTTCTAAATGACTCATGTACTAACACCTTTTAACTTTAAAAGATTGCGCTAAACGCTATGATATAGTCCCTCCATTCAAAGCCAACATTTTCAATGGTAGTAACACACTGGAATGTTTCATCGAAGTTGAAAACCACCGGAAGACATTTCTATACAGAATGATTATGTGTTAATATAATTTAATAACCTTATTTGTCTGACTGCTTTTTTTATTGGAGATCGGGGTTTAGCCTCATTGTAGAATGAGAAGGTTGTAGTTAGATGCTTAGAGCATAAAACATGGAAGAACTTTATGAAGGTTGTGACTCTTGTGAGTTACGTCTTGCCATTGAGAGTTATGGGCACCAAGGCTTGGCCTGTTTCCGAATCGTTTGAAACCCACCTACTTAAAGCCTTTTTTGGGTATTCTGGTTTAGGCCAGTAGCCACCACTCACCAAACCACGTATTGCCAATTATATAATGCGCAGGTCTCTAGAGTATTCAGACAGTAGATAACCGTTGGTGTATTTTTATTAGGGGTCCCAAATTCTTTTTATAGTTCAGCACAAATGATTGGATCTTTCTTTGTTTCACAGAGCTAACTGTTTGAAAGGTCTGTATTGAAAGTTTTAATTTTTGATTCAGTTCAGTTAACCCAATGGCTGTTGCGGGGGAGATTACAGTTGGGCAGTTCTTGCAGGTATGATCAGTTATATTCTCTTTTTCTACAAGTATTTGGAGTATATACATATAACCTTCTGTCAATTAATTGATTTTTCTTCTACAGGGTTCACAGAGGCAAAATATTTTTTTGCAACAAAGTCTCCGTAAACGAAGATGCCAGCTGCTTTGGGGTTCGTTACAAAGACAAAGCCCTTCAAAAGGGATAATCAATAGAAGTCTTCTATCATCATCAAGGACCCTGCCTCTCCTAAAGCCCAGAGCAGTGGTTTCAGGAAATGTGGGCAGTTATACGGATGCAGACTCTGTTGAGACTGAACAGTCGATTGACAAAGTCATACATTTTTTCCGGATCCCATTTCTTCAAGAGAGTGCAACTGCGGAGCTTCTTAAATCAGTTCAGACAAAGATCTCAAGTCAGATCATGGGTTTGAAAACTGAACAGTGCTTTAATATTGGAATAAGTGCAGAGCTCTCAAATGAAAAACTGGAAGTGCTTAAATGGCTTTTGGGAGAGACGTACGAGCCTCAAAGTTTAGGGAGTGAGAGTTTTCTTGATAAGGAAAACCGGAAAAGTATTTCTTCTATGGTTGTCGAGGTTGGACCTCGTTTGTCTTTTACAACTGCATGGTCTGCTAATGCTGTATCAATTTGCAGAGCATGTGGCTTGACGGAGGTTACCCGCTTGGAGAGATCCAGACGGTACATATTAACTTTTGGTCCCGGAAGCAGTGGGCTAGAGGAGCAACAGGTTGCTGAGTTTGCTGCAATCGTTCATGATAGAATGACAGAGTGTATCTATCCTGAGAAGCTAATATCATTCAAGACAAGTGTCAAGCCAGAAGAAGTTCAGTACATCCATGTTATGGAGAGAGGACGGGAAGCTTTAGAAGAGATTAATGAGAAGATGGGTTTAGCATTTGATGAGCAAGACTTACAGTACTACACTAGGCTTTTCAGGGAAGACATAAAAAGAAATCCAACAACCGTAGAACTCTTTGATATCGCGCAATCCAACAGTGAGCATAGTAGACACTGGTTTTTCAATGGGAATCTTGTTATAGATGGGAAACCCATGAGTAGCACACTATTCCAGATTGTGAAGAGCACTTTGAAGGCTAACCCCAACAACTCTGTTATTGGATTCAAAGACAACTCAAGTGCGATTAGAGGTTTCCTGGTGAACCAACTGCGCCCGACTCTGCCTGGTTTGACTTGTCCTTTAGACACAAGTGCTCGAGACCTTGATATTTTATTTACTGCAGAAACCCACAACTTCCCATGTGCTGTAGCACCGTATCCTGGGGCTGAGACAGGGGCAGGAGGTAGGATTAGAGATACCCATGCAACAGGAAGGGGTTCTTATGTCGTGGCCTCCACTGCTGGTTATTGTGTTGGAAATCTTCACATTGAAGGTTCATATGCCCCATGGGAGGATACGGCGTTCAAGTACCCATCAAACTTGGCTTCGCCACTGCAGATTCTTATTGACGCAAGTAATGGTGCATCAGATTATGGGAACAAATTTGGTGAGCCCATGATTCAGGGGTACACGAGAACCTTTGGTATGAGACTTCCTAACGGGGAGAGGCGGGAATGGTTAAAGCCAATTATGTTCAGTGCAGGTATTGGGCAGATTGATCACACCCACATAACTAAAGGAGAGCCTGATATTGGAATGCTAGTTGTGAAGATTGGGGGTCCAGCATATCGAATTGGGATGGGAGGTGGTGCTGCATCTAGCATGGTTAGTGGGCAAAATGACGCGGACCTGGATTTTAATGCTGTACAACGAGGAGATGCAGAGATGGCACAGAAGTTGTACCGAGTTGTTCGTGCTTGTATTGAGATGGGGGAGAAAAACCCAATTATCAGTATCCACGATCAGGGTGCTGGTGGAAATTGTAATGTTGTTAAGGAAATTATTTACCCAAAGGGTGCCGAGATTGATATCCGGGCGATTGTTGTTGGTGACCATACTATGTCAGTTCTAGAGATATGGGGTGCTGAGTATCAAGAGCAAGATGCATACTGGTGAAGCCTGAAAGTCGTGATTTATTGCAATCAATTTGTAAAAGGGAAAGGGTGTCTATGGCTGTTCTTGGAACTATCAGTGGTGAAGGACGAGTGACACTAGTAGACAGCTTTGCTACAGATAGGTGTCGTTCGCTTGGACTGCCTCCTCCCCCTCCTGCTGTGGATCTTGAGTTAGAAAAGGTGCTTGGAGACATGCCTCAGAAATCCTTCGAGTTTACTAGGGTTGATCCTATAAGAGAGCCACTTGATATTGCCCCAGGGACGACGTTAATGGATTCATTGAAGAGGGTATTGCGACTTCCTTCTGTGTGTTCGAAACGTTTCTTGACAACAAAAGTTGACAGATGTGTAACGGGTCTTGTAGCACAGCAGCAAACGGTTGGGCCGTTGCAACTTACTCTTGCTGATGTTGCAGTCATTGCTCAGTCATATACTGGGCATACTGGTGGTGCATGTGCTATCGGGGAGCAACCAATCAAGGGTTTGCTAGACCCAACTGCTATGGCTAGATTAGCTGTTGGGGAAGCACTTACAAATCTTGTTTGGGCTAAGATTACTTCTCTTTCTGATGTTAAGGCTAGTGGGAACTGGATGTATGCGGCCAAGCTTGATGGGGAAGGAGCAGCGATGTTTGATGCTGCTAACGCTCTGGCAGAAGCGATGATTGAACTTGGTATAGCGATAGACGGAGGAAAGGACAGTTTGTCCATGGCTGCCCATGCTTCTGACGAAGTCGTAAAGGCTCCTGGAAATCTTGTCATCAGTGTATACACCACTTGCCCAGATATAACATTGACAGTGACACCGGATTTGAAGCTTGCAGATGATGGTGTCCTGATACACATTGATTTGGGCAAGGGAAAACGCCGGTTAGGAGGTTCCGCTCTTGCACAAGTGTTCGACCAAGTTGGTGATGATGCCCTGACATTGATGATTTCCGCACCTCAAAAGAGCCTTCGAAGTTGTACAGCAGCTGCTTACAGATGGATTGATATCTGCAGGTCATGATATTAGTGATGGTGGTTTGATTGTGTGTGTTCTTGAGATGGCATTTGCTGGAAACTGTGGGTTGCATCTTGACCTGAATTCACACGGTACGAGCCTCTTCCAAACTCTCTTTGCAGAAGAGCTTGGTCTTGTCCTTGAAGTTAGCAAGAAGAACTTGGATACAGTTAGAGGAAGGCTTCGCGAGGCCCATATTACTGCTGAAGTCATAGGGCAAGTAACTGGATCACCCATGATAAATCTATCTGTAGATGGGGTAACTCAGTTGGAACAGGAGACATCTCACCTAAGGGACATGTGGGAGGAAACTAGTTTTCAGCTTGAGGGGTTCCAAAGACTGGCTTCATGTGTTGAGTTGGAAAAAACAGGATTGAAAAGTAGGCATGAACCTTCATGGAATTTATCCTTCACTCCAGCTTTTACAGATAAGAAATGGCTGGCTGTGAAATCTAAACCAAAGGTGGCTGTGATTAGAGAAGAAGGGAGTAATGGAGATCGGGAAATGTCTGCTGCATTTTATGCTTCTGGCTTTGAGCCTTGGGACATCACTATGTCGGATCTCCTTAGTGGAGCCATCTCCCTTGATGAGTTCCGGGGGATTGTGTTTGTTGGAGGTTTCAGTTATGCAGATGTATTGGACTCAGCGAAAGGTTGGTCAGCCTCTATACGGTTTAATCAACCTCTTTTAACCCAATTCCAAGAGTTCTACAATAGGCCTGACACATTCAGCCTTGGAATTTGCAATGGATGTCAACTCATGGCCCTACTGGGATGGGTTCCAGGAGCCCAAGTTGGTGGCGTCCTTGGTGAGGGTGGTGACCCATCACAGCCGAGGTTCATCCACAATGAATCAGGTCGATTTGAATGTCGTTTCACAAATGTGACAATTGGGGATTCACCTGCAATAATGTTCAAAGGAATGGAGGGTAGCACATTGGGTGTGTGGGCTGCTCATGGTGAGGGGAGAGCTTATTTCCCTGACGTCGGAATTCAGGATCATGTCCTTAACTCTAACCTAGCTCCAGTGAGATATTGTGATGATAGTGGGAGGGTAACAGAGGTTTACCCTTTTAATCCTAATGGGTCTCCCTTGGGAGTGGCGGCAATATGTTCTAAAGATGGAAGGCACCTTGCGATGATGCCTCATCCAGAGCGATGTTTCCTAATGTGGCAGTTTCCATGGTATCCGAAGCACTGGGACGTGGAGAAGAAAGGCCCTAGCCCGTGGCTGCGAATGTTTCAAAATGCACGAGAGTGGTGCTCTTAAGACAGGTCAAAGATAAAGAATTACCTTCTCTTTTTTTTGTCTTTTTTTTGTGTGTGTGCCTGTATGCGTGTGTGAGGGATAGAAGCTCTTATTCTCATTCTGATTATTTGTTTCCATGCTGGGTTTTGTTTTGTGTTTAGATGGATTGGTTGCTGTATTAGGTGGAATGAAGAAAAGGATTCTCTCCGACCGTGGCTCGAAATGGTATCTCTATTCTCCCCCGTGTTATTATTCCTACTTGCGTTACTTTGTTCTATTGTTTCATTAAACTAGAAAGAATGCCTTATGGTCATAGATTTATAGATTGGGGATATAGTGGAATGTGTTGAATAGCATGATTAACTGGAGCCATGGCGTCATACATACAGCCTGCAAGTGTGTGAAATCTTTGTACAGCAACCAAATAGTTAAACTAATTTGAATGAGAAAAGAAGAAAAAAGACTGTATTAGTAATAAAAGTCGATCAGATAAATACACTCGGGTGAATAGATATAATAACCTGATCAACTGTCTTTGTATTTCGGTTTTCTTCGATTCTGCATGCAAATTATAAAATATTTATATTGTAGTCTAAGGAATCACATGTGCAGACATGAAGAAATATTTCTTTCCCTTTCATAAGCCTTTTGATTTTTGGTACTATCTGTCATCAATAGTTTTCTTCTTCTGATGGTGTGTGAATAGACGTCTGGATTCCCCAGTGGTTCTTGGTTTTAGCTTCTCTTAGCTATATAAATCGCTTAGTAGCTCACTTTTAGCCTTCTTACATGCTCAGTCCTTCCCTTTTAATTTTAAAACCTCTTTTTTTAACGTATCTTTTCCCTTTTTATGTTGCAGAAAATTTGGTTTGAGATGCAATACATAGTTGGCATATGAACTATACGATCTTAACGACATGAAGTGATTGGGAAGAACAACAATTCACAGGGAAAATCATTTGCTTGTTCTAGATGTTCATTATGTTGATTTCCCCTTTTTAAGTTCTATGTCTTCTATAGAGTACTCTGAATCTTTTTTTCCGTGTTTTTTTAGTAAAGTTCAGAAAGGGACTTATGATTAATAAAATGATTCGAGTGGTTCTCTACTTTTCAGTGTCCATTTTCTAATTCTAACCTCGTCGCCGCATGCATATACAGAAAATCTACTCAGTCCAAACAAACCTTATAGAGCCAACTTTCCTTGGCAAGAGGATCAGGTTCTGCTGGATCTGGTCTTGGTGATTTTTTTTTTGGTGCCATGTTGATTCATCTCACCACTTCTATGACTTTGTTCAATGTTGAAGTCATATGATTTCATCTCCTTGTTGAAAGATGCGTCTAATATTGATTTATGTAGGGTTTGTATTATTAGGCCACGATGCTCATCCATGTACAGTTTTCCTGGATTGATGTCAAGGTCAAGTTCATTTGGCTCAAGGTAAATCTTTCGAATTTTTTTTTTGATACCATCTCTTGCTTCATTTCCTGAAGTGGGTACTATCTCGCATCAATAGTTTTCTTTTCTTCCTTTCTATAATCCTTCCTATTTGCATGAGCAGTTAGTCTGACCTTTAAAGGTAGACCGTTACACACATCGTTTCACAACGAGGGATATCAAAGTTATCTTTTACCCGAAGAATCTGCTCGTCTAACTCCTCAATTGTGCTTGAGCAGCTATGCTCTGCACATCGGATCACCAGTCTAGTCTGCACATGTATCTCATGGTCAGTTACTAAACATGATGAACAGGACTAATATAAATGTGCACTGTCTTCTACTGACCTGTCCATTCCCTTATTTCAGGTGCTTGAAATTGGCTGATAATCTTCAGTGCTTGTTGTTTTCCTATCTTTTTACCTTTTTAGCCAAAAAAGGAAAGAAAAGATGGTGGGAATGGTTGATTTTTCAGTACAAGTGCAGAACCATAGTTGTACGGAACTCCTAAATTAACATCCACCTTTCTTTTGAACTGATGAGAAACGTAGATGTTGTTACTATTATCCATCTATTGTTCCGGAAAATTGCTGTACGGTTGAAAGGTTGTTGTCAAACTTTGAAGTTTTCTTTACATATACAGGTAGCTGATGACAAGAGCTGAAGACATTTCAGCCTCTGATCAGGAGGTACTATCTAGGCTTTCACTCGGCTCGATATTGTTGTGGAGAGCGCACGTGTTTAGCAGATATGGTGTCGCCTGTGATGATCGAACAAGTGAGTTCAAAGCTTTTGCAACCAATTTACAGTGATGATCAGCCAATTTCAACCACAATGCACGTCCCTCTTACTATCTTTGATAGGCTAGCATACGACCAATATGTACCGTCACTATATGCTTATAAACCACCAAACCCATCACAGTGTTAGAACGAGGACCTCAGAAGGCGTTATCGGAGTACCGAGAATGGACTGGTAGGTTCGGTGAAGATGATAATGGCCGGACTATAATTTTACTCAGTGATGAAGGTTTGAGGTTCATTGAAGCATCAGCTGACTGCACCCTTGATCAGGCTATGCCTTTTACAGTTCCCACCTTTCAAAAGCTTAGCCTAAGCTTCGAGGGACTGAAGGAATTGGCTCTAGTTCAGGTCACAAGATTCACCTGTGGGTCCTTAGTTTTGAGTTTCTCGTCGAACCATATTGTGGGTGATGGATTACTTATGAGCAAGTTCATGACTGCTTGGGCACAAGCTTGTCGTGGAATCGAGATCCACCCACGTCCTCTGCATGACAGAAACATATTTGTTCCTCGAAACCCGTACAATATCAAGTTCGATCATACAAGTTTTGAGATAGCAAAGAGGAAGCTCAGTAATGATTTTATGATGCCTCATTACACAAGATGATTTGATACACCAAGTTCTTCACTGCACACCGGAGTTTATAGCCAAACTAAAGAGCAAGGCTTCATCACCTTTTGCAGATGATAATGGTGGTGGCCTTACGGCAGCCTATAGCACCTTTGAGTGCTTGGTTGCTCATTTATGGAGGGTGATTACAAGGGTTCGAGGACTTCCTGATTCTCAGAAAACATATGTGAAGATCTCAGTGAACGGGAGGAGTGGGTTGAGCCCTCGAGTTCCCGATGAGTACATTGGCAATTTAGGGAAGAACCTTTTGGATGAATGTTTGAGCCAAACAACAGAGTTGATACACGAAGCAGTGACGAAGGTGAATGATGATTACTTCAAATCTTTTATCGACTTTGCAAATGAAAATCTGCACGATGATAGTCTGATGCCACTGAAAACTGACCACATGACAGTGCCATCCGTATGGCCCAATGTGGAAGTCCAAAGCTGGCTTGGCTTTCCATTCAATGATTTGGATTTCGGCACGGGCAAGCCGTTCACTGTAATGCCTTCATTTGATCCTTGGGAGGGTCAAATATACCTGGTTGGTTCCGTTACAGGTGATAGAAGCATAGATGTGCATGTAACTTTGTTCCAGCAACAGCTCGCGCTCTTCGAGCAAATTTGCTACAACATCGACTAGATATTTATGTTTTTCCTGTATTTTCTTAGCTGTTGTATTGCATCTCAAAACATCAATTATGAGAAACAAATTCAGGCTTGAATACCCCTCCATCTTTATAGAAAACATTATCATAATTTAGAGCTTTTTAGTAGCAAAAAAAAACTAACAGTTGCTAAGCTCGAAATCTCCCAAGCCCGACTGGAGCCAAGGTATAGAACATAAAATCCCTTGAGCCTGACTGGGGGTTTACAGTTCCAGAGTCTGAAGACATAAAGTTCATGCCCAAGTGAGAGCCAAGTCCTAACATAGTAGGGCGTTAAAACGTCTCATAAAAAGACTCGCACTGTAAGCCAGAGCCACCAAGGGTCCAAGACACAACATACGGAAAGAAAAATAACCTAAAACGGTAGTAGAACAGGTACAATGAAAGACTAATTTATTCTATTTCATCAGTTCTGTATAGTTTGTTCTTAACAGTTGCTAAGCATCCATTCCACATTTATATATATACCCCAGAACCACCAAAATGCAGTAAACCATGGTTTTAAAGAGCAGGAAAAAAAAAGACTTTTCTGGAAACGTTGAGTGGGCAATTGAACTACTACTTTATTACTTTCAACAGAGAGACTGACAGTAAGGAGACCTAATGGATAACTCACCTCTATCGAACAGTGAAATTTTTTATGATGGTGAGGGCGGGGCTTTGATGTGGTGTTACAGTCCTGCTCTAATGTGAAACGTGAACTGTTGTACATCAGCTACAAACTCCCTTAGGTTCTTTGTGCTGGAAAGCGTCAGTTGGGGAGAGAAAGGGATATGATGTCTTGCGGTTATTGTTATTGATGCATGGACAAGGACGACCTTGGGAGTATGGAGTTGGCTAGCTCTTCATTCATCTTCACTGGAAGTGGTGGCATCTGCTTCATTATTCCTGGCATGTTGTTCAAGCTGTACAACATGCAAATGGGATGAAAGTTAAAACACATGTCAAAATAGAACCGAGAGGACCATCTTAATAATAAGTCTGAGATTTTGAATCTCGAATTCAACATCATCCTTGATCACGTGCTGGTTGCTACTTAGACAGATAACTAAATATCAGCAACGCAACTGTGATAGAGTATAGTTAGGAACTTAAATGTAAGGCGAAGGGGTGAACCGTAGGGTAATAGACTGGTCATGTAAGTAACAACAAAAAAAAGGAAGTTCAACAACTCTTCGGAACTTAAAGTTGGACAAAACGTTAGACAATATAACTCCTGAAGTCCCAATAAAATGGCACCCTCGAGAGCAACTCCACTGAGTTTGGTCTAATCGAACTCAGTGATGAATAGCAAGAGAAAACCAGGATCTATGTCAGTTTTAAAATTTGGCTTAATTCAATTTTCCGTTTGTCTGGTACTAAACGAGAGAAAGAACCTAGACAGATTCCACCCTTGTATGTACGATAATAATTTATTTGTTAATTAATGCCAACCCAGGTTCACATCCTCGGGTCCCAGAAAGACAGAACAAAAGCATAAGATAATGAAGAAAGAAAAGAAACAGCAACATACTCATTCAAGATGCTAAGAATGTTGTCCCGAGTTTGGCAAAACAGATTGATGTTTTCCTGATACTGCAGTAAACAGAAAGATAAAAGATAAGCTCAGGGTATCATTTCGGCTAATTCATTCAACAATTCGATGAATTCTTACCTGCAATCCAGAATCTCCTCAAACCCAAAAAAATAATTCAGCCACAGCAAAAATGAGCTTACCTGATAAGACGCAAAATTTGCAGATATTTGATTGAAGACCTGTGCATTCTGCTCAAGCAGCTGTCCTGTTGCGCCACCAATGGCTGGAGGCAATAAATAAACACATTTTGTCAGTGATGCGTACAATCCAAATATACCTTTCCCTTATCAACTGGCCATGTTTATATTCTTTCACAATAGAAGAACTGTCATCAAATCCATGAACATACCTTTAAAGGAAATGCCATCGTCGTTGTCCATGGGCATCATGGGCATCGCATATGGAGGAACATTGGGTCGAACTGCTAGGTGAGATGCTGACTTTGTTGAGGGATCAGCAATTTTTTCCTACATGTCCATTGATAAAGATTCGTTTTGATGAGTGGAAAAGGATATCTCAATTAAGAACCACTGAAAGTTGGAATTGGCTGATGTAGGAAAGTCTCAGATGCTTTAGTCGGTCTTTTGGAAACTATAAAGCCAAATTTTTGAGCACCTATTGCTGCCAAAGTTTGCATATGCGAGGACTCAAAATTCACACATTTACATACTTCAGAGCACTTAGATATCACTTTCTCTTGCATAAGTTAGAGAATCAATCTCTTGTACAGGAAGTGAAAATCCCTAAGCAGCTCACTGGACGGCAACTATGAATGTCAATCTCTGCTGCTACTACATCCATACTCACTTTACAGTCACCTCAGAAGCACAAGCATGAGTACATACACATAAATACCCCGCACATAGCAAAAAATAAAACAATGCATCTTACCTTTCGGTCTTTGCTCTTCCTCGATGGATTATGGTCGTCTTTCCTTCTCTTGCCATTCTCCTTTTTCTGGAAAACAGAAGTATCCTTGATACAACAAAACTTAACACGAAATGGAAATAACATGCAAGTGACTTCTTTGTTAGAAATCAAAGTTACTACAAATAATAAGCAGGTAACTAAGTGGAAGAACTCACGGTCATCCATCTGCAACGAAGTGCAATGTCACGCGCCGTCTTATCTGGCAATTCCATTGCAATCTTTGCACAACGCACTAGAAACGTGTCCGCGGCATACCTGATAATTGCAATAAAATGTAAGACATCTCCCAGTAAGTTAGGTTACCATAAAAAGCTAATGCATAAGTGAGCATACAACTTATCCAATGTCAAAAACCATGATAAACAACCAAATCCAAGATTCAACAGGAGTAATTCAACAAAATCTTATCAAAAATTGAATAATTTGGAAGTAATCTTGGACTTGGAGTAGTACTTACTTGGTAAGACCATCTTCAAAGATTGTGAGCTCCTCAGGTGTCCATTTTAAAGCTAAACCAGGAACAGGAGCATGTTTTAGCCCTTTTAACATACGGATATAATCTTCACTATCAACCGGAACAGCTGAATTTCCATTAGTATTATTAGGGTTTCCAACACCACCACCATTCACAGCTCCATTAGAATTATGATTATGACCATTACTAGGGTTGTTTCCACCACCACCACCAGCTTCTTGATTCCCAGATGGGTTTGCACTTGCAGCCATAATTGTAACCAAAAATCAACTGAAAAAGAAAACCCAAAAAACCCCAAATTTCAGAATTGTCTACCAAATCTCAATAATTCCCGCCAAATTTGTCTGCTTTCTTTAACTCTCGTAAAAACCCAAACCCTAGAAACTCATAATTCAAACCCAGAGACTGAAGAAAAAGAAAGAAAGAAAGAAATTTTGTAAAAAAACAGAGGATGAATTTGGGGAATTTTAGACTGAAGGGAGCTCCACAGAAGAGGCTTTGTCTGAGAGGGAAAGATTTGTACGGAACCAAGAAAGGAGAAATTTTAGTTGCTTTAAATCTCTTTTTTTCTGTTAATGGAAAAATTGAGAAGTGTTTATATAAATGAGAAATTGCTCAGGAAGAAAAGGGAGGTAGTACAAGTTACGATTTTGTCCTTGAGGGAAAGACGTATTGACTAGAATCTCTCTGGGATTTTTTGAGATGAACGAATCGGGAAAAATAATTAAAATACTCACGAGAAACTCAGCTGAGTTGTAATGGATCGGTTTGAATAATGATTCGATTCGGTTACGTGTGTTTTTGTATTTTTACTACTCCAACTCTAAACGACGACACCCTTGCTTGTCTCGATCCGATTCCGACTATGTTGGTTTTCTTCTGACTTGGTACCTGATTCGTTTTCGAGTCAGATGCCAGATCTGACTTGAGATTTGAGTCAGACCTAGTCTCTGACTCGGACCAATTTGAGTCAGGTAATAAAATACCACTGATTCATGTGAACAAGCTACTAACTCATATTTTTAAGTTAAATGAGTCAGATCTAATTCAAAAAACAAACGTATCGAATCAGATCTAGATGAGTCATGTGATTTCAGTCAGATCCAGTTGAGTTGTGTGAGTCAGAAGAAAACAAACATGATCCTTAGTTTGTGTCAGATCTGACTTGCAATTTAATTCAAACTTGCTCCGTATGCCTTATGGGACCAACTCATTGACTCGCAATCTGATTTAATGTCTGACTCGGTGCGAGTCAGATTATTATTTTTTTGACATTTGGCTGACTTGGCTCACACACGAGATTTTCAAAGCAATGAAGAAATGGTGCATTGTCGGATTCTGTGCTTGTATTGTTATTTGTTTTATAAAGAATCTAGTTTTTGATATTCGAATAATAGTACACTTGATTTGTTATTTTTTGCTTGGGATACTTATCCTTGGTACCATACGATGATGAGTCGATAACTCTATCGAAACTCCACACAATAAAATAACATATCAGCATCAGAAAACGACTGGACTGTACGGCGACGTATTTGTGTACAAGTTGTATTCGGAGACGTACCCAATAATTCAAACTTCAAGATTGTGTAGTTGGTTACGTACGGAGTTCAACATTGCACTGGCCTGCCATTCCAAGTACTGTGCAAGGTTTATAATAGTATGGTTCTGCTAACAAAACTACCGACCCTAAACTCGTCATAAATCCATGAGTAGAACTCAACTCGAAAATCGGTTGACTAGACGAGGGAACTCATTGACTTATAAACTACCAATTAAGCCCATCTAACCAATGTGGGACTAGGATCCCAACAAAAACATTGGGTTACAACAACAAAAAATTCAGACACAGGAGAACAGTACAAAACTTCTGCGCAAGTTGGGATTTTATTCCTCTTTAATGCTTCAATGACAGAACAACCCTGGTATATTTCAGACTTTCACAGTTCAGCCAAACCAACCCGATTACAGTATACCAGGTTAGGTTGACTGAAACTGTTTTACTGAGAACATTCTGGTTCTTGATTACAGTTATCCAGCAGTTATTAATCAACTGCGGATAAACCTGGTGCATCAAAGACACCCCAAACCAATATAGATAACTAATGCAGATATTCTTCTGATCCGTGCATTGCCAATACCAAAAGTGGATCATAACTGAATAAAGATGATGATTTACCATTTGTTTGTAATGTTAAGAGAAGTCTCGGAAATTTTCAGCATACTAAAGAGAGTAGTAAGCTGTTTCTAATTTTTACACAGACAAGGAAAAATATTTGGGTGCACGAAAAGTGTAATGAGAATAGATATCCTTCAAAAAGTGCTCTATATTATAAATGCTAAAACATAGTTACAGTTTGGAATCTACCCAATGATTTTTTTTTCCAGGATACAAAATTTTTGAACATATTCACATATACAAGAAGCAAGAAGAAATGACAAGTGATACATGTTCCTTTTACAAAGAAAGGAAAAAGAATATGTCGTGTTTTTGGCCACTTACCAACAATACTATCTGTCAAATGGTAGCAGCTCTGTAAATCGGACTTCTCTGCAACTAAATAGAAGGCTTCATTTCCGCATAGTTCCTTCGTTGATTTCAAATAACCAAATGGGAAAAAATCAGCATCCATCACAAAATTGAAGGCAATCGCATTATTTAGTCATTCACCCAAACTTAAGATTAGGATAATGGAACATAACAGAGTACGTAATTTACCTTGGAAAAAAGATGTAAGACGAACTAGTAGTATAAACAACTGGATGAATCTTCAAAATGGCTGATTATTCTTCCTGCTTCTGAAACTTCTCAATAAAAGCGACAAATGACAGTTCTGTCACGTCGAACTCGATGGAAATGCGGATCAATTTACAACTCAGAATGCCACCATAGCAAATACACGAAACATGGGGGCAACGGTTGACTCTTCCATGTAGTGAACAATTGGAAATTCTATAACAGCTATATATTCTCTGGGTTACTGCCTGTTCTTTTGTGCCTGATTATCTAAAAAACAAACATTGCTTAAATTTATATTAAAAAAAAATAGCACTTGAAAAAGCTAATACCGGGATTTTTTCAGCAGGATGATACTTTCAGAGTTTTCAAAGGACTTTCATTAACTTTTCAGATATGAGCTAAGTATCTGGATTGAATACAGAACTTTTTCGTATACTAGAAGAGAAAAAATGTTCTAGTTTCTAACATGCTTTCAGATAACAAATCACTAAATCAAGAATAATATTACTGTTTCTCATTGCCAAGGTTAACCAACCAATGAACAATTGAGTTGGCAATTATTCAAGTCCTTGGAATAGAAATGACAGATGGAATTCTCAAAGATAATCAACTTTCTTGTAACACTGGTAACTAGTTTATGCATCGCATATGTGCAAAGATGTATGGAAAGAGAGGTGTCAATCAGTTACACCAAGCTTTATTCTTCTACCTAAATCAAAATGCGGCAAAAACTGCTGTTTCATGTAAAAATACAGTTCTTATTTTGGGTAATTAGAAATTTGGCATATCACGTACTCCTTCCGTATAATAGTATAAATTTATAATTACACGATAAAACATATATTTACCTTGTAAAAATACTTCTTTCGGAGTTTGATGGCCGTACGTACACATCTTGTAACGTTTATATCCAGCAAGTTATCATTGAATATCTGCAACAGAATTAAATATGATTTTATCTCCTAATTGGTTAACAAAAACTTCATTCAACTATTAGACAAGGATACTTGTTGCGTAACCGTTTGAACGATATGACAAAACTATTTGAATATTTTCAAACAGGAGAAAAATCCAGTGATTGTAATCTAGATATGAGCAGTCAACAAAAAAACATCTGAAATTCAAACTAAAGAAATGCACCTGCCTTTATCAAATCATCAATTGAACGAGTTTCTTTGATGATCTTGTGGCGATTGATAACAAGAATTGCTGCTGCGCAAAAGACAGGTAATTCATCGTCGCCATTCCGTGTTGAACTAATTATAGTACAGTTTTGCATGCGGTCGTTCTTTGACCAAAAACTCCTAGTCAAGCCACAAAAAGGATAACTAGCTTCCGCTTTCATTCCACTGTCATTAGAGACTGAATGTTCAACAGACCCAGTTATTGGTTGTGGGCGATCTCCCTTTGAACTTCCAATACTCTTTACACTTTCTTCTGCGGTTTTTGAACTTCCATTACTCTTTACACTTGCTTCTGCTGTTTCTGAACTGGAATACCTTGGAAGCTGTACAATTAATGGTTCGAGACAGTTTTCCTCCAAGTCTCGAGCTACTGATTCATCAAAGTCAGCAGCCCACATCATCTGCAGAAGTGCAAACAAGACAAAGAAACAAAATGGGTTAAAAACTAAGAAAATATCGTACACGTGAAACGAGAATGCGCTTAAACCTCATAATTTCTAAACCAAAGGCTACAAGTTGAAACTTATAACTACCACTACAAGGTCAAGCAAAGGAAAAGAAAAATGCATCTTCCCTAGGTCGTTGCTAAAGCAACCAAAAGTGGTCTAACCCTAACCACAAGCCAGGCAGTTTCATAAGATTATAAAAGAGTTCCTTCCGGAATGTAGGGACCAAAGCGACAGTCACTATGTTAAAACTATGGAACATAGTGTATGCCTAATGAGAAAATCTTGGTGTCATAGATGTATTGTAAGACCACTTGAGGGTTTAACCAAATATAACTTATAAAAAGCTTGATGAGCTAGGAGAACCAACCTCCCACATACAAAGAGCCTCATTAAAGGATAACTCCCGACGAAAAAGCACCAGAAGCATCCGAAAAGCAAAATGCAAGCTTTCAGCACCTATTAGTGACAGGTGGGAAAATGTTTCCTTATCTGTCAGTTCCAAGATTCGCCACAAAGATTCTAACTGCTTCATCACTCCAGTTGGTCCTTCCATCTGAAAATTTTCACGCTGCAGAAAAATCAAATAAATGTAAATATCTCATGAACATAGTAACAGAACCCAACATAACATAATGACATATAATGATTGGGGTCCAAGAGTACCATTCTTCTAAGAAGCATCTCAAAGCACCAAAAAGCATCCGCATTATCATCATACAACACAACAAAAGGCGAGAGCAAGTCGCTCATACCTATATAATCAAATTGCATTACATTGTCAAAAATTAATATATAAAAGAGAGAAAATGAGTGATTAATTTGAGAATAAATGAAATAAGAGCATAAACAGGAAAACAGAAGAAGAAAGGAACTCAGAAATTCAACCTTGGCAGTATCCAGTACCAGGATCAACCCATGCATATACAGCAAGAATGTCTGACATCCTGGCCATATTTTTGGCATCCTCGTAAAATTCAAGATGGCTATCCGTCCTTACAACATCAACAACTGGAAATGTATCATCTAGGTGAAACCGTAAGACTTGCTAAAAAAACACTTTACAATTAGCATACCTAGATATGCAATTCTACCCTGCATCAGTATTTCAACAAACAAAATAAGTGAATTACCTATTCGGTGAAGCGTCCAAAGCCATTCAGAAACTCTTTCTTCACTGGCACGCTCTCCTGCAGACGTTGTTGAACTCATCACTGCTGTTTCAGGCACATCAGATATTCTCAACCTATTTATTTCACTTTCATGTTCGAAGTTTCTTGACTGTATTACTTGTTTGTGAGAATCCGAACCAAAAGATCCGTGCTCAGACTCACTTGCATGTGAGACATCATCAGAGTGTAGACCACTTGATTCCAAAAACAGTTCTACATTGTTGTTAATTTGAAAACTGTGCATGTTTTCGTCCACCAAGTCTAGTTTTTCTTCGGAAGATAATCTATCATCATCATTTCCTCTAAACTCGTTCTTATCACTGTCACTTCTATCAAATAAATCTGTGACAGGTAAATGAGGAAAATCAAAATAACTGTCAGTATCATCATGTGACACATGAACTTCTCTCCCAGCTTTTGGGGAAACACAATTGGGTGGATCCAAAGAACCCATAGCTCGTGAAGAATCATATGCAGCGCTATCTTTGCTTCCTCTAACGCTCAACAGCTCGGCTGAATTAATAGAGCTTTCCCTTTGACAGACATGTGACGTACTTGTACAATTATTATTCTGATCCGAAGTCTCTGCCACATTTGCAGCATCATGAGAAGCTGATATACTTTCAGGTTCTGCTTCCCTTGTACCACTGTCTTTGGACAAAGTCCTGACATCCATCACCTTGGAACCTACAACATAAGCAAGAGAACCAGTTCCAATGCTTGAATGCATCTTTTGGCATTGCTTGATTAAATCTTTGTATTTCTCCCTGCAAGATACATCCAAAACAGTTCTTTTAGAATATTCCAAGAAAGATTGTTAACGATCAGAACTAATTTACATATAAGCAAATTATCGGGCTCTGATGCTATGTTCAGAAGAGGAAACGCTACTAACCTCCTGGCCATTCTCAGCTGCCTTCGGTGCTCAGATGTACTGCTCAACGCATAACAACCAAGAAGAAATTCCCATACTTCGGCCCGTATTGATGGATCCACACCCTGATAGTGCAAAAAGTAAGGCATATCTATTAGACCTTTCACCAGATATAAAGGTTTTTAAAATTCAGTTGCCAAGTATATAGAATTCTTTAACATCAACGGAAAAGCAATAGAAAACGATAACATGATACCAATGAACACGATTTTAAAATAATACAAAATTTCAGGGTTTTTAAAAATAAAACATATGTTACAAGTCTGCCATTATAAAGTTACCATCCGTCATCCGTGGATGACCTCGTATACACTAGATTAATGAGATGGGACATAAACATCGACAAAAGACCTACTTACTAGGCTTCAGCGTATCAGAATATCTAGTGGTAACTTTAGAACATTATTTTGATCAAGGGTTGTGACATCTTTGTATTTAAGATCATCTCTTTCATCACAGGGTTTACCTGCTACATGTGAGTCTCGAAAATCTCAAGATAGATTTCAAACACAAAACGCAAAGGTATTGCTACTAAAGAATATATATTCACATTACCCTCCCAAATGCCGGAGAACATCCAGAGAGCAAGGAAAAACATATTTAGCAAATGGAAATGCATAAGTAATTAATAATTGTACTCCGTAGAAGGTAGCATTCTGACCTCACTAATTGTGGAAAGACACTACCAATACCAGCACCAAACCTAAGCATGTCAACTAAGAACTTTTCTAAAGTAACAATAATTTAACTGTGAAACAGCTTACCCCCAAGACAATCAACTTAAGAGCCTTCCGGAATCCGAAAACCTTCCCATCACTATCAAATGTGGCTCGCCACTTATCTGGCCTGAGCATCTTGCTACTCTGCACAATTGAGACAAGAGAGCTAGTTATTAACTTCAAACAGAATACAGAATGAACAAAGTGCTAAAAAAAACTAGTTGAAGTCAAAAGCAGGGCAGACTCTGGTGTGGGATACATTGAGCTACAATAGGATGTTAAGTGACTTTTCCGTTTATACTGTTGCAAGTTCCGGTTCTAATTCCCTAACTGCAGTGTTTCAAGGCACACTGTTATGTGATCTATTTTCATGGTACATGTAAATTTAAAAAAAAAATATATATATAGAAGATCATATGGAACCTAATGAAGAACATGAAATAAAAAACATGAGGATTCTCTTTCTGTCAACACTTAAAGAGCATCTTCTTGCAAGGAGATACTTAAAACCAGACTCCAATAATTCTTAGTAAAATAAAGGCTCCACTCCACATTAAAAATGGATCACACAGATGCTATACAAACTGTTCACCTTTCACATCCCATTTTGTTCTTTTTCCAGTAAATTTAGCTGTTATATCGGTATCTCCTTCTCGGAAAGGTGAGATTGTCAACCAATCCACTAGCTTAATCCAATTTCCATGAGTATCAATCACTTTTAAGCGGTATCATAAGTACAAAAATTTACTAACACTTGATATAAGATGAATGGCATGGCCCACATTCATACATATTCGACGCTTTATTAAGCCAGTATAAAGGAAATGAATGGAGATGCATCAAATGATTACTAGTGTGAACTGTAAGACACACAGACTCTTTTGTTGGTCCTACCATGATACGACTACGACAGGGTAAGCAACTTGAGGCAAAAATCTTTAGCTTCCTCAACCGATTCTTCAAATAATTCAACTGTCCAAAAGAACACTTGATGTCCCGTTGAATGGTCCTTTGCTTTGACCGAACAATCTGATAGAAAAAGTGTAATGTCTCAGAGCCACACTTCCTATCAAGAATGAAGTAGCAACGGCATATCCATTCAAAAGACACTATAAATCCTCAAACAAACCTATCTTGTTGTAGTTCTAGGCAAACTAATGAAAATAGCATCACCACCAATCACTGTTTTCCTATTTCGTATCTAAGAACAACAAGGACAACACCATTTTACAGGTCTGTCTCCTAGTATCTAAAACAAAACTCTCATTTCCCCCATAATCATACATTTTGAATGTTTTACTAAGTTGAAAACATATCGATTCTTGTGAAGCTAACACATTTTACAGTAAAACATTACATCGAAATGACCACCGTGCAGTGTCTCGCACAACACATTACACTAAATTCCAACACATCTGAACTAAAATCTCAATTCACAAGCAAGAAATCTGAAACAAACAAACAAAAAAATCCCCATTTTCTTGGAGAAATGAATTACGGATAGTCAGGAAAAAAGGAACTTACTTTTGTGGGAGATTGATGAAGACAAGGCTCTCCAATATCTTTGACGATCGAACTCACACGTTGTAAATTGACAATAGTACCAGACTTTCCTCCACAACCCCATTGTTTATTATTATTATTTTCTTTTGTTGATTCTTTTCCTCCCTCAATAATATCAGACATAATAAGAAAACCCCTTCTTGATTTTCACTCTCTAATCATCTACAACAACAAAAACCCAAATCAGAAATGAATCAAAAGATCTATAAATCGGACAAAACCCAACTGTAAATCTCGATCTAAATCAAAATGAAATTGAAATTTGGGAGAATGAAAGAAATTATTTTTGCTTACCTAAAAAAATTAGGGTTGGGAATTGAGATCTCTGCTGTGATGCAGAGAGAGCTCAAGAAGAGTATGGTCGTCATTAACAGAGACCGTTTTTTTTCTTTTCTTTCTTCTTCTTCAACAAAGGGGGGATTTTTTATTTTTATTAAATTTTTTTTGGGAGAAATTTTAGGAGAGAAATCAAAAGAAAATGACTGTGGGAATAATTTTATTTTTATTTGTCTTTTACATTTCTGAATAAGTGTGCGAGATACGATGCGTACGTACGGGGAGTGTGATATTGACAAATGGATGGGGTATTGGATTGGAGTTGTTGAGTTTGCCTCGTCATTTACCAGATTTCGAAACTCATCGGCATCAAATTTTTTACCAATAAGAAAAATAATTCTTGTGGAATAGCTAGTATGGTAACCAATGTTAACTCCACATGCAGTATCTATCAAATGAATTGTTTTAAATTTCTGAAATACATTTGAAATGAACTCAATAAAATTCAAAGGGACTTTATCTGGGGGAAAGATCCTGATTAACCAAAAGGTGTCTATCTTAAGGCTTGGACTTCTATTTGCAAACCTAAGAACCTTGGAGGTTTGGGAGTCATGAATATGTAGTTTTTCAGTGGTATTATGTTTCTGTATAACAACAATTGAGAATATTATTTTCAAAGTTGTTATCGCTGTGGAATCGGTTCTTCAACAACAACGATGTTGAGTTGAACACGTTCAGAATCATTGCAACTTGGAACAATGAAGAGTCCAAGGAGAGTTGAAGAAACCAAGGAAATCAAGGCATGATGGATCGAGGAGTTTTTCAAACTTTATATTTGTTATCCATATGTATTAAATAGTTGTCATTAAAATTGACAAAGGGGGAGATTGTTAGAGCATTGCTCGGTCGAACTCACAAGTGTTGCTATATCAAGATTGTTGTCAAATTTAATTGTCAAAACTATATCTTGATTTCTAGTCTACAATTAGTTAAGTCTCGGTCTAGGATAGAGGTAGTTGAGAAACGAGACAATCATCATTTGCGTTCTACCGTCTGAAGGCGAAGATCAACCGAAGCTTTTGGAGAACATCATTAACAAAAGTTAAGTGCAGACTGAACCACCTATTTCTCAAGTTATATTCACCTTCCTATCCTTGAGACGGTTGTCGCGTAACTAATTAAACTAGCTTGCATAGACAAGAATGTCGAGTTGAGAACTATTTATTTAGTTTACGAATTTCTCGAAATATAACGACTAAGCTTCGTGGACATTTGTTCATACTTGATCAAATTTCGGTGGAGAAATATTTATTGTGCGGAACCAAATCATGATTCAGTCTATCATTTGAAAATATCCTGGAACGGTGATATGTGTCATTGATGTTATTCATGAATGTTTCGAATTGATTTAGAGAAATATAGAACAATTATATTCAGAATACAAGAAAGTGTTATCAGTCTTACAAACTGAGAAAACTGTTATATGTCTGAAGTCGTGTCACATGTATTCGTGCATGTAGCAGAGTAGCTATATACCGACTTTTTTAGATTTGTGTGGTTTATATATTTGTATGTACATCATGGGAAAATATGCTTGTTTCGTGATCCAGATAGGTAAGCATATTCGTATACAAACCATTCTGGAACTGTGGTAAGGGAACCAGATTAAAATAATCAAACCGGTATGCGAGCCAAAATAGTTCTATGTTCTAGAACCGATTTAGTACCCAAACCGGTACGTGAACTGAAAAATTTCTGTGAACTCCGGAATCGGTTGAAAAGTCTTAAGTTTGCAAACCGGTACGTGAACTGAAAAAGGTATGTCGACTCCGGAACTTTCGTTAGACCAAAGTTTGCAAACTGGTATGTGAGATGCAAATGTTAGTCAACTCCGGAACTCGACCATTGCATATAAGTTTGAAAACCGGTTCGTGTACTGTGACTTGTCCGATTCACGAACGGTTCAAGTAATTGTACTTTGTACATTTACCAACTATGTCGATTATGATTCAAGTGTAATTAAATTATTTCTATGAAGTGATTTTCATTTGATCAATTCTATAATTAACACTAGACTCATTTGATTACATTATTGTGACTCAATGTTAATGTCTTGATGAACATGAAAACGAGTGTTAAGCTTTTAAAGTTCAAATCGGCTAGTTTCGTCTAACTATGTTGGACATAGTCTTTATACACGGTTCTGTTACAGTTTACCTAACCATAGTGTATATCATGTATATGTGATAAAATTCAAAGCTTTCATCTAACGGTGAATATTGATTGCTTGGTTCCGAAGCTATCTTAGCTTAAACCTAAAGCAACCTAGGCTTTGAAGTCGATATAAGGGGAACCCTTAGAAACTGGGATCTTTGAATCCTGACACTACTTTCTGGTGTGTCCTGGTTTTATGTAGAGTCTTCCTCTCCAGAAACCTTTTTAGGGTTTAGCGAATACAAAGACTTCATTGAGATTCGTGAAGCCAGGTCCAGTTATCTTTTATCTTGATAACTCGAGTATCCTGATCTTGATTGTTTGTTGAGCCTTGCTCCATCAATCAAGATAAATAGTAATCAACAAAGTATCTTCGACTCATGCTTTGTTGATTCCACAAGTTTTATACTTGTGACGTGAATAATAATCTAGGATGCACTTCGGGTTGCATATATAAGTCCGAATTTTGAGGGTAACCAGACTTTTGTCAAGTTTTTATCGATTTCCATCACCTAGATCTTTCATTTGATACGATCATCCGTTTAGATCGTAAATCAGGAAATCAATCATGGGCTTATCTTTGGGAGGAAGATTTGGTTTAAAATCTTCAATTGAGTTGAAGAAACTCTTAGTTGCTGTGAGACCGTCTAAGGGAATCAATTACGCGGAGTCCTGCTGGGATTCAAGAGGTTTAAGGAGCGCTAATATGCCTGAATCAGTGGGAGACTGAGTTCGGGATCAACTGTACATTCCAGACCGAAGTTAATTGGTAGTAGGATAGTGTTTGTAGCTCCTTAATACTGTTTGGTGTTCAATCTAGACTAGGTCTCGGGGTTTTTCTACATTTGCGGTTTCCTCGTTAACAAAATTTCTAGTGTCCGTGTTATTTATTTTTCCGCATTATATTGTTTATCTTTATAATTGAAATATCACAGGTTGTGTGTTGATCAATCACAGTAGCTAGGTTCAACCTTGTTTGTTGGATAAGACTTGATTGATCCTTGGATATTAGTCTTTGGTACCGTCAAGAACTCTCTTTGTAGTTAGGTTCATGGCTTCAATTCTGTAAACGTTCTAACAACAAGAAAGAGAGAGAAATATAACTCTAGACACTTTCCTTGATTGAGTTTCTACTCTCCGAATGTGTTGAGTTTGTCCATATAAATTAATTGCCTACGAAAAAGTTGGTAGTGTATTTTGTTACCCCCAGTGTTTTCAGTATCTCTATGCCTACTACCAATCTGGTACACGCACGTGATTCTTAAGACAGATTCCACTATCTTAAGCCGCTTCACTCACTATGAAGAATTCTATCATTCAACTTCTTTATATCGTATTCCAAAACAGTAAGGGACTAATCTATATTAGTAAGCGCTCTATCAACCTCCCAGATCAACAAGTTAATCAGAGATGCAGTTGAGTTAGAAAGCTTCTTCCGCGTAACTAATATAAACTTTTTGTGTCGGCTAGACAAACTAACATCGAGATTACCGAAATGATCAATATTAGTCCACAAAACCATCAAAGTAGATCTCAATTAAAAACACCCAAAGAGAGATTTTCGATCTATTCAACAAGCTATAAAATATATATCAAGATAAATGAGCTTGTCGGATGCCAGTAAATCAAGTGTGCACAAAGTTATCACAAATATCAGAATACCGCAAAAAGTAAATCTTCTGATTATTAAATCTTCAGTTTTCAGAGTACCTACACAACTAAATCGATTGATAACAAGAATTGTTTATAGTAAAAAAAAAAACTTTAAATCTTCAGTCTTTGTCAACGTTGATTCACCTCTAGCTTCTTCCTACAAACATATAAAATGAGAGAGGGCATGATGATAATAAAATAAAATTCTACACACATGCAATAATTTTCATAGGTTAATGGTTACAGACCCATATTTTAATTGACAAAAGTTTCTACACACCAACAATAATTTTCATGCGTTAAAATTTTATACACACATGTATTTTCAGGTTTAATCGGATTGAAATATAAGGCATATATGTATGGTAGTCAAACTATTTTGATCACGATAAAAGAAACATCAGGGAAATTTTGAGGGAGAAGAATTTCTTAAGCCCGATCGTCCGAAACAACTGAAGATTTTTTTCTCACATATTAGGGTAGTCATACAGAAAGGTGTTTGAGCCAACTTGTTGCTAGGGTTCGAACTAGTTTCTTGTAAGCTTATTTTATTTTGTACTAGTTTTCATTAGATATTTGAAACTGATGAGTTAACGAGTAGAAAATTATTTGTAGTCATTATTTATGAAGAACACAAGCGATTACGTCGCTTTATCGATGTTTTGGTCGAGAAGCACCATCCTTATACCTTTTTCACATTGAAGAAACTGTTGTATCATTATACCAGATAGGCATACACGATCGAGTTTCCAACGAGCGATAGAATGTCCATATTTTGCAGACAGGTTCGTATAGAATGGGAGCGCAAAATTTGCAAATTTTCCAATTCGAAAGTTGTTATCATATTTTGAAGGTGTTGAAAAAATATAAGCCAGATATCTTAGCAGCTAATCAACAAGTACCTGAAAGGTCATCATACTATTTTTCTCCCTCAACACCAAATTCGTCACCATTCTCAGCAGGTCCCTCAAATCCAAATTCTTCATCAGATATCGCGATAAACCTAAATTCCAACTTAGTTCTCAATGACTGTAAGAGAAAATTACTAGGGAGAAACAATGCAAGACTGGCTAGAAAATTAGATCAAGAAGGAAGAAGCTCCGATGGATTTAACATGGCGGAGTTTATGGAACATCAGAAGACTGTCAAGAAGCAAAGAGTGGTTGACAGTAAATTTCAAACCGGGTGACTATAAAAAGTCGTATTTCTCAAGAAAAGTTTGTGAATGACTATGAAAAGTATCACATCCTTTAAGTTGATACTTCAATTATGAACCCCCATCAAAAACATGGGTGGAAAATCGAATTTGACAGGTTTCAAGCACAGTTTGAACAACATGATGGATTTAATAACAACCAAGCTGGTGATGATGATGCGGATGATGAGTTTTATGTAGTAGTACCTCTAAATAATTGATGTATTAATTTTAGTTTTAATTTGAAATGTTGAATTTTAATTTTAAATTTTCTTGCATTCTACTTAATATCAATATTAATTTGAAATGAAAAATTGCTTAATTTGAAATTCTGTTGCATCTACACCTAATCATTAACTTAATATTGAATAAACAAACTACAAACAAATTAACAATTAAAAATACAAAAAGAAAATTTAATAACTACGCCCACCGGCTCTTCCATACTCTTCCCAAAGATTCACTCTCAGATCTTCTCTTAAACTGTCCCACAGATTCTGTTTCTGAATGTAATCAGTCATTTACCCATAGTTCTTGCAGGAACGTCTCTTTGTGGTTGAATCTCATGCCTCAGATCTTCATCTTGATAGTTAGTCCACTCATTATCGCGACGGTTTTCCTGAATTACCAGGTTATGTAGAATTATGAAAGTGAGCATAGTCTTGTGCATTTCACTAGGACTTAAACCATGATATGACCCAAAAATGATAGAGAACTTTCTCTTCAAAATTTCAAAAGCCCGTTCCACATCCTTTCTCAACTCCATTTGGCGTTCGTTAAAATATCGGTATGAATTACCTGATGTGTCGGCATGGGGCTGACGGTAACATTGAACCAAGGTTGACCAGTTTGGATAGATACCATCCGCAAGATAATAACCATGTGTGTATTGATGCCCGTTGATTGTGAAAAGAATATTGGGGCAAATCCCATACTTTAGATCTTTAAACAAAGGCGACTTGTGCAAAACAGTAATATCATTTTGTGAACCCAGAAGACAAAAAAAACGTGCCATATCCAACAATCATAAGAAGAAGCAGCTTCAAGGATGACGGCTGGTTTCGGGGTAGTGACCCTTATATTGACCGACCCAATAAACAACGCATTCCTGCCATACCCAATGCATACAGTTAAGACTACCTAGCATTTTTGGGATTCCCCTATATCCTCATTCTCCCATAATTAATATTTGTCTAACATCTTCCTCAGTTGGCTTTTGTAAATATGTAGGACCAAAATGATTAATTGTAACTTCGCAAAACAATGTAAGATAAGTGAATGAAGTTGTTTTGCCCATACGAAGGTACTCACCGTTCTCATCATCGGGTTTGCCATAACCTAGAATCCTTAGAGACGAAATAACTTTTTGTTCAGGACTATGACCTCTAATATTTAAGTGCATCAAACTGATAATTAAATTGAGGTTCTACTCGACAAATCTCATCAATAATGTTTTTCACCAGGTATCGGGGCAATGCGGAATCAACTTGGAAGTCTTGATCAGAATACACATAATTGAGAAGAAAATAATCGTGCATCAGCTTCTGGTGGTAAAATTCCCTCCCTCGATCCGTATATCTTCTTGAGAATACTTCTTTTAGCTATGGATCTCTAGGTATTTGCCTCGAATCTACGAGCACCAAAGTGTCGATTAGTTGTTTATCTTCAGCTTCCTCATCATCAAGTTTTTGCAACCTCTGTCGATGCATTTCTTGCTGTAATCTTAACCGGTTCATAATAACATTGCTCTCTTCATTGAATCTCGCCGTTGATGATTATGAAATTTGAAATTGAGAATACAGATAAAGAAATTGGTAAAAATATATGCAGAAGTAGGTATGGGTAATTTGAAGAAATTCAAGGATGTATATAAAGGAACTAGGCAGGGGAAATAATCGTTAAAAAATAGCTGTTGATCGATATAGTATCCGACGAGCGATATTATCATGAACGAGCGATGGGGACAACGACGCCAGCGATGTTCATAATATCGCCAACGCTGTAATAAATAACTTTCGATAGTAACTCTATCGCTCAGTTGTTCTCCCATAATGGCGCAACTCATTTAAAATGCCACCTAGTATGTCAAACAAATTTCTTTTTTAACCTTGTACATAGGAATAGGCCTAATAGTGAATCCCGGTTGCGTAACAGATTTCACCTATGTCTCACGCTCAAAACTATCCATCGATTGAAACTTGGGTGTTGCGCTAACACGAGAAAACATATCTCGATGGATATCGTTGGGGTACAAAGCCATCTACGTCCTAATCTTGCGGAAACATATTAGCTAACAAGAAACACTTGATCTCTCGGATTGCTCCATGAACCTTACTATGATCTAGGATAAGAAGAAGAAAAAGAGAACCACATAGATGCAAGCCATAAAAAAAGCAACAAGAAGTAAAGTACTCACGGATTTAACGTGGTTCAACAATATACACAATGTGTGTAATATTATCTACATCCACCAAACGGCTACGACCTCCCTATTCATTATAGAATCACCACTGAGAATTACACAACTGATTGAGTAAATCAATCCATCGACTCACCACAACATGAACGAACATAAGAACTCTCACAAGCACCCTATAAGATCCAAAGTAGCATCTTCACCATACGAGATAATGTTTACCACATTATCTACCACAACGATACGATCTTCTCTGCACACCCTGATATAGATTATCATGGACGCCTTCAGCTCAACACCAATAATCTAATCCAGCACCACCAAGATGATCTTCTCCTTAACAAGATGTCTTACTAACATCTCCATATGAATACTCCATAACGACATATCTTCCAATATCGATAAGTATCTCATAAACACCATAATGATGTATTCCTTCCACCATTAGGTCTCTCATATAACCACCTCAATAGGTGGGATGAATCCCTCACATCTCTACGAGATTTACATTGAGGATTCCATGACTAAAACACTTAGCCTAGACCTCCTTATATAGGAGTCACAAACTTGGTTCCCAAGTCTTGGCCTTCTTGGATTAGGAAACCGAATCATACTAGGAAACCATGGTCAATTTAGGTATCCCATCTTAATATGGTAATTAACTCAAACTAAGAATTTAACTTAAACTAGGAAACCACCGTTTCCCTACAATTCTCCACCTCGGATCATGCATTCATGCATGAGACGATCAACTGTTATCCCTCCATCTTCTGAACATCGATTACACCATCACTGGTTGCCTACATATCCTCAATAGGAATCAAACCGAAATGTAGTTCATCCAAATTGTTCCATAGAACCTCCACCAGAAGAGAGCAAACCAAACTTGAACGTCACCAACTCAGACTTAACAATCCAACCTATCTGTGATTGTACAAATCTCCACTACAGCGAAAAATCTTGACCATCTTACAACTATCATCATATGATCATCCATTATGCAACATCTTTAGAAACACCTTACTCCTTTATGTTCACAACTCCACATTGATTGGCATCATTCTAGGTGTATTGCATGCCAACTCAATCATACCATACACGATCATTATTTATATGCTTCCATCGAACTTAGTTATAGGCATTATGCGCCCTTGAGCCTTTTGACCTTCGAACTTGTTCCATACTACGAACACAGCTAGGTATTGTCCTTCCTTGATCCACCTGAGTTAATATTCTGCTCTTCTATTCTACTAACTCCAGGTTACGCACAACATCCATTAGGGTTTACATCCATAACTACTCGATAACCAAATAAAACTACCACAGTAGCATCCATGCGTCTGCCTAAGCATTACCTTAGCAGAACTATAGTCTCCAACTTCGTCTCCAAACTCCAGCTAAGCCAATTGCTTCTTCAAACAACTGATCACACACTTTCTCCTTTCCACGAGCATGTCCACGAAAGCGAGTTAACGAGATACTTCAGGTTAGTTTATAATAAACCAGCCTCCATGTTAGCTTCCAGGAAACTAACTATCTTGTATGTACCAAAGCATATTGAGCATGATTCTAATTGCGCACCAAATACAACCAATCTATAGATCATTGCCTTTGCGTGCCAATCTCGAGCTCATCTCTATGAATCTTGCCTTACAAGCCTATCTTCGATTGGATCATGATTTTACGACCATATTTCCCCCATTGAGTTTTACTCCTTTAAAAAAACACTCATCATATCTTCAACCATTGCATACATACCAAACACGTGTCCAGCTTCACAAATACTTCAACAACTGACACACCATCATTTTCTACATCATCTCAGCAACTTCAACGGGATTTGACAACAATGTCCTTTTACATGCATAATTGTCAAGATAGTCTTTTATCAATTTCTTAAGCAAGCATGTAGTTTCGACTTCATGACAGTCAAACCACAACAAAATCGGACTCGGATATAACTGTGACCATCGTCGAAGAATTCACTGTTACCCTCGTAACAATGCATAAAGTCACACATTCTGTCTTATGCATATCCCTTTTCCAATCTTTTTCAAAAAACGTACACCAACATTCGAAATCTGATAACCTCACACAAAGACCCAATCACACCCAGCCATAATCTGAAACCTTCAGTAACTTCCTCAATCTCCAAGAAATTCAAGACGCTGTTGTTTTTATAACTTGACGGAAACTATATCGTTGCTAAACAAAATTTCTCAATAGAAATTTCTACCTTCATCTCTACAGGCTCTGTCACTATTGAAATCAATTTCAATAACTATATCAGATGAGCAAACCCCCAAATATTATCATTGCTATAATGTTGCTCTCTCCAATAGAAAGTCTCACATTGATCATCGGGAAATCAAATAGCCAATGCATAATAAAAGGTTGATGGAAAAACACGCCGAAATTTTAGCCCACTCGAATTCATGCACCGTGTTTTCTCCAAGTAGTATGCGCTAGCTCCCGTAGCCACACCACCATACACATTGTAGTATTGTATCTTTATTCTTTAAACTCTTGAAGTGTCCAAGCGATACCTTTTTAATTCCTCACAATGAGTCTTTACCAAAATAGGAACGTATCCGCAATACAATAGACCAACCTGTTTCTCACAATGGTCTTGCACTTCAACCAACTTCGATCGACTTCAAATGGTGTACAACCAAAAATAACTCTTCGACTGAACTTCATCGACAAGAATCAAAAGATCACAAACTATCTAGCTTATCCATCGGAAACAGTACGAGAGAAACTCCAAAATATTGTTCTACCCGAAACAATGTCAAACTTCAACAGAGACAAACAAACCCTTACAAACCCTAACAAACTGTGTCGACAAACTGCTTCTTATACAATAAGAAGAATCTATAGCTCCACCACAACCAATATCACATCTCATCCAACGATCAATGTCATGCAGCTTATTTGTAACCACACGCTTCAAATACTTAGACTGAAATCAAACTCTTCACAACTGGAACATATCAAACCCTGGCCAACGGACAATACTTCCAAAACGAAACCTACAACGAGATTTTCCCATATCCTTATTGTAACAAACAACTAAGGCAGAACGAGTATGAATCCATCTTCACATTCTTCAACTTCGGGTTAAATACAAGCAGCAACATAATCCAATTGATGACGATTGATAACCAAATTATTGTTTTCTTGGTTTGGAACAATAATGAGACTTTGACATGCTTATATTCCGTCTTTACTTCCACAAACATACAAATCAATATTTGTATCCCAACCACGATATTCTTGCCTTCTTGTATCTTTCCAAGCAAACACCGATTAATTGAAAACCAATCTATGCAGGTCTTTCAAACAGTTCCAAGAATAGTACGAAGTATAGAGAATAAATAAACTTACTTGAATCCATGCATAGGGTTTACGCTCCAATAAGTATCAATGTCAAATCTCCAATGTAGAGCACCATAAACATCAAGACCATAAATCTTGACCATGTCGAATGCAGATCATCTAATATAATCACATTCCTTTAGAGGTACACTTTATTTTACTTTATTCCCAAAACTGATGAAATCAAATCCTACACATCCTTGATAACATCAAACTCTGCATCTTCAGAAGCTTTAACATAAAATCCTCACATACTTGATGAAACCGAATCCTTCGTCTTCAAAATTTTCTTCCAACCAGAAAATCCAAAACTTTCTCTTCAAATCTTCTACCCAACCTATAGTTGTGATACCAATTGTTGGGGCAATTGGTATCTAACCTAATGCTCTGATATTGTTGATATTCAGAGCCATCTACGTGCTAATCTTGTGGAAACATATTAGCTAACAAGAAACACTTGATCTCTCGGATTGCTTCATGAACCTTACTATGATCTAGGATAAGAAGAAGAGAAAGAGAACCACATAGATGCAAGCCATAAACAAAGCAACAAGAAGTAAAGTACTCACGGATTTAACATGGTTCAACAATATACACAATGTGTGTAATATTGTCTACATCCACCAAACAACTACGACCTCTTTATTCATTATAGAATCACCACTGAGAATTACACAACTGATTGACTAAATCAATCCATCGACTCACCACAACGTGACCGAATATAAGAACTCTCACAAGCACCCTATAAGATCCAAAGTAGCATCTTCACCCATACGAGATAATGTTTACCACATTATCTACCACAACGAGACGATCTTCTCTGCACACCCTGATATAGATTATCATGGACGCCTTCAGCTCAACACCAATAATCTAATCTAGCACCACCAAGATGATCTTCTCCTTAACAAGATGTCTTACTAACATCTCCATATGAATACTCCGTAACAACATATCTTCCAACATCGATAAGTATCCCATAAACACCATAATGATGTATTCCTTCCACCATTAGGTCTCTCATATAACCACCTCAATAGGTGGGATGAATCCCTCACATCTCTACGAGATTTACATCAGTTGCGGAACTAGGATTAGAGACTAGGGGTGGCTTAAATTATTTTTTTCTGCGCACAAGTAAAGAAAAGAGAAAAAATTACCTTAATTTTAGGGCAATTGAGTTTTGCTTCCACCTGACCTGGCGCAGTGGCTCCCTAATGTATTTCTGGTTGTTTTCTTGCCTCCTGGGAAACAATTCAATGAAGACAACACGACTAGCAAATGAATTATAATAATTGCCTAATCAACATACATGATATTTCAACGATTTACCCGATTAAAATGCTTAGCCTTGCCATTGCTAACGATATAGTAGCCTGCACTTGTTACCATCTTTTGAAACCTTCACTGGTGAATGCTGAGTGTTTCGGTGGATCTGATTCAAAAAGAAAACAATCAAAATAATATGCAGCATCTTTAGAAGGTGAATACTCCAACCAAGGATGTTGCGCGAACCAACTAAAATTAAACCCACGATTTTGCGTTCCGAATTTAGAGCGGGGATAAGGTCCCAACAAAAAATATGTTCTCCGAACTTCATCACGCTTGTTAACAGGATGTTGCATTACTGGAATTCGTAACCCCAGATCACGTTCTAATGGAGTAACTTCCATCCCTTCAGGTCTGTCTTCTACTATTCCAGTTCTTCGGGTGTGCAATTCTTCGGGTTCAACTGCATCTGCATCAACAACTACTTCATTGAGTTCAACATTTGGCACAACAACAACACTTTCTGATCCATTTACTCCGGGTATAAGGTTGTAATATGCTTTTAATCTTCCTCGTTTGCTTGGTATACGATGAGTCGGCGTCATATATTATCAACCTATAACAGAAGTTTCCTGTAACACAATAACAAAATTTGATTCAATTGCTATGCATCACTGAAATATAACTCTTAAGTCGCATAAGTAACCAGGATTATACTTGACCGTCTAAGGTCCACACACCACACAACTAGTTTCTGGCGAATGACTCTTTAATTCTCCACTTGATGAATTTGATTCAATTGCTATGCATCACTGAAATATAACTCTTAAGTCGCATAAGTAACCAGGATTATACTTGACCGTCTAAGGTCCACACACCACACAACTAGTTTCTGGCGAATGACTCTTTAATTCTCCACTTGATGTTGTATGCATACATTTGACAAAACAAATCCAAGCTCGTACTGATAAATCCAAGCTAGTACTGGTAATTTATTTAATTTGTTATTGGTATACATCAATTGAGCCCCAATTCTCATAAACACTCATACAATCAAGTAATCTAAAGTACCATCGAAAATCCTAAAACAAACATTCCTTACAAATCCAAATAAAATCCCCAAATCAGAAAATCCAAAGCATCAACAAAATTAGGTTAAACAACAATTCAATCAAGTAGAACAGTAGATAACAATTTAACATCAAAGATTAAACTGAAAACATTCATCTTTTTAATTACAAAAAATTACAATTTACCAGCCAAGAAACCCTAGTGATAGCAAATTAACAAAAACTCATACTACATTCAAGCAAATAAGTTGATAGAATTTCATCTAATAACCCAATAATATAACATCAAATTTCATCTTATTACCTAGCCTAGGATTTTCCTTTACGGCTTTTCCAGTTCCCTCTTTCAGTCTTTCTCCCGCTTGCTCACACAGAAAATTTTTCCCGTGATTTTTTTTTTTTTGATAAAGACTAGGACTGGCTTGGATCGGACTTGCTTCAAATTGGGCTTGACTTTTACTACTAAGTAAGAAATTTTTTTTTGGCTAGGGCTGGCTTGAGCCAGTCCTAGTCCGGGCGTGGTTCCATCACTGATTTACATTGAGTATTTCATGACTAAAACACTTAGTCTAGATCTCCTTATATATGAGTCACAAACTTGGTTCCCAAGTCCTTGGATTAGGAAACCGAATCATACTAGGAAACCATACATGGTCAATTTAGGTATCCCATCTTAATACGGTAGAAAACCGCCGTTTCCCTACAGATATCACATCACTTTTTTGTTATTATCTGAGTCAACGAAATGGGGCATCCGATCATCTCACCAACCATGAAAACGGGCTTTAAGTTTTATCAATTCATTGTTCACTTGATATAGAAGACTTCTTCGTCATTCTGTACAAGGCCATATCCTGCCTATTCATAAATAACAATCTCATGGGAGTCGATTCTAACACCGTGCATGAAGCTATGAGTAACACTAATCTCATGGGAGGTAACTTACAAATCAGATATTCAATGTCAGTTGCCTACTAAATGTGTGTCATTTGGTCTCTGCGAGATCAACCAATGCATCACTTGTCTTACACCTAATGGACCCTGTAATCCCCCGGAATTAATTACCTCGTTGCAATGGTAACATTAGTGATGCAGAATGTGGATCATTTCATGAGTAAGTATATCCAAGATTTCGGATTAGTCATGAAAGTGAAGACCAAATTCTTTATAAGAATAAAAAGCAAAAAAAAAATCACCTCCTCCTGACCAGCGCCATAATGAATGCTTTCTATTTCTTTCATCACTTTCGTCGATTCATAAAACAAAAAATATCTTGAACAAACAGATACACTACGATCTAGAGTGGTTAGACTTATAAATAACCTTGTTAAATTAACAAGTCCAAGAAATTCTCTAAGTACAGTTTTTCTATTGATTTTAAGAACAAATTCACGTTGAACCTCATTCAACCTGGTCCCCAATTGGACCACCGCTGCTACTTCCGGTGATTATATATTTTTATTCACTTCGGGCATTGGCAGGGTGACAGCTTTGAACCTAAGCTGGCGTCACAAATTTGGAATTTGTTTATAAAGAGGAAAAGAACAAAGGCTTTGGAGTTCAATATTAGATTTCAGATCTATAATTGTTTGCTTACATAAACAATAATAAGGTAGTGTATACAACTTACAAGTGGCTTACTAAAATTTAAGCTACGAGTGATGAGTCTTGCCTATGTGCTCGCTCTCTACCGGAGTCTGTGTGCGTGTGACATTTCCGTCTCAAAATTTAACTTAATTTTGTGAATTAGGAAAGAAGGAACAAGATTCTTAGCACGACTATAGTAGTTGAACCATCCATTGTCTGCTTCATGTATCAAATGAACATATCAAATTAAGTAACACTTTTTAGAGGAGGGTGCACAAAAATGGATTCGTATAACTGAAACTCGGAACACCGAAAACATTAAACCTGAACACTTAACACAAACGATATGTCATGCCATGGACTTGTCACTCTATACTAGTTAAAGAAAACAAATGTGATGGCATGACTTGGCCGTCAGAGCTAACTTGTATCAAATGTAGAATGTAAAGTATATATGAATCAAAGGTATATTATTTTACATGTTTTATTCACTTTCTTTACGCCTACCTTACCTTGCAAGTGCATATAGGAATCACTTTCTGCCTACCTTGTTAAATGTAAAGCGCCAATCAAATCTAATTGCTTGGTTACACCATTCGAAATCTTTGGTCCATAAACAAGAATGCATTTACATTTGCTCCAATGACCAGGAGGAATCTTTAGTTCAACCGCAACAATACGTCATCAAGCCTTTTAATAGAGTGCAATGCATGACATAATTTTTTTACCCTGAAGTAAGCAATGATGGTAACCCACCAGCCTACATAATTGACTAACAAAAGCTTAAGACAAAGACATGCATGATCCCTCTCCACTGTCATTAGCAATTAAGTCCACAAAATCAAGGGAACTTGTTTAGAATCAGAGCAAACTGTCAAACTCTAACATGGAAATGGCAAAACTGTGTTGTCCATTCAAGCCCAAGAAGAACATTGACGCCAAACCCATAGATCCACACTGAGCAAGGCGTTACTAGTTGTTGTAAATTTGAAATTGTTATCTTTTTGATTCGTGTGATGCAAAATACTGCACACTCATTAGTTACGCGAATTAATATATTTCGTTATATCCAGGATGACGAATTTGATGATGTCACTAAGTCACGATGAAAGCGTGAAGATCTATACGTCAGTGAAGAATCCGTGCGACAATATAAATGTCCAAGCGATTTTGACGCACATCGGATCCGAAAATAAGGGATTTATTAGCTGTCCCCACTATGTAAACTCCTGCGATTACAATTATGTCTAAAACTGTTGGAAATTTTCCACTGCAATATAATTAAGCCTTTTCGTGAACATGGTTCTCTAAGTACACTTTGTATATATTTATATTTTTTTCTTCTGTCCAAGAAATGCTCAAAGTATAGTTTGTATATCTTTTTGGAAAACAAATTCACGGTCATAAACTGAAAAGAAACGAATCTCCATCAGAAGATAATTGGACCACCATTGCTACTACTGGTATTATTTTTTTCCCTTGGGTTGTCACCAAGTGTTTACTTAAATCAGAACGTATAAAAAATAATGAAACCCTACTCGGTCATTGGTTGAGGAGACAGCTTTGAACCCAAGCTGGCGTCACAAATTTGGAATTTGTTTACAAGAGGAAAGAAAACAAAGACTTTGGAATCTAAAATGAGATTCATAATATGATTTTAGATCTACAATCGTGCGATAACATAATTAAATTAAGTAGCTAATTACTAATCTGACATACACAAGTGGCTTACTCGAATTGGCAAGTCTGTCCTGGCTGGCTTTGGTGATGTTGATGAAATGTTGATGTCTATCCCCAAAAAAGTATAGGTCATGAAGTTGAATATTGTCGAACATTGGCAGTATAACCTGCACTTGTTTCCCACTTGAGATGACGCTCCATGCCACCCCCTTTCACACGCACCCCGTTCCCTCATTTCCCTTCTCCCAATGTGATTTTAACTCCACCAAGCATCCCCATCACTGGTGTCTGGTAGTAGCTTGAAACATCATCAGATACATCATACTTTTAGCGTATCTCTGGTACGGAGGATTACCAAATTCCTCATGATTGAAAGGTCATTTTTACTTAGTTGGTGCTTGTAATCTTCCGTTTGAATTTGATAACTCCTGTGACAACTTTGCTCTATTCTAGAAAACTAAAGTTTAAGCTTATCTTGGTGGTAGAATTTTGCCGTTATCCTTAAGGTTGTGGTGGATATGTTGTTTACTTAGAAGAGTCGAGAAAAGATTCGGTCATAGGCAGAAGAGACAGATTCGATCCTGGGTACAAGAGACGGCTTTGAATGTAGCTGGCATAAGAAGTTATTTATTAAAGAAAACAGATTTTTGAGAATCTCGGAGATTCAAAGCAGGTTACGAATCTACAGTTACGCGCTAACTTATATAGATATAAAATAAATCTGATACTCAAGTGGTGGCTTTCTATAATTGGTAAATGTCTATCGATCAAAAAAAAAAAAAATAATTGGCTAAGTATCAATCTTTCTACAATTCTATGGTTTAATGATGTAATAGACGTGAGAAGAAGTAGTAACTAGATACACTCTTTGACAAAAACAAGCCTTAGAATCATGGTTTATCGTATCGGTATCAAATTATCTATCGAGCCCTGAAACTATTCAACAAAAGACAGAGAATTACCGTTTTACGTCAAGAAATACGTGGAGTAACTCCTGATATAGTACTGATCATGGGTAAAATGCATCGATCAGTATGGTGAAATACTGATGATACTGGCAAATTTTTTCATACATCATTTTCGCTTCCTGATCATGGATAATGGATTACTATTTGTGTCCTAATATATGCAGTAGAAGCTGACATATTGGCAAAAGAAGCTCACATCCTTTCGCTGATCACCCAAATAGGTAGTGATTTACTCAACTCACACATGCCCGGTATCATAATGTACTTCACAGAGACTCGGACTCCGTTTAAGGCAGCAACACACTGTTCTAAGTTCTTAACATTATCATTCTTTTTTTTCTTTTGGTTATTATCATACGTAAAAGGAACAAAATAAAATAAAATACAACATCTTAACAAGCACACGTAAATTAGAAAGAAGCTTGTTTAATTTACATGTCTAAGAAATTCTCAAAGTACAGTTTGTATTGTTTTTTAAAAACGAATTCACGGTTAACAATCGAAAGGAAAAGCATCTCCATCATCAGAATTTCTGCACCCTGCAAACCCCAATTGGACCACCAGTCCACTGCTACTTGTGGTGATTATTTTTTTCCTTACTGGTGTTTACTTAATCGGGACATCGGTAGGAGACACATGTTTGAACCTAAAGCTAGCGTCAGAATTTGGAATGGAATTTTTTTGTTTATACAAATACAAATAAAATATCCCGGCGAGATTGGGGTATACCCAGATTAATTGGGTATATACTTAATGAGACAAAACTCAAGACATTTTGAAGTAAAAGAAGCCACCTCTTAACCTTGTATTTTCTAAATGGCTAATATGCCCTTGTTTAATTAACACAAAAAATTCTGATTAGGTTAATTAATTGAGTTTAGATTGATTGAATAGATTAAAACTTAGGAATTTAAGTTATGAAATTTTGTTTTTGATTGAACTTTTGTGGGATGATTTTTGATGAGATTTTTTTTTTTTGAGAATATCTCTTGCAACGAAAATGAAGCACACAACCGAAACACTTCTAAAAAGGGGATTGCAAATCTGTTGTATTAAATCATACTCAAAATCAAAGAAGAAATCAACGCTTTCAGTTCTGAAAGTATGAAAGGTCGTCAAGGTCGACTAATGAAGATCACGCCGGCCATTTTAGGCCGGCAAGGTATACGAATGAAGTAAGTGCCGACTTAATATGGCCGACAAGGTATATGAATGAAGAATATGCCGGCTTTATTATTTTTTTGACACACAGGAGAATGTTATAAATGCGTTGGTAGTCGGCATGGTATTGATTGATTACCTTGCCGGCTTTATGTAGTCGGCATTTATTAACTTTCTTACCTTGCCGGCTAGCATTTAGTCGGCACTATAGTAATCTTACAACCTTCCCGACTTTGGTTATCCAAAAAAAAAAAACTGAATTCTAATAGATGCAATTCACTTTATTCATGCAATTTTGGTTACTACATTGATTGAAACATAAAATACAACTCCTTGTCGACGGAAAAACAAATGCACTTAGCATGTGCATCAAGCCTTTGAACCCCTACGAGACCCTAGTGGATGAGTTATAGGCTCGTGAGGGTTTACATAGAGATCTGCCCACAAAACCTACACTAAAACCATCAATCTTCGTTGGAGGAATCCCATTCATCTCCGTCCTGCATGAAGTCCGGGGCATACTCCGGGATTTTGGAGACCATGAATTCATAGCTTGCATCGAATGCGAATGCTTCCCCCTTTTCCTCCAAGTAGCGCGCTTTGACAACTTCATGCTACAAAAACAAAACACAAACTTACTTTGTTAGTGGCGTTTAGTAGGAAGACCAAACAACATGGATCACGTAAAATAAACCACAAACATACTTACAAATGGTTCAATGGACAAGTTGAAGTTGGTAGCGTCGAAAATCCGGGGTTGGAGAGCTAAAAAAGCGAGTATCGCATTTTCGATGACTAGGTGACTATCATGGACTTGTTGAACACTTCTTCCATTAAGATTCCCAAACTCTTGCCTAAATTTTTTATGTACCCTAGCCCAAAAGGTTATGACATCCACCCTTGTGGAGGACTCGTGTCTAACCCGCGTTTCCGCGTACCATGCCTTGGTGATTGCCAAATCTTCATTTGAATCAAATGATGCCATTGTTGTATGTAGAGAGCTACCGGGTGAGTTAGATGGAGTGTATGATGATATGAGTTTTGGAGAGTATATGTAAATAGTTGTGTGTTGTTTTGTAGAGATAAGTAGTGTATTTATAGGATGGTGGCCAAATTTGGCCGTTATAGTGCCCAAGTACAAGTCAATCAATGCAATTGTACTTGCAAAAATTTGAATGTTGAACACCGGCGAGGTTTCTGTTTCCCTAGTATGCCGACTACGTCTGGCCGGCCGGGTCGGAATTTTGTTACCATGCAGACCTTATGATGATTTTAGGCATCAAGAGAACATTTTCTTCTGTGTATGCGCCGGAAATGTATTTGGTCATTAGCATGCCATCTATGATATAGTCGACAGTGTCTAAATTTTCTTACCATGCCGACCTTATGACTTTTAGGCATCAGGAGTTCATTTTTTTCTGTTTAACCGTCGGAACGGTACTTGGTCACTAGCATGCCGGCTATGATATGGTCGGCAAGGAACATAATTTATAACCTACCGACCTTATGATGATTTTAGGCATCAGGAGAAGGTATTTGATGCAACACATAGCCGGCAGGGTCGATATATAATACCCCTCCGGCTTCGTAACAGCCAGCTAGGTATTGATCTGATTACCCTGCCGACTATGGTATGCAAATAATTTCAGGTGTCAGGGCCGGAAGTCTGACAGTTCAAAACCTTGCCGGCCCTGGTGTGGTCAGCACTGTAACTTAAAAAAAGCATGCCGGCATAAGTATTGAAACTTTACATAGATAAACAAACCATTCATTCAACAACTAAAAATCCAACACTTGTTGTCCAAAATACGAAAACATGTCCCATAAACCTTAAAAAGTAAACATTTGTTCAACCGTTAACCTTAACATTTGTCCAACACAACATAAAGAAATAAAATAGAGACTGCATTCATTCACCACCACGACCCCGTTTAGGAGCACCACCACTACTACTACCTTCACCACCACGACCACTACGATCCCACTTTATGTCAGCATTCATCTTGGCTTGTGCTTCCCTCCTGGATTTTTCTTCCCTCTTTACTTCAACATCAGCTTTCTTGAAAAATTCATAGGAATCCTCATTGTCAATATTTCAAGCATAGTTAATGTGCTTGCTTTGCTCCTTAATCGACAAAGGCTCTCCTCTATCTTTCGCACAACACAACACCTTCACAAAGGTCTTCAAATGCTCCTTCTATTTTCAATTAAACAACAAACAATTAATAGAATGATTCGATAATGTAATCTTAAAACAGTAAGAGCAACTCTAAAATACTTACAAAGAACTTAAGACTGTTTGCCGAGTCTTTCGCTGCCATCTTCTTCTTACGAGCCAAATCTTCAGCAGTCATTTCCTAATCACAATAGGACGAGCCCAAACCAAGTACCACGACATGTATCTCTCACTAGCTTCATGACCTTTGGTCACCTCGTCCAAAAGACTCACATCGATGTTACAACCACGTCTATCGTCCCAATGTTTTAGAGCTGGCGCTGGAACGTAAGCGACTACAATACTTTTTTGGGACGTTCTTCAGTCATTCCTTAACAAATTAAAGAACGGCCGATCTTCATCGAAATGAGGTTCTTCTTGGACGTAACCCAACTGTCGCATTACCCGATGTGGATCGTACATATAATATCCATAGGTGATCATCAAGGGACCGTAGTATAATGCAACATCATCTCTCCTTTGGATCAAACCTTGATTTCTAGCATCTCGATACAGATCAAATGTTACCTCATCCGCAGTCAAATTGTCAATGGTGATTCGGAGTTTGATAAGATGTTGCGGCATTTCCTTATCTTGACCACCCTTAAAACTGTATCTTTGCGCTCTTGGCTTATCAATTGCAACATTCTCATCCACTTTGATGTAGGAGTTTCCTTTGAACAAGTTAGGGAAGTGTAAATATATCCAAACCTATGCAAACACAAAGTTTAGTAAGAATCTTATTTTACGAGAATTTTGCAAATATAAAAGATTTAGACAATAAAATTACATGGAAGACACATATAATCCCGTTAACTTGCGCAGTGAGTACCCTATAACCCTTTGTCAACTCATTGTTCAAGAAGGCGACCACCGCAGTACCCCAAGAATATTCATGCATCTTATCTAAGGGATCCAATAGTTGCATATAACTGGCGTCGACCAAGCTTCCGGAGCTGTCGGGGAAGATACATTTGCCCAGGACGTATAACAAATAAGCTGACACGGTAGCATTGATTCGCACTTATTTCACCCTTCCTTCCTTATCAAAGTTTTTCTTGGTCCCAGATAATGTGTCCCTCAACTTCCTCAGATTAAACTTCTTGCTTAGACGACCATCCTTCATTACAAGCATAGACTCCGTGTCAACCTGATTCCAACCGAACAAATATTTGGCCAAGTTGTAAATCTTCTCCCAAGAAAGTTTACTATAGAACCCGTCACTGATTTCTTTTCCCTCAACCTCGAGGCCTAGAATTTGATGAGCATCATCGGGAGTTATCGCCATCTCACCAAATGAGAATAACATTATATAATTCTCTCTGTAGAACCTCTCACAAAATACATATATTGTAACTCTATCATGCTCAAAATTCGAACTCTCCACCACAGGCCACAACCCGGAGTTCTTTACAATCACTTTCACCTCCTCACATTCATCCTCAGGATCCCAATTCTTAGTCACTGAACGTGAAGCTTGGCGCCTCATGATACGGATGACATGCTTGTGATCCTAAATACCAAAAAAAAATAAAAAAATGAAAAGAAATACAAACACTTGACGCAAATTTAAGATAGATGCACACTTGAATAAAAAACAAAGACGGATTGAGATTACTTACGATAGTATTATGGATCGTACATGCCCATGAGTCTTTTTATCCAAAAAGAACATTTTCACCATCTTTTGGGGTCTCACATGGTTTTAGTCTAACCATCAAGTGACGGGGAGGCATGTGTGAATCAACTGGTTTAGTGATAACCCTCTTCGGTCTTCCGGTTTCAGTTGAAGTTGAAGCTTGGGTTTGTTGAACAATAGCTAGAGTTTGTTCTCTATCTCGTTCTTCTTCTTCTTCTTCTTCCACTGCCTCTTCAACACATTCTTCTTCGATATACTTATCTTTATCTCCATTACCATCATCATTATCATCATCATTATCATCATCATTACCTCCTCCAATATTACGCATGTCCTGATCACCATCATCATCATTGTTATCTCCTCCAGCAGCCGGAGTTCTTTCATCAACATCGTCACCTCTTCTACCAGATGAAATTTCTTGGTCTTCATCTGGAGTCTTGTCTGAATCATTGGGTTCTGATGGTGGTTCAGAATCTTTCGGTACACGGATCTTGAGCGTTCCCGACACAACGTATTCCCCTCAATGTGTTGAAGTCAAGAGTTTTTCACCAACACGAGGAGGTCTTGAAGGAGGACTAAGAGCTTTCAAATCTTTCTTCTTTGCCTTTTGCAACCTGAAAAAGAACAATTAAGAAAAAAAATCATAAGTCGGCAGGGTCGACAAATATAACTTTGCCGGCTACACAAAAGTCGGAAGCGTCGACTAAATAATGCATGACGTCTAAACAACAGCCGGCAGGGTATTATTCACATAACCTGCCGGTTTATAACAAATATGAACACAACAGATACAAGGATTTTCCACAAAACCAGTCGGCAAGGTCCATTACCCACACATTGCCGGCTAACAAACATTCGACATGGTTCTATCCAAATACCATTCTGACTTTTAATTTTTAAAGCCATCAGGAGACACAAAAAACTTGAAATACAGCCGGCAAGGTAAAAATTTATAACCAACCCGGCTAAAAAAAAACTGACGCTTGCAGGGTCCTAGGTTGAATACCTTGCCAACTCTGCAAGTAGCGGTTACATATACTAAACAGCCGGCAAGATCTTCAACCTAAGAGCTTGCCCACTGACCCTAAACATGAAAAGTCGGCAAGGTCGTGGAACAAACACCTTGCCGGCTAAATAACTGCAAATTCACAAATTCGAATTTTCTGACCTAATTTGACATGCAAACATGAAACTGAAGTACTGGAGTGAGTTTAAGTAGGCCCTTACTTTCTTAATCGCATAATTTCTTCGGTTTCAGCGGCATTGATCTCTTCTTCTTCGACGGTTTTTTTCTTCACTTTTCTTTGAACTAATTTTGCAAATTCAGGGTTATATTCATTGGGTTTTCTATTTTCTCCTTTCATACGACTACCCCGAGGTCGCGGCGGATCCATTTTTGAAGATTAATCGGAATTTTTGAATCGATGATCCAGTCGATTTAATCGTCGAGTTTTGATGTTGGTGGTGGGGGAGGTCGGTATGGTGTGGAGGAGAAGAACAAAAGAAGAAGGAAGATGGAATGAAAAGAATAAAACTGATTTAGGGTACTTGAAATTATATAGGGTAAGGGTAGTATTTTAACTACACCCATATTTGGCCTCCTCTTAGTAAGGGCACTATGTCCATATAAATCTGGGTATACCCCAATTAATCTGGGTGTAGCCCAATCTCTCCAGGTAAAATATAAATACTTTGGAGATTCATAATTGGATTTCAGATCTATAATTATGCCCTTACATAACCATAACCTAATAATAATAATAATCAAGTAACATACAAATGGCTTACTTAAATCGGTAATTTGTGGCTTACTTAACCTATGAGTTATTAAGGTACTAGACTTATGAACACAAAAGCATTAAACCTGAATACGCAAGGATATTTTTTTTATCTTAATCAATAAAGAATTTTGTAGGTACTGAAATCCTACTCGCCACGTGATTAAAATAGGATTGGACGAAATGTACAAAGTAAATCTTGAAACAGAAGATCTCCTACTAACCCCGAGGAAGATGTCAGTGACAAATCAAATCAATCGTCAGAGTTACTTTTACAAATATTAGATTTGCGATGTGCAAATCTGAACAAGAACATCTAACCCGCGAAACGAGATTACTTGGACGAGAAGATAACTAGCGAGGTACATGAATTGCTGAGCAAGAAATGAGACAGCTATCCCGACAGGCTACATAAGTTATCAGTGAAAAGAAAGGAATAACTTTATTGAAAATGGCTGGGGCGAAATATAAAACAAGTTCATGTGAAGAGCGTGAATCCGAGCGAAGTAAAATGAGTTGTATCCCACTACATGATTCTTCCAATATATAGAGACCTTGATTCATTGTAAAGGGGGTTGGATTTTTAGTATTTAGAGAGTTCATGTGGAAAGTGAGAGCTAGGGCTGTGGGTTGAATTTATAGTGTATTAACATCTTTATTCGGATTAAATAAATAAGAAAGAAACTTCTATTTCATTAACTAGATCTATGTCTTAGATTGATAATATTCATACTTGGGTGTACTACTGGATTTCCGGTAGTTACATTTTAGCGTCCAGAAACAGGGAACTTAGATTGAGAATTCGTTCTCATCTAAGATCTTGAAGAAAAGGTTGAGGTTGTTCCTGAATTATTGTTGTCTAGAAATTCAAACGAGTTGAGTATGATTTCATGAGTCTTAAAACAATTAGTTCATAGTGGAAACCTGAAGAGTACAATAATCAGTGAACACTGCTTTCAAAAGTTCATTAAGATCTGAAGGGAGAGTCGACTTGAAGATATCGAATCAGGATTGGTTAATGGCAAGAGTACCAGATCGGACGAAACGTGTGATGGCGGTAAGAAGGAGCAAACGCTTGGAGGAAAAGAGATGAGGAATAACGGAAAGGGGAGAAATGCCAGTTTCAGGGGAAAGGCATGGAGTAAATCGGCAGCAGGACGGTCATACTGACGAAAACAACTTTAAAGAGGGAACTGTCCATATCTCAAATGCCGAGGCTGTCATAAGAGAAGAACCAGCCAACAGGGAGAGGAAAGAAAACATCGATGAGGAGAACGTGACGTCAGAACAGCTGAGAGAGATACTTCGTCAATACAGAGAACGAGAAAGAGATTTAGTGGGACAAAACACTAGATTAGCAAGAAAAAACGTCACGCTAATGTTGCAAAACCGTCAACTTAATGAAGAAAGGGTGAATAACGATTCACAAGGAGGAGATACAGACTCAAGAGTAAGAATGGCTTCACCAGGAAGAAGTAACTTAAAGGGACAATGCATATGAGGATAACGAATATGAAGAAAGGATAAGTGAGGAACGAAGAAAGAGGCAACGAAGCGAAAGTAGCGAAGAAAGGATTCTGAGGAGAGTGCGAGTAGAAATGAGATGCGAGGATAAAAAAAAAGAGATACAAGGAAGAAATGGGACGCGAAAATGAAAGGAAGCGTGAAGAAGAGAGAAGAAGAACCCACGAGGAGAGAGAAGAGGATCTGAGTCGAATGATCCTGAATGAGCTACGAAGTATGAGGGAGCCGATAGACAACTTGCAAGAAAGAGGAGGGCTACGACAAACAGAAACACATATGCTAAAAACAATTTATTTTTTGGTTCCTGCGAAGTTAGTAACGATATCAGACAGAGATCGGGAGCAATTTGGCCAGAATTCAAAGTGCGAAGTATCAAAGCGAAGAAACAAAAAGCCGCGAGATAATCACGACGGATACCAACAAAAGGACAACGGAAGATTCAAGGAACGAAGGGAAAGTTCATCAATATCTAATAATATGAAGCTTCCTAGGTTCAATGCGACTATGGAGGATATATGGGAGACAATCATATTGACGGAAGATATCTCTTTACCATTGAATAAAGGGAAAAAACCAACCCCGGGGAGCAGGGGTGACGAGTTTTGCAAGTATCATCGCTTTTACGGACATCACACGAAAAACTGCAGGAATATTCGGAGAATAATACTTCGCTTGATATAACAAGGAAAGCTCTCATACTTTCTGGAGAACCAAGCACCACCGCCACCACCTCCGCCGAATGGTAATAACCAAGGTCAAATACAGGTGTACCAAATAGAAATAAACCGAGGAGTACAGAGGTTGAATTGTAATTCTGTAACACATTTGGCTAAGAACATCCAGGACTTTCATGATAACGTGATTAATAGGGCACATAAGAGAGACTTTGACGGGAACGAAATATTCAGCGTCGCGAAGAAGGAACTCTTAAAGGAGTGGAAAAATAAGGTGATCTCATTCTCAGCCCTGGACGCACCCAAATAAGGATACTCACATACGGACCCGTTGGTTGTGACATTAACCTTTGAAAAGCGCTCAAAAGGGGAAGACGACCTAATCAAAGGAAGGAAGCTCTGGGAGGTTGACAAGATCTTAGTAGATATGGGAAGTTTAGTTGATATACTCTTCTACCACGCGTTCAAGGATATTGGATATGAAGACTTCAACCTCGTACCCTCAATATACGATATATATGTATTCAATGGAGTTGCATCAAAACAGAAAGGTCAATTAGTCGTAAAGATCTTCGCGGGAGAATTGGAGACGGAAGTTACTGTCTGCGTGGTGGAGGTGGATTCACCTTATCATTCCCTTATAGGAAGACCATGGATACATGGGATAAAAGGTATAGCCTCAACTTTCCATCAAGCAGTACGGTTCCTCATGCAAAGCGGAATCGGCGAAATAAAAGGAGATTTGAAGGAGGCAAGGGATTGCAACGAGAAATACGTCAATTACGAAGGAAGGTTGGGAAAGAAGAAGGAACGGAAGAAAAAAGCGCTAGAAGAAAAAAAGGAAAAAGAATTGATGGTGTACATGACCAAAGCAAAAGAAGGGTGGTCTATACCTAGTGAAATTCCTGAGAAGGAGGGTGACCCAGTACGGCAGCTTAAGGAGCCCACTCCACTCGGCGAACCAATTATGAATTTCGCAGCAGTATAACTGACGAAGGAAGTAAATTTAGGAACGGACGAAGAACCAAAATTTATAAAGATAGGGACGAGAATGGAGGCGGATGAGGAAGCAAAGATGATTAATCTATTAAGGGAATATCACGGTGTATTTGCGTGGAGTATGGAGGAGGTACCAGGGATCGATCCGTTGGTAGCGTGCCATAAGCTAGATCGGAATCCTGCGGTTAAATTGATAAGGCAAAGAATACGCAATATAACAACCACCTACCATGAGAAAATAGAAAAGGAACTTAAAAAGTCGGAAATTATACGACCAGTGAAATATCCGAAGTGGATTGCAAACATGGTAATAGTGCCGAAGAAAGACAAAAGGATAAGGATCTGCATTGACTTCGCACACTACACGAAATCAGGGAATTTGTAATGTTGAGAAAACGTTAGTATATATATATTATAACGTCAAAAAAATGTTGGAAATGTGTCGTTATTATTAGTGTTACAATATTTTATCAACGGTTCATTTCGTTACAATAAAATTTTATTAAATAACGGTTTAATTCGTTGGAATAAATACACCAACGGTTATATAGTCAGCACAAGATTTGTCTGATATCATTTTGTTGTAACAGATAGTCTTTATTGTGCAGATCGTAACGGTTGGCCTGTAACAGTTCGGTGTAACAGATACTGTAACGGCGACTTTGTGCGTAGCGGTTGACTTATTTCCAACTATCCTTCCTTGTAACAGATACAACAACGATTTTAATCATTGTTTGGTTAATTGTAACAAATTGGGTTTAAGAGTTATTGTGACGATTCCCTACCGTGATAGCTTAGTGTAACGGCTGTCGTACGACACGTGTCAATCTATTTTAACGTTTAAAGTAACGGCTTCAATCATTGATGATTAATTGTAACATTTTGGATATAACAGCTTGCTGTAACGATTCGATTCGTAACAGCTGGCTGTAACATTTGTCGTCTGCCACGTGTCTATCTCTTGTAACATATAGACTAACGGCTTTAGACGTTAACATTTCATTGTAACGGTAATGAATTTTCCAGGTGTGCTAATTACTAACAGATATTATAATGTTGATTCGACGTTGGTAAAAAAAATAGTTTTAAAAAAAAAAAAATTACTGTTATAAATAAGCTCCCATAATTGGACCGTGCAATGCAATGCAATCCATTTTTGAAGCTGCAATACAATTAGTTTCTGAAGATGCATTGCAATTCATTTATGAACCTGCAGTACTGAATCTGAAACCCATAATTCATTTCCCCTTTCACAGTACATACATTATCATTCTAGCAGAATAAGGAATTCATTCATTCACAAATCCATATAACAACCAATTGGACCAAGGTTTGTCTCCTAATTCATTCACAAACGCGAGTATATACAATTGTTATACTTACATTGAAAGAACTGCTTAATCCTAAAAAAATACATGGTTCCCTACATGGTTATAATCAAATGACAAAAGTTGTGTTTTTCAGCAGTTTCTAAATATAAAAGTGTTGTTCTGCATTATACCTTGGCTGAAAAAAAGTTTTTATCAGCCAATAGAAGTCTTCCTTTGACATCAGAGTAGCCTTTACCAGCTCATGGCATCAACTATTTCCATCGACTCCAGTATCCTGACAAAACAACAAAAATGAAACATAAACTCAAATTAGAAACAACTCTCGTAGGAGAGAAAGATCCATTCAGTAATTTCGGAAATTCACTTACATGTTCATTGTCATTTTGCAATACATGCATTCTCATTATAGACCAACCAATTGAACCAAGATTTGTCTCATCATTCATTCAGATACCTAAGTATATGTGAGTGAAACAACTACTTGAGGAAAAAAACATACATGGTTCCTTATGTTATAAGAAAATGACAAGGTTGTGTGTTTCAGCAAATTCCAATGTAAGCAAGTTTCTAATGCATACATTCTCACTGTTTTTATATGAACATGGCGACCTAAGCATCAAAAGTTTATATTTGACAGACTTGTCACTGGGAATTTATATACATGGTTCCATATGTTAAATTAAGATGACAACAAACAATGCACTGATATAGCAAGACTTTACTCACCAATTAATAGAATTAGAGAAAAGAATGTCTCGCTTGGTACAAGTTCTTTCCCTCGCTTGGTACAACTTTACAAGGCCAATACTGTCTCGCTTGTTTAACCAGCTTCATGATTGACCCCCACACAGTGGGACTGATCCGCTTCAGGTGTTCGCATCAATGATTCTCGAAAAACAAAGATAATGGTACCATCATTCAACCAAATTTTAAGTAAGTAATGCAAGGAACTCTAGTGTGTCAAGAGTTTACCCACCAACTGTAATTACGGTGGTAAGTTGTAACTTTTTGGCAGGAATCATGTGAAACACATACTCAAAGGGATCACAATAGGTAAAGCAAACAAACCTGAGATTACAATGACTTGTCAACTCTCTGCAGTAGGTATTCTCCAGCTTCAGGTGTTAGCATCAGTAAAACCTCACCAAACAAAAATATAATTGTAGCATGTAAGTGTATCAACCGGAGGTAGCGAATGATAAAAAGGAAACTAATAATTATAATAGTTCAGTCACCAGTAAAATTAGAGAGGAGAATGTTTTGCTCGTCAGGTTAGCTGCATTAATCTCTTTCAATTACAGCAAACCTAACGACCATAACATCTCCACTCTGAAAACTCGATGGTAGTAAGTTGTACTTTTTGGCAGAAATCATGTAAGACACATACTTCAAAAGAATGAATAGATGTAGCTTGAATAGATCATAATAGGTAATGAAACAAACCTGATATTAAAAAAGCTTGCCAACTTTCTCTATAGTAGGTAATCTCCAGATTCGGGTGTTAGAATCCATGAAACCTTGAAAAAAAAATAATCATCGGTCAGATGCATGGCATCTGAATAAGAAAATGACATATTTGAAGAGATCATAATAGGTATGGGTAACAAACCTGAGATTAAAAAGGCGACCTGCGGTATCCCATGCTCATGGGATTTGCATATATGAAAGAAACACAACTGATAACTTATGTATCAACATTCTTGTCCACACCAAAGTTCCTGAAAACAGATAAAAAAACGATATGAAATATCAGAAGAGGATACAAGGTTGCCACTCTTCCCTCCTCCTTTACCCGGGCTAGGGACCGACATTTAAAATGGCGGAGTTAAAAAGGAGGGGGGGAATAAAATCAAGTAAATAAAAAACATCCATATATATATACAAACAAAGGAGTATAACGCGATACACTCGGAAAAGTAAATTTTTAAGAAATGTTTAAAGTGACAGAAAAATGAAAGGAACTTTTCTGGGGTACACTCTAGCTAGAGGGTGAAAAAGACTCCACAAAATATAAGAAGCAGTATGTATATGTTAGTGTAAGGAAAGATGCACAAAAAACTATGTTTCAAACTGCTTAGTCTAGATCTTGCAGGAACAACCAGTTTGCAGGCAAGACTAAGAAGATTTCAGAGGTTGCACTCTAACTAAAGAGTGACTAAATCAAAATAACACAACATAATATAAGGAGCAGCATATGTATAAAAAGTAAGGAAAGCTGCACCAAAAGATAAGTTCCAAACTGCTTAATCTACCAGTTGCAAGACCAACCGGTTTGTAGGCCAGATTAAAAATCCACCTATAACATAATCATCCAATGTGAAGCATTTTTCCGGGCCTTGAGGAGCATCGTGTACATGATAGTGCCCATCAAGAACAACCTCAATCCATACCTTCCTCTCGTCACGATTAACACTCACCCCGTGACATATTTCTCCATGCAAGACGGTAACCACATAACCTGTTGCGACTGTCTCCCTTTTTCTGTTAACATGACGAACTTGAGGCTCTCCTTCAGCAGGTATAGTATTAGCAGCAGCGCCAGGTTGAACGACGGGATAATGGATATCAGGGACTTTTGCTCTGCTTTGACAATTGGCATTGTTCTGTTGGCTTGCCATGAAACTGAAAACATCCTATAAACCAAAACCAACCCATTCAATTCAATAGTTGATTAAAAAAATTATAATCCCTAACTATAAAAATTAAGGACGTAAATGAATTACAGATTTAAGCTCACCTTTGAGAGAACACTTAACTCCTCTTGGATCTTATCCATCACGCCTTCATTACCAGCTGGAGTAAATGAATTGGCTTTTGCACTCGCGGCTATTGAAGAACCAAATTTTCCTTGTATTGTTTGCTTCTTGGTAACAGTCGATGAAAAGCCTCGGCAATAACTTCGATTAGATTCATCACCAAAAACTTCAGTAACTGGATCATTGGTAATATCTACAAAAGTCTCAAAACCAGCTTCGGATTCAACCTTTCTCTTTTCTACGCAACCTTCACTTTTTCATGAAATCCAAAAGAACCAAACTGTAAACAATTAAATTTATTTAAACTCTGAACAACATATGATGTTCCAATACTCACATATGCTTCAGCTGCACTTGGATATACAGCTCCATTTTTTCCTACATGAGCCAGCATCCAGCTCTCACCACGACACTCGATAACCCTACCTTCTTTTTTGTCATGTACAATCAATATGGTCAGTAATGGTTGTCCAAATAAAATAGTTTGACAACTTAATGTTAAGACCACTATGTTAGAAAGTACTTACAACTCTGTAGGATTTGTTGGCATGGGAGAGTCTACCTAAACAATGTCGAATCCTTCTCTTCCGCTGGTTCTTAGCATATGTAGCATACTTTTCCTGCATGCCAGGATGGTACTCATTATGCACAAATCGTTTCCAAACGTCATCATTAATACCATACGGGCATGCTGCATCCATCTCTTCCCGATTCTCAAGCTTTTTCAGAATGTTAAGGTGTAACTTCCATTTGAATGAACGAAACTTCCGGGGAAATATGCTTTGGAAAAATGGCCTGACAAGAGACTCATCATATGCGAAACAAAATTTTCCCTGAAATGACGAAGTATTTTTGTTATCCATAAAAAATAACTAGGTAGTTGGTCTATAAACACTGATATGTATAAGTGGATCAAACCATAGAATGAAATGTGTAGGAAATAATAAGTTACCATGAGCGTGTTCCAGACTTGGTCCTTGAAGGCTGCAGGAATGAGCCTCCAGTATTTGTAGTCAATTGGACAGTGAACTCGAATGAGTTCCCCTGCACGAGTTGCAAACTTTGATGCATATTCTCCAAATGGTCTTCCACATTCATCTATTTCCACCAAGAGTCTGGGTGGAAGTTGTGTCTCCTCCAAGTCAGAATCAGATGGAGTTTCATCATGAGATAGAGAACCATTTTCATAACCACCATGAGATGGAGTACTACAAACATAAGATGCAGAACCAGTTTCATTGGTATACACACACATGATCTGAAGAGTGAGAATCCTGACTTGACAACATCTTCATACCAAACAAACCAAACAACAAACACCATATTAGGCATTTGAACTAAAATGAGAGCAAACCTAGCAGTTAACGAAAATACAAAACCCCAAATTCTGGTTGAAATCTATGGAAGGAGATTACAACCAACAATGGTATAATTTTAAAGTAATAATAATAACCTATGAAGAAAAACTTCATAACCATGTAGAAACCCTGAGTTTGGTTGTAATATATGGAAAGAGATAACAACCAAATACCAAGAATTGCAAAGCATTAAATAACAACATACAAGTAAATATATGAACTAGATACCAACCAACAAAAAAGGAACCCTAATTTGAAATATACATTCGAAAGTAAAATCTACATAGATTACCTCTGAAGAATGGAAGAGGTACAGAGATGTATGCGAGGTAAGAGGTACAGAAAAAGAAAGGGGTATAAGTGAGAATCGCGAAGGAGGATGGTGAGAATGAAGGGAAAGAAATTAAGATCTTCATCTCCTTCTGTTTATAGAGAATGATTAGGTTTGAAATCATTCTGAAAATTTGAGAAGGGGGGAAATGAAATTTGAGAGGGAATAAGAAAGGGTTTCTCAAATTTGAGAGGGAATTAGAAAACGTTTCTCAAATTTGAGAGGGAATTAGAAAAGGTTTCTCAAATTATAGAGGAAATTGAAATCTAAAAGATGATTCAGAGTAGGGATTCGAGAGGGAACGAAATTTGAGACCCAAAATTGAAACCTTACTTTTTCGGACAAGAGAGAAGAGTACAATAATAGAGGAGAGATTTTCTTTTCTCTCAAAATATCTAAGTCAAAGGCGTCCGGATCAAGGTAAAGTTGGTCAAAATTGTGGTCAAGTTGATCAAATTTGTGGTCAAGTAGGTCAAATTTGTGGTCAAATTGGTCAAAATTGTGGTCAAACACATAACCGGAAACAAAACACGGCATACTAAGTTTGCAAGTGTTGATGATGGTTTTTAGCTTAGGGTTAAAATCGTAAAACCTTAGTCAAACAGTGACGTCACATTTGAGTAATAATGTCGCCACTAGCACATTTATTGAAACATTCAACATGTCTGCGTAAAATTACCGAGGTACTTTTTTTATGTATATGCAATGCTCCACGGCAGGGCCCTCGGTACTGACTGGCCTCATCTCTACACATGCTAGCCAAACGTGTCAATGGCATGCTATGCCAGCCACATGTCCGCGCCAAAGGCATGCCGACCATGCCAGCCGCACCACCGTGCCAATGGCATGCTATGCCAGACACATCTCCGCGCCAAAGGCATGCCAGCCGCACCACTGTTCCAACGAATAAACATAAATTACAACGAATGAAAGAAACCTCAGATTCTGATGAAAAATGAGCAAAAAACAAATCATAAAAAAGAGAGTAAAAAATTAGGGGTTTGTTACTGATTCTTACCAACTACGATATCTAGGTTCAAAATTCGTAGGATGAGAACTCCAAATATTAGCGTAACTCATATTATTATTATTCTTCTTCACAATTAAAACCCTGGATTTTCTTAAGTTCTACATAGGCGACTGAGAAAAAGATAAAACAGACGAGGGAAAAAAAAAAGAGAAAAATCCTATTAAAAAAATCAAACTGGAAAATCGATTTACCATGTGTAGGATCCGTAGAGGAAGAACTAGATTTGAATCGTTTGATAAGTTGGTTAGGTAGAAAGAGAGAAAAATAAAAGTGAGAGAGAGGTGGAGAGAAAGAGAATGGTTTCTCTCTCTGGTATGGATGAGGTTATGTGAGATGCTTAATCTCTAACCATCCATAAATCAGAAGAGTAAACATATTAACCGTACAATTAAATATACATATTATAGAAACGGCACTACCCAGACCTTGTTTTATAAGTCAACTAAAGACCCGGCACAAAAACATGTTGACTTTAATCAGCGACAAAGGTGTGAGAATCGTTTTCTAAGTCAACAAAAGTCCACACACAACAGACAACCTGACTTTAGTCAACGACACTTCCGAATGCAGTTAGATCGTGATATGTATTTTGTGTCGTTTCATTATGTCTCAGATAGCCCATTTTCCACTAGTGAGGCATGCTCCGAATAATTTCGCCAGCTTCACGAAACAGAGAATTAAGGTTGGGTTTGGTAATGCTTTTATTTTTCCAAAAGCACTTTCAAAACCTATATATATCAATAATTTTTGAAACTGGTGTTTGGTAAAAAAAAATCAAAGTGCTTTTTACCCAAAGCACTTCCCAAATTCCTCAATTTTTAAAAGCTGAGGAGGAGGAGCTTTTAAAAGCTACAAAAGCATAAACTTTGGTCCCACCAAAGATTAATGCTTGATTTATCCTTTTTGTCTTTATTTTATTTTGTAAATGACAAAAATTACCCTTAAATATATATACAATCAATTTTTTATTTCTTATATTTTATTCTTTAAATATTATTATATTTTATTTTCAAACTATTTTATGATACCATTTCATTTAATTTGTCAAAAATAAATATAAAAACAAATATTAAATAATTACTTAATTTTGGTTTGATTTTTGTTTGAAAATTAATACATACATATATATATATATATATATATATTAAAAAGTGGTTAAGTAAAATAGTTTTTTTAACAATATAAATAGTAAAAAAAATTAATTATTTTTAAACCCAAAAAAATTGAATAAAACTATTTTCAGAGATATGTCTGTTTTTGTCATTTGCCACAACAACAATGGTTAAATCTGATATTTTACCAAACACAGTTAGATTGTTTTTTTAATCAGCTTTAACTTTAATTAAAATTTTACCAAACGTCTAACTGCTTTTTTCTCACAGCACAGCACAACAACGCACAACAGAAAAGTGCTTTTATAAAAGCCGCAGCAATACCAAACTAAGCCTAATTCTGCCCAATGCCTCCTCATGAGAAGAAAACAAGTTTTCGTCGATCCCAAAGTTTCTCTCCGAAGAGTCAGAGGTACGGTTGTCACTGGAAGATCCCATTATCTACCAAAAAATCAAAAGATAGGATATGTTCTCACCCTATCTGTACCAGCAATCTGCATGAACAAGAAAACAGAGTGAGCAACCAGGAGAAAGCACGAGACGATACCTGTAAAGAGGATAGACGTGATTTCAAGACGATCTGTATGAACGAAGGATTCAAGATCGCCTCTTATATTCAGCAGAGCTATGAAATTCGAAAAAGGAAAACTTTCTACCAGTCATGAATTAAGGCACGATATCGGCTGGAAAAGATATTTGTCTATGCGAGTCAATTAGGTTTTGATTAAAAAAACGTGGAAGTACGTGTTTGAAACATGCTGGCCTGCGTTACCGCTACTGCTCTACTGCCAGCCCCGGAGCTTGGAAGCGAAACCGGCAGTATAACATGAAGAGGAGAGCTAACACCTTTCATACGGACGTGATACTTTGGGATATGAATAAGGAAAGGATTTCCTACCCGATCCACGCATGGAAAGAGGCAACCGGACCAGCAAGAGACGCCAACAGTCTGCGCCACGCAGAGCCAAAAACCCGCGCCATGCCAAGCCAGCACCGTGCAAATCCAGCGCCCATCCCAAGCCGATCCAATGCTAACGGATCCATCCCAAGCCGATCCAATGTTTGTGAATCTCATTCCAAGCCGACCAACGCCATCGGCTCTGTTTTAAGCCACACCATGCCAACGGGTTGCCAAGCCAAGCCAGCAACCACCTCTACCACTCCAAAGCCTAGATAGCAGCACCACAAGCAGAATCTACACAAAGCCACCAATACAAGAATCACGAATTCTCCTTACCTCCCGAAAAAGGTTAGACGGATCTTCCTGACCATCTCTTCATGACTTGCCGTTTCGATTTTGTCCTTGTTTGTCACCATCATATGCTTACCTCGCAACAAACCCCTGTTCCAAGCTAAGGGGACTTAATGTTGATGGTGGTTTTTAGTTTAGGGTTAAAATTGTAAAACCTTAGTCAAACAGTGACGTCACACTTGAGTAATAATTTCGGCACTAGCACATTTATTGAAACATTCAACATGTCTGCGTAAAATTACTGGGGTACCTTTTTCATGCATATGCCATGCTCCACGGCAGGGCCCTCGGTACTGACTGGCATCATCTATACACATTCCAGCCACGCATGCTAGCCAAACGTGCCAATGGCATGCTATGCCATCTACATCTCCGCGCCAAAGGCATGCCGACCATGCCAGCCGCACCACCGTTCCAATGGCATGCCATGCCAGCCACATCTCCGCTCCAAAGGCATTCCGACCATTCCAGACGCACCACCGTGCCAATGGCATGCTATGTCAGCCACATCTCCGCGCCAAAGGCATGCCAACCATGACAGACGCACCACCGTGCCAATGGCATGCCATGCCAGCCACATCTCCGCGCCCAAAGGCATGCCGACCATGCCAGCCACACCACCGTGCCAATGGCATGCCATGCCAGCCACATCTCCGTGCCAATGGCATTCCAACCATGCCAGCCGCACCACCGTGCCAATGGCATTCCATGCTAGCCACATCTATGCGCCAATGGCATGCCAACCATGGCAGCCGCACCACCGTGCCAATGACATGCCATGCCATGCAAGCCACATCTCCACGCCAAAGGCATGCCAACCATGCTAGCCGCACCACCGTGCTAATGACATGCCATGCCAGCCACATCTGCGCGCCAAAGGCATGCCGACCGTAGCCGCACCATCGTGCCAATGGCATGCCATGCCAACCACGCCTCCACACCAAAGCCATGCCTGCCATGCCTCTATGCTGCTGGCGGCCAAACGAAGGGTTGAAACAATCAAAGACCAGCCTTTCTTCTTAGATACAAATCTCAGCCGTCCAAATTCGCCACCAAACGCGTGGGAACTTTTGGCCTAATGCCAAGCCCTAATTTTGGCCGCGCCTAAAGTTGTGCCAAAATCCTAGATTGACCGCGCCTAAACCATGCCAAAGCCACACCGGCCATGCCTGCATGTCGCTGGCTGCCAAACGGAAGGTTGCAACAATCAATGGCTATCCTTCCTCCTGAGATGCAGATCTCAACTGTACAAACTTGCCACCAAACGACTTGTGCCAATCTCTTGGCTACGGTGCCAAAACCCTAATTTTGCCATGCCAAAGCCATGCTAGCCATGCCTCCATGCCGCTGGCTGCCAAACGGAAGATTGCAACAATCAACGACTATCCTTCCTTCTGAGATGCAGATCTCAGCCGTACAAACTTTCCACCAAATGACTTGTGTAAATCTCTTGGCTACGGTGCCAAAACCCTAATTTGGCCACGCCAAAGCCAAGCCGTCCATGCCTCCATGCCGTTGGCTGCCAAATGGAAGGTTGCAACAATCAACAACTATCCTTCCTCCTGAGATGCAGATCTCAGCTGTACAAACTTGCCACCAAACGACTTGTGGCAATCTTTTGGCTACGATGCCAACTCTTGGCCACGGTGCCAAAGCCCTAATTTGGCCACGCCAAAGCCATGCCGTCCATGCCTCCATGTCGTTGGCTGCCAAACGGAAGGTTGAAAAAATCAGCGTCTATCCTTCCTCCTGAGATACATATCTTATCCGTACAAACTTGCCACAAAACGGCTTGTGGCAACCTTTACCTACGCTGCCAACTTTTTGGCCACGACAGATACTTAGCTATGACAATTCTTTGGTCATGGCACCAAACCCTAATTAGCCTCGCCAAGAGAATGCGCAAGACATGCCATCACCGTGGCCACGCCACTGGCTACAAACGGAAGGTAACCACAATCAACGTCTAACATTCCTCTCAAGATGCGAAATCTCGGCCGTCGAAAGTCACCACCGAACCGGCAAGCCTCTCAGTCTTAACTTGCCAAACAATAGAAACATGCTACACGTTATCCACGAAAACACTCGAGACATCAAAGCATGTCACAAACTGGGGGATGCTTATCAGGGTATTGGTCTGGCGGTTTACAGCGTGCGGCGTACACTACGCCCGTTACAAGAAAGTGTTATAAGTGTGAGGCGGTTAGTAAATACAGGAAGTAATGGTGAAACGTTTTCTTCATTATGTAAACATCAATTCCAGGCGTTACCCATTACCGCTTTCTTCCATTTACTCAACTGTTTCCACCTCTTACGAGACTAGGGTACGTTTTTGTTGCGACTTGTATAAATAGGTCTCACCTATTTCTACCAAAAAACAAGTTTTGGTCAGGAGAATACAACACTTAGAAATCACTTGTTAGATTTCCTATCTGTTAGCTTTCCACTTTCTGATACAAGTCGTCAAACAACTACTCTTCCCGAATCAACTATTCTGGTCTCAAAAATCTCTTCGCTTCCCTCCCTAGACCAACCCTTCTTCTTCACTTTGTGACCGAAGCAAGTCTGGAATGGCCATTTCTTGGTTTAGGCCGGATTTGTACAAATTGATCTCTCGAATCAAAGTACTCCCTTGTGGTACATTGTTTAGGGTTTAGACACATTTCTCACTCATACAATCGAAATTACAAAAATCGGCAGAAATTGTTTTAACCCTCAAACAACAAAATTACCATATATAGATCCGATGTTCTCGTCCAGGCCAGGTCCGAGGTGTCAAATATATCAGATTGGATGAAACTATAACCTATTGCTGAACTCAGGTTGCAAGATTATATATATACGGACCCGATGTTCTCGTCCAGGACAGGTTCGAGGTGTCAAATATATCTGATTGGATGAAACTGCAACCTATCACTTAATTCAGGTTGCAAGATTACCATATACGGACCCGATGTTCTCGTCCAGTGGGAGTTCGGAGGTGTCAAATATATCAGATTGTATGAAAATGCAACCTATTACTGAACTCAGGTTGCAAGATTACCATATACAGACCCGATGTTCTAGTCCAGGCCAGGTCTGAGGTATCAAATATATCATATTTGATGAAACTGCAACCTATCACTTAACTCAGGTTGCAAGATTACCATATACCGACCCGATGTTCTCGTCCAGGTTCTAGGTGTCAAATATTTCAGATTGGATGAAGCTACAACCTATTACTGAACTCATGTTGAAGGATTACCATATACGAACCCGATGTTCTCGTACGGATGAGGTCTGAGGTGTCAAATATATCAAATTGGATGAAACTGCAACCTATTAATGAATTCAGGTTGCAAGATTACCATATACGGACCTGATGTTCTAGTCCAAGCCAGGTATGAGGTGTTAAATATATCAGATTGGATGAAACTGTAACCTATCACTTAACTCAGGTTGCAATATTACCATATACAGACCCGATGTTCTCGTCCAGGTTCGAGGTGTCAAATATATCAGATTGGATGAGACTGCAACCTATTACTGAACTCAGGTTGCAATACGGCCCCGATGTTCTCGTCCAGGTTATAGGTGTCAAATATATCAGATTAGATGAAACTACAACCTATTACTGAACTCAGGTTGCAAGATTACCATATACGGACCCGATGTTCTCATCCAGATGAGGTCTGAGGTGTCAAATATATCAGATTGGATGAAACTGCAACCTATTACTGAACTCAGGTTGCAAGATTACCATACACGGACCCGATGTTCTAGTCCAGTCCAGGTCTAAGGTGTCAAATATATCAGATTGGATGAAACTGCAACTTATCACTTAACTCAGGTTGCAATATTACCATATACGAACCCCATGTTCTCGTCCAGGTGAGGTCTGAGGTGTCAAATATATCACATTGGATGAAACTGCAACCTATTACTGAACTCAGGTTGCAACATTACTATATACGGACCCGATGTTCTCGTCCATGCCAGGTCTGAGGTGTTAAATATATCAGATTAGATGAAACTACAACCTATCACTTAACTCAGGTTGGAAGATTACCATATACGGACCCGATGTTCTCGTCCAGGTGAGGTCCAAGGTGTCAAATATATCAGATTGGATGAAACTGCAACCTATTTTTGAACTCAGGTTGCAAGATTACCATATACGGACCCGATGTTCTAGTCCAGGCCAGATCTGAGGTGTAAAATATATCAGATTACATGAAACTGCAACCTATCACTTAACTCAAGTTGCAAGATTACCATATACTTACCCGATGTTCTCATCCAGGTAAGGTCTGAGGTGTCAAATATATCAGATTGGATGAAACTGTAACCTATTACTGAACGCAGGTTGCAAGATTACCAAATACGGAACCGATGTTCTAGTCCAGGCCAGGTCTGAGGTGTTAAATACATCATATTGGATGAAACTTCAACCTATCACTTAACTCAGGTTGCAAGATTACCGTATACTGACCCTATGTTCTCGTACAGGTGAGGTTTGAGGTGTCAAATATATCATATTGGATAAAACTGCAATCTATTACTGAACTCAGGTTGCAAGTTTACCATATACATACCCGATGTTCTAGTCCAGGACAGGTTTGAGGTTTCAAATATATCATATTGGATGAAACTGCAACCTATTACTGAACTCAGGTTGCAAGATTACCATATACAGACTCGATGTTCGGGTCCAGGCCAGGTCTGAGGTGTTAAATATATCAGATTGGATGAAACTGCAACCTATCACTTAACTCAGGTTGCAAGATTACCATATACGAACCCGATGTTCTCGTCCAGGCCATGTTTGAGGTGTCAAATATATCTGATTGGATGAAACTGCAACCTATCACTTAACTCAGGTTGCAAGATTACCATATACGGACCCGATGTTCTCGTCCAGGCCAGGTCTGAGGTGTCAAATATATCATATTGGATGAAACGACAACCTATAATTAAACTCAGGTTTTAAAATTACCATATACGGACCCGATATTCTCGTCTAGGCCAGGTCCGAGGTGTCAAATATATCATATTGGATGAAACTGTAACATATCACTTAACTCAAGTTGCAAGATTACCATATAAGGACCCGATGTTCTCGTCCAGGTGAGGTCCGAGGTGTCAAATATATCAGATTGGATGAAACTGCAACCTATTATTGAACTCAGGTTGCAATATTACCATATACGGACCCAATGTTCTAGTCCAGGCCAGGTCTGAGGTGTTAAGTATATCAGATTGGATGAAACTGCAACCTATCACTTAACTCAGGTTGCAAGATTACCATATACTGACCCGATGTTCTCATACATGTGATGTCTGAGGTGTCAAATATATCAGATTGGATAAAACTGCAACCTATTACTGAACTCAGGTTGCAAGATTACCATATACGGACCCCCTGTTCTCGTCCAGGTGAGGTCTGAGGTGTCAAATATATCAGATTGGATGAAACTTCAACCTATTACTGAACTCAGGTTGCAAGATTACCATATACGGACCCGATGTTCTCGTCCAGGTTATAGGTGTCAAATATATCAGATTGGATGAAACTACAACCTATTACTGAACTCAGGTTGCAAGATTACTATATACGGACCAGATGTTCTCATCCGGATGAGGTCTGAGGTGTCAAATATGTCAGATTAGATGAAACTGCAACCTATTACTGAACTCAGGTTGCAAGATTACCATATACAGAACCGATGTTCTCGTCCAGGTTCGAGGTGTCAAATATATCAAATTAGATGAGACTGCAACCTATTACTGAACTCAGGTTGCAATACGGACCCGATGTTCTCGTCTAGGTTATAGGTGTCAAATATATCAGATTGGATGAAACTACAACCTATTACTGAACTCAGGTTGCAAGATTACCATATACAAACCCGATGTTCTCATCCAGATGAGGTCTGAGGTGTAAAATATATCAGATTGGATGGAACTGCAACCTATTACTGAACTCAGGTAGCAAGATTACCATACATGGACCCGATGTTCTAGTCCAGGCCAGGTCTGAGGTGTCAAATATATCAGATTGGATGAAACTGCAACTTATCACTTAACTCAGGTTGCAATATTACCATATACGGACCCCATGTTCTCGTCCAGGTGAGGTCTGAGGTGTCAAATATATCAGATTGGATGAAACTGCAACCTATTACTGAACTCAGGTTGCAAGATTATTATATACGGACCCGATGTTCTCGTCCAGGCCAGGTCGGAGGTGTCAAATATATCATATTGGATGAAACTGTAACATATCACTTAACTCAAGTTGCAAGATTACCATATACGGACCCGATGTTCTCGTCCAGGTGAGGTCCGAGGTGTCAAATATATCAGATTAGATGAAACTGCAACCTATTACTGAACTCAGGTTGCAAGATTACCATATACGGACCCAATGTTCTAGTCCAGGCCAGGTCTGAGGTGTTAAGTATATCAGATTGGATGAAACTGTAACCTATCACTTAACTCAGGTTGCAAGATTACCATATACTGACCCGATGTTCTCATATATGTGATGTCTGAGGTGTCAAATATATCAGATTGGATAAAACTGCAACCTATTACTGAACTCAGGTTGCAAGATTACCATATACGGACCCCATGTTCTCGTCCAGGTGAGGTCTGAGGTGTCAAATATATCATATTGGATGAAACTTCAACCTATTACTGAACTCAGGTTGCAAGATTACCATATACGGACCCGATGTTCTCGTCCAGGTTATAGGTGTCAAATATATCAGATTGGATGAAACTACAACCTATTACTGAACTCAGGTTGCAAGATTACCATATACGGACCCGATGTTCTCATCCGGATGAGGTCTGAGGTGTCAAATATATCAGATTAGATGAAACTGCAACCTATTACTGAACTCAGGTTACAAGATTACCATACAAGGACCCGATGTTCTAGTCTTGGACAGGTCTGAGGTGTCAAATATATCAGATTGGATGAAACTGCAACTTATCACTTAACTCAGGTTGCAATATTACCATATACAGACCCGATGTTCTCGTCCAGGTTCGAGGTGTCAAATATATCAAATTGGATGAGACTGCAACCTATTACTGAACTCAGGTTGCAATACGGACCCGATGTTCTCGTCTAGGTTATAGGTGTCAAATATATCAGATTGGATGAAACTACAACCTATTACTGAACTCAGGTTGCAAGATTACCATATACAGACCCGATGTTCTCATCCGGATGAGGTCTGAGGTGTAAAATATATCAAATTGGATGGAATTGCAACCTATTACTGAACTCAGGTTGCAAGATTACCATACACGGACCCGATGTTCTAGTCCAGGCCAGGTCTGAGGTGTCAAATATATCAGATTGGATGAAACTGCAACTTATCACTTAACTCAGGTTGCAATATTACCATATACGGACCCCATGTTCTCGTCCAGGTGAGGTCTGAGGTGTCAAATATATCAGATTGGATGAAATTACAACATATCACTTAACTCAGGTTGCAAGATTACCATATACAGACCCGATGTTCTCGTCCTGGCCAGGTCTGAGGTGTTAAATATATCATATTGGATGAAACTGCAACCTATTACTGAACTCAGGTTGCAAGATTACTATATAAGGACCCGATGTTCTCGTCCGGGTGAGGTCCAAGGTGTCAAATATATCAGATTGGATGAAACTGCAACCTATTACTGAACTCAGTTTGCAAGATTACCATATACGGACCCGATGTTCTAGTCCAGGCCAGGTCTGAGGTGTCAAATATATCAGATTACATGAAACTGCAACTTATCACTTAACTCAAGTTGCAAGATTACTATATACTTACCCGATGTTATCATCCAGGTAAGGTCTGAGGTGTCAAATATATCAGATTGGATGAAACTGCAACCTATTACTGAACTCAGGTTGCAAGATTACAATATACGGACCCTATGTTCTAGTCCAGGCCAGGTCTAAGGTGTTAAATACATCATATTGGATGAAACTGCAACCTATCACTTAATTCAGGTTGCAAGATTACCATATACTAACACGATATTCTCGTACAGGTGAGGTATGAGGTGTCAAATATATGAAATTGGATAAAACTGCAACCTATTACTGAACTCAAGTTGCAAGATTACCATATAAAAACCCGATGTTCTAGTCCAGGCCAGGTATGAAGTGTCAAATATATCAGATTGGATGAAACTTCAACCTATTACTGAACTCAGGTTGAAAGATTACCATATACGGACTCGATGTTCTAGTCCAGGCCAAGTCTGAGGTGTTAAATATATCAGATTGGATGAAACTTCAACCTATCACTTAACTCAGGTTGCAAAATTACCATATACGGACCCGATGTTCTCGTCCAGACCATGTTCGAGGTGTCAAATATATCTGATTGGATGAAACTTCAACCTATCACTTAACTCAGGTTGCAATATTACCATATACGGACCCCATGTTCTCGTCCAGGAGAGGTCTGAGGTGTCAAATATATCATATTGGATGAAACTGCAACCTATTACTGAACTCAGGTTGCAAGATTACTATATACGTACCCGATGTTCTCGTCCAGGCCAAGTCTGAGGTGTCAAATATATCAGATTGGATGAAACTGCAACCTATTACTGAACTCAGGTTGCAATACGGACCCGATGTTCTCGTCTAGGTTATAGGTGTCAAATATATCAGATTGGATGAAACTACAACCTATTACTGAACTCAGGTTGCAAGATTACCATATACAGACCCGATGTTCTCATCCGGATGAGGTCTGAGGTGTAAAATATATCAAATTGGATGGAACTGCAACCTATTACTGAACTCAGGTTGCAAGATTACCATACACGGACCCGATGTTCTAGTCCAGGCCAGGTCTGAGGTGTCAAATATATCAGATTGGATGAAACTGCAACTTATCACTTAACTCAGGTTGCAATATTACCATATACGGACCCCATGTTCTCGTCCAGGTGAGGTCTGAGGTGTCAAATATATCAGATTGGATGAAATTACAACATATCACTTAACTCAGGTTGCAAGATTACCATATACAGACCCGATGTTCTCGTCCAGGCCAGGTCTGAGGTGTTAAATATATCATATTGGATGAAACTGCAACCTATTACTGAACTCAGGTTGCAAGATTACTATATAAGGACCCGATGTTCTCGTCCAGGCCAAGTCTGAGGTGTCAAATATATCAGATTGGATGAAACTACAACCTATTACTGAACTCAGGTTGCAAGATTACCATATACGGACCCGATGTTCTAGTCCAGGCCAGGTCTGAAGTGTCAAATATATCAGATTGGATGAAACTGCAACCTATCACTTAATTCAGGTTGCAAGATTACCAATATGACCCGATTTTCTCGTACAGGTGAGGTATGAGGTGTCAATATATCAGATTGGAAAAACTGCAACATATTACTGAACTCAGGTTGCAAGATTACCATATAAAAACCCGATGTTCTAGTCCAGGCCAGGTCTGAGGTGTAAAATATATCAGATTGGATGAAACGGTGCAACCTATTACGGAACTCAGGTGTGCAGATTACCATATACGGATTCGATTTCTAGTCCAGGCCAGGTCTGAGGTGTCAAATATATCCAGATTACATGAACTGCAACTTATCACTAACTCAAGTTGCAAGATTACTATATACTTACACCGATGTTATCATCCAGTAAGGTCTGAGGTGTCAAATATATAGCAATTAGATGAAACTGCAACCTATTACTGAACTCAGGTTGCAAGATTACAATATACGGACCCGATGTTCTAGTCCAGCCAGGTCTAAGGTGTTAATACATCATATTGGATGAAACTGCACCTATCACTTAATTCAGGTTGCAAGATTACCATATCTAACACATATTCTCGTACAGGTGAGGTATGAGGTGTCAAATATAGAAATTTGGATAAACTGCAACCTATTACTGAACTCAAGTTGCAAGATACCATATAAAAACCCGATGTTCTAGTCCAGGCCAGGATGAAGTGTCAAATATCAGATTGGATGAAACTTCAACCTATTACTGAACTCAGGTTGAAAGATTACCATATACGGACTCGATGTTCTAGTGCAGGCCAGTCTGAGGTGTTAAATATATCAGATTGGATGAACTTCAACCTATCACTTAACTCAGTTGCAAAATTACCATATCGGACCCGTTCTCGTCCAGACCATGTCGAGGTGTCAAATATATCTGATTGGATGAAACTTCAACCTATCACTTAACTCAGGTTGCAATATTACCATATACGGACCCATGTTTTCTCGTCCAGGGGAGGTCTGAGGTGCAAATATATCATATTGGATGAAACTGCAACCTATTACTGAACTCAGGTTGCAAGATTACTATATACGTACCCGATGTTCTCGTCCAGGCCAATCTGAGGTGTCAATATATCAGATTGGATGAAACTGCAACCTATTACTGAACTCAGGTTGCAATACGGACCCGATGTTCTCGTCTAGGTTATAGGTGTCAAATATATCAGATTGGATGAAACTACAACCTATTACTGAACTCAGGTTGCAAGATTACCATATACAGACCCGATGTTCTCATCCGGATGAGGTCTGAGGTGTAAAATATATCAAATTGGATGGAACTGCAACCTATTACTGAACTCAGGTTGCAAGATTACCATACACGGACCCGATGTTCTAGTCCAGGCCAGGTCTGAGGTGTCAAATATATCAGATTGGATAAACTGCAACTTATCACTTAACTCAGTTGCAATATTACCATATACGGACCCCATGTTCTCGTCCAGGTGAGGTCTGAGGTGTCAATATATCAGATTGGATGAAACTGCAACCTATTACTGAACTCAGGTTGCAAGATTATTATATACAGACCCGATGTTCTCGTCCAGGCCAAGTCTGAGGTGTCAAATATATCAGATTGGATGAAACTGCAACCTATCACTTAACTCAGGTTGGAAGATTACCATATACGGACCCGATATTCTCGTCCGGGTGAGGTCCAAGGTGTCAAATATGTCAGATTGGATGAAACTGCAACCTATTACTGAACTCAGTTTGCAAGATTACCATATACGGACCCGATGTTCTAGTCCAGGCCAGGTCTGAGGTGTCAAATATATCAGATTACATGAAACTGCAACTTATCACTTAACTCAAGTTGCAAGATTACTATATACTTACCCGATGTTATCATCCAGGTAAGGTCTGAGGTGTCAAATATATCAGATTGGATGAAACTGCAACCTATTACTGAACTCAGGTTGCAAGATTACAATATACGGACCCTATGTTCTAGTCCAGGCCAGGTCTAAGGTGTTAAATACATCATATTGGATGAAACTGCAACCTATCACTTAATTCAGGTTGCAAGATTACCATATACTAACACGATATTCTCGTACAGGTGAGGTATGAGGTGTCAAATATATGAAATTGGATAAAACTGCAACCTATTACTGAACTCAAGTTGCAAGATTACCATATAAAAACCCGATGTTCTAGTCCAGGCCAGGTATGAAGTGTCAAATATATCAGATTGGATGAAACTTCAACCTATTACTGAACTCAGGTTGAAAGATTACCATATACGGACTCGATGTTCTAGTCCAGGCCAAGTCTGAGGTGTTAAATATATCAGATTGGATGAAACTTCAACCTATCACTTAACTCAGGTTGCAAAATTACCATATACGGACCCGATGTTCTCGTCCAGACCATGTTCGAGGTGTCAAATATATCTGATTGGATGAAACTTCAACCTATCACTTAACTCAGGTTGCAATATTACCATATACGGACCCCATGTTCTCGTCCAGGAGAGGTCTGAGGTGTCAAATATATCATATTGGATGAAACTGCAACCTATTACTGAACTCAGGTTGCAAGATTACTATATACGTACCCGATGTTCTCGTCCAGGCCAAGTCTGAGGTGTCAAATATATCAGATTGGATGAAACTGCAACCTATTACTGAACTCAGGTTGCAATACGGACCCGATGTTCTCGTCTAGGTTATAGGTGTCAAATATATCAGATTGGATGAAACTACAACCTATTACTGAACTCAGGTTGCAAGATTACCATATACAGACCCGATGTTCTCATCCGGATGAGGTCTGAGGTGTAAAATATATCAAATTGGATGGAACTGCAACCTATTACTGAACTCAGGTTGCAAGATTACCATACACGGACCCGATGTTCTAGTCCAGGCCAGGTCTGAGGTGTCAAATATATCAGATTGGATGAAACTGCAACTTATCACTTAACTCAGGTTGCAATATTACCATATACGGACCCCATGTTCTCGTCCAGGTGAGGTCTGAGGTGTCAAATATATCAGATTGGATGAAACTGCAACCTATTACTGAACTCAGGTTGCAAGATTATTATATACAGACCCGATGTTCTCGTCCAGGCCAAGTCTGAGGTGTCAAATATATCAGATTGGATGAAACTGCAACCTATCACTTAACTCAGGTTGGAAGATTACCATATACGGACCCGATATTCTCGTCCGGGTGAGGTCCAAGGTGTCAAATATATCAGATTGGATGAAACTGCAACCTATTACTGAACTCAGTTTGCAAGATTACCATATACGGACCCGATGTTCTAGTCCAGGCCAGGTCTGAGGTGTCAAATATATCAGATTACATGAAACTGCAACTTATCACTTAACTCAAGTTGCAAGATTACTATATACTTACCCGATGTTATCATCCAGGTAAGGTCTGAGGTGTCAAATATATCAGATTGGATGAAACTGCAACCTATTACTGAACTCAGGTTGCAAGATTACAATATACGGACCCGATGTTCTAGTCCAGGCCAGGTCTAAGGTGTTAAATACATCATATTGGATGAAACTGCAACCTATCACTTAATTCAGGTTGCAAGATTACCATATACTAACACGATATTCTCGTACAGGTGAGGTATGAGGTGTCAAATATATGAAATTGGATAAAACTGCAACCTATTACTGAACTCAAGTTGCAAGATTACCATATAAAAACCCGATGTTCTAGTCCAGGCCAGGTATGAAGTGTCAAATATATCAGATTGGATGAAACTTCAACCTATTACTGAACTCAGGTTGAAAGATTACCATATACGGACTCGATGTTCTAGTGCAGGCCAAGTCTGAGGTGTTAAATATATCAGATTGGATGAAACTTCAACCTATCACTTAACTCAGGTTGCAAAATTACCATATACGGACCCGATGTTCTCGTCCAGACCATGTTCGAGGTGTCAAATATATCTGATTGGATGAAACTTCAACCTATCACTTAACTCAGGTTGCAATATTACCATATACGGACCCCATGTTCTCGTCCAGGGGAGGTCTGAGGTGTCAAATATATCATATTGGATGAAACTGCAACCTATTACTGAACTCAGGTTGCAAGATTACTATATACGTACCCGATGTTCTCGTCCAGGCCAAGTCTGAGGTGTCAAATATATCAGATTGGATGAAACTGCAACCTATTACTGAACTCAGGTTGCAATACGGACCCGATGTTCTCGTCTAGGTTATAGGTGTCAAATATATCAGATTGGATGAAACTACAACCTATTACTGAACTCAGGTTGCAAGATTACCATATACAGACCCGATGTTCTCATCCGGATGAGGTCTGAGGTGTAAAATATATCAAATTGGATGGAACTGCAACCTATTACTGAACTCAGGTTGCAAGATTACCATACACGGACCCGATGTTCTAGTCCAGGCCAGGTCTGAGGTGTCAAATATATCAGATTGGATGAAACTGCAACTTATCACTTAACTCAGGTTGCAATATTACCATATACGGACCCCATGTTCTCGTCCAGGTGAGGTCTGAGGTGTCAAATATATCAGATTGGATGAAACTGCAACCTATTACTGAACTCAGGTTGCAAGATTATTATATACAGACCCGATGTTCTCGTCCAGGCCAAGTCTGAGGTGTCAAATATATCAGATTGGATGAAACTGCAACCTATCACTTAACTCAGGTTGGAAGATTACCATATACGGACCCGATATTCTCGTCCGGGTGAGGTCCAAGGTGTCAAATATGTCAGATTGGATGAAACTGCAACCTATTACTGAACTCAGTTTGCAAGATTACCATATACGGACCCGATGTTCTAGTCCAGGCCAGGTCTGAGGTGTCAAATATATCAGATTACATGAAACTGCAACTTATCACTTAACTCAAGTTGCAAGATTACTATATACTTACCCGATGTTATCATCCAGGTAAGGTCTGAGGTGTCAAATATATCAGATTGGATGAAACTGCAACCTATTACTGAACTCAGGTTGCAAGATTACAAATACGGACCCGATGTTCTAGTCCAGGCCAGGTCTAAGGTGTTAAATACATCATATTGGATGAAACTGCAACCTATCACTTAATTCAGGTTGCGAGATTACCATATACTAACACGATATTCTCGTCAGGTGAGGTATGAGGTGTCAAATATATGAAATTGGATAAAACTGCAACCTATTTACTGAACTCAAGTTGCAAGATTACCATATACAAACCCGATGTTTCTAGTCCAGCCAGGTATGAAGTGTCAAATATCAGATTGGATGAAACTTCAACCTATTACTGAACTCAGGTTGAAAGATTACCATATACGGACTCGATGTTTAGTGCAGGCCAAGTCTGAGGTGTTAAATATATCAGATTGGATGAAACTTCAACCTATCACTTAACTCAGGTTGCAAATTACCATATACGGACCCGATGTTCTCGTCCAGACCATGTTCGAGGTGTCAATATATCTGATTGGATGAAACTTCAACCTATCACTTAACTCAGGTTGCAATATTACCATATACGGACCCCATGTTCTCGTCCGGGGAGGTCTGAGGTGTCAAATATATCATATTGGATGAAACTGCAACCTATTACTGAACTCAGGTTGCAAGATTACTATATACGTACCCGATGTTCTCGTCCAAGGCCAAGTCTGAGGTGTCAATATATCAGATTGGATGAAACTGCAACTATTACTGAACTCAGGTTGCAATACGGACCCGATGTTCTCGTCTAGGTTATAGGTGTCAAATATCAGATTGGATGAAACTACCCTATTACTGAACTCAGGTTGCAAGATTACCATATACAGACCCGATGTTCTCATCCGGATGAGGTCTGAGGTGTAAAATATCAAATTGGATGGAACTGCAACCTATTACTGAACTCAGGTTGCAAGATTACCATACACGGACCCGATTTCTAGTCCAGGCCAGGTCTGAGGTGTCAAATATATCAGATTGGATGAAACTGCAACTTATCACTTAACTCAGGTTGCAATATTACCATATACGGACCCCATGTTTCGTCCAGTTGAGGTCTGAGGTGTCAAATAGATCAGATTGGATGAAACTGCAACTATTACTGAACTCAGGTTGCAAGATTATTATATACAGACCCATGTTCCTCGTCCAGGCCAAGTCTGAGGTGTCAAATATATCATTTGGATGAAACTGCAACCTATCACTTAACTCAGGTTGGAAGATTACCATATACGGGACCCGATATTCTCGTCCGGGTGAGGTCCAAGGTGTCAAATATATCAGATTGGATGAAACTGCAACCTATTACTGAACTCAGTTTGCAAGATTACCATATACGGACCCGATGTTCTAGTCCAGGCCAGGTCTGAGGTGTCAAATAATATCAGATTACATGAAACTGCAAACTTATCACGTTAACTCAAGTTGCAAGATTACTATATACTTACCGATGTTCATCCAGGTAAGGTCTGAGGTGTCAAATATATCAGAATTGGATGAAACTGCAACCTATTACTGAACTCAGGTTGGCAGATTACAATACGGACCCTATGTTCTAGTCCAGGCCAGGTCTAAGGTTGTTAATACATCATATTGGATGAAACTGCAACCTATCACTTAATTTCAGGTTGCAAGATTACATATCTAACACGATATTCTCGTACAGGTGAGGTATGAGGTGTCAAATATGAATTGGATAAACTGCAACCTATACTGAACTCAAGTTGCAAGATTACCATATAAAAACCCGAGTTCTAGTCCAGGCCAGGTAGAAGGTGTCAAATTTATCAGATTGTAGATTAACTTCACCTATTACTGAACTCAGGTTGAAAGATTACCATATACGGACTCGATGTTCTAGTCCAGGCCAAGTCTGAGGTGTTAAATATATCAGATTGGACTGAAACTTCAACCTATCACTTACTCAGGTTGCAAAATTACCATATACGGACCCGATGTTCTCGTCCAGACCATGTTCGAGGTGTCCAAATATATCTGATTGGATGAAAACTGCAACCATCACTTAACTCAGGTTGCATATTACCATATATGACCCCATGTTCTCGTCCAGGTGAGGTCTGAGATGTCAATATATCATATTGGATGAAACTGCAACATATACTGACAACTCAGGTTGCAAGATTACTATTATACGGACCCGTGTTCTCGTCCAGGCCAAGTCTGAGGTGTCAAATATATCAGATTGGATGAAACTGCAACCTATTACTGAACTCAGGTTGCAATACGGACCCGATGTTCTCGTCTAGGTTATAGTGTCAAATATATCAGATTGATGAAAAACTACAACCTATTACTGAACTCAGTTGCAAGATTACCATATACAGACCCGATGTTCTCATCCGGATGAGGTCTGAGGTGTAAAATATCAGATTGGATGGAACTGCAACCTATTACTGAACTCAGGTTGCAAGTTACCATACACGGACCCGATGTTCTAGTCCAGCCAGGTCTGAGGTGGTCAAATATATCAGATTGGATGAAAACTGCAACTTATCACTTAACTCAGTTGCAATATTACGCATATACGGACCCCATGTTCTCGTAGGTGAGGTCAGGTGTCAAATATATCAGATTGGATGAATTACAACATATCACTTAACTCAGGTTGCAAGATTACCATATACATACCCGATGTTCTCGTCCTGGCCAGGTCTGAGGTGTTAAATATATCATATTGGATGAAACTGCAACCTATTACTGAACTCAGGTTGCAAGATTACTATATAAGGACCCGATGTTCTCGTCCGGGTGAGGTACAAGGTGTCAATATATCAGATGGATGAAACTGCAACCTATTACTGAACTCAGTTTGCAAGATTACCATATACGGACCCGATGTTCTAGTCCATGCCAGGTCTGGTGTGTCAAATATATCAGATTACATGAAACGCAACTTATCACTTAACTCAAGTTGCAAGATTACTATATACTTACCCGATGTTATCATCCAGGTAAGGTCTGAGGTGTCAAATTATCAGATTGGATGAAACTGCAACCTATTACTGAACTCAGGTTGCAAGATTACAATATACGGACCCTATGTTCTAGTCCAGGCCAGGTCTAAGGTGTTAATACATCATATGGATGAAACTGCAACCTATCACTTAATTCAGGTTTGCAAGATTACCATATACTAACACGATATCTCGTACAGGTGAGGTATGAGTGTCAAATATATGAAATTGGATAAAACTGGCAACCTATTCTGAACTCAAGTTTGCAAGATTACCATATAAAACCCGATTTCTAGTCCAGGCCAGGTAATGAAGTGTCAAATATATCAGATTGGATGAAACTTCAACCTATTACTGAACTCAGGTTGAAAGATTACCATATACGGACTCGATGTTCCTAGTCCAGGCCAAGTCTGAGGTGTTAAATATATCAGATTGGAGAAACTTCACCTATCACTTAACTCAGGTTGCAAAATTACCATATACGGCCCGATGTTTCTCGTCCAGACCATGTTCGAGGTGTCCAAATATATCTGATTGGATGAAACTTCAACCTATCACTTAACTCAGTTGTTGCAATATTACCATACGGACCCCATGTTTCTCGTCCAGGAGATCTGGTGTCAAATATCATATTGGATGAAACTGCAACCTATTACTGAAACTCAGGTTGCCAAGATTACTATATACGTACCCGATGTTCTCGTCCAGCCAAGTTGAGGTGTCAAATATATCAATTGGATGAAACTGCAACCTATTACTGAACTCAGGGCAACGGACCCGATGTTCTCGTCTAGGTTATGGTTGTCAAATATAATCAGATTGGATGAAACTACAACCTATTACGAACTCAGGTTGCAAGATTACCATATCAGACCGATGTTTCTCATCCGGATGAGGTCTGAGGTGTAAAATATATCAATTGGATGGAACTGCAACCTATTACTGAATCGCAGTTGCAAGATTACCATACACGGACCCGATGTTCTAGTCCAGGCCAGGTCTGAGGTGTCAATATATCAGATTGGATGAAACTGCAACTTATCACTTAACTCAGGTTGCAATATTACCTATACGGACCCCATGTTCTCGTCCAGGTGAGGTCTGAGGTGTCAAATATATCAGATTGGATGAAACTGCAACCTATTACTGAACTCAGGTTGCAAGATTATTATATACAGACCCGATGTTCTCGTCCAGGCCAAGTCTGAGTGTCAATATTCAGATTGGATGAAACTGCAACCTATCAACTTAACTCAGGTTGGAAAGATTACCATATACGGACCCGATATTCTCGTCGGGTGAGGTCCAAGGTGTCAAATATATCAGATTGGATGAAACTGCAACCTATTACTGAACTCAGTTTGCAAGATTACCATATACGGACCCGATGTTCTAGTCCAGGCCAGGTCTGAGGTGTCAAATATATCAGATTACATGAAACCTGCAACTTATCACTTACTCAAGTTGCAGATTACTATATACTTACCCGATGTTATATCCAGGTAAGGTTCTGAGGTGTCAAATATATCAGATTGGATGAAACTGCAACCTCTTACTGAACTCAGGTTCAAGATTACAATACGGACCCTATGTTCTAGTCCAGGCCAGGTCTAAGGTGTTAATACATCATATTGGATGAAACTGCAAACCTATCACTTAATTCAGGTTGCAAGATTACCATATACTAACACGATATTCTCGTACAGGTGAGGTATGAGGTGTCAAATATGAAATTGGATAAAACTTCAACCTATTACTGAACTCAAGTTGGCAAGATTACCATATAAAAACCCGATGTTCTAGTCCAGGCCAGGTATGAAGTGTCATTATATCAGATTGGATGAAACTTCAACCTATTACTGAACTCAGTTGAAGATTACCATATACGACGCGATGTTCTAGTCCAGGCCAAGTCTGAGGTGTTAAATATCAATTGGATGAAACTTCAACCTATCACTTAACTCAGGTTGCAAATTACCATATCGGACCCGATGTTCTCGTCCAGACCATGTTCGAGGTGTCAAATATATCTGATGGATGAAACTGGCAACCTATCACTTAACTCAGGTTGCATATTACCATATATGAACCCCATGTTCTCGTCCAGGTGAGGTCTGAGATGTCAAATATCATATTGGATGAAACTGCAACCTATTACTGACTGCAGGTTTGCAAGATGACTATATACGGACCCGATTCTCTCCAGGCCAAGTCTGAGGTGTCAAATATATCAGATTGGATGAAAACTGCAACCTATTACTGAACTCAGGTTGCAATACGACCCGATGTTCTCGTCTAGGTTATAGGTGTCAAATATATCAGATTGGATGAAACTACAACCTATTACTGAACTCAGGTTGCAAGATTACATATACGACCCGATGTTCGCATCCGGAGAGGTCTGAGGTGTTAAATATATCAGATTGGATGAAACTTCAACCTATCACTTAACTCAGGTTGCAAAATTACCATATACGGACCCGATGTTCTCGTCCAGACCATGTTCGAGGTGTCAAATATATCTGATTGGATGAAACTTCAACCTATCACTTAACTCAGGTTGCAATATTACCATATACGGACCCCATGTTCTCGTCCAGGGGAGGTCTGAGGTGTCAAATATATCATATTGGATGAAACTGCAACCTATTACTGAACTCAGGTTGCAAGATTACTATATACGTACCCGATGTTCTCGTCCAGGCCAAGTCTGAGGTGTCAAATATATCAGATTGGATGAAACTGCAACCTATTACTGAACTCAGGTTGCAATACGGACCCGATGTTCTCGTCTAGGTTATAGGTGTCAAATATATCAGATTGGATGAAACTACAACCTATTACTGAACTCAGGTTGCAAGATTACCATATACAGACCCGATGTTCTCATCCGGATGAGGTCTGAGGTGTAAAATATATCAGATTGGATGGAACTGCAACCTATTACTGAACTCAGGTTGCAAGATTACCATACACGGACCCGATGTTCTAGTCCAGGCCAGGTCTGAGGTGTCAAATATATCAGATTGGATGAAACTGCAACTTATCACTTAACTCAGGTTGCAATATTACCATATACGGACCCCATGTTCTAGTCCAGGTGAGGTCTGAGGTGTCAAATATATCAGATTGGATGAAACTACAACCTATCACTTAACTCAGGTTGCAAGATTACCATATACGGACCCGATGTTCTCGTCCAGGCCAGGTCTGAGGTGTTAAATATATCATATTGGATGAAATTGCAACCTATTACTGAACTCAGGTTGCAAGATTACTATATACGGACCCGATGTTCTCGTCCAGGCCATGTCTGAGGTGTCAAATATATCAGATTGGATGAAACTGCAACCTATCACTTAACTCAAGTTGGAAGATTACCATATACGTACCCGATATTCTCGTCTAGGTGAGGTCTGAGGTGTCAAATATATCAGATTGGATGAAACTGCAACCTATTACTGAACTCAGGTTGCAAGATTACCATATACGGACCCGATGTTCTAGTCCAGGCCAGGTCTGAAGTGTCAAATATATCAGATTGGATGAAACTGCAACTTATCACTTAATTCAGGTTGCAAGATTACCATATACTGACCCGATGTTCTCGTACAGGTGAGGTATGAGGTGTCAAATATATCAGATTGGATAAAACTGCAACCTATTACTGAACTCAAGTTGCAAGATTACCATATAAAAACCCGATGTTCTAGTCCAGGCCAGGTCTGAGGTGTAAAATATATCAGATTGGATGAAACTGCAACCTATTACTGAACTCAGGTTGCAAGATTACCATATACGGATTCGATGTTCTAGTCCAGGCCAGGTCTGAGGTGTTAAATATATCAGATTGGATGAAACTGCAACCTATTACTTAACTAAGGTTGCAAGATTACCATATACGGACCCGATGTTCTATTCCAGGCCAGGTCTGAGGTGTTAAATACATCATATTGGATGAAACTGCAACCTATCACTTAATTCAGGTTGCAAGGTTACCATATACTGACACGATATACTCGTACAGGTGAGGTATGAGGTGTCAAATATATGAAATTGGATAAAACTGCAACCTATTACTGAACTCACGTTGCATGATTACCATATAAAAACCCGATTATCTAGTCCAGGCCAGGTATGAAGTGTCAAATATATCAGATTGGATGAAACTTCAACCTATTACTGAACTCAGGTTGCAAGATTACCATATACGGATTTGATGTTCTAGTCCAGTCCAGGTCTGAGGTGTTAAATATATCAGATTGGATGAAACTGCAACCTATCACTTAACTCAGGTTGCAAGATTACCATATACTGACCCGATGTTCCCGTTCAGGCCATGTTCGAGGTGTCAAATATATCTGATTGGATGAAACAACAACCTATCACTTAACTCAGGTTGCAATATTACCATATACGGACCCCATGTTCTCTTCCAGGTGAGGTCTGAGGTGTCAAATATATCAGATTGGATGAAACTGCAACCTATTACTGAACTCAGGTTGCAAGATTACTATATACGGACCCGATGTTCTCGTCCAAGCCAAGTCTGAGGTGTAAAATATATCAGATTGGATGAAACTGCAACCTATTACTGAACTCAGGTTGCAAGATTACCATATACGGACCCGATGTTCTAGTCCATGCCAGGTCTGAGGTGTCAAATATATCAGATTACATGAAACTACAACCTATTACTTAACTCAAGTTGCAAGATTACCATATACTTACCCGATGTTCTCATCCAGGTAAGGTCTGAGGTATCAAATATATCAGATTGGATGAAACTGCAACCTATTACTGAACTCAGGTTGCAAGATTACCATATACGGACCCAATCTTCTAGTCCAGGCCAGGTCTGAGGTGTTAAATACATCACATTGGATGAAACTGCAACCTATCACTTAATTCAGGTTGCAAGATTACCATATACTGACCCGATGTTCTCGTACAGGTGAGGTATGAGGTGTTAAATATATCAGTTTGGATAAAACTGCAACCTATTACTGAACTCAGGTTGCAAGATTACCATATAAAAACCCGATGTTCTAGCCCAGGCCAGGTCTGAGATGTCAAATATATCATATTGGATGAAACTGCAACCTATTAATGAACTCAAGTTGCAAGATTACCATATACGGATTTGATGTTCTAGTCCGGGCCAGGTCTGAGGTGTTAAATATATCAGATTGGATGAAACTGCAACCTATCACTTAACTCAGGTTGCAAGATTACCATATACGGACCCGATGTTCCCGTCCAGGCCATGTTCGAGGTGTCAAATATATCTGATTGGATGAAACAGCAACCTATCACTTAACTCAGGTTGCAATATTACCTTATACAGACACGATGTTCTCGTCCTGGCCAGGTCTGAGGTGTCAAATATATCATATTGGATTAAACTGCAACCTATAATTAAACTCAGGTTTTAAGATTACCATATACGGACCCGATATTCTCGTCTAGGACATGTCTGAGGTGTCAAATATATCATATTGGATGAAACTGTAACCTATCACTTAACTCAAGTTGCAAGATTACCATATACGTACCCGATGTTCTCGTCCAGGTGAGGTCCGAGGTGTCAAATATATCAGATTGGATGAAACTGCAACCTATTACTGAACTCAGGTTGCAAGATTACCATATACGGATTCAATGTTCTAGTCCAGGCCAGGTCTGAGGTGTTAAGTATATCAGATTGGATGAAACTGCAACCTGTCACTTAACTCAGGTTGCAAGATTACCATATATTGACATGATATTCTCGTACAGGTAATGTCTGAGGTGTCAAATATATCAGATTGGATGAAACTTCAACCTATTACTGAATTCAGGTTGCAAGATTACCATATATGGACCCGATGTTCTCGTCCAGGTTATAGGTGTCAAATATATCAGATTAGATAAAACTATAACCTATTACTGAACTTAGGTTGCAAGATTACCATATACGGACCCGATGTTCTCATCCGGATGAGGTCTGAGGTGTCAAATATATCTGATCTGATGAAACTGCAACCTATTACTGAACTCAGGTTGCAAGATTACCATACATGGACCCGATGTTCTAGTCCTGGCCAGGTCTGAGGTGTCAAATATATCAGATTGGATGAAACTGCAACTTATCACTTAACTCAGGTAGCAATATTACCATTTACAGACCCGATGTTCTCGTCCAGGTTCGAGGTGTCAAATATATCAGATTGGATGAGACTGCAACCTATTACTGAACTCAAGTTGCAATACGGACCCGATGTTCTCGTCCAGGTTATAGGTGTCAAATATATCATATTGGATGAAACTGCAACCTATTACTGAACTCAGGTTGCAAGATTACCATATACTGACCCAATGTTCTAGTCCAGGCCAGGTCTGAGGTTTTAAGTATATCAGATTGGATGAAACTGCAACCTATCACTTAACTCAGGTTGCAAGATTACCATATATTGACCCGATGTTCTCGTACAGGTTATGTCTGAGGTGTCAAATATATCAGATTGGATGAAACTTCAACCTATTACTGAATTCAGGTTGCAAGATTACCATATACGGACCCGATGTTCTCATCCGAATGAGGTCTGAGGTGTCAAATATATCAGATTGGATGAAACTACAACCTATTACTGAACTCAGGTTGCAAGATTACCATACACGGACCCGATGTTCTAGTCCAGGCCAGGTATGAGGTGTCAAATATATCAAATTGGATGAAACTGCAACTTATCACTTAACCCAGGTTGCAATATTACCATATACGGACCCCATGTTCTCGTCCAGGTGAGGTCTGAGGTGTCAAATATATCAGATTGGATGAAACTGCAACCTATTACTGAACTCAGGTTGCAAGATTACTATATATGGACCCGATGTTCTCGTTCAGGCCAAGTCTGAGGTGCCAAATATATCAGATTGGATGAAACTGCAACCTATCACTTAACTCAGGTTGGAAGATTACCATATACGGACCCGATATTCTCGTTCAGGTGAGGTCCGAGGTGTCAAATATATATCAGATTGATGAAACTGCAACCTATTACTGAACTCAGGTTGCAAGATTACCATATACGGACCCGATGTTCTAGTCCAGGCCAGGTCTGAAGTGTCAAATATATCAGATTGGATGAAACTGCAACCTATTACTGAACTCAGGTTGCAAGATTACTATATACGGACCCGATGTTTTCGTCCAGGTTATAGGTTTCAAATATATCATATTGGATGAAACTACAACCTATTACTGAACTCAGGTTGCAAGATTTCCATATACGGACCCGATGTTCTCATCCGAATGAGGTCTGAGGTGTCAAATATATCAGATTGGATGAAACTACAACCTATTACTGAACTCAGGTTGCAAGTTACCATACACGGACCCGATGTTCTAGACCAGGCCAGGTCTGAGGTGTCAAATATATCAGATTGGATGAAACTGCAACTTATCACTTAACTCAGGTTGCAAGATTACCATAAACGGACCCGATCTTCTAGTCCAGGCCAGGTCTGAGGTGTTAAATACATCATATTGGATGAAACTGCAACCTATCACTTAATTCAGGTTGCAAGATTACCATATACTGACCCGATGTTCTCGTACAGGTGAGGTATGAGGTGTCAAATATATCAGTTTGGATAAAACTGCAACCTATTACTGAACTCAGGTTGCAAGATTACCATATAAAAACCCGATGTTCTAGTCCAGGCCAGGTCTGAGGTGTCAAATATATCATATTGGATGAAACTGCAACCTATTAATGAACTCAGGTTGCAAGATTACCATATACGGATTTGATGTTCTAGTCCAGGCCAGGTCTGAGGTGTTAAATATATCAGATTGGATGAAACTGCAACCTATCACTTAACTCAGGTTGCAAGATTACCATATACGGACCCGATGTTCCCGTCTAGGCCATGTTCGAGGTGTCAAATATATCTGATTGGATGAAACAACAACCTATCACTTAACTCAGGTTGCAATATTACCATATACGGACACGATGTTCTCGTCCTGGCCAGGTCTGAGGTGTCAAATATATCATATTGGATGAAACTGCAACCTATAATTAAACTCAGGTTTTAAGATTACCATATACGGACCCGATATTCTCGTCTAGGACATGTCTGAGGTGTCAAATATATCATATTGGATGAAACTGTAACCTATCACTTAACTCAAGTTGCAAGATTACCATATGCGTACCTGTTGTTCTCGTCCAGGTGAGGTACGAGGTGTCAAATATATCAGATTGGATGAAACTGCAACCTATTACTGAACTCAGGTTGCAAGATTACCATATACGGACTCAATGTTCTAGTCCAGGCCAGGTCTGAGGTGTTAAGTATATCAGATTGGATGAAACTGCAACCTGTCACTTAACTCAGGTTGCAAGATTACCATATATTGACCTGATATTCTCGTACAGGTAATGTCTGAGGTGTCAAATATATCAGATTGGATGAAACTTCAACCTATTACTGAATTCAGGTTGCAAGATTACCATATATGGACCCGATGTTCTCGTCCAGGTTATAGGTGTCAAATATATCAGATTAGATAAAACTACAACCTATTACTGAACTTAGGTTGCAAGATTACCATATACGGACCCGATGTTCTCATCCGGATGAGGTCTGAGGTGTCAAATATATCAGATCTGATGAAACTGCAACCTATTACTGAACTCAGGTTGCAAGATTACCATACACGGACCCGATGTTCTAGTCCTGGCCAGGTCTGAGGTGTCAAATATATCAGATTGGATGAAACTGCAACTTATCACTTAACTCAGGTTGCAATATTACCATTTACAGACCCGATGTTGTCGTCCAGGTTCGAGGTGTCAAATATATCATATTGGATGAGACTGCAACCTATTACTGAACTCAAGTTGCAATACGGACCCGATGTTCTCGTCCAGGTTATAGGTGTCAAATATATCAGATTGGATGAAACTGCAACCTATTACTGAATTAAGGTTGCAAGATTACCATATACTGACCCAATGTTCTAGTCCAGGCCAGGTCTGAGGTTTTAAGTATATCAGATTGGATGAAACTGCAACCTATCACTTAACTCAGGTTGCAAGATTACCATATATTGACCCGAAGTTCTCGTACAGGTGATGTCTGAGGTGTCAAATATATCAGATTGGATGAAACTTCAACCTATTACTGAATTCAGGTTGCAAGATTACCATATATGGACCCGATGTTCTCGTCCAGGTTATAGGTGTCAAATATATCAGATTAGAATAAAACTACAACCTAGTACTGAACTCAGGTTGCAAGATTACCATATACGGACCCGATGTTCTCATCCGAATGAGGTCTGAGGTGTCAAATATATCAGATTGGATGAAACTACAACCTATTACTGAACTCAGGTTGCAAGATTACCATACACGGACTCGATGTTCTAGTCTAGGCCAGGTCTGAGGTGTCAAATATATCAGATTGGATGAAACTGTAACTTATCACTTAACCCAGGTTGCAATATTACCATATACGGACCCCATGTTCTCGTCCAGGTGAGGTCTGAGGTGTCAAATATATCAGATTGGATGAAACTGCAACCTATTACTGAACTCAGGTTGCAAGATTACTATATATGGACCCGATGTTCTCGTCCAGGCCAAGTCTGAGGTGTCAAATATATCAGATTGGATGAAACTGCAACCTATCATTTAACTCAGGTTGGAAGATTACCATATACGGACCCGATATTCTCGTTCAGGTGAGGTCCGAGGTGTCAAATATATCAGATTGATGAAACTGCAACCTATTACTGAACTCAGGTTGCAATATTACCATATACGGACCCGATGTTCTAGTCCAGGCCAGGTCTGAAGTGTCAAATATATCAGATTGGATGAAACTGCAACCTATTACTGAACTCAGGTTGCAAGATTACTATATACGAACCCGATGTTCTCGTCCAGGTTATAGGTTTTAAATATATCATATTGGATGAAACTACAACCTATTACTGAACTCAGGTTGCAAGATTACCATATACGGACCCGATGTTCTCATCCGGATGAGGTCTGAGGTGTCAAAATATATCAGATCTGATGAAACTGCAACCTATTACTGAACTCAGGTTGCAAGATTACCATACACGGACCCGATGTTCTAGTCCTGGCCAGGTCTGAGGTGTCAAATATATCAGATTGTATGAAACTGCAACTTATCACTTAACCCAGGTTGCAATATTACCATATACGGACCCCATGTTCTCGTCCAGGTGAGGTCTGAGGTGTCAAATATATCAGATTGGATGAAACTGCAACCTATTACTGAACTCGGGTTGCAAGATTACTATATATGGACCCGATGTTCTCGTTCAGGCCAAGTCTGAGGTGTCAAATATATCAGATTGGATGAAACTGCAACCTATCACTTAACTCAGGTTAGAAGATTACCATATACGGACCCGATATTCTCGTTCAGGTGAGGTCAAAGGTGTCAAATATATCAGATTGATGAAACTGCAACCTATTACTGAACTCAGGTTGCAAGATTACCATATACGGACCCGATGTTCTAGTCCAGGCCAGGTCTGAAGTGTCAAATATATCAGATTGGATGAAACTGCAACCTATTACTGAACTCAGGTTGCAAGATTACTATATACGGACCCGATGTTCTCGTCCAGGTTATAGGTTTCAAATATATCATATTGGATGAAACTACAACCTATTACTGAACTCAGGTTGCAAGATTACCATATACGGACCCGATGTTCTCATCCGAATGAGGTCTGAGGTGTCAAATATATCAGATTGGATGAAACTACAACCTATTATTGAACTCAGGTTGCAAGATTACCATATACGGACCCGATGTTCTCATCCGGATGAGGTCTGAGGTGTCAAATATATCAGATTGGATGAAACTGCAACCTATTACTGAACTCAGGTTGCAAGATTACCATACACAGACCCGATGTTCTAGTCCAGGCCAGGTCTGAGGTGTCAAATATATCAGATTGGAAGAAACTGCAACTTATCACTTAACTCAGGTTGCAATATTACCATATAAAGACCCGATGTTCTCGTCCAGGTTCGAGGTGTCAAATATATCAGATTGGATGAGACTGCAACCTATTACTGAACTCAGGTTGCAATACGGACCCGATGTTCTCGTCCAGGTTACAGGGTTCAAATATATCAGATTGGATGAAACTACAACCTATTACTGAACTCAGGTTGCAAGATTACCATATACGGACCCGATGTTCTCATCCGAATGAGGTCTGAGGTATCAAATATATCAGATTGGATGAAACTACAACCTATTACTGAACTCAGGTTGCAAGTTTCCATACACGGACCCGATGTTCTAGTCCAGGCCAGGTCTGGGGGGTCAAATATATCAGATTGGATGAAACTACAACTTATCACTTAACTCAGGTTGCAATATTACCATATACATACCCCATGTTCTCGTCCAGGTGAGGTCTGAGGTGTCAAATATATCAGATTGGATGAAACTGCAACCTATTACTGAACTCAGGTTGCAAGATTACTTTATACGGACCCGATGTTCACGTCCAGGCCAAGTCTGAGGTGTCAAATATATCAGATTGGATGAAACTACAACCTAACACTTAACTCAGGTTGCAAGATTACCATATACGGACCCGGTGTTCTCGTCCAGGTGAGGTCCGAGGTGTCAAATATATCAGATTGGATGAAACTGCAACCTATTACTGAACTCAGATTGCAAGATTACCATATACGGACCCGATTTTCTAGTCCAGGCCATGTCTGAGGTGTCAAATATATCAGATTACATGAAACTGCAACCTATCACTTAACTCAAGTTGCAAGATTACCATATACTTACCCGATGTTCTCATCCAAGTAAGGTCTGATGTGTCAAATATATCAGATTGGATGAAACTGCAACCCATTACTAAACTCAGGTTGCAAGATTACCATATACGGACCCGATGTTCTAGTCCAGGCCAGGTCTGAGGTGTTAAATACATCACATTGGATGAAACTGCAACCTATCACTTAATTCAGGTTGCAATATTACCATATACTGACCCGATGTTCTCGTACAGGTGAGGTATGAGGTGTCAAATATATCAGATTGGATAGAATTGCAACCTATTACAGAACTCAGGTTGCAAGATTACCATATACATACCCGATGTTCTAGTACAGGCCAGGTCTGAGGTGTCAAATATATCAGATTGGATGAAACAGCAACCTATTACTGAATTCAGGTTGCAAGATTACCATATACGGACTCGATGTTCTAGTCCAGGCCAGGTCTGAGGTGTTAAATATATCAGATTGGATGAAACTGCAACCTATCACTTAACTCAGGTTGCAAGATTACCATATACGGACCCGATGTTCTAGTCCAGGCCATGTTCGAGGTGTCACATATATATGATTGGATGAAAATGCAACATATCACTTAACTCAGGTTGCAATATTACCATATCGTACCCGATGTTCTCGTCCAGGACAGGTCTGAGGTGTCAAATATATCATATTGGATGAAACTGCAACCTATAATTAAACTCATGTTTTAAGATTACCATATACGGACCCGATATTCTCGTCTAGGCCATGTATGAGGTGTCAAATATATCATATTGGATGAAACTGTAACCTATCACTTAACTCAAGTTGCAAGATTACCATATACGGACCCGATGTTCTCGTCCAGGTGAGGTCCGAGGTGTCAAATATATCAGATTCGATGAAACTGCAACCTATTACTGAACTAAGGTTGCAAGATTACCATATACGGACCCAATGTTCTAGTCCATGCCAGGTCTGAGGTGTTAAATATATCAGATTGGATGAAACTGCAACCTATCACTTAACTTAGGTTGAAATATTACCATATACTGACCCGATGTTCTCGTACAGGTGATGTCTGAGGTGTCAAATATATCAGATTGGATAAAACTGAAACCTATTACTGAACTCAGGTTGCAAGATTACCATATACATACCCGATGTTCTAGTCCAGGCGAGGTCTGAGGTGTAAAATATATCAGATTGGATGAAATTTCAACCTATTACTGAACTCAGGTTGCAAGATTACCATATACAGACCCGATGTTCTCGTCCAGGTTATAGGTGTCAAATATATCATATTGGATAAAACTACAACCTATTACTGAACTCAGGTTGCAATATTACCATATACGGACCCGATGTTCTCATATGGATGAGGTCTGAGGTGTCAAATATATCAGATTGGATGAAACTGCAACCTATTAATGAACTCAGGTTGCTAGATTACCATACACGGACCCGATGTTCTAGTCCAGGCCAGGTCTGAGGTGTCAAATATATCAGATTGGAAGAAACTGCAACTTATCACTTAATTCAGGTTGCAATATTACCATATACAGACCCCATGTTCTCGTCCAGGTGAGGTCTGAGGTGTCAAATATATCAGATTGGATGAAACTGCAACTATTACTGAAATCAAGTTGCAAGATTACTATATACGGACCCGATGTTCTCGTCCCGGCCAAGTATGAGGTGTCAAATATATCAGATTGGATGAAACTGCAACCTATCACTTAACTCAGGTTGGAAGATTACCATATACGGACCCGGTGTTCTCGTCCAGGTGAGGTCCGAGGTCTCAAATATATCAGATTGGATGAAACTGCAACCTATTACTGAACTCAGGTTGCAAGATTACCATATACGGACCCGATGTTCTAGTCCAGGCCAGGTCTGAGGTGTCAAATATATCAGATTACATGAAACTGCAACCTATCACTTAAGTCAAGTTGCAAGATTACCATATACTTACCCGATGTTCTCATCCAGGTAAGGTCTGTTGTGTCAAATATATCAGATTGGATGAAACTGCAACCTATTACTGAACTCAGGTTGCAAGATTACCATATACGGACCCGATGTGCTAGTCCAGGCCAGGTCTGAGGTGTTAAATACATCACATTGGATGAAACTGCAACCTATCACTTAATTCAGGTTGCAAGATTACCATATACTGACCCGATGTTCTCGTACAGGTGAGGTATGAGGTGTCAAATATATCAGAATGGATAAAACTGCAACCTATTAGTGAACTCAGGTTGCAAGATTACCATATACATACCCGATGTTCTAGTCAAGGCCAGGTCTGAGGTGTCAAATATATCAGATTGGATGAAACTGCAACCTATTACTGAACTCAGGTTGCAAGATTACCATATACGGACTCGATGTTCTAGTACATGCCAGGTCTGAGGTGTTAAATATATCAGATTGGATGAAACTGCAACCTATCACCTAACTCAAGTTGCAAGATTACCATATACTTACCCGATGTTCTCGTCCAGGCCATGTTTGAGGTGTCAAATATATTTGATTGGATGAAACTGCAACCTATCACTTAACTCAGGTTTCAATATTACCATAAACGGACCCGATGTTCTCGTCCAGGCTAGGTCTGAGGTATCAAATATATCAGATTGGAACCTATCACTTAACTTAAGTTGCAAGATTACCATATACGGACCAGATGTTCTCGTCCAGGCCAGTTTTGAGGTGTCAAATATATCTGATTGGATGAAACTACAACGTATCACTTAACTCAGGTTGCAAGATTACCGTATACAGACCCGATGTTCTCGTCCAGGTGAGGTCCGAGGTGTCGGATATATCATATTGGATCAAACTGCAACCTATTACTGAACTCAGGTTACAATATTACCATATACAGACCCGATGTTCTCGTCCAGGTAAGGTCTGAGGCTTCAAATATATTCAATTGGATGAAACTGCAACCTATCACTTAACTTAGGTTGCAAGTTTACCATATACGAACCCGATGTTCTCATCCAGGCCATGTTCGAGGTATCAAATATATCAGGTTGGATGAAACTGCAACCTATCACTTAACTCAGGTTGCAAGATTACCATATACGGACCCGATGTTCTCGTCCAGGCCATGTTCGAGATGTCCAGTATATCTGATTGGATGAAACTGCAACCTATCACTTAACTCAGGTTGCAAGATTACCATATACGGACCCGATATTCTCGTCCATACCAGGTCTGAGGTGTTAAGTATATCATATTGGATGAAACTGCAACCTATAACTAATCTCAGGTTTTAAGATTACCATATACCGACCCGATATTCTCGTCTAGGCCAGGTCTGAGGTGTCAAATATATCAGATTGGATGAAACTGTAACCTATCACTTAACTCAGGTTGCAAGATTACCATATACTGACCCTATGTTCTCGTACAGGTGATGTATGAGGTGTCAAATATATCAGATTGGATGAAACTGCAACCTATTAGTGAACTCAGGTTGCAAGATTACCATATACGGACCCGATGTTCTAGTCCAGGCTTGGTCTGAGGTGTCAAATATATCAGATTGGATTAAACAACAACCTATCACTTAACTCAGGTTGTAAGATTACCATATACGGACCCAATGTTCTCGTCCAAGTTTGAGGTGTCAAATATATCAGATTAGATGAGACTGCAACCTATTACTGAACTCAGGTTGCAATACGGACCCGATGTTCTCGTCCAGGTGAGGTCTGAGGTGTCAAATATATTAGAGTAGATGAAACTTCAACCTATCACTTAACTCAGGTTGCAATATTACTATATACGAACCTGATGTTCTCATCCAGGTGAAGTACGAGGTGTCAAATATATCTGATTGGATGAAACTGTAACCTATCACTTAACTCAGGTTGCAAGATTACCATATACGCACCCGATGTTCTCGTCCAGGAAAGGTATGAGGTGTCAAATATATCATATTGGATGAATCTTCAACCTATAACTTACCTCAGGTTGCAAGATTACCATATACGGACTCGATATTCTCGTCTAGGCCAGGTCTGAGGTGTCAAATATATCATATAGGATAAAACTGTAACCTATCACGTAACTCAGGTTGCAATATTAACATATACGGACCCGATGTTCTCGTCCAGGTGAGGTTCGAGGTGTCAAATATATTAAATTGGATGAAACTGCAACCTATTACTGAACTCAGGTTGCAAGATTACCATATACGGACCCGATGTTCTAGTCCAGGCCAGGTCTGAGGTGTTAAATATATCATATTGGTTGAAACTGCAACCTATCACTTAACTCAGGTTGCAAGATTACCATATACTGACCCGATGTTCTCGTACAGGTGAGGTATGAGGTGTCAAATATATCAGATCGGATAAAACTGCAACCTATTACAGAACTCAGGTTGCAAGAGTACCATATACATACCCGATATTCTATTCCAGGCCAGGTCTGAGATGTCAAATATATCAGATTGGATGAAACTGAAACATATTACTGAACTCAGGTTGCAAGATTACCATATACGGACCCGATGTTCTCGTCCAGGTTCGAGGTATCAAATATATTAAATTGGATGAAACTGTAACCTATTAATGAACTCAGGTTGCAATAAGGACCCGATGTTCTTGTCCAGGTGAGGTCCGAGGTGTCAAATATATCAGATTGGATGAAACTGCAACCTATTACTGAACTCAGGTTGCACGATTACCAGATTCGGACCTGATGTTCTCGTCCAGGCCAGGTCTGAGGTGTCAAATATATCAGATTGGATGAAACTACAACCTATTACTGAACTGATGTTGCAATATTACCATATACGGAACCGATGTTCTCGTCAAGGTGAGGTCTGAGGTGTCAAATATATCAGATTTGATGAAACTACAACCTATTACTGAACTCAGGTTGCAAGATTACCATATACATGCCCGATGTTCTAGTCCAGGCTAGGTTTGAGGTGTCAAATATATCAGATTGGATGAAACTTCAACCTATTACTGAACTCAGGTTGCAAGATTACAATATATATGCCCGATGTTCTAGTCCAGGCTACGTCTGAGGTGTCAAATATATCATATTGGATAAAACTTCAACCTATTACTGAAATCAGGTTGCAAGATTACCATATACGGACACGATGTTCTCGTCTAGGTTCGAGGTATCAAATATATCAGATTGGATGAAACTGCAACCTATTACTGAACTCGGGTTGCAATACGGACCCGATGTTCTCGTCCACGTGAGGTCTGAGGTGTCAAATATATCAGATTGGATGAAACTGCAACCTATTACTGAACTCAGGTTGTAATATTACCATATACGAACCTGATGTTCTCGTCCAGGCCAGGTCTGAGGTGTCAAATATATCAGATTGGATGAAACTGCGACCTATAACTTAACTCAGGTTACACGATTACCATATACGGACCCGATGTTCTCGTCCAGGCTAGGTCTGAGGTGTCAAATATATCAGATTGGAACCTATCACTTAACTTAGGTTGCAAGATTACCATATACGGACCTGATGTTCTCGTCCAGGCCAGGTTTGAGGTGTCAAATATATCTGATTGTATGAAACTGCAACCTATCAGTTAACTCAGGTTGCAAGATTACCATATACAGACCCGATGTTCTCGTCCAAGTGAGGTCCGAGGTGTCGAATATATCATATTGGATGAAACTACAACCTATTACTGAACTCAGGTTACAAGATTACCATATACAGACCCGATGTTCTCGTCCAGGTAAGGTCTGAGGCTTCAAATATATTCGATTGGATGAAACTGAAAACCTATCACTTAACTCAGTTTGCAAGTTTACCATATACGAACCCGATGTTCTCATCCAGGCCAGGTTCGAGGTATCAAATATATCAGGTTGGATGAAACTGCAACCTATCACTTAACTCAGGTTGCAAGATTACTATATACGGACCCGATGTTCTCGTCCAGGCCATGTTCGAGGTGTCAAAAGTATCTGATTGGATGAAACTAAAACCTATCACTTAACTCAGGTTGCAAGATTACCATATACGGACCCGATGTTCTCGTCCAGGCCAGGTCTGAGGTGTTAAATATATCATATTGGATGAAACTGCAACCTATAACTAAACTCAAGTTTTAAGATTACCATATACCGACCCGATATTCTCGTCTATGCCAGGTCTGAGGTGTCAAATATATCAGATTGGATGAAACTGTAACCTATCACTTAACTCAGGTTGCAAGATTACCATATACGGACCCGATGTTCTAGTCCAGGTTCGAGGTGTCAAATATATCAGATTGGATGAAACTGCAACCTATTACTGAACTCAGGTTACAATACAAACCCGGTGTTCTCGTCCAGGTGAGGTCTGAGGTTTCAAATTTATCAGATTGGATGAAACTACAACCTATTACTGAACTCAGGTTGCAATATTTCCATATACGGACCCGATGTTCTCGTCCAGGCCAGGTCTGAGGTGTCAAATATATCAGATTGGATGAAACTGCGACCTATCACTTAACTCAGATTGAAAAATTACCATATACGGACCCCATGTTCTCGTCCAGGTGAGGTCCGAGGTGTCAAATATATCAGATTGGATGAAACTACAACCTATTACTGAGCTCAGGTTGCAAGATTACCATATACCGACCCGATGTTCTCGTCCAGGCCATATCTGAGGTGTCGAGTATATCAAATTGGATGAAAATTCAACCTATAACTTAACTAAGGTTATACGATTACCATATACGGACCCGATGTTCTCGTCCAGGCCAGGTCTGAGGTGCCAAATATATCAGATTGGATGAAACTGCAACCTATCACTTAACTCAGGTTATAAGATTACCATATACGGAGCCGATGTTCTCGTCCAGGAAAGGTTCGAGGTATCAAATATATCAGCTTGGATGAAACTGGAACCAATCATTTAACTCAGGTTGGAAGATTATCATATACGGAGCCGATGTTCACGTCCAGGCCATGTTCGAAGTGTCAAATATATCTGATTGGATGAAACTGCAACCTATCACTTAACTCAGGTTGCAAGATTACCATATACGGACCCGATGTTCTCGTCCAGAGCAGGTCTGAAGTGTTAAATATATCAGATTGGATGAAACTGCAACGTATCACTTAACTCAGGTTGCAATATTACCATATACGGACTCGATATTCTCGTCTAGGCCAGGTCTGAGGTGTCCAATATATCAGATTGGATGAAACTTTGACCTATCACTTAACTCAGGTTGCAAGATTACCATATACGGATCTGATGTTCTCGTCCATGCCAGATTCAAGGAGTCAAATATATCAGATTGGATGAAAGTGCAACCTATCACTTAACTCAGGTTGCAAGATTACCATATACGGACCCAATGTTCTCGTCCATGCCAGCTCTGAGGTGGCAAATATATCTGATTGGATGAAACTGCAACCTATCACTTAACTCAGGTTGCAAGATTACTATATACGGACATGATGTTCTTGGCAAGGTTCGAGGTGTCAAATATATCAGATTGGATGAAACTGCAACCTATTACTGAACTCAAGTTGCAAGTTTACCCTATACGGACCCGATGTTCTCATCCAGGACAGGTCTGAGGTGTCAAATATATTAGATTGGATGAAACTGCAACCTATCACTTAACTCAGGTTGCAAGATTACCATATACGGTCCCGATGTTTTCGTCCAGGACAGGTCTGAGGTGTCAAATATATCAGATTGGATGCAACTGCAACCTATCACTTAACTCAGGTTGCAAGATTACCATATACAGACCTTATGTTCTCGTCCAGGCCAGGTTCGAGGTGTCAAATATGTTACAGCATTGCTCGGCCGAACTCGCATGCATTGCTATCTCAAGCATGTTTGTCAATATTAGTGATGAAAACTATAAGTCTTGATTTCTAGTCTATTATAGCTAAGTCTCAGACTAGGATAGGAAGAGTAGTTGATATAAAGGACTTCATGGCGATTCATCATACAAGTAGAAGACCTACTCAAGGAACCGGTGGAACTTCTCGATAAAAAGGTATGTGAAGACTTGAACTTATTTATCACTAAAAAGTATATCTACTCTATCTCCTACTCTTTGAGACAAGAAGTCGTATGCTATATATATAGACTTTGATTATACATATTTGGTATTTCGAGCCGAGTATACCTCGCCTATCTATATCTCTAAATATGATTCGGTAAGCTTTTCGCTTTAACCAAGTTTATCTTTACCATGTGACAAAATCATGATATGTTTCAATCATCTTGAAAATTGCTTTGACAAGAAATTGTGTAACAACTATATAACGTCCTCTAAGAATATTTCAATGATTGAAATGAGAGTTTAGATTACATAACCAATGTTGGACATAATCATTGTTGTGGAAACAAATTTATGTATAATTCTTATTCCTTGAACCAAAGTTTGTGAACTTTGTTGATCAAGAGAACCGGAAGAATGGCGTGAGCCAAGTCCGCGAACTACCGAAGTTCTCAAACCCGAGAATTTCTGCTGGAGTTGACAACATACTTGCGTGAAACTAAGTCCGCGAACTCATTCCGCGAATCGGCGAAGTTCTCATACCCGAGAATTTCTGCTGGAGTTTGTAAACTCTGCCCGGTAACTTAAGTCCGCGAACCTAGTCTGCGAACTTGAGAATGTTATATATCTGAAGATGATTTCTGAACTTAAACTTAAAAAGACTAAGGAATGCAGTTTGAAAACCGTGGATATAAGAGTTCATGAACCGATTCAAGTGAATCAAATCAACTTTGCTTCAATTCTGTCTTGTGTAGTACATGAGATTTCCTTGCAATTGAACAACTCTCTAACTAGTTCATCTTGAAGTCATTTGAACTAGTTATGGTGAAGAAGAACATGGTTGATATGAAATGCTCATATGGCTAACCTTTTGGTTAATTATTGTAGAACCAACAAGTGCATACGGTTGGGTACGGTTAACAAACCTAGAAGCGTGCATTGTCAAGTGTGTGTAACAATCTAAGTTTTCGATCTAACGGTTGAGAATATTAGCTTGAATCTAAATCAGGTTTTCATCTAACGGTGGATATTAATTGCTTTGTTACCAAGGTAACTTAATTTCAAACCCTGATTTGAAAGACTATATAAAGGAGACATCTAGTATTGTGAAATACTAATCCCCACACCTCATGTGTGATACTAGTTTGCATACTAGAGTCGGTTCTCCTTTAACCTTTGGTTTTCTTCTTCTAAAACCAGGTTAATGACTTAAAGACTTCATTGGGATTGTGAAGCCAGACCGATACTACTTTTATTGTAGTCGTGTGATCTGATCTTGCATCTTCTATCGTACGAGTATAATCTGATTGATTGGCTTGAGATTGATATCTCCGATATGTAAGATATAAAAACTAATCACAAACATGTTCGTCTCATTGTTTGTGATTCCGCAACATCATGTCTCGCTACCATACGATTAAGATTGTTGTGAGGTGATTGATAACTCTAGGCTGTTCTTCGGGAATATAAGACCGGATTATCAATTGGTTCCTGTTCACCTTTATTATTATCAAAATACGGAACAAAACCTTTAGGATTTATCTGTGGGAGACAGATTGATCCTTTGGTAAACTTGTCTGTGTGAGCAAATTTGTTTATTGTTTAAGCCTGCAATTTTGGGTCGTAGCAACTCTTAGTTGTGGGTGAGATCAGCTAAGGGAATCAAGTGCGCAGTATCCTTCTGGGATCATAGGCGTAAGGAGTACAACTGTACCTTGGATCAGTGGGGGACTGATTGGGGTTCAACTACAGTCCAGTCCGAAGTTAACTTGGAGTATGCTAGTGTCTATAGCGGCTTAATACAGTGCGTGTTCAATCTGGACTAGGTCCCGGGGTTTTTCTGCATTTGCTGTTTCCTCGTTAACAAAATTTCTGTTGTCTATGTTATTTCAATTTCCGCATTATATTGTGTTATCTATATAATTGAAATAATACAGGTTGTGCGTGTTGATAATCAATTAGAATATCCAACCTTTGGTTGTTGATTTAAATTGATTGATCCTTAGATACTGGTCTTTGGTACCGTCCAAGTTATTCCTTGTATTCGATAAACACTCGATGATTGTTATTAGCTTGAGTAAAGATCGAATCAAGAGAGAGATATTAACTCCTCGATATACTTTAATCTAGATTGAGTCTGACTGTCTAGTTGATTCTCTAGCAAAGTATATTGGACTTAGTCCATACAGATTGCTAAGCAAATTATTGGGTGGTGTTTTTAGACCCTCTCTTTTTCAATTGGTATCAGAGCAGGCAAACACGTTTAAGACCTTACAGGTATGTGTTCGTAGCAATATGACTCTATGGACAGAGTTGTTATCTCTATTAACGTACCACCAGTCTTCGATGGATCTAATTACTTATGGTGGAAAATTGCTATGCGAGCTTTTCTTCAAGCGCGTGATTTTCAATCATGGGTATATGTTGTTAATGGTTATGATGCTCCCGTTGTGGCAGTTGGAGATGTAAACGTTCCCAAGAATATTGGTGAATACAGTCCTGCCGAGATACTTGCTGCAAAGCAAAATTCCGACGGTTTGAATGCCATCATACATGCCATTACCCCAAATCTTCAGCACCATGTGTCAAATTGCACTAGGTCTAAAGATGCTTGGGATATCTTAGAAACCTTATTTGAAGGTAACTCTAGTGAAAAGGAAGCTAGGCTTCAAAACCTTAATTCCGATTGGGAGAACCTTCTTATGACAGATGAAGATACGTTTGATGAGTTTAATCACATAGTGTATGAAATTGTTAATGCATCTTTTGCATTGGGTAAGATTATTCCTGAAAAGGACATTGTGATGAAAATTCTCAGATCGCTGCCATCTAGATACGAGTCTAAGAAGCATGCCATCGTTGAGGGAAATAACCTTGATAATCTTTCCAGAAATACATTGGTTGGAACTCTAAAGATCTTTGATCATGAGCATACATCCAAAATCGGAAAGGATGTTACCTTTAAAGCACAGAAGAACGCTAAATTACTTGATAAAAGTAAAAGTGTTTATGTCTCTGAGGATGATCAGTCTGAGGGTGATTTTTCGGATGAAGATCTTGACAAATCAGTCTCCTTGATCACAAGACAGTTTAGGGATCTTCTATTAAAGAGAAGTAAAAGGTTTTCAAGAGACAAACCTAGGTCATCAGATAAACCTCACAATCGCGTTCCTCCTAAAAACAGGGATGCTGACGAGGCTGATGACGAGGATATGCCAGAGTGCTTTAAGTGTAAAGGTTTTGGTCATTTTGCAAACGAGTGCCCAAATCATAGAAAATACACTGGGAACAAAGGTATTGTTGTAACACTTGATGAGATGTCTGATATCTGTGATTCTGATGAAGATAGGAAATCAAGTGTTGGTCTTCTATGTGAAAACATTGATTTTGATAATTTTAGCAATACATATATCAACCTTTGATGGTTTCGGTGAAGAATAAAATCCAATCAAGATGGAAGAATCAATCGACCCATCCTTTGGAAACTCTGTTTGTAATGTTTAAGGATCTACTATGTGTCTGGCTGCTTTCACACCACAGATGCCTGAATATTATCCAAGTTTGACGTGATCGTTTTGTTATTAGAAGGGTCATGAACTATCAAGATGTTACAAGTACAAACATCAAGTGAGGCACGCCAACAAACTTCAACGAAGAGCAAATCGATTGGCAAGGAAGCTTAAACTTGCTCAGAAGACTGCTGAGGTATGTAGGATTTTATCTTCGTCTAAGAAGTTGGTTTCCAAAGACAAAATAATACTATTAGAGAAGAAGGTATGGTCAAATCGCTTTGATAGACAGAAGACATAGGTTTGTCAACCACACCACAATTTAATTGTGTTGTTTGGTAAATCTTGTCTCATGTGTCTGATCAAAAGAGATAAGATTGTGTACCGCTCATGCTTTTGGAAAAGTTTTTTCTTAGGTTTGATTTTCCTGTCTATCAAATAAAGGGTTATTATCAACAATTCTACTCTTTATAGGGTTTAGAGTTGGACGTCCACGAACCTGTTTAAAGGTTGCGAACCCTACATTCCTTTTCCTCTCTGATATCCTTTATATCTTAAGACTGCTTGATGAGATTGTGAATTCCACTCAAAAAAACCAGTTGTTTATAACTGTTCTCCAAGCATCATCTCTTTGGATGGAAAAGATGTCAACATGATTGTTAGGCCATCAATTAAGGAAAAAGAGAAATATCCAGTAATTCCGTCCTTGAAAATAAATAGGAGGAATACAAGAAAGCCAAGGGCTGTCCCTTCTAACTCTCAGAAGTTTTCTGATGTTCTTGATGAGTTGAAGGAAGTAAGAAAGGAGATTCGTGAAATAAAGGCTTGCGTTTTAAGATCTTTGGAAATTCAGAAAATCCTGCTTCGACATCATCATCCAAGACGGTTTGTTGATATTAACTCCTATCTCGATGAACCTTATATTCCAATGGTTGTTGACGACAAGGAATTCGGGAATGATAAAGAATTTCTCAAATATATTGTTGCCTAGTATGTCTTCTTTTTGATTTAGTCGGAAGAATAGTACTTTGAATAACAATGATTGTGACTACACATAGCTATTATTTTTCATCTTCTTGTTCTTTTTTAGGTTTATTGGTTTAAATTCTAAAAACTATTTAGAAGATGATGTTTTTGCAGTATTAATCTTTATGATTTGTTATATTGCAATTTGTTATGGGATATTGGTGTTTACGTCCGTGAACTATGTTTGTCCCATACTTTGTCAAAAGTAAAGTCATTTGTGATCGGTATTCACGTACTGGTAAAAGAATGAATGAACTTTTGACAAATAACAAAGTTAAGCCTATATTGTCAAATATTTGATGGAAGATAGGTTAAAATATTTTGTTTTCAAGGATTATGTATATTAATATCGTTATACAAATAGTGATGGAAAATAGAATGAATGCTTGTGTATTCCGCAGTATTGATAATACCTAATACATATTTTATGTATTATTGTGAGGCTCCGTAATGTATCTTATGTTGAGCACTGTACAACCAAGTTGATTTTTTAGCTTAGTTGGTGTTCCGTGAGATATGTTATGTCGAGCATATTGAACTAAACTAATCATATTGTTTGGTTACTTAGTTATTGCTCCGTAAGTTTTCTTATGTCGAGCAAAATAAATGACAATTAAATTGGTTACTTTTGTGATTAGTTTGGTTGTGTATTCCAATCAGATTAATTACGGGTTCTCTTATAATTAGTCTAGTTGAGTATTTTCGTGTCTCCATAAGTTCTCTTATGTTGAGCATAATCAATTGAATTTACCACTTTTTGTGTTTCATTTGATTGCGTATTCCGATTAAATTAATCATGAGTTTACTTGTGATTAATTTGATTGAGTTTTTGGATGTAAAAATCATTCCTATGGTTTTGGTGTCCAATAAAAATCCTTCTGTTCTTTCGAAATTAAGGTCACTCTTGTTGTTCCTTCGGGAATAACATCAAATGGGGGAGAGTTCTTTTGAACTTGTTCTTAATGGTCATATCTTGAGGGGTGTGCGGCTGTGGAATTTTAGAGGGGTTATCTTGTATCTTTAAACTCCTCGATGAATGCATTTATCTTCGGATTTATGATTGCATCTAAATTAGTTGGTATGTATTTTTTCTTTTTGTCATGAAATGTCTCTCTCGGAAATTTCATTATGATCCCGTTCTTGTACCTTTGCCAATTTTATTGACAAAAATGGGGAGAATTAATATGTAGTTCACACTACAAATACATATGGTTTTCGGTTCATTGTGTGGTTTTCATGTGAGATGGAGTATTGACTAAGGGGGAGTTATACATATCACCATAGTATTATTGTTGAAGTTATGATACAGTTAAACTTTGACGCTGTGTAATAATACTATGACACTGTATAACAATGATCGAGACCGATGCTTTCTCATTGTTATAGCTACAGATCTTCAACAGCGGTGATGCTAAACTTACAACCTTTGGGATCATTGGAGTACTTGGAAGTGACGAAGATTTCTTGGAATGTTGAAGATTAGACATGTGGAATATGATCTACTAAAGTTTCTTTATCTTTTTTTTATTCCATATGTATTGATAGTTTTGTCACTAAAATTGACAAAGGGGGAGATTGTTAGAGCATTGCTCGACCGAACTCGCATGCGTTGCTATCTCAAGCATGTTTGCCAATGTTAGTGATCAAAACTATAAGTCTTGATTTCTAGTCTATTATAGCTAAGTCTCAGACTAGGATAAAAAGTGTAGTTCAGCTCAAGGACTTCATGGAAATTCATCATACAAGTAGAAGAACTACTCAAGGAACCGGTGAAACTTCTCGACAAAAAGGTATGTGAAGACTTGAACTTATCTATCACTCAAAAGTCTATCTACTCTATCTCCTTCTCTTTGAGACAAGAAGTCGTATGCTATATATATATAGACTTTGATTATACACATTTGGTATTTCGAGCCGAGTATACCTCGCCTATCTATATCTCGAAATATGAGTTGGTAAGCTTTTCTCTTTAACCAAGGTTATCTTTACCATGTGACGGAAGTCATGATATGTTTCAATCATCTTGAAAAATCCTTTGACGAGAAATGGTGCAACAACTATATAACGTCCTCTAAGAATGTTTCAATGATTGAAATGATAGTTTAGATTACATAACCAATGGTGCACATATGCATTGTTGTGGAAATACATTTATGTATAAGTCATATTCCTTGAACCAAAGTTTGAGAACTTTGTTGATCAAGAGAACCGGAAGAATGGCGTGAGCCAAGTCCGCTGGTAGGTTTCTAAAAGACCTACAAATTATAACCGCAAGTGCACGGTGTCGATTGTAGTATGTGTGTGCAAATACGGGTCATTCCACAGGGACTAGGGTGTGTGTTGAAATCTTCCTAAGCTAAAGTTATCTAAAAAAGTAACTAAGTGGAAGTGAGATAGTGAACCAAGGAATAACTGTGAAACAATGGCATGGAGCCAAAGGCAGTGAAGTAAAGAGCCAAAGAAACAAAGTAAAACAGTTGTGGTAACACTACTAGGGTCTTGAATCCACCTTCTTAATAATATGCTAAGGCAATATTTATTCAAATTATGTTCTTGTTCCTTTCCAAAGAAAACTCCAAAGAATGATTTATCAGTTAATCTTCCTAACTCACCCCTAGCATAGGCTGTCTTCTTACAGCACAACCTATCACAGGCTAATTTGGTTCAATTAGCTAACTCTCAATATTTTCTCAATTAAGCACAGTTCTTATTCTATGGTGGGATCTCAAATGGATAACTTATAAACCAACTTCACTAATTCCCCCCTAGCATAAACTGTCTTCTTACAGTACAGCTTATCACAGGTTCATTTGATCAATGTAGCTAACTAACATCTCTAAAGCCATGAAGCATTATAAGAACAATAATATGAACTTGAATTATCTTAACATGTGATTAAGGGTTTCATCCAAACCCTAGCAGATTGATTTAGAACATGAACTAAAATTAAATTCTACAACTTGGTGCACCGGCTACTCCGGGCATGCCCCCTAAATCAACACCCAAGTCCCCCAATTTATACATGCAAGCTTCCCCCAAAAAATACCCAAAATCAGAAAACTAGGGTTTCATGAAAAGTGAAATTAGGTCTCACCTAATCTCTGAATCCAATCAATTATCTTCACCCACTCTTCAATTTCTTCTCCTGCGTCTCTAGCTACTCCCAATTGATTTTCTAACCTAACTTATTTCATCATCCCCTAATCCTAGGGGTTCAGAGAAAAATAGGGTTTGGAAATGATGAAAAAAGTTGATAGAAGGATGGTGAGCGTGTTGATAATGATGGTTTATAGTGGTGGAGGTATGGAAGGTGCATACGGAGTTGGTAGTGGTGGCAGAGGCAGAGCAGGTGGTGGTGATGGCGTCTGCAGAGGGAAGAAGGGATAAGAAGAAGATGGGTTCGATGGCTAGGGTGTGTTTGTTTTGTGGGATATAAACTTAGGTGCTAGGGTGTTGAGAGAGGATAAGGATTTTTGATGTTTCGCGAAGCCGAGCCGTGGGATGTGGAGATGATGGATCGATCTAACGACGAGATAGAAGGAAGCGAGGAGCGATCGTTGGATGCGGAAGTACAACGAAACTGACGGCTCAAGATGAAGTTAGGTGCTGTAGTGTTAGACAGGAGCTTCAGACTTCGATGCACGACGATGAAACGACCGTATGATGCTGAGATGATCCAATCTGACGGCTGAAGATGAAGGCGGGTATGGATATTGGAAATGGGTTTGGGTAATGGTTTTGGGCCTTGGATATGCCAAGCCCATATCTTCTTTAAGGACAATTCTTCCTCTTCAAGCCCACTTCTAGCCTTTGAGTCTTGCGCACAACATTCTTCGCGGCTTCCTTGCGGGAGTCTTTGCCGTTTCTTTGCTCTTTTCGCTCCGCTATTCATCCAAACTTTATTTATTACCTAAAAATGCAAAATTAATTAATAAACATATTTATTCTTGAAAACAATGAAAATACAGAATATGGGATAAAATGTAGAATTAATGCACAAAAGATGAGTTAAATGCCAAGAAAAATATATAGAAATATGCACTTTTTAGCACTCATCAAATACCCCCAAACCTGAATTTTACTTGTCCTCAAGTAAAACAAAACTAAGGAAATCCTACCTATACCACTGTCGCTGGTCTCTCGAATGCATTTAGCATATGCACTAAGCCTTTTAAACCACTAAGTGTCCCTAGTGGACGAGTGAAGTCTCGTGAAGGTTTGCTTAGAACGTACCTACAAAGTTCTAGGTCAAAATATAAGCTCAGATTCCATCAAATGTGACATGTGCAAGACAGTAGAAGCTCACAGCAAAATGGAGATGTCAATCTAGCTATCAAAGGCACAATCCTAGCACTGATAACAACTAAAGACACGTGATAAGAGTGTAAAGTGTATCTACACATGTTTCTAGAATGATCTGAAGTTATGACTACTAATCACCAAGAGATAGTTTTTAGGCTAAGAACCGAATTCTAAGCCAAGCTAGCTGTCCGGCTTTACGAGAATTGTGAATGTTCACCCAATGAGTTGGTGATATTTCAGTTTACCCGCGTTATACATCGATGGCTGCACCCTCCTTGCTTATTACAAGACTATTTACAACAAAAAGATGACTCTTTACATGACTCTTATTTACATTGATTACTCTCTTTTATTTTTGGAACAAGAGAGAACTATTGTCTTTAACATGAAAACATGGAATAAATAAATACTTGATTTTTTTATTTTTATTTTTTTTTGAATTTTTCTGTTTTTTTTTTTTTTTTTTTTTTTTTTTTTTTTTTGAAGAAACTTTGATCTTTACAACATAATGACACTTTTGATACATGAACAAAAAAAAAAATTACATGACTCTTAGCAAGAGGTGGCCCTTATCGAATGCATCCGGTCAAATTCTATGGTTGCTTTTCTTAACGTATCCTCCAACTTCTATCCCATCCAACCAAAGAACAAGCTAGTCAAGTCTCATTCAGTATTCTAAAGTGATTGGCAATCTAACTTCCTATCAAACACCTTGAAGATCGAGGCTATACATGTATTGGTAGATCGTGCGCGTGCAAGTTTCTTATCACTATGTGAATTGTGCTAGAATCAGGGTGCCTAAATATCTAGACTAAGACTCCTAAAAATTACATATATGCACAAGAGTCAACATTTCAAGGTAAATGAGCTCCATTTTTATGTTTTTTTTTTCAATTTTTAATTTTTAATTTTTTTCAAAAAGAAGGAGTTCTTGTTTTCAATTATGGCATATTATCAAAGTATCTACTTTTCACCCCCAAACCTAAACTAAACATTGTCCTCAATGTTTCAAAATATGAACAAAATTATAATACAACATATGAAGAGGATCATGTTGAGTAGAGAAAAAGGAAAGAGAATACCCGATTTCGGCGAAAGCAATATTAGAACTCCGTTATTCAAGGCAAGAATCCAACATATGTCAGCCGAGATCATATTGGATTAGCAAAATATATACAAAAGGAACAAAATGTTTTTAAGAAATTTTATCTACTGGATTATATACAAAAAATTCACCATACACTAACAATCTAAAGAGTTGAGGATCAACCCAAAAGACGAAGTGTAGAAACATAGAAAGTTTCAAAACACTAAAATTGGACTTAAATGGGAGTGAGAGTGAAAAACCGAATGAATCACCCCTAAACCTAAATTGTTCAACAGATTTACTTTTAAGCACAAAATCTTTTAATTTTAGGGGTTCAGGATTCAAAAGGTCTAACTCATAATGGACTGTTTTCGGGATGGGCAAAGAAATGCATTCCAACTGTGGCTCTTTAAAAGTGTTATATTTTGAAGCAAAATAGTCCAAGAGGACTTGGGAGGCACACAGTTCCAATCCTAGATTGGGAATTTTCAGAAAAGTTGGTTTAAAATTTTTGTTGCAAACCAAATCTAGGTTGGGTGGAATAATCTCGATTTGAGATTTAGGTAAGAAAGTGGGTACATCTAAATTATTTTCATGGGTACGATCAATAGTACCAACACATACTTTTCCTAAATCAGAAACAGGTAAAACATGCTCACATTCATCGAACAAAACATCAAGACCTAAATCAGTATCATGATTGTTCGAAGTACTCAAATCATCACCGGAAGAAATAACATTTTGTGACTTAGGCAAGGAAATCAGTCACATCAATTCGTCCTCAGCATATAAAATTAGTGTCTACAGAAGATTCAACTATTCCTATGTCATGTTCATCTTCACAAAAGAATTGTACAAGCCCCATATTAGAATCAAAATCTATGAATTACAATGAGTATAGAAGAAACAACATTCATGAAGGTTGAGGCTGAGAAGCCATATGTTATTGAACCAAAAGGTTCCACAATATTTTCAGAAAAAACATGTTCTTCTAACATATATTCATCATAATCATCATCATGGTAACATGCATATTGATCCTCATTAAAAGTGGTGGTGTCCTTAGTCGATTCATGTTCCTCTAAATCAGGTTCATATTCAATATCATTTAGATGAATGGGACTGGACACTTCATTAGGGACAACATGCATTTCCTCATGATTTCCTCCTTTTGTAGTTGAAGCAAAATCTGATCTAACTTCGCCTGAATGCGTGACATAGTTCTATCAGAATTTTGCTCACCGAGTTTGAGAGCTTCTACGGTGGAGTTAAATTCATGGGAGTACAAAATTTTCATGTTCAAATTGTGGTGAATGGTACATGTGTGCATGGTCATTAGGGTTTACAAAATATTGATCACAACCTTCGAAAGGTTGATTATGGTCCCAATGACTACCAGCCTCACAATTTGTGGGCATTTCATAATTTGGATTTTCATGGTATCCCCTAGATTTCCTAAATTCATGCAAAACATAGCAATATTCATCAGGGTGGTCTAAACCACCACAAAAGGTACAAACATGCATATTAGGTTGGCTAGGTTGATACATGGGTGAATAGTTATACGTGTTTGCATATTGAGGCTCATGACCTTGAAAAGGTCCATAATTATAATCCCTATAACTATTGACATCATGGTCTGTGGGAGGCTCATAAGGTGAATCTTGCCCGTAAGCATCTCTAATAGATTTATTCCCAGAGGCAGACCAAAATCCAGACATGTCTTTGTTTTATGAAATAATCACACAAATCACAAAAAAGTAAGGCCCATGATTTTTTTTTTTTTTTTTTTTAGCCCAAAATTTAGTTAAGTTTGGTTCACAAAAGAGGCAAGCCCAAAATCCAAAAAGTTAAGTTTAGAGCAAGCCCACTATTAAGAAACTACAAGCCTAACAAACAACTAAATTACAAGCCCAAATAAAGAAAGAAATAAAAATAAAACTAATTATTACAAACCCACAAAAAAAAAAGAAAATAAAAATAAAACTAAAATTATTACAATCCCAAATAAAAAAATAAAAGAAATAAAATTAAAATAATTATTACATGCCCAAAAAGATAATTAAAATTACAAGCCCAAAAGAGAATAGCAATACAAACCCACAAAAAATTACAAGCCCAAAAAATTTGGGTTTGGGTTTAGGCTTACTTGCTTAAGCACAGCCCAGCTGTTCAGTTTGGTTGCAAAAGCCCAGTTGGGCTTTGGATCATCCTTCTTCAACTCCTTAACAGAGGCCCAGTTGGGTCACAACTTCTACTCCAACAGCACCAGGCTCAGCAACAGCTCCACAGTTCAGCAACTCCACAGCACAAGAGCACAGCAGGCAGCAGTTTCACAGGTGAGTTTTTGGACTTCACAGCACAATCAGTCAGCACCAGTGTCACAGCAACACCACAAACTTGTACAAGACAATGATGCAGGTGATGCAGCAAAACAAAATGCAGAGATGCTAATGCAGTCAAGAATGCAGTACAGTATGCAAAGAACAATATGCAGAGAACAGGCAGTTAACTTCCAGAAGTACCAGCAAGTTAACAGCAGTGGTGCCCACAGCAGCCAGGGAAGACTCAGCTAGTGAAAGCAGCAAGTGAGAACTAGCTACAAGGCAGTGCACAACAAGTTAGGCTAGATGAACTAAGTGCAAGGTAAGTTATGAACTGAGATGTATGAACAGGAAACTGATAGTAGGTTTAAGATGCAGATATGGTATGAATCAGTCAGGATGCAGTTAAGAATGCAAGATGCAGTTATGGTATGCAAACTACAAGACTATGCAGCTAAGAATGCAAGATGCAGTTATGTTATGAATAGCAAGATGCAGTTATGGTATGAGATGCAGGATGACAGATGCAAATGGCAGAAGGTTATGCAAAATGAACAGCAAGTATGCTATGATGAACAATAAAAGAAAAAAAAAAGCAGCAAGCTACACAGCTGTAACAGAAAACAGAAAAGAAAAATACACAAAGCTTCAACCACACAGCAGCCAAGTCCCCGGCAGCGGCGCCAAAAACTTGGTAGGTTTCTAAAAGACTTACAAATTATAACCGCAAGTGCACGGTGTCGATTGTAGTATGTGTGTGCAAATACGGGTCATTCCACAGGGACTAGGGTGTGTGTTGAAATCTTCCTAAGCTAAAGTTATCTAAACAAGTAACTAAGTGGAAGTGAGATAGTGAACCAAGGAATAACTGTGAAACAATGGCATGGAGCCAAAGGCAGTGAAGTAAAGAGCCAAAGAAACAAAGTAAAACAGTTGTGGTAACACTACTAGGGTCTTGAATCCACCTTCTTAATCCTATGCTAAGGCAATATTTATTCAAATTATTTTCTTGTTCCTTTCCAAAGAAAACTCCAAAGAATGATTTATCAGTTAATCTTCCTAACTCACCCCTAGCATAGGCTGTCTTCTTACAGCACAACCTATCACAGGCTAATTTGGTTCAATTAGCTAACTCTCAATATTTTCTCAATTAAGCACAGTTCTTATTCTATGGTGGGATCTCAAATGGATAACTTATCAACCAACTTCACTAATTCCCCCCTAGCATAAACTGTCTTCTTACAGTACAGCTTATCACAGGTTCATTTGATCAATGTAGCTAACTAGCATCTCTAAAGCCATGAAGCATTATAAGAACAATAATATGAACTTGAATTATCTTAACATGTGATTAAGGGTTTCATCCAAACCCTAGCAGATTGATTTAGAACATGAACTAAAATTAAATTCTACAACTTGGTGCACCGGCTACTCCGGGCATGCCCCCTAAATCAACACCCAAGTCCCCCAATTTATACATGCAAGCTTCCCCCAAAAAATACCCAAAATCAGAAAACTAGGGTTTCATGAAAAGTGAAATTAGGTCTCACCTAATCTCTGAATCCAATCAATTATCTTCACCCACTCTTCAATTTCTTCTCCTGCGTCTCTAGCTACTCCCAATTGATTTTCTAACCTAACTTATTTCATCATCCCCTAATCCTAGGGGTTCAGAGAAAAATAGGGTTTGGAAATGATGAAAAAAGTTGATAGAAGGATGGTGAGCGTGTTGATAATGATGGTTTATAATGGTGGAGGTATGGAAGGTGCAGACGGAGTTGGTAGTGGTGGCAGAGGCAGAGCAGGTGGTGGTGATGGCGTCTGCAGAGGGAAGAAGGGAGAAGAAGAAGATGGGTTCGATGGCTAGGGTGTGTTTGTTTTGTGGGATATAAACTTAGGTGCTAGGGTGTTGAGCGAGGATAAGGATTTTTGATGTTTCGCGAAGCCGAGCCGTGGGATGTGGAGATGATGGATCGATCTAACGACGAGATAGAAGGAAGCGAGGAGCGATCGTTGGATGCGGAAGTACAACGAAACTGACGGCTCAAGATGAAGTTAGGTGCTGTAGTGTTAGACAGGAGCTTCAGACTTCGATGCACGACGATGAAACGACCGTATGATGCTGAGATGATCCAATCTGACGGCTGAAGATGAAGGCGGGTATGGATATTGGAAATGGGTTTGGGTAAGGGTTTTGGGCCTTGGATATGCCAAGCCCATATCTTCTTTAAGGACAATTCTTCCTCTTCAAGCCCACTTCTAGCCTTTGAGTCTTGCGCACAACATTCTTCGCGGCTTCCTTGCGGGAGTCTTTGCCGTTTCTTTGCTCTTTTCGCTCCGCTATTCATCCAAACTTTATTTATTACCTAAAAATGCAAAATTAATTAATAAAAATATTTATTCTTGAAAACAATGAAAATACAGAATATGGGATAAAATGTAGAATTAATGCACAAAAGATGAGTTAAATGCCAAGAAAAATATATAAAAATATGCACTTTTTAGCACTCATCATCCGCGAACTGCCGAAGTTCTCAAACCCGAGAATTTCTGCTGGAGTTGACAAACTACTTGCGTGAAACTAAGTCCGCGAACTCAGTCCCCGAACCAGCGAAGGTCTCATACGCGAGAATTTCTGCTGGAGTTTGTAAACTCTGCCGGTAACTTAAGTCCGCGAACCTAGTCTGCGAACTTGAGAAGGTTATATATCTGAAGATGATTTCTGAACTTAACCATAAAAAGAATAAGGAATGCAGTTTGCAAACCGTGGCTATAAAAGTTCATGAACCGATTCAAGTGAATCAAAGCATCTCTACTTCAATTGTGTCTTGTGTAGTACACGAGATTTCCTTGCAATTGAACAACTCTCTAACTAGTTCATCTTGAAGTCATTTGAACTAGTTATGGTGAAGAAGAACATGGTTGATATGAAATGCTCATATGTCTAACCTTTTGGTTAACTATTGTTGGACCAACAAGTGCATACGTTTGGGCACGGTGAACAAACCGAGAATCGTGCATTGTCAAGTGTGAGTAACAAGCTAAGTTTTCGATCTAACGGTTGAGAAATATTAGCTTGAATCTAAATCAGGTTTTCATCTAACGGTGGATATTGATTGCTTTGTTACCAAGGTAACTTAATTGCAAACCCTGATTTCAAAGACTATATAAAGGAGACATCTAATATTGTGCAAAACTAATCTATACACCTCACGTGTGATATTAGTTTGCATACTAGAGTCGGTTCTCCTTTAACCTTTGGTTTTCTTCTTCTAAAACCAGGTTAATGACTTAAAGACTTCATTGGGATTGTGAAGCCAGACCGATACTACTTTTATCGTAGTCGTGTGATATGATCTTTCATCTTCTATCGTACAAGTACAATCAAATTGATTGGATTGAGATTGATATCTCTGATAGTCAAGATATAAAAAGTAATCACAAACATCTTCGTCTCATTGTTTGTGATTACGCAACATCTTGTTTCTCTACCATACGATTAAGATTGTTGTGAGGTGATTGATAACTCTTGGATGTTCTTCGGGAATATAAGACCGAATTATCAATTGGTTCTTGTTCACCTTGATTATTATCAAAAAACGGAACAAAACCTTTAGGGTTTATATGTGGGAGACAGATTGATCCTTTGATAAACTTGTTTGTGTGAGACAGATTTGTTTATTGTCAAAGCCTGCGATTTTGGGTCGTAACAGCTCTTAGTTGTGGTTGAGATCAACTAAGGGAATCAAGTGCGCAGTACCCTGCTGGGATCAGAGGCGTAGGGAGTACAACTGTACCTTGGATCAGTAGGAGACTGATTGGGGTTCAACTACAGTCCAGTCCGAAGTTAGCTTGGAGTAGGCTAGTGTCTGTAGCGGCTTAATACAGTGTGTGTTCAATCTGGACTAGGTCCCGGGGGTTTTCTGCATTTGCGGTTTCCTCGTTAACAAAACTTCTGGTGTCTGTGTTATTTCAATTTCCGCATTATATTGTTTTATCTTTATAATTGAAATAATACAGGTTGTGCGTTTAGATCATCAATTAGAATATCCAACCTTTGGTTGTTGATTTAAATTGATTGATCCTTGGATATTGGTCTTTGGTGCCATCCGAGTTATTCCTTGTATTCGATAAAGACTCGCTGATTGTTATTAGCTTGAGTAAAGACCGAATCAAGAGAGAGATATTAGCTCCTCGATATACTTTAATCTAGATTGAGTCTGACTGTCTAGTTGATTCTCTAGCAAAGTATATTGGAGTTAGTCCATACAGATTGCTAAGCGAAATATTGGGTGGTGTTTTTAGACCCCCGTTTTTTCAAAATATATCAGATTGGATGAAACTGCAACCTATCACTTAACTCAGGTTGCAAGATTACCATATACATACCCGATGTTCTCGTCCAGGCCAGGTTCGAGGTGTCAAATATATCAGATTGGATGAAACTGCAACAGGAGCATAAAATTTTCCTTGATTTCAAATTTATGAAAATACCCCTGACGGAACAAGTGAATCAAATTTTTCTTGATTTCAAATTTACAAAAATACCCATAACGGAACAAGTGCATCAAATTTTTCGGTGACTTCCCTGCCGGAACATGAGCATAAAATTTTCTTTGATTTCAAATTTACGAAAATACCCCTGACGGAACAGGAGCATAAAATTTTCCTTGATTTCAAATTGACAAAATACCCATGACGGAACAGGTGCATCAAATTTTTCGGTGACTTCAAAAATTACGAAAATATCCCTGTCAGAACAGGAGCATAAATTTTTCCTTGATTTCAAATTTACGAAAATACCCCTGAAAGGAACAGGTGCATCAAATTTTCCTTGATTTCAAATTCACTAAAATACCCATGACAGAACAGGTGCATCAATTTTTTCGGTGACTTCAAAAATTACGAAAATACCCCTGACGGAACTGGTGCATCAAAAATTACGAAAATACCCCTGTAGGAACAGGAGCATAAAGTTTTCTTTGATTTCAAATTTACAAAATACCCCTGACAGAACAGGTGCATCAAATTTTTCGGTGACTTCAAAAATTACGACAATACCCCTGACCGAACAGGAGCATAAATTTTTCCTTGATTTGAAAAAATCCTAAAATACCCCTTTCGAAAAAGGCCATTCCATTTTTAACAATCACAAACACAGATATACACATATGTACTCCCTCCGTCCTAAATTAAGAGTCCGTTTTGATTTTATCAAGATATTAAGGAAATCCTATAAAATATCATGACTAGCCCTTGACTAGCCTATTTAATATTACGTTATTACCAAAATTAAAATTGCTACTGTTAAAAATTCTAATTTGGATAGTATTATAGTTTGAGGAAATATTGTAAAGAAATAAAAGCAAACTTATACTCTATATATATTCTACCATGAATTTGAGATTTCTCATAATTTTTTTTGATTCTTTCCCATGTATATATCCATGTTAACCCATAAATGAAAAGGCAATGTAAGAATAAATAGAAGTATAAGGAATTTTATAACTACCCGCATAAATGTTTTTATTTAAAAAAGGAATGGAAATTAATATAAAAAAATATTGAATGGATTTTTTCCTTATATATGGTGATGATATTTATGATTTTGAATTAAGTTTATATTAAAAATGATTTTATAATTATAAAAAAGAAAGGGTATATTTGATAGTTTAAGGGAAAAGTATGTCTATAAACAGAGCGGACAGATAAAAATGTACATACCAAAGTAGAAATTAGGACAGATAAAAATGAACAGAGGGAGTATATATATATATATATATATATCTGTGTTGCACAGCACACACAAAATGTCTTCAAAGGGTGTGCTACAGGAAAACAAAAAAACAGAGATCGCATCCACATAGCGATCTCTGAACAAAAAATATGACGTCGTCGTATCATCCACATAGCAATTGTTCTGTTTTGTGAACCATATACCAAAAAGTAAACCAAAAAATATACCCCTAGGTATCACCACTAAGTATATATATACCAAAACATACCCGCAAAAAGTTAGTTCATACGTTAGCAGTTAGAATTCATCATCCTCATTCATCATCATCTGTAGAATTTTCCTCATACTCGTCATATCCATCCAATTCCTCAAATTCATCTTCATTATCCTCTTCTTCCACATCTTCATTCTCTTCTTCCTCATCTTCATCTTCGTCGATGACTTCACTTGTCGCATCTTCCTCATGGTCTTCATCATCATCGTCGTTATCTTTAGTATCCACTAGTGCTTGAGCATACTCATTCTCTTCTGGATCAATATGCCCCATGAGAAAGTCATTCCAATTGCCTGCTTCAATTTCTTCCTCCAAATCAGCCTGCACGAGCTGCTCTACCTCCTCATCTGGTGAGTATGGCTCAGGCACATGCTGAAAAGGTTCCCAATCTGGTTCAGCCTCTGATTCAGCATCAGATGCCAGCAAATCTACTTGGGGTGGATATCGCGGCATACTTGCTGCAAGTAACGCCTGTGCACGACGAAATTGTTCATGTCTGAACTTGTCATACTCCTCTTGCACAACATCTTCTTCAGCAGACTTCCTCCGGCGTGCCGCCTCGTCCTCTTTAACTTTGAGCCCTATTTCATGACATGTGACGAAGTTGTTCACACGCTTCTGGAGATGTTTCAATTGTTCAGGGATCATGAGCTCAATCAGTTTATAAGACTCATCTAGAGGATCCTTGGAGCTTCTTGCCTCTGGTTCATCATCCGAACAACAGACCTTAGGATTCTTTCCTTTAATGTCCCTCTCCCTCTCATGTGACGAATCAGGACTGCAGCTCCTCCTTGACGCCATACAACAGTGTATAAAAAGTATTGCTGCAAAACAATTACTTTGGTGTTAAACATAACCAAATACATTGCAAGAGAGACAACAATTTGCATTTTCATTCAGAAACATATCAAATCCTAGAAACAACAACAGAAACAATCTGCATTTTTACTCAAAAAAAAGATCAAACCCTAAAAGAAAAAAAGTTAGCAACCACTACAAAACTTAAATCAAACACATAGTAGAATAATGTAACTCAAACAAAACCCATATCATGATTACACTTAATTCTTAAATCAATCACACACCACCAACACAAACAAATTATTTCCACTAGATAGTCTACCACAAAACAGAGTCACAAAAAAAATTAAAATAATACATTAAGTGCTATTACACTTCTCTGCATTCTCTTTGCAACAAAGAAAAAAGGATCATTAAAAAGAGAATCCATTTTTTGCAATCATGCAGAGGAAGATTAAGAGAAACAACACTTAAAAGAATATAAACCATACCTGTGTAGTTGAAGATTGAAGAGTATGGTTTATTCAAAGATCCAGAAGCAGCTAAAATTGAAGATGATTTTGCTGTTATTTTCCCACTTACTTCAGCTTTTAAACTATTGAAGAACAACTAATAACTGATGGCTTTTTGTCTCTGAGTAGAAACATAGACTACTTTCCCAAAGAATATGATTTTGTTGGGAAAGGGAGCGTTTGTTTGGTAGTGATAAAAGGAGATGTTGGGTGGAAACAACATCTTCTAACTTAAGGACGTTTAAAAAGTGGGCGGAAGCAATAAAGTAACTTACACAGGGATCTGTAAGAAAATATGTGTAAAAATGGGGGGGGGGGGTGAAAAAAACAAATTGTTATTCAAGACCAGTATTAATCTGATCAAATACCAAGTATCTTGAAATTGGAATTTGCATACATTCAAGAACAACATTATAAAGGAAACTTATAAATCGCACATATATTGGAGATTTTTCATTTCTTTAATCTAGGTAGACGCTTTTTCTCCATCAATTTACGTAGATGTGGTTCCTCTTCTGAAATATCTTGAAAACTGCCGCGACCTGGTATCTCTGCTTTGTCCACATCTGCAGTCATTCCTCTCGGCGTATGAATAACAACCCACCAATCTGAATGTTTCATGTCTCTGGAGTAGAAAACTTGGGCAGCCTCTTCAGCGAGAATCACGGGCTCGTCCGAAATATTGGTATGGCTTTTCAATCTTGAAAGATCTACCAAAGGAAAATCTGAAATCCTGACAGATCTTTGTTCCATTCTCTACCTTCACCCAATCACATTAGAAGACAGTATCTCTATATGTGCCATAGTTCAACTCTAGGATTTATCTGATCACCCCATACCACTGGGTTAGGTCATTAACAGGGCTTTTGTCCCTTTTCGATCTCCTAAAAGTGGTTGATGCAACCACGACGACACCACTGTCCTGGGTCATTGTCGTTTGCTGGTTTGCTTGGGAGAAAAAACTAAATCCATTCACACGGTATCTTTTATACTCTTTCTGAGACACTGGACCTCTAACGTAACGCCACAAATATGTATCCATTTTGTCTTCTGATCTAAGATATAAAAACGAAAATAAAATCAACACATCAGCATACTGCATCATTACTACGCTAACAAACAGGAGCGCCAATACAAACCTTTTCATACATCCAACTAAGGAACTTGGTTTGCATCTCGACTTCCTCCATTGCAACCCCATCAGCTTCACAGTTCTCACAATAATCCTTACATTTAACATACATAATATTGAAATCTAAATAGAATAACCCATTGTCCACATACAAACAAAACACGGCCAACCAATACCTGTAATAAACATCGAGACTTTCTGGATTATTCCGAAAAATTGCCCACCGACGTATCTGCATCCACTGAATATGGATCACCTGAACTGGCACAAAACTCACATCGCTGAATTCATGTTAATTCTTTAAGAAAGGATCCAAATTTTCTTTGTGACCTCCTTGATCGGCATTTTTCATGTGCTCCATAGCGAATCTAACACAGTCATCCATTTCAGTCGACTTCGTAATTGACTCTTCAATATATCTGCTGTTATTTGGGATGTTTTTGCACTCCTTCATTGCCCTGATTCAGCATGTACGTGTAAATTTCAGTACAAAAATAAAAATAAAAATAAAAGACAACTGGTAAAATAACAATCACCTTTCGAATGAGTACATCCATCGATACCTAACAGGTCCACAAACTAAGGCCTCATCAACCAAATGAACCATGTTGTGCACGCTTATATAAAAAAAACACAGCCGGGAAATACTTTTCGAGCACTCACATGGCCTCTGCAATCATCCACTTATCCTGGTTCAGATACTCTCTGCTAACCACCTTTGAGCAAAAAATTATAAAATAAAAACTGACTTGTTGAAGCGCAGTATGCAAGTCTTTCTCTCCTGGAAAGGCATGTTGAAGCAGAACATGTAATAAGTACCCCATAATCACATGGTAGTCATGTAACTTCAAGCTACTCAAGTTCAATTGCTCCATATTTACATTGTTACTTATATTCGACGAAAAACCTGTGGGAACTTTCGGATCTTTAAGAATCTGATAAAAATCTGTTTTTTTTTTCTCAAAATAAATAGCGGAACCATCTATACTCCTTTCTTTGTTTTCTTCTCTTTCTACTCTCCACAGTGTATTTTATTCTCCTTCCATTTGTCACGATTATTCCATGCAACAATAGCCTTATTATCCTTATCAAAGATAGTGTACATAATGTGTTCTATGACATTCTTTTCCATGTGCATCACGTCGACACAATGCCGTATAGTCAAGGCACAATACGAATCAAGTTCCCAAAGAATAAACTTCTTGAAGAAAGCACCTGTGACAAGCTCAAAATCTCTTCCTCTTCATGAGACTGAGATCTCTTTCGTTTACCTGTCTTGCGGACCACTGACTTACCAGGTTCGTAATGAACATCGGACAACTTCTCAAGCGACTGCGCTCCTGTTAGTCTTAGCGGTGCACTTTTATGCTCCTGTTTCTCTAATCCCAAAAGATTCCCATCCCTAAATGGGTGCCTTTTCTTAAGGAATATACGATAGTTAGTGTACACAATCTTGATGCCGTAACCTAGATGACTACTTCGAGTTTCGTCTGCGCACAAACACACGCATATAAACCATGAGTGGTACATCCACTTAAAACACCTTGAGCAGGCAAGTCATGAATGCCAAACATCTGAGTTGCTTTCAAAGTAAAATACTCTCTTTTCAAAGAATCAAAAGCTTGTACACCTTGATGCCAAAGTTTTTTTAGCATGTTGACCAGCGGCCGCAAAAAAAAACATCAATGTCTTGACCCGGTGACTTACGCCCAGGTATCAACAGAGTCATCATTTGAAACTCAGACTTCATAGAATGCAGAAGATTATAAACCACAAGGATCACAGGCCAACAACTCCAACTCAATGTATGTACACCATGAGGATTAAATCCATCTATTGATATTCCAAGCCAAAAACATTTCTTCCTTCCGCGGAAAACAATAGAAACTTCATTTTCATTTGTGCCCACTGAGATGAATCGATTGGATGCCGTACATATTCAGATGAAACTTGCGCTCGATCATGTCATAGCATTGCCTCTGATATCCAAGGTAGAGAATACATTTTCTTTAGTTTTTCGTCTACATGAAAGTATCTCAACACTTTGCAAGGTTCATTTGTCACCACAAGAACATCTTTGGTAGATTTAAACTCAAACCTCGGAGTTTTGCATACCGGATACTCTATTAAATCCTCATTCGCCTCGTAATACAGAATACAATGATTCTCACAAGCATGAATAGCCTTCGCTTTCATCCCCAGATCCTTAAGCATTGACCTCATAACATCATAGTTTTTGGGCAACTTGTTAGGTTTCGGAAGCCACTCTCTTAACAAATATAATAAACTGTTGACACAGTTACCCAAAATTTTATAAGTTTTCTTCACATTGTGCAAATCTACCATAGCAGATAGGATTGTGAGATTGTCTTCACATGAAGGGTATAACTTCTCTGCCGCTAACGATTTGTACCTATTATAACGCTTCTCGACATCTGGATCTTCTAAGGGTGATTCTCCAATTTGTGTTCCATCATGGTCATGATGAATACCAAAGGAAGAGTCAATAAAATCATTCAAATTCAAACAATTTGATTGCTTATCAGGCTTTTCTTCGACTACGGCCTTCCCCTTAGAACGAATTTTTGAAGCACCATCCTTTCTCTCACCATGTAAGCTCCAGGTGGTGTATGTCTTGTCGACACCATGCTCATACAAATGGGTCCCAACAATCGAGAATCCAAGTCAATGTATATTTTCACACTTCCTACAAGGGAAAGCACACGTTTTTGCAGAAGCACCATTTTCCGTTGCAAAATCAATGAATTTTCTAACCCCTTCTCTGTATTCTGGGATATAAATGTCTGTTATACGCATCCAAGATTTATCCACAAAATTTGACATCCTACAAACAAGTAAAGTACTATGTCTTAGTAACCTAAGTTTATCAACTAAACCTAAAAATGTCACAGATTTATCAACACATTATAATAGAATACAATTCACAACAACATCAATTTCTAAATTTAATAAATCCCATATGTTGAAAAACCATCGATTAAGAAAATAATAAAAGAAATACCTTAAGAATTAGCTGAAGATAACCCAAGAGAATCGATAAATTCATAAATCTTAGTCAAACTCAATCCTTCTGTGATAACTCGATTAAGAAAAAATCTTTAATGAAATCGACGAGTCATAGAAGAATCGGTTGAATCAATTTTGTTGATGAAGCTTCCTGCAATTGAATCTCAAATTAAATCTGATTAATTTTTTGGTGAAATCGATGGAGGCTGTAGGGATATACCAAGAAGTAGGTGATATGTGGAATAAATGGAGGTGAAAGATATGATGTAGTAATGTCTCAACCGTTTTTCTATCAAAACATTAAGTTGTTTATCTACCTTCCAACTTTCAGACATATTAAATGAAAAACTAATTTCAGATGATTTTAAATTTTTTTTTTTTCGGATTTTGGGTAATTAAAATGAAGAGTTATAATGGGAAAAAAATTGTTGGAGAAAAAAAGACAAAATCGTTGGGAGGATGGGTAGCCCTTGTGTGTGAGATGAAATTTGGAGCTGATAGTAGTAATAGAGGTGCTCTAGTAGTAACGGGGGGTAACAATGTAACTTGGAAATTTAAGTTGAGGATAAGAAGGTAACTACCCACAACCCTCCTGAAACTCTATAGCAGATACCAATTATTGCAACGACTATTCAACGTACAAAGTTACCAACGTCAATACGACGTTACTTAAAAAAAAACAGTTACAAAATAGGGCGTTACAAATTCCCTGATTTCGTGTAGTGAGCGATCTAAATACAGCCTACCCGAAAGATAGCTTCCCATTGCCAAATATACCACAGATGGTGGAGTCGGCATCCAGATATCATCGACTTTCTATAATGGATGAGGATTCGGGTTACAACCAGATACCACTCGCAGAAGAGGACCAAGAGCATACCGCCTTTTTCGCTCCAAGAGGATTGTATTGTTACACTAGGATGCCTATTGGATTAAAGAACGCAGGAGCCATGTATCAGCAAATGGTGGAAAAGATCTTCGCCAAATTGGTGCGTATGAAGTTGGAGGTCTACGTCGATGATATGTTAGTAAAGCTAAAGAGTCGGGATATCATGTGGAGGATTTGAAGGATATATTTGAACAAATGAGGACTTATAAAATGAAGATAAATCCTGTGAAGTGTATCTTCGGAGTCGAGTCAGAGAAGTTCTTGGGGAACATAGTATCAAAGAAAGGAATTGAATTAGATCCGACAAAGGTTCAAGCCATACCAGACATGTCGTCCCCAGCAACCATAAAAGATGTGCAGAAACTGAACGGACAATTGGCAGCCTTGGGGAGATTCATTTCAATATCATCCGATAAGTGTAAGCACTTTTTTGATATCCTGAAGAAAGGGGCGAAGTTCAAATGGACACAAGAATGCGAACAGGCGTTACAAGGAATAAAGGAACATCTCATCAATTTGTCTATCCTACAAAAACCTGAACCTGGAGAAGAATTATTGATATGTCTTGCAGCTACATCAAACGCTCTCAGTGCAGTTTTACTTTGCTCAGACGAGGGGGTAGAAAAACCAATCTTTTATGTTAATAAAACTTTCAATTCTGCGGAAAGAAATTACCCGAAGATCGAGAAATTAATATTAGCGTTGGTATATGCGGCGCAAAAGTTACGAACCTATTTCCAAACTCACAAAATCAAGGTGCTACCCAGAATACCAATAGAATCCGCTTTGAAGAATACGAAGAGAGTAGGAAGGATTGAAAGATGGAATACGCAAATTGATCACTTTGAGTTAAAATACGAAGTTCAAACTTCGACGAAATCACACATAATTGCGGAATTTCTGGCTGAATTTCCTTCGGAAGAAGATGAAGGGGTAGAAGAGATAATAGGTATGGATGAGGAACGTCCAGATCCAGAAGACCTACTCAAAGAAAATCATCCGATAAGATGTGAGATATTCGTAGATGGATCGTCAAATAGCTCAGGCGGGGGAATGCGAATTGTGTTCACTTCACCCGGAGGAGCCATGATAGTTTACTGCTTTGGACTGGAATATAAAGCAACCAACAATGAAACAGAATATGAGGCAGTGGTGCAGGCTTTAATAATATCAAATGAAATGGAGCTGGACGAAGTGAGAATAACAAGTGACTCGCAGTTGGTAGTTAGACATATCGAAGGAAGATACAATGCGAGTGATTCCGTAATGCATAAATATTTACAACTCGTGAAAGAATATTCTTCGCGGATACCAAATATAATCTGGAGGCACATATGCAGAGGGAATAACAGACATGCTGATGCACTGGATTTTATAGCCTCCATGATTATCGATTCTTCAGTCAAGCACATTCGTATCGAACGATTAATGCAACCATCAATAAACCGAGAAATCGATAATGAAGAAGCAATGCTCGTAGAAGAGGGGAAAAAAGAAATCAAACTAGATGACGAAGATTGGAGAACTCCTATTTATAGGTACTTGGAGAAAGGAGGTTTACCTTGAGATAGGTTTGAAGCGCACAAGATTAAAAGTAGAGCCACGAATTATGAATTGCGAGAAGGAATCCTATACCGAAGGTCATACTTGGGTCCGTTGCTAAGATGTTTATCACAAAAGGAGGGGATTGAAATTATGAAGGCAATACACTATGGTGATGCGGGTAATCATAGTGGTACCAGATATTTGGCTTATAAAACCAGGACACAAGGATACTTCTGGCCACACATGCACAGTGAAGCGAAGAATATTCCAATAAGATGCGAAGAATGTCAGCGATTTGGGAAACGGATACATGCACCATCCACGAGCCTAAATTCAGTATTAAGCGTTTGTCCATTCTCCATGTGGGGAATGGATATAGTTGGACCATTTGTAACCGGAACTAAGCAGCAAAGATATTTAATAGTAGCAACGGATTACTTCACGAAGTGGGAAAAATCTAAAGCAGTACAATATACCCGAGACGTAGATATATACGATTTCATTCTTGAGCATATCATATACAGATTTTAAGGAGAAAATGGGAAGATATTATTTAATGCTTTTAAAATCCAGTCTGGGAAGTCGTCTCCGCTATACCCATAGAGTAATGGCCAAGCCGAGGAAACAAATAAGACATTCAAAACCACGTTGAAAAAGAAGCTAGACGGGTACCGTAAAGGACGGTGCGAGCAAATTCCAAATGTGCTATGGTCGTACAGAACCACAAGAAGAGACGCCACCGGAATGTCACCTTTTTGTTTGACGTACGGATCAGAGGCGGTGTTACCCAGCGAAATCATCATCCCAACAAAAAAATAGAAGCATGGAGAAAGGTTTGAATTCAAATTTGATTCATGCGAAGTTAGACGACTCGGAAGAAAATAGGGAAACCATACTTCGCCATATGAAGAACTATCACCAAAGGCTATCTCGGGAGTACAATAAAATAGTCAAAGAGAGGATCTTTGTGCCAGGAGAACTGGTGTTTAGAGAAATCTTGCAGTACCAAAAGGGTTCAGGAGGAAAGTTGGAGCCCACCTGGGGAGGACCGTATATAATGAAGATAATGGTAGGGAACAAAGCTTATGAACTCGCAGACTGCGAAGGAAAGGACACTGACGATGAAGGTAATATAATCTATGGAGAAATTGAAAAACAAGATCAAAAGCTGGATCATCCATGGAATCCTCTTTACATCAAGAAATATTATCCGTAGTTACACATTGTATTAGCGAGTGGATGAAGAAAAGGATATGTAATAAGTTGCAGCAACGAATATTTAACAAAATATATTTTCATAAATTTATAAAGAAATATTCGGGCAAAATAAGACCTTAACAATAGGCGAGTAAGACCTCACATTAGGAGGCTGATAAGACACACGAAATAAAACGGTTTCTAGGGAAACTTTAAAACCTTCGGTAGGAAGGCTGGGAACCCACGACGTGCACCCTAGTTCGCATGAAAATGTAAGAGGCAATGATAACTCCTAACGCACGTCGTGAACAACTCTCAGATATATAAGTTAGGGTAATGATAAGACCTATCCGCCGAGGGTCCCCCTTTTATGGTGATGGCCTTCGGTAAGGGGTGCAGAAATATGATCAAGGCGCCGACGTATTCGGTTGAGCTACGGGTTCCTGGGACGTCTGGAGCGTTACTGGCCATGAACGTTTGGCAAGTCCTGGGTACGATGCACTTGGTCCCAAAGAAGCCCCACTTAGGGTGTGACTTCGTAACCATGAGCCATATCGGCGAAGGGATAAGAAGTCACGAAAACAACTGACTGTCGTAATAGCCGGATGAGAGGAGACCAACATGCATGTTAGGGTTAACCTCCTTGAATGAGCAATCAGGGGAGTATAAAGCAGTGGCGGAGCCAGAAACTGAAAATAAGGGGGGTTAGAATTAAATTTGCTTAAATTACATGGACATTAATGGGCTAAACAGGAGATATTGGTGGACTAAATACAAAATATCAAGTAAAACTAAGGGTTCTTTGATGATTTTTGTGATTTTAGGGGGGGCTAGAGCCAGGGTTAGTCAACCCTTGACTCCTTCCATGGTATAAAGGGACGACATCCTCCAAATTAGGAAGTTGTGTGGCCAAAAACAAGGCAACATCTTGGGGCTATTGTTCACGGGAATAACTAGGCATGTTATATTTCCGCAAAATAAGACCTCAAGAGAATGTTGAGGCAAGGTTGATGGATCGTTATTTTCAAGAATAACGAGCGCCTGAGACTTCGTCGAATTAAGACCCTTAATAACAGGATGGGGCACAATAAGACCTTAATTAAGAGGCGCAATAAGACCTCGTATAGCCATACACAAGTAGAAGACACACAAAAATATATCCATAACAACCCCATAATACGCACAAGAGGCAAACAAAAGCCAAAGGCAAAGTACAATTAAACATAATACATCGTTGTTGTGAAATGGAATAGCGAATTGTAGGAACGGGACATCGTACACAAAGGAAGAACTAACGGCGAGCTAAGGCAAAGGAAGATGAACAGAGTAACACGAAATATTAACATATTTCAGTGATTGTTCCGGAACTTCGCAAAAGAATAAGGGGTAATTATATACTTCTACATTAATTTTTTTTTTTTGAGAATTTCCTCCGCAAAAGTATGTACTCCCTCCGTTCCATTTTAGATGAATGTTTGGGGTTATTTTTTTTGTTCCACATTACTTGATAGTTTTCATATTTTTTCCACAAAACTACCATCAATACCCTCACATTTTGTCTTGGAACCATAAGTTTATTTTTAAACACACAAATAATAATTAATGTTTTAAGACTTTTCTCAAGGACATAAGTAGATTTTTTTTGTATTTCTCTCCATTTCTTAATCTTCGTGAAAACTTCAAAAACATCATCTAAAATGAAACGGAAAGAGTACTTGGTAAAATAATGGGCATGAGTGAGCCAGGGTCAAAGGATGTCAAGATAAGTTCAATATTTTCACTTCTGAAAATCAACTTCGTAAGCAAACACGGATCATGTGTATCTTAAGCACGCATTAAGAACCTTAAGGCAGGTAGAAACACAAATATGCCATATCTAAGAAAAAGCCAAAAGAGGATGGTCAAGACTGACAGGATAGTCGTGAATAGGAACAACGCCAGTAATTAGATCTAAATAACTGAATGTTCCCCTCCAAATCCGAAATCTCCTTGATGAATTCATCCTCTCGACAAGACAAGTGGAGAACTTGATCATTGAGATGCTAATCCCGCGAGAACGAAAGAGCGAATGATAAATATACGAGCTCAAGTGTAATAGCCAATTCTCAGGATTCTCCTCCTTAAGTTGGACACCCAGCAGATAATCAGCATAGTGATTGAAGAAGCGCAATCGGCCACGAGAAATTACGGGAAGGCGTGGATGACATGGAAGCGAGATCCAAGGATACGTGGCGAATATGAATCGACAAAAGATTCTCTCCTCATCCTTGATACCTGCGAATGAGAAGAGAAAAGGCAAAATGTAGGTACTAAAATCCTACTCGCCACGTGATCAAAATAGGATTGGACGAAATGTACGAACTAAATCTTGAAACAGAAGATCTCCTACTAACCCCCCGAGGAAGATGTCAGTGACAAGTCAAATCAATCGTCAGAGTTACTTTTACAAATATTAGATATGCGAAGTGCAATTCTGAACGAGAACATCTAACCCGCGAAATGAGATTACTTGGACGAGAAGATAACTAGCGGGGCACATGAATTGCTGAGAAAGAAATGAGACAGTTGTCCCGACAGGCTACCGAAGTTATCACCGAAAAGAAAGGAATAACTTTATTGAAAATGGCTTGGGCGAAGTATAAAGCAAGTTCACGTGAAGAGTGTGAGTCCGAGCGAAGTAAAATGAGCTGTATCCCACTACATGATTCTGCCTATAAATAGAGGCCTTGATTCGTTGTAAAGGGGGTTGGATTTTTAGTATTTAGAGAGTTCATGTGGAAAGTGAGAGCTAGAGTTTCTGTGGGTTGAATTTATAGAATTAACATCTTTATTCGGATTCAATAAATAAGAAAAAAACTTCTATTTCGTTAGCTAGATCTATGTCTTAGATTGGTAATATTCATACTTGGGTGTACTACTGGATTTCCAGTAGTTACAAATTTGGTGTTCATGAGTTGCCAACCCGCCAGATTATTAGTGATCATACACAGGGACTTTACCATTTTACTTCAGTGTTTCCGATGAACACCCAAGGATATGTCATGCCAATGGACTGTGGTCTGTGTAACAAACAGTGTGCAGATTGAAAAATGTAAGAGCATGAATCGAAAGTATGTTATTTTACATGTTTGATTCACTTTCTTTACGCCTACCTTGTAAGTGTTAAAACCACTTTCTTTCCGCCTACCTTGTAAAATGCAAAGTGCCAATCAAATCTAATTGCTTGGTTATATCATTAGAATTGTCCTAACGTAAGCAGTAATGAATAAACTAGCTAGCACATCTGGTCAATAAACAAGGATGCATTTACATTTGCTCCAATGACCCGGAGGAATCTTTAGTGCAACAGCAACAATACCAACATCATAAGTAATAGATAGATTAGTATTTGTCATTAACCTTTTAATATAGTGCAATGCATTACATTTTGTACCCTAAAAGTAAGCACTGATGGTAACCCATCAACCTACATAATTGACTCATAAAAGTTTAAGACAAAGACATAATATTTATCAACTGTTTTAATAGAGATTAAGCTATTGAGATATTTTCTTATACAAATCTTTCTTCTCATCGGATCTATTATACAGATCTAAAACCTTTATAACGACAGCTCTATTTTGTTTGAAAACTTAAGCCTTTTAGACCAACTACTTTGAAAACTATGAAGACAGGATATGAGTAAAAATCCTTATGGGACTAAACGTGAATTCGCACAATTGGATTTGGGTGAACATATGTATATATTGACACTATTTGGGTGAACATATATGTACATATTGACAGTATAACCTGCGCTTATTTCGACTGGAAGTGGTGCAGCTCCCGGCCACCTCCTTTTCACACAAACCCCATTCCCTCACCTCTAGTCCTCGACACGCTGGTGCCAGTCACAACGGCATGGGTCCAACTGACAATTCAGTGGTTCCAGCTTAACTTAAGCTAGCACCTGCTTCACTATTAGTTTGACATACTTTAACGTGTCAAAAAATATGCCATTCTTCATGACATAAAAACCATAACGCACGTGACATTATTGACAACTTAAGTTAGTATCCATTTATTGATACGTCATCAGATGCATTTTAACGTATCTCTCTACCAAGACTGCTACAGAAGATTACCAAATCCCATGTGATGTGGTTTTGCATAGTACTGGTAGCGCATAACGGAATTTGGTAAGCTTAATTTGCATAGCAACTTCGTTGTTTGTTGCGAAGAAAACTAATGTAGGGGCAAAAAGATCGCACAACATATCGAGTGTGCGTCATTTATACATTTCCTTAGCGCACATCATTCATATATTTCCTTAGCTCGCGTCATTTATGCACATAAAAGGAGTACAACAACATTAAAGGAGCACAACAACATTAAAGGAGTGCAACAGCATTAAGAGAGCGAGTCAATATCAAGAGCGTGAGACAATATTAGCTGTACTCCATTATCTATTAGTTGTCATCCATTAAGTAAACACATACATAAAGAGGAAGATATGAGAGAGAAAGGGGAACCTTATCTTTTGTATTCATCTTCTTCCTCCATCATTTAAAACTAGATTTAGAACTCTACCAAAAATCCATTAATGGAGATTCCAAATGTAATACTCATGTAAACACCAAATCCATCGTAGTGAAGAACCATGAGTGTAGATCACATTGATCGAACCATGTTAAAAATCTTTGTGCTCTATTTACTTTTCTAGCGCTTTATTTTAGCTATTTATTTGAGATTTGAAGATGAAAAATGATTACATCTAGAAATTGTTAAAGGGGTGTTAGCTGTAGGATTTTCTGCAATTACGACTAAAGTTCATGTGCTCATGTCCTGCCAGTAGAATTTTGCCCTTATCCTTAAGGTTGTCGATAAGTTTACTTACAGGAGTCTGATAAGATTCGGTCATATGTAGAAGAGACAGCTTTGAATGTAGCTGCATCAGAAGTTTTGCAGAAAACGATAAAATGGATTTTGGAGAATCTCTCAGAGATTCAAAACAGGTTAGGAATCTATTATTACGCGCTAACTTAAATAGATATATAAATTAATCTGGCACTCTAAGTGGTGACTTTCTAATTCTATAATTGGCAAGTGTCTATCTGTCCATCGTCCATGGTTTGGTGATGTAACAGACGTGAGAAGTAGTACCTAGATGTTATTCTTTGAGAAAACAAGCCTTAAGAGTAGACTCTATTAGGAAATAATATAGGAGTATATATTTAGGAGATATACACTTTAAGGAGTTTGAGTTATATTAGGAAAGTGTCTATGTTTAGAGTTTGATCTTAGGTAGGAAAGTGCCTTGAGTGGTCGTCAAGTTTGTGAACAATATAAATAGGCTGTTAAGCCATAAGAATTATACACCAAGATTATTATCAATGTAGTCTTTTATGCTTCCGCGTTTATGCTCTCCTCTCTCTTGCTCGATCCTTAACATGGTATCAGAGCGAGGTGAGAGGGAGAGAGGAGAAGAATAAAGAGTTAGAGAAGTTCTATTGTTTTTCGTTTTAGGGTAAAAAAAAAAAAGTTGCTGCCTTTCGTAGTTGAGTTTTTTCCTGAACGAGAAGACTGCAAAAGAAGACTTGTTAAAGTCGTGTTGGTGTACGTAATTGAGCCGAAGAGATGCATCTCAGATGGTGAAACAGGGACCGAAAATAGCTTGCAGATACAACAAGTTATGAAGGGGCGATGCTGGCTGCTGTTATTTGAAGATTAATTGGACAAAAGTTTGGTCCGAGAAAAAAACAAAAGTGAAGTTTCAACTGAGAAGAACTCCAACGAGATGGTGAGTTGTTGCGAAGGATTGATTAAGGGCTTGTGAGAGAGAAAAAAAAAAGTGCTAAGCTGTATAGTCCTGCAATATTGAGCAGGAAAGATATGATGGCTTGCTGCTGCCATTGTCGTAAGAACAGAGATGAGTAGCTTTAGCCGAGAAAACAGAGTTTGGAAGGTGTTGATATGGATTAGGAAACAGCAAGAAGACGGTATTGCTGTGATGATAAGAAGAAGATGTTGGAGCTCGAGAAGTCGTGGTGATAACGAGGGTTCTATAGAAGAAAGACCTATGTTGCTGCTCCAAGACCTGGTGCAAGCTTTATCCGTGTGAGTCTACACGGAGGGACGAAACGAGAGTTTCAAAAGAAAAAAAAAAAAGTTAGGGTTCTGACGTGAATCGAAGTTAATAAGGAAACATGGGTTGATTGAACTATTTTTAGAATTCAACATAAAAAGGAAGTTCGGTACGTGAGATTCAAACTCGTGAAAGAGCTTGGAAGTGGCGATGATGATCTGCTGCTATAGTTGATAGATGAGGATGGAAGAAGAAGCATGGTCGGAGACAGAGATGGTTGGCAGTAGAACAGGGAGAAAGAGTTGCTTCCAATGTTATCTCCATTAACGGCAGTTCATGGTAACAATCTCTGTGATGAGATGATGGCCTGGAAGAAGATGGGATCGAGATGTGAAAAAAAAAAAAAAGATGGAGCTCGAGTTAGGTGCTGTTGTGTATGGAGTCATGGTGCAGGTGATGTTATACCGGTGATGGTTATAGACTGATGAAGAGAATTCATCAAAGAGAATCGTGTTAAGTTTGATGATAAGAAGAAGGCGTAACTCTTGGTCTTATTCTGCTGCTGAAGACTACGTTGCCTATCAAACCATGTATGGAGTCTGGCATAAAGATGAGAAGAGATTCACAGTTTCTCGAAAGCTTGAGATAAACAAGGAAGTTTTCAGAGTTTCGTAATTACAGAACAGGGAGATACCGATGTCATGTATGCTATGGTTACAGTGGTTTGTTGCCTAGGGTTATGACTTACGTTCGAAGCCAAGATGGATGGTCGTAAAGTTCAGGCTCAAGGATGTTTCAGAAGTTGGTCCGGGGGTTGATTTAGAAGCTGCCATGGTTGGTGAAACTGTTTGCCAAAGATTGGTAGAGAAGACAAGCGAAGAACTGATGCCATTCTGGCAGTTGTTGTTTTGGTAAAGTTTGGAGCAGGAAAGAAGATGGTGTCTGCCGTTGTGAAGTAACACATCAGTTGAGAAGATGTGCTCGTCGTTCAAACCTGTGAAGCAACGGAGAAGATTGCAGTGGGTTAAAGATGGCTCTGTGTACGAGGTCTAAAAGATGGTGACGAACAATGGACGACAGAAATTGGCTTGTGATCAGAACTCGAGTTTATGATGAATTTCAGGTGAGTTTCACATAGAGAAAGCATCCAAGGAAGTGGTTGTCACTGCTGTTATTTGTGGGTCAGTTACAGATGAATGGTTACAATTGAAGAACGTTTCCGGAAGTTGAGATGAATAGGAAAGAAGACAGGTATGTCTTGGATTAGAATTTCGAAGCAAAGGTATTGCAGGTGATTTGAAGACGGGCTGAAAGCCTCAAAGGAAATAGATAAGTGCAGACAAGGTGTTTGTTTAAGTGCCTGAATGATTTGCAAACAGAAGTGTGACAATTATGTCACAGCGTTGCAAATCTGTTACGAAAAATGTGGCAAATCTGGATAGCGTGGCAAATTTGTAACATCAATAAGAAGAAGTGAATTGTGGTTGAAGAGTTTGTGGCAGAAACTTGGATATCCTACAAAGTGTGGCAGACTTTGTAAAGACGACAAGATTGTGAGAGAATCTTGAAGAACAAAGAAGTGTGAAGGTTTCGCAAAAATAGCGTGACTGGAATAAGAGAAGAAGAAACAACATTCATGTTGTGAAGAAAGAAAAAAAAAAAGAAAAAAAAGAAAACTGAAGTCACCAAGAGGTGATGAGAAAAAGAACAACAATAGTAGGTTAAAATCCTATGAGTTGTCGAGAGAGTACACAAAGTATTCTATCGAAGAAACCAAGAAACCAAGAGTACAAAAAGTATTCTACAAAGAAGATGGGACCGCAATGTCCTTAAACTACAAAGATAGGACCGCAACGTCCCTAAACTATGAATGGGACCGCAATGTCCTTAAACTACGAAGGGGACCGAAACGTCCTTAAACTACGAAGATGGGACCGTAATGTCCTTAAACTACGAAGAGGACCGAAACGTCCTTAAACTATTTTTTTTCGCAAAAGCGTTGGAAGAAAAAAAAAGAAAACCGAAGTTAAATTTCTTTGGTCCAAGATGGGCATTCGTGATCTACATGCTCCATCTTGAGGGAGGGTATTAGGAAATAATATAGGAGTCTATATTTAGGAGATATACACTTTAAGGAGTTTGAGTTATATTAGGAAAGTGTCTATATTTAGAGTTTGATCTTAGGTAGGAAAGTGCCTTGAGTGGTCGTCAAGTTTGTGAACAATATAAATAGGCTGTTAAGCCATAAGAATTATACACCAAGATTATTATCAATGTAGTCTTTTATGCTTCCGCGTTTATGCTCTCCTCTCTCTTGCTCGATCCTTAACAGACTCATTGTTTACTATGCGGTGTATTTGTATAATATTCAGTAGTATAATACTGACGTGACGGATCTGACTGATACTAACAAGTAGAAAGCACACATGAGAAGTTTTGCAAACATTGAAATCTTCAACGTCAACTGGCAAAAATTACGCACATATATGCATTTCGATTATGCTTTGCTTCCTTCCAAAGTGGCACAAGAGCGACCATATAATTTACATGTTTAGTACACAAGTTGCAAGTACTTATGCATGTTGAGGTGATATATGGGAAACAACATGTTTACTGGCCTTCCCACTGAAGATATATGGGAAACAACATTGTACTGGGGTACTTTTAACGACTAATCTTTAAGAATCCAAAGGAGTCTTGGTATCTGAAGTGACTCTATTTTGACTCACTATTGATTCTTAGGATATTATACACTGTCAAGTTTGAGCGGGAAAAATATCAGTTTTGGTGAAATTACACAACGTAAAAACTGTACTTAGTGATAGATTCAACTCAGTTCATGGCAACACCCTGTTCCACGGACTCAGTTCATGGGAACACCTTGTTCTAACATTGTAATTCTTATTTCTTTATTAAACAAGCACACGTACATTACCAATGGTTACACGCATTACTAGTGTGGTTGGACACTTGAAAACTTAAAAAGAAGCTTTGTTTAACTTTAACATGTCCAAGAAATTCTCCGAGTACAGTTTGTATTGTTATTTAAGAACTAGTTGGAGGTTAAAATCGAAAAGAAAATCATCTCCATCATCAGAACTTCCCACATCCTCCCTGGTCCCCAATTGGACCACCACTGCTACTTGTTCTGGTGTTTATTTTTTTCCTTATTGGGTTGTCACCAAGTGCTGTTTACTTAAACGGGAACAAATAGAACAAGACATTGGTAGGAGAGAGAGCTTTCAACCTAAAGCTGGCGTCAAGAATTTGGAATCTTAAAGAGATTCATAATATGATTTCAGATCTATAATTATCCACTTACGTACATAAAATATAACAATAATAATAATAATAATAATAGTAATAATACTGTAACATACAAGTGGCTTACTAAAACTGGTAATTGGTGATGACACACGTGAGATGAAATTTTATTTTAACCGTGTGATTAAGGTACTAAACTTCTAACTCGGAAACGTTAAACCTGAACAGTGAACACGCAAGAATTAATTATTGGAGTTTCTACTGTATGTTGTGCGATTGAATTTGGTCGCGAACACCTATATGTATCGGCAATATAACCTGCACCTTGTTTCCCACTTGAAACGGGCGATCCCGGCCACCACCTTTCAGGCACAACACTCCCTCACCTCTAGTCCACCACACGCCGATGTGAGTACAACGAAATATGTCCCACCGACAATGCAGTAATTCCACTTTAACTTAAGCAAGCACCCGCGTCACTAGTACCTTAACGTGTCTTCATGGCTCAAAAATCCGCATGTATTACAACTTATATCTATCTGTTTGGAAGAAAACTAAAGTTCGTACCTTGGTAGTAGAAATTTCCGTTATCCTTAAGGTTGTCCTTAAGTGAGTCGAGAAAAAGATTGGGTCATAGATAGAAGAGACAGACAGCTTTGACTGTAGCTGGCATCAGAAGTTATGAAAAGAAAACGATAAAATGGATTTTTGAGAATCTCAAGGATTCAAAACAGGTTAGGAATTTATATTACGCGCTAACTTAAATAAATAAATATGGCACTCACTCAAGTGGTGGCTTTCTATGATGGGTAATTGTCTATGGTTTAATGGTGTAACAAACGTGAGAAGAAGTAGTACCTAGATTTTTTCTTTGATAAACCAAGCCCTAGAGTCATTGTTTACCATATCATGTGTATTGATATAGTATTATATACAGTCGTACTGTCCGATGCTGACTGATATAATACGCTTACTAGCATGTAGAAAGCACGCATGAAAAAGTTTTGCCAACATTGAAATCTTCAAAGTCAACAATCAAACTTACGTGCATATATTCATTTGGATTATGCTTGGTTTCCTTCTAAACTGGCACACTTGCGACCATAAAATTACATGTTTAGTAACGAGTTGCAAGTACTTAATCACGCATGTTTACTCGATCATGCATGTTTAGTTACTGGCCTTCACACCGAAGAGATGTATAGGAAACAACATTGTACTGGTGCTTCCACACTTGCGACCATAAAATTTACAAGTTTAGTACACGAGTTGCAAGTACTTAATTATGCATGTTTACTGATCAAGCATGTTTTTACCCCCACTGAAGAGATGTGGGAAACAACATTTTACTGGGGTACTTTTGACGAGTAATCTTTAAAATTCCAAAGGAGTCTTGGTATCTGAAGTGACTCTATTTTGACTCACTATTATTATTGATTCTTAGGAAATTACACTATCAATAAAGTCAAGTTTGAGGGGGATTGGGTGAAATTAAACAGCGTAAAAACTGTACTCAGTGATAGATACAACTCAGTTCATGGCAAGTGGCAACACCCTGTTCCACGTCTCAGTTCATGCATGGTAACACCCTGTTCTAACATTGTAATTCTTATTGGGTTTTTAATTCTTTATTTAAACAAGCACACGTACATTACCAGTGGTTACACGCATTACTAGCTAGTGGTTAGACACTTGAAGACTTAAAAAGAAGCTTTGTTTAACTTTTAACATGTCCAAGGAAATCTCCAAGTACAGTTTGTATTGTTATTTAAGAACTAGTTGGCGGTTATAATCGAAAAGAAAAGCATCTCCATCATCAGAACTTCCCACATCCTCCCCGGTCCCCAATTGGACCACCACTGCTACTTGTTCTGGTGTTTATTTTTTTCCTTATTGGGTTGTCACCAAGTGTTTACTTAAACGGGAACAGATAGTACACGACATTGGTAGGAGAGAGAGCTTTGAACCTAAAGCTGGCGTCAAGAGTTTGCAATTCATAATATGATTTCAGATCTATAATTATGCACTTTACGTACATAAAATAATGAAAACAATAAGGTAACATACAAGTGGATTACTAAAACTGGTAATTGGTGTTTGGTGATGTCACTGTCACACACGCGAGATTAAATTTTATTTTAACCTATAAGTGTGACTAAGGTGCTAAACTTCTAACACCGAAAACTATTTTAACAGTTAACAGAATGAAAAATTGGATGATGACACGTTTCAAACTCATGTCATTGGTACCATTCAAGTATATGTCATGCCAATATGCCATGATCGACCAAAAACAGTGATCCAACTTGAAAAATGTAAAAAGGTATAAATCAAAAATATTATTTTACCTGGTCAGGATCTTTCTTTACGCCTACCTTTGATGTTAGTGTGGGAACCACTCACTATATCAAAGGTTGTCCGTAAGTAATAAGTATTACACCAGCAATAATTGATCAAACTGAAGTCGTATGTGGCAAGTTTAGAATTTTTCCGTTCTCCTTAAGGTTGTTCGTGAGTGTTTTACTTAAAAGGAGTCGAGGAAAAGATTCGGTCATAGGTAGAAGAGACGGACAGTTTTAAATGTAGGATGTAGCTGGCAATGGAGCAGGTTAGGAACCTATTATTTTATTTTATTTTTGATCGAAAGAAAAATTTTATTTAGAGAAGAAGAATGTGTAGAACAGAAAAGGACAAATAAGCAAATTATAAAAAGATAGAGTTCCAATTTTGAATCTGTGAAGACATAAAATCTTGTGTACCTGTTGCTGCTGCCCAAACTAAAATAGAGGATTTGACAGACAAAACCAGATCATAATCTGTTTTGTAAATATATTGTTCCTCAAAACGTCTGCAATTCCTTTCATTCCAAATTGTATTAACAACCGCTGCTGGTATTAGATCCCAAATATAATTCCATGTACGAGAAAAATGATTATGGTGCCAACTTTCTGCCAAAATTCTCATGGAACCCGGTAAAACCCAACTCCAACCTGCATTAAGCAGAATGCTCGACCAAATCTTATAAGCAATCTTACAATGTAAGAATAAATGATCCTGAGATTCTACACCAATTCCACACAGAACACAAGAATTATGGAGATCCATACCTTTGTGTTGCAAGATATCAATTGTATTCAGTTTATCGTGAATCAAACACCACATTAAGATATTAATCTTTGGTGGTATTGCCGTCTTCCAAATGAACAAATAAGGAAAGTGATTAACTCCATCTTCTGCCACTAATTTAGCATATAGTGATTTCACAGTAAAAACTCCTGTGTGGTTAAGTTTACATCTGCGAGTATCCGTCAGATCATCTTGAGTAGGTGGATTGTCCCCTATAATGGTAAGTAGTGTAGCAAATTCCACCACCTCTGTATTTGAAAGAACACGCCTAAAATCAAACTTCCAACCACCTTCTAAAGATATCATTGCAGCAACTGTTATATGTTTATCCCGGGAAAAGATTAGGATGTGCTTTTTCTAATGACAAATCTCCACACCAAATGTCATTCCAAAAAGAAATTAAACTACCTGAATGTAAGTATAAGGTAGAATTGGCACTCACAAGATTAGAAGTTTCCGCAATGGCTCGCCAAAAAGAGATACCATATGTTGTAGCAATTTTACCGGGATTCCAATAAGAAAACTCTGAGCCATATTTCTCCTCTATTATCTTGTACCATAGCTTGCTCTTTTCGACACCAAACCTCCAATACCATTTTGCAAGCAAAGATAAATTCATTAATCTCAGGTTACACACACCTAGGCCGCCTTTTTCTTTAGTAGCGCAGACTAAATTCCAGTTAACCAAATGAGAAGTCTTTACTCCATCTTTATATTCCCATAAGAAATTGCGCATCTTCTTTTCGAGGATTTTAATAACAGAAATTGGTGCCTTGAACAACGAAAAATAATATGTTGGAAGAGATGACAAGATGCATTTGATAAGAACGAGCTTACCTCCCTTTGATAAAGAAATACGTCTCCAGACGGATAATCTGGCGTCGAATTTCAATTGGGTCCCAAATTCTCTTCGAACTGGACTTAGCACCTAACGGCATTCCCAAATACTGGAAAGGTAAATAGTCTATTGCACAACCGAATCCCTCAGCCCACAAGGCTAAGTTTGGGACTTCTCCAACAGAAATAAGCCTTATCTTGGCAATGTTTACCTTTAAACCTGCAATGTACTCAAAACACTGTAAAGCTGAAAACAGATTATGTAATTGCTCCTTGTTATTTTCAACAAAGAAAATCGTATCATCTGCATAATGAAGGTGATTCACTATGGTACTTGTAGGTGTGACTGAGAAACCGTTGAAAAGACCCTGATTCGCAACTATATCTATATATCTGGAAAAAACCTCCATCGCAATGTTGAACAAAAGAGGAGAAACAGGGCATCCCTGTCGAACTCCCCTTGTACTTGTGAAGTAACCAAAAGAAGATCCATTAATTAAAACTGAAAATGATGAAGTAGCATAACAGAACCTCAACCAGTTGCGCCATTTTGAGGTAAACCCCATTTGAATAAGCACAAATTCAAGATAATTCCAATTTATTCTATCAAACGCCTTCTCCAGATCAATTTTGCATAAAATTCCAGCATTTCCAGACCTTAGTCTAGATCTACCAACTCGTTGGCTATTAGGGTACCATCAATAATTTGTCCGCCTTCGATATACGCGCATTGCACCGGGGATATGAGTTTATCCATGATAAGTTTGAGTCTCGTGGATAACATCTTGGCAATGATCTTGTAAACACTAGTAAGGAGACATATAGGTCTACAATCCTTGATTGTTTCGATGTGATCCTTTTTCGGTATAAGAGTAATAAAAGTAGAATTATGCTTAGAATTAATATTACCTGTGGTACAAAATTCATTCACCGTAGCCATAAAATCTCCTTTGATGAAATACCAACACTTCTGAAAGAAAATAATTGGAGATCCGTCTAGACCCGGAGCTTTGTCATTTCCTAAGTCCCTGATGGCACGTACGACCTCATCTTCATTAAAATCAGAATCTAAGATAATATCTTCTGTAGCAGTGATGGAATCAAAATCAATCCCTTCTAAATCAGGCCTAATAATTTCTTCTTCAGTGAAAAGTGTCTTGTAAAAACCCACAATATGTTCTTGTAACCTATTCCTGTCAGACACAAGTTCATTGTCGACGTATAATTTCCTTATTTTATTGTATCTACGTCTCGCAGAGGCATTGCTGATGAAGAATGAAGTGTTTCGGTCTCCCTCTTGTAGCCATTTTGTTTTTGATTTAATTTTCCATGACGTCTCCTCCATTTTAGAAATCCTTTCGAATTCCGCGTTATTTTGTAGATGCACATTCCGCTCTCTTTTTGTGAGAACATTGTCTTCTCCTTGAAAATCTAGAGTTTGAATATCCGAGAGAATGATATTGAGCTTTGTGGTTGTGTGTCCAAAAACTTCTTTGTTCCAGACTTTTAGCTTTTCCTTAAGTGCCTTTAACTTCAACCAAAGCACTGTACTAGGTGTACCTGCAAAACAAAAAGAAAGCCAACAATCTTCCAGTAATTGTAAGAAACCATTCTCCATGAACCACATAGCTTCAAACCTAAAAGGACTAGATCCTCAGGAAGGGTCAGAAATGTCTAGAAGGAGTGGAATGTGATCGGATGTAGGTCTGGCTTTAGATAACTGGGTAACGAAAGGGTAATGTTGTTCAAAAGATGGGGAAATGAGAAACCTGTCTAACCTGCACATAACCGGATTTGATTGTCCATTCGACCAAGTGTATCTTGCACACTTCAGAGGAAAGTCAATGAGATCGTGCTCAACTATAAATTTGTTGAACTTTCTCATACTTCTTGTAATCCTCTTACAATTCTTTTTTTCACCACACTTCACAATTGTGTTGAAGTCACCCCCAATACACCATGGAATATTAATCCAATATCTACAAACGTTATCGAGTTCTAGCCAAAATTCAGTCCTCTCCACTGAATTGTTTGGTCCATAAACGTTTGTAAGCACCCACTGGAAGTTATCATTCTTATTTTTACATAAAATTGATAGCGCGTAGTCACCGACAAGTGAATCACTTACTTCCAAAAATCTCTATCCCAGAGAATTAACATGCCACCGGAATTTCCTACCGATTGTTGTAGAGTCCAACCTACATTCTTATAACCACATATTTTCTTAATATCCCAAGAGTAACATTGCATCATCTTTGTCTCTTGAAGAATAATGATAGGAGCTCTAATCATCTGCAGGAATTTATGAACCACCGTTGTTCTTCTATTGGAGTTCAATCCCCTTACATTCCAAGTAAGAATTTTAAGATTCATTTAAAACAAACTTTGCCCCTTGAATTTACTGACCTCTTTGTTCTGGATGTTGGAGAAGAAATCACCTCAATGGACATCCCCAGTCTTCTTAGCTCATTCCTCAACTTCCTTGGTATAACCGAAAATAAGTGATCATTGGAACTCGTATCATCCGAGAGGTTTGCTGCTAAAGAATTACCAGATGAAACATTATCATCTACCAAGTTTGCTGCTACTGGCTCATTGCCCGGTGGATATTCCAGTGAAGTACTATCAGTGTCATATGCGAATTCTTTTGTTGCATGCCCAAAGCCTGGTGGAATTTCTTCTGTTGTTTGTTTGCTGTCGTCTTCCAAAGATAGAAAAGAATCTTCCAAACCAAATAAGGGTAAAGAGATTTGTCGTTCTTCATGCACAGGTACAATATCAACATCCTCTATACTGATAAAGTTTTGAACAACATAATCCTTATGTATTTGTTTCTTTATTGGTAAAGTTGGAATTGGTTTGAGGACATAACCTGAATTTGATACCTTAGAGATGAGGTATTTCCTTGTGTGATTTTCCATTGCTGGAAATCCAATACCCAGTGTAACACCCAGTGCAAAGAGACGTTTAACTTCTTTCATTATCCAAATTGGAATCGAAATCTGAGTCCTTGTATGCTGTGGTGATGCAATCTGTGGCTGCAGTAAGTTGTTGCTGTTTCTGTAAACTTTCGTAACTTCTTTTAGGTGTTTGAATGAAGTTGGTAGATGAAGAGATGTTTGTTTAGGGTTTTGATAGGTGAAAGCTATAGGTTTAGGGTTTTGAAAGTTGACAGATGTTGGTTTAGGGTATTGTAGGTGAATGGATGTAGGTTTAGGGTATTGAAGAAGGTCATGGATGATTGTTTTGAGGTTGAAGGCTACAGGTTCAACATATTCTACTACTTCAGGTATCATATTATCTGTTTGATATGCATGGATCGAATTATCTGTTGCATGAACTGCATTGATTTTGAAATCAGTCGGACAATCTTCTACTGCAATTATTTCTGGGACTGTGAGTTTGAAGGATGCCGTATGACTCACCACATCAATGTCCATATCATCATCCACATCAGTTGCCACTGCAGATACATTGGATGACAGCTCCGCATATTGGACTTTTTGCCATACCTGGACTACAGACTTTCGTGTGGCTCTTCTCGATCTTTTTTTCCTTTTTTTTCCTGAGTTTTTTAACCACCGTAGAATTACTAACATATTTAACTTCCGTGATATTAGCACCAGAATCCCTTGACTGAGAATATTCCCTGCATGCATCCGCTATTATATTGGCATTCTGGTGAATCTTCCTTTTTTTGGTATTAATGATATCCCGCAAATCATGTGTAACTGATATGCAGGGATCTTGACCTCTCAACGGTGTGATTATGAAACTACAGTCAGCGTGAAAGACTTTCCAGTTATTGCAATATGTTCAGTAAACATTTGATTACCACAAAAGATCTTGATTACTCGTGGGATTGCATTAATACCATTCATATTTGTGATCTTCATTCGCATGGCTTGAAGGTTGGAAAGCTTAAGGGTATGTTTGTCGATCAAAAGTAACTCACCACAGATTTCACCAATAGCATGAATGAGTTTCAAAGACCAATAATGAAACGGAATTCCCACAATTTCAATGTTAAAAACATAATGATGTTCTGCCACACTACCCAAAATCTTGTGATGCCATCAGAACACAGAATAGCTAATGTTGTTTACAATGAACTGGAACTCAAGATTTGCCCTGGAGAAGTTTTCATCAACATAGAAGATAGCCTGTGTTGAATTGATCGGGAATAGCTCAAATGGTTTCGGAATATTGAGTTCAAAACAAAGCAGTTTACCAATTTTCGACCATGAGTTAACCTTGTGAGAAGAAGAGATCACAAAAGCCTTATCCCATTCTCCTAAGTTTGCTGAGTTATGGTCCATGTGTATGAATTTTCCATATTTGGAAATCTTTGTTTTGACAGATGATGGTGATGCATACCAGTCACAGGTAAATGGTGAAAGTTTTTGCTTGGGATGATGCTTTGGTTTATTAGGTTTTGAATTCTGGTGGAACAGGGATTGTGCATATGTGATGTTAGGTCTTGTGAAATTCTCAAATTAGGTGGAATATTTTTGTGGATAAAGTAACTGAGATTAGGTTTTGACAAAGATGAAGAAAAATTGATGATGGATTCCATTACATCAGCCATGTTAAACCAGCCTTCGAAACGTTCTCCAGATGGAATATAAAAAGAAACGGAGTAAGCTTTTGGGTTTGGCCTAGATCAAAAAATCTGAAGATAATATCCCTTATCATTGGCTAGTTTTGTTGCATTGAACCATTGCTGATTATCTTCATATTTCCAGACTTTTCTTCCAAGATCTCCATTCTTTGCTGCTTCAGAGAGTAGCTTCTGTAAATCAATGGCTAGGCTATGAGTGAAAGAACCACTAAGTTTTCCATGTGAATGAAACTCAGTTAAGGTAATGGTTGAGAATGGAGTGGACTTACTACAGGTTATTCCAAAAACTTCCTATCAATTGTGATGAAACGTTGTTCTGAGGACATGATTCCTGTGGGTTTTAATGGATCTAAGGCTAGGAAACTAAGGAATCTAATCACTAACAGGGATGAAGAATGCTATGGTTGGAGAATGGTTAGAGAATGGATGTGAGAGAAACATGGTTGAATCAGGAAGATTTGGTAGGAACCTATTATTACGCGCTAACTTATATGAATAAATATGACACTCACTCAACTGGTGTCTTTCTATAATTTGTAACCATCTATGGTTCGATGATGTAACAGACGTGAGAAGAAGAAGTACCTAGATATTTTCTTTGTGAAACCAAACCCTAGAATCATTGTTTACCATATCGTATTATAATACAGTGTTACTGACCGATCGATGTTAACTGATATAATACATAGTCAGCATATAGTTTTTTTATTTTCTTCTTTTTCTTAATATGTGTGAAAAGAGGACGGAAAGAGCATAATACTAACTAGTAAGTAGAAAGCACGAATGAAAAGATTTCGCAGACATTGAAGGCTTCAACGTCGACAAGCAAACTACACACATATATTCATTTCGATTATGCTTGGCTTCCTTTTACAGAGGCACAAGATCGACCATAAAATTTACATGTTTAGTACACAATATTTATTCATGTTTACTGGCCTTCACACTGAAGAGATGTATGGGAAACAACATTGTACCGGTGCTTTTAATGCGTAAACTTTAAGATTCCATAGAGTCTTGGTGTCTGAAGTAAATCTATTTTGACTCACTATTATTGATCCTTGGGAATTAGGATATTAATTAACTCATCAATAAAGTCAAGTTTGAGGAAATAAATATAGTTCACTGCAATTAAACAACGTAAAAACTGTACTTAGTACTGATATGTCAGTCTTGAATTACTCATGCAACGTTTAATATCAGTATAATGATACCTCCGTTTCTGAAAAAATGATACTTTCACATATTTTTAGGTTAAAATGAAAAAGTGAAAATATTACTTTTCCAGAAACGGAAGGAGTATAATTAGCAGTCGCAGAGTCTTCGAGCTAGATACATCGTACCTATGCAAGAAAGTGCAATTTCAATCCTAAGAACGATATGATTATCCTTGCATTATATATATATATGCTGATAAAGTTTAAATTTCAGTTTCATGTCATTATACTTACTATTATCATCCAACAATTTTATTATCATATTAAAAAATAGCAGATCATTTCATAAAATCGGCAAGACTCCTCAGTCCACAATGTTAAACATACGAATGACACTCATCGCTAGACTAATAGCCTAAGCGGGGGCGGAGGCAGCTTGAAGCATGGGTCTGCAGTTACACACCCAACCCAAGGTTAATTGAGATTCCAAGTCTATTTATGCTTAATCAAACCCCTAGTAAAACTAGGTATCTCCCATAGGAAGATTTCTAGCTCTGTCCTTGTCTAAAATTATCGAAAAAGACAAGTAATCTTTAGCTTACAGGATCCAACTTCTCGTATACAATAACGAGATTTTTTCCCGATATATTTGTTCTATTTTCTTTTTGTGATCGGTATTTATTCTATTTTGATCAAAAGATTCAAGACGTTACCAAAACGGAACATTTTTACTATAATATCACTCTCGAGCTCTCTCGGTACGCAATCCAGTAGACTTAGCCAGCCCTTGTGCCATCCTTTAATTACACCAAAAATGAACCCGCATGTCGTATGCTTATTAATTTGTTGTTATTCAAAAAGTCATAGATAGTGATCGATGATACTAGCGGCTATCTAGCTCGGGTGTGTTTCATTATCCACCTATTAAATGGATGGACGTCGCACTCATGCTGCATTTAGTGATCAAAGCAAGCACACTACACTAACATCAGTCAATAGTGGTTTGACGTAATGAACCATAACGTGTCAGAATGAAACTTTTAATGTACAAACATACGTGAGGTAACTGGCAGCTCACATCAACCACTGGATTCGCCTGGTTATTTTAATTCCAAAATCGATTTTCTGATGTCAACCATGTGTGAAGAAAAGATAGAAGTAAGTGTTTCATCATCAAAACCCTGTAGTTTTTACTGCATGTAGTGGTTGTCGACTGTCCGTCCCTATAAGGTGGAGATGCTTTAATAAAAATAGTCATAAACTAACATGGATGGCACTTTGCTTAATCATGTCTTAATGAAAGAACATTAAACATTAATCAGAATGAAAAAATATTGAGTCATAGGTTATAGCCACAGGGTTCTTAGGCCGGTAGGCAGCTCTGGTTCATAGGTGGCGACGTCAGAATTTGAATCTGTAGAAAAAGACAAAGGGATCTTTGGAATCTGCAATGATTCTTATCGTTATGAGATTCCAGATCTATAATTATCATCGTCTAATAATTATTTCACACGTGTTCCTGGTATATTACGTTCACACTATGTAACCTTAACACAACTGTCTTATCTCTGACGGAAAAATGAAAATAAAATAAAATGACAACAGTTACAATTATTATAGGCTGTGGTTATTCATTTACGTGCCTTCATGTTAGGCCAGTACAGATATTTTGCCATTTTTTACTCTGGAGTCTGTCTGGACTTTTGTTATTCATGATGAACTACTACGGAAACAAAGGGATAAAACGAGAACATGTGACCATTTATTGCATTGGGTGTATTCCTATTGCAGTCGCACCAATTTTCTGTGCACTTTTGTGCTATTCATGTCCTTGGAGTTTTTCCCTGGGAAAATTCGAGTATCATTATTCATTAACTTTCCCCATGGATCGATCAAAAACAAAAAGAAGAAGAAAACTTCCCCTACGAAATTCAGATTGGGAAGTCAGAAATTATTTTGTGGTTGGGTGTTTTTATTCATCTCAAATAATTACTTTTTGGATGACTTTCAAAAATAAATTTTTTAATTATTTACGAAGCATACTATTTTTTGGCTTCCAATCTTTTGAGACGGACTTCTATTTCCGATGAAGCAGAAGTTTCTTTACCATTGGTATGTAAACATTCTGCTACTAGTTTTTGGAGAGGATTTCTCTTTTTCCCCCCTAAAGTATTAAGAAAATATGTAGGTAATCTATATAGTGTGGCCATGTTTTGGGCTGGCCTTAGGTTGTTGTTATTAATTAGCATAAATTAGAAGAAAAAAAAATTAGGTGGAGAAGCTCATCCTGGACAGGAGAAGGACGGCCGAGAATGGGTGGACAGAGAAGTCAAAGACAAGTTTCAAATGCCATGCATCAATGTTGAAGATTGCATGACACTAAATCTTCAATTTCCATCTATTTATTCAAGTGAAGGTGTGCACATCTAGATATCCTGGGGATTCTTTACTCCTGGCGGAACATATCTGAAATCTCATTAGATAAATGCATTATGCATATACACTAGTGTGAACACACAAACCACGAAGGGATCCGAATGCTCACAATCAATCATCATCATCTAAAGAGATTTGTGATGATGATATCCTAGTGTTGATTCATTGGCTCAAAACCTTCGGGTTTATCATAGCCTTATCTAACAACTCCATGCGAGGTGTTTGCGCACGGGATATAAGTACAAGCAAAGAAAACAAAACGTATAAGTAAAGATCCATGGGGCTAAATAAATATAAAGTGCTGAAATGTAAATAAGACCAAGGTTTACGTGGTTCAGCACTAAGGCCTACGTCCACGGGATTTGTTGTTTTACTATATTCTTCACGGTTACACGAATAGTCGAATGACTTTTGGGTTTACATGTTTCTCTCTTCTAAATGATTAACTTACACTTGCAATCTCTCTCTCTCTCTCTCTCTCTCTCCTTCCCTTCCTGATTTTTCCCATCCCCCTTCCTCTTGGTGGAGACGGGGTATTTATAAGGTTAGAATGTGGGACCCATCTCTGAAGACCGTTGGAACCTTATTTTCTTGTGTTCTTGCGTCTATCAAGCAGAGGTCTGCGTTTGCCCCTTGATCCCGCAGAGGCATCCTCGCTCGTTCCACAGGTTGATCGACACGTACACTGCTCAGAGTGTTTAATGTGGGTAGTTGAGGGGTCTGCTCGTGTCAGACAAGTGTCTTCTGCCCCTGTCACGTCCGTGTCAGCTAACTTTCTCTCCTCCATTGATCTTAGCTTCTCTTTTAGGGATGAGATAAAGTAACTCCTCGGGGTTTATTTGGTGTTTCGTAGCGCATCATGTTTTGATGTTCTGGCCTGCATGCTTTCCACGTATCTTTTTATATACACGTGTCTGATAGTGAGATATATGTGTACACAACTAGTTTGAGTTTGCCAGAAGACTTGGTTGAGTTTTGGCATCTCAACGAGTCCCTTTTTACTTTTGCCATCCTAGATACGAACTCAATAATTCATAAACTCCATGCAATAATTTTATATACTGATTTGCAGGGTTACTACAACAGGTTATCAAATTCTACGCGGTTCACCACCATGTTATGGTATTTAAACGAAGAGATTCAAAGATGTTTCGACATACCGACTCATTTCTTTCTTTTTTTAAAATGTCTTCGGATTTTACATATCCCACGTGAATCTTACTTAACACAGGACCCATGGCATAAATGCATGGGGTCTTAATCTTCAAAAATGGAGATATTTGCCCTAAAATGATACTCCTTTTATATGGAAAGTCTTGTCTGGTTCCAGTGACTTCTACACAGTGCAACGCATGACATTTTGTGCCCTAAGAAGCTACAAAATGAGCCCCATAAAAAGTTTAGGACAATGACATATAATCCCTTCTAAATTCTCTCATAGGTCCACAAAATGGACATATTTGTCCTACTTCACCGTTAGTGCTAATAATTAGGCCCATTTTTAATTTGCTAATCTACATGTTGATGATAATTACAACTACCTTAATCAATCAATCAGGGTTTAGGTTCGTCACTCTTTTTCTCATAAGTTATATTTTTATTTATTTTTTTGACATTTTATGTTTTTGGCACCTAAACTTGATTTATTTTCCTTTGTTTAATGGCCAAAATGGATTGCAAAATACCATTGCAAGACCAAGAGGATTTTATTCTAAAACACGATGTTAGAACTTGAAGATACCACAGATATTTGTCAAGTATCATGACTAGGCTTTTAGTTTTTGGTTTTTTTTTCTCCTGAAGGTACAGATATTTTCTGGTGTTTGGTACTTAGTTTGTATAAATTACTATTAGATGAGGATCATACAGTCTAGCAAAATCTTTTGGTAGCTAGGGTTGCATTTTTGTGGGCAGAAAATTAACAATTCTTATATTACAAGGCAAAGGCCGTTCTAAGATACCAATTTTTTATTGTTGAAAAAACCTCTTGGATGAAAAGAGCCGCACCCTACCCACAAGGCCAGTTAAGTTGGCAAAGAAATGTCCCCAGACTCTGATGCAAGTGCAACTCAAACCTTGGATCTCTTGGCATAGCCACCAACAATTTCAAGTGGCCAACCACAAATGGTGAAGTGCTATTTTATAATTGATATTTGTATCTTAAAATCACTTACTAATTTCTGGAGCCACTAATTATCAACATTTTCTATTTGGAAGTAATGAATTATCCACAAACTTTGTTTGCCAATATCTTAAAACAACTATACAATCATTTCCTTGTAAGGTGGTGGAGGTATATGGATGCCATTGCCATTAATGCCTAGCTGCTAACATCATCAGTAGGACCATATTTGAGGATTTATATATATTCTCATGAATTCTTAACTTTGACCTCTTTTTGAATGAAAATATCGGATAGTTGACCTGAATCGTGGTGAGATCATGATCAACATCAAAGCAATCGAGAGAGAAGAAGTACAAATTGTAGGTAGATTGGATATTTCAGAGAACTCATCCATGACTTGTTGTCCTATGAAAACTATGAATATGATTCTTGGATGGTTGAAGTTTAAGCTTGTTTGGGAATATGATACTTTTTTTTTTCTCTTCTTCCTGAGCATCTCCGAGCACAGTTTTATGTGGAAAACTTGTTGCGATATTAAAGTGGTCCATCCATGAAGTGGTGGTGGAAAATGGAAGATCAAAAAAAGTGGAAGATAAATCAAGAACGAGATTATGATAGAAAAAGAAGAAAAATGTTTGGAACAAATCTATCTCATTTTTAAGGGCCATTATTGCTTGGGAATGAGCTCTAGGTATGGGAATATGATAGGAGATGGATAGGATACAGTAGGGGATATCTTAAGCTAAAATCTCAAGGGCTCAAACCAAAAATGTCATGGTCTTAAAGATTTGACTGTCTCGACTCTCGAGTGATATTTTTAAGATCTATTCACAAAAATTTAGATGATGGACCATGGTAAACTGTAAACTATATAGCCTGATAAAATGTAGACAATATATTGCGCCAAATTCAGAGCCAGGGGCGGAATCAGGATAAAAATGAAAGTGATAGAAAAAAACTACAACTGTGTAAGGACAAGTTATGAATGAGAGCCAATTGGAAAGTGGATTTAGAACCAAAGGTAGATTAGTCCAGTGAATTTTTACCGAGAAAAAATTATCGCATTCAAACTACAATGCATCTATTGTCGGTTTAGATATTTCCATGCATGAATTGCTGAATTATCTCCATATTCAAATTCAAAAAATTCATGGGTATTGGTTTTCTTTAATGCAAAACTTATTATCTCTCGTATTCTTTTTCTTAGCTAGTTTTGGGCCTATGGCATTTATTTGGGGCCTGTTAATAAATGACGAAAATGGCCATTAGATATCAGTTTTACACAACTCCTTATCCAACTATTATTTTTTTACCCATTTTATCTTTGATTAATTAGTGTTAATTAATCATTTTAGGTATTAATTAACCGTTTCAGATGTGAGATCAAGTAATGTAAATCGAACTCCAAAACATCAAGTAGGTGAAAATTTTTGATTTTTTTTTCTAACACAAACTAGAATCGGTTTACGTTCATGCACTCGTAAACCGATTCTGGGTTGGTGTTTTGGAATTCACGAAGGGTATCTGGAATCCGTTCACGTATGCATAACTAAAACCCAATTCTAGCAATCGGGGTTTTCCTAGTGAGATATAAATCGCTTGTTTCATATAGTCGGTTTGTGGGAACATTCACATAATCCGATTCTAACAAAAAAAAACATACATAAAATTGGAATCTCTTCCATACCATAATCGGTTTATGTGCGCATTAGCTTTTACTCATTATGGTTAAATTTTCGTCGACCAAAAAACACATATTCAGGACAACTGGTTGACGTGTTCATGAACGTTGATCGATTGTCATAGAAATCGATAAATATGGACATGAACGTCGACCGACTATGTTAAGAATAAAATGGATGATGAAACTTCCTTTATATCGATCGATGATTGATGAATTCGAGTTTGAATTTTAATTTGTGAGAAAAATGATTTGAATAGGTTTTGGTTTTAAAATGGTTTTAAATTTTAAAAGATACAGATTAAGATTGAATTTTAGAATTGAGGGTACCTTGGTACTTTTATCTAGTTTTGTCACGTAACGATAGATAGACGACAAATAAACCCGTAGGGCCCGAACCAGCCAGGTTCTTTTTTTATTGTTGTTATCATGTTTATTGTCAATAATTTACTCCTATCTTATTTGTTTGTGAATGCACAAGATAATAAATCCAACATTAAAAACACGCATGTGCCAACAAAAAATATTGATAGAGGTATAATAAATTTTGGGGTTTCTAATTTTTTTGCGTTCCATATATATATGTCTTTTGAATTGACGGATACAAGTCGACATTCCACGCATCAGTTGGTTCGTATTAAATACCTAAGAATACAAATAAACTGAGGGTCTTGGATCAGTGTCAACAGATACAGTACCGCAAATACAACAAATCCTCGTTCCCGAACTTGTGTTTTAACTAGCTGCTGCTCATAATATAAACAGATGACAGTGGCAGATACTAACCAAAGTTTAAACACTTAAAATGACGAGCCAATTATATCCCAAATAACCCTAATGTGAAACCAAAAAAACAACAAAAAAGTTGAAACCAATTATATATCACAAAAATCAAAACCAATTATATAAATAAACTATTAAAATCACCATGTTGGTCAATAAAAAATTTACTAGCCAAACCAACTAAACCATTTGCTTCATTTTCTTTCCATTTCTATAATTAATTTGACATAGATTTACTAAAAATATTACAGAAAAATCAAAATCAAACCAAGGGACAATTTCAAAAATCTTATATATAAGTCCATCATCAACTTAATTCTTCAAAGTACAAAACAACTAACAAAGAGATCAAATCAACAAAGATTTCCCTTTTTAGTAAAATTTTCAGGTACTAATTTATTTTTATTTTTTTACCGTACTAAATATCGCCGCAATTTCCTAGGGTTTTCGTTTCAGTACTAGTATAACAAAGTCCTCTCTCTGCTTCGAGGGTATACATCGGCAAAATCTCGTCGTCTTCTTCTTCATAATAAATTTAGTCGGTGTTGGCTTGATTTAGCGTGTTTCAATTTCTATCTCAAGTTGCAGAAAAATCAAATCTCTGAAGTTTTCTTTCAATTGAAAACTTTGATTTCTTCTTACAGAGGGAGGGTTTTCTGTTTGATTCACTAGTCTTAATATCGTTTTGGTCGGTATTCTTATCGATGAAGGTTTAGATTTCCTATCAATAAAGGTTATTTCTGGAGTTATCTGCAGATGGGGGGCTATAAAATCTGAGCTATTCTGCAAATCTCAAACCAATGAGGAAAGGATTAGGTTTTCTGAGATAAAGGGGCTTTGGAAATGGAGTTTAATTACCCAGTTAGAGATAAGGGTGTGAATTATTGGGCTTCTTCTTCTTCTTCTTCATCAGCTCCTGTTCATATCGATGGGGGTTTCTTAGATAGTAGTAATCAGATTTCAATGGATTCGTTTAATAATTTCTCAGGCTTGATGAATTTCGATTATAGTGGTGGAGATGGTGAATTCTGTAGTGGTGGTTCTCCTGATTGTTTTTCTGTTCCATCAATTTCTGATGGATTTGTAACTTTCAGTCCGTTGAATTTCACTTCACAGAGTTCATGTGTATTTCCTATGATTGATGGTGATGGTGATGGTGGTGGTGGTTGTTCTCCTGATGCGGCGGCCTTCTCTGATAAATTGGTGTTTCAACAAGTTGATGATACTACACAAGTTGATTTGCCATTGAATGAATCTACAGATGTGAATGATTCTGATGGGGGGCAATTGAGTAATAACGAATTGTCTCCGGTGAGAATGAGTGATATGATGGTGGATGTTGTGATTCCGAGGCCGCTTTCATGGACATTTTCTGAAAGAATGCTCAAAGCTTTGGGGATGTTTAAAGATTCGTCTGGAGGTGGTATTCTTGCTCAAGTTTGGGTACCTGTGACACAAGGAAATGAGATTGTTTTAAGTACTTGTGAACAACCTTATTTGTTAGATCAAATGCTTGAAGGATATCGAGAAGTATCGAGGGGCTTTACATTTCCTGCTAAAGAGAAGCCTGGTTGTTATCCTGGACTTCCTGGCCGTGTTTTTAGTTCTAAATTGCCTGAATGGACTTCTAATGTTATGTATTACAATATGGTTGAGTACTTGCGCGTGAAATATGCAATTGATCATGAAGTTCGTGGATCTCTTGCGTTACCTATTATCAATCCGGAAGACCAGTCTTGTTGTGCTGTTCTTGAGCTTGTCACTGTGAAAGAAAAATCTAATTTTGATCCTGAGATTGAGAATGTTTGCCGCGCTCTTCAGGTCAGTTTTGCTTTCCTTATATTTATGCTTCTAGTTTTTTCTTCGTTATAGTGATGTTTATTTAGTCAAGCTCATTGATTTAAAGTCTATTCGAATCTCATGTCTGAGCTTTAAATGGTGACATACTAACTTGTTTATTATCGGAAGCGAAGGATATCGTAATATGCGTAACAGATTCTAGGTTTTTTATAGTTAAACTACTAGCCGAGGTTCGACTAAGTTCTACTTGGGGAGATCAGAACTGTAATGAACTGTTGATTGTTAAGGTCTTTGCACGTTGATGGCATGTGTAGCTTAACTGACATCAATCCTCAATCCTCATTTGATGGAAAAGACTCATGAAAGAGTAAAGATTTAAGTCCATTTAGTGAATTTTTTTTGTTGATAATATTTCCACCTATCACTGAATTTAGTACATATCTGGTATTTCTTCTGTAATTTCTGTTTCCGCATTACTTAGTTTCTGTGTGCATTTCACCATTAACTCCTGTAACTTTGTGATTACTTGTTACCAAGTTTTTACAACTCATCCTCCCCCATCCTTATTTTCCGGTACCTTAATACACTCCCCACATGTATGGAAAACTATCCTTATAATCTGAACTGTATCCTGCTTTCCCTGCTTGATCTTTTGCAGTCTGTGAACTTGAAGACCATCGCACCACCTCGAGTTCATCCACAGGTATGTATTAAGCACATGTCTTGCCAGTTTAAGAGCTAATGGAAAGTGGCGTTATAACCAGAATTTATGTTGTTCTGAGGAATCTAATTGCTAACTACAAGGTAATTATTGTTTTGCAGTGCTTCTCAATGAACCAAAGAGCTGCGCTGGCAGAGATAGTTGATGTGCTAAGAGCTGCTTGTCATGCACATAGACTACCATTGGCTCTGACATGGATTCCTTGTAGCTACCCGGACGTGGCAAAGAATGAACATATTGAGATGTCTTTGCGAGAGAATAAAAATAGTTCTAGCGAAAAAAGTGTACTGTGTGTTGAGGATACTGCGTGCTATGTGAATAACACAGATATGCAAGGGTTTGTGCGTGCATGTACAGAACAGTTCCTCGAGAAAGGACAAGGTATTGTTGGTAGAGCACTTCAATCGAATCATCCTTTCTTCTCCCCTGATGTAAAGGAATATGCTATCAGAGATTACCCTCTGGTACATCATTCACGCAAGTATGGTCTGAATGCTGCGGTGGCGATCAGGCTAAGGAGTACTTACACCGGCGATGATGATTACATACTCGAGTTTTTTCTCCCTATCAATTGCACAGGGAGTTCGGAGCAACAACTGTTGTTAAATAGTCTCTCTAACACAATGCAAAGGGTTTGTAGGAGTTTGCGAACCGTCTCAAATGCAGAACTAGTAGGTGTTGACGAATCAAAACTAGGAATTCAAAAGGGAGCACCAATAAACTTACCATCTAGTGTGCTGTCCGGTAATCCAAATTGCCGATCAGATTCAGCTGAAAGGCTGCCTTTGCACCTGTCTGATGCTATGAGTGATGGCACTGAAGCTGACAGGTCCTCTGATCAGGTGATTATATTTTCATCATCCCTTTGTATGTATTCTTATCTTTCCTGTTCGATTGTAATGGAAGGGTGGTAGTTGTTCAATTTTCGGAAGTTTGCACGTCATCAACTAAGGTAGCTTGTGAGTCTCATTTTCTCACTCAAAACCTGGATCTTTTTGTGTGCGTGTGTGTTTTTATGAGATTACCAGGCTTTCTCATCTGACGATGACGTCATAGTATGTATGATATTGTTATCTGTTGGTCCCAACAGTGAGTCTGCTAAAGTGAATTCCTGTCCGATGGTTGTGGAGCTATTATCTGGAAGGGACGTTAAATCGGTCCATTCCATATGGTTGGAAACTGCTTTTATAATCTATTCATATTACTCTCTGTACATGGTTTCTTTTTCACCGATGAATTTCTTAGGCTCGATAATAGAGTTCTTTATGTGAAGTGTGAACATGATTTTCATTCTTGAAGTGTCGCATTGAAGAATAATCCGGGGTTAACAGTAATCTAAAAACAAAAGGCACCGGATGAAGTTACGTAATGAAACTTTGTTTTTTCAGTACTTGGAAAATCTTCTTATATACAATTGGTTGAGGTCATACAATTATAGTATTGATTGGATGAGGTTTTCACTCCGAATATCAGCATGGTGTAGTGTAGCGGTTTCCTATTTTATTGTTTAATTGATTCTTTGCAGTCTGGGTTTCTCCAGTTCGTTGCTTATCCAGTTAAATGTTTATATCTGAATGTTTTGTGAATCTTGTTGGCCCATAAAATCTTAGCAATCCAAAAACTCCCCTTGAATTGTTGGTTGTGATTCGTTTCATTAGTTTTTGTTTCCTTACCCATACGATGTTACATATATTTTATATATATGCTGACTATGCCTTAATTGATATTTTAGACGGTGAGCGGCTTAAAAAGACAGCGGGAGAAAAGGCAAACTACAACTGAGAAAAATATCAGCTTAAGTGTTCTTCAGCAATACTTTTCTGGAAGCCTCAAGGATGCAGCAAAAGCTATTGGTGGTAAGGGTGCTTGTTGCACATTTGTCCATGTGTTTCTTGTTCCAATTTTTCTACACTTGATCAATATGACTAGACTATGTATAATTTTCGATTCATTACAATCTGGGGGGAGCCAGGGTGATAATAAGTCTTACCCTAATCTTCCTACTCCATGCTTATTTAGTTTTTCCCACATGTCTGTGAAACTATATTGGTATGTCTGAAATTCTGGATGCTGAAACTATCTGATTTTGGAAACTTATACTGGATCTGTAGAAACAAGTGCTAAAATTTGATAACCACACCAAATGGGAAAAGAAGTCTGCCATGTCGATTAGACGCTTTTCCGTCTTAACCTGAATCTCTTGAACGCACATTACGATTCTTTCACAATTTTATTTAAAGCAATGACCAAATAAAACGCTAACTTAGGTATAATTAGAAGAAATTTTGCATCCCGGACAATCTTTTTTCATTTCTTTTTGTTAATCTTTCCAATCTTCTTTGCTTAGGTACGTGTTGGTTTAAAATGAATGGCATGGTATTGAAAGTCTTGTTGTCATGTTATGTTCACGTTTGCTTTATGAACTGTGAAACCATTAATTATTGGATCCTTGTATCTGCAGTATGCCCAACTACGTTGAAACGGATATGTAGACAGCATGGAATCTCGAGATGGCCATCTCGCAAAATAAACAAGGTGAATCGATCTTTAAGGAAAATAAAGACCGTGATTGATTCAGTCCAAGGAGTTGAAGGAGGGTTGAAGTTTGATCCTATCACTGGGGGGCTTGTAGCAGCAACCACCTTCACCCCAGACCACGATGCACACAACAGCTTTTTCTCACACAAACAACAGACTACTAGAAATTCAGATTCAGGAGGCCAAGATGTAATTTCAGTTAGTTCAGTTCCTTACATCGAGTGTGAGAACGGTATCGTGAAGTTGGAAGATGATGGGTGCACAATGGGTAGATCCCAACTTGGGAGTATAGGTCGTATGCTTCTTAATCATACTTGCAAAGCGGAGAAAGGGAACTCCAATATCCCTCTTGTTGAACTAGGCTCCGGACCGTTACAAGAAGTTGGCGTTGAAAGTATGCCTTGGGAATCTATTGAAGATGTCTCACAAAGCTCTTATTTTGCAAAACGGAGGTGTGAAGGGTGGATTTCGAATAATGGAGGTGCATGTACTGTTGAGACCACTTCTAAGTTAGCAGTTGATGAGATGGATATGGGCATTGAGGCGTATGATGGGGTAGTTGAGCACAACCAACCAACATGTTCAGACACGACTGGTTCATCCAACTGTTCAGGCTCAATGGTGAATGGCTGCACATCCAGCTCCCTGCACACTCAGAATACTTCTAAAAGCAAATCATCTGCAAGTAGCGAATCTGCAATTACAGTGAAGGCTACTTATAAAGAAGATACAGTGCGTTTCAAGTTTGAACCTTTCGCTGGATGCCAGCAGTTGTTTGAAGAAGTAGGAAAGAGATTCAAATTATCAACTGGGACATTTCAGCTCAAGTACTTGGATGATGAGCAAGAGTGGGTTATGTTGGTGAGTGAATCTGATTTAGAGGAGTGTTTGGAGATACTAGAAACTATCGGGTCTCGCAGTATGAAACTTGTTGTACGTGATGTTCCTTGCGTAATGGGTAGCTCTGTCAGTAGCAATTGCTTGATCACATGAGATGGTTGAAATTTCGCGAGAACAAGTTTTCATCCGGAACCGGTAAGATTGTCTCTAGGGCTAAGGCAGATCTAGAATCACTTTTACCGGTTGGTTTTTGTTGTTGGGAGGGATTCATAATATCCCTTGGTTGATGTAAAAAATATACATATGTACATTCTCTTAGGAAGGAATAATAATGCATCACAGTACTGCGCTGTTGTTTTATGTACAGAATGATAAAAGCTTAGGTTCATAGAGAGTTATGGAAGAACAAGAACCCGTTTTTCGGCAAGGTTCTGTGATTTTTCTTCATTTACTTTTCAGAGTTCCATCGTTTTGTTTTATTTTCTGAATATCAGAGATGAAGAATCCAGGGTCATCTTTAGCAATTTCCCTGGATTCCACAATTCTTCTTGCCTCTCAACCCTATTTCATGGACTACCCTAAATCTTGGGGGCTAACTCTTAAAGGAAAGTTCTTCAATTTTGAAACTGGGCAATTGCACACATGTTTATTAGTGGGAAGAAGAAGAGGGAAAATGTTCTTGATTAATATTGCAAAATCATGAAAAAATAAATAAATTTTACACGACAAGATTATCTCTAAACACTTCTCAAAAGTGAAAGGATCCTTTCACACTTTTATTATCACAACCCAAACCGTAAAGGATTTGAAGATAATATTTTGAGGATACGTTTCTCGTACCATGCTCTATATGCTTATCAAAAATGAGAGCATTCCGCCTCGCATTCTATCGGTCTTGAGTTCAACGGCCAGAAACTCATTGATTTTCAACGGCTCGTTTTCATAGTAGTAGATGGTGGTGTTATACTTCTCGGAATACGCTCATTTTTGGTAACAACATAGAGCTTTGTACTAGTAACATATCCACAAAATATTAGCTTCAAATACGTTGGGGTTTGGTTTTTATTCGCAAAAATGACGGTCAACGTATGAGATAGTGTGATGATAAAAGTGTGACGTAATCCCCCCCTTTGGAAAATACCACCATTTACTAGAATATACTAAAAAAATTATTTAAATATGGAAAAGTATGAGTAACAAATAAATAAAATCTTATCGCTATCTTAAAATTTATGACAAAGCAATATCTAAACACTTGATATTAATACAAAAGATTATCTTTAATATGTAAGATATAAATATTATAAGTATAAGATTTTATTTGTCAATATATAGTGTTATAACGTGAAGTTCAAAATTACGCATTGTTGTAGGCGTCAAAATTCCAGTTCAAATGAGGAGAACTCTTTTCATTTTCGTTCTAACAATTACTCATTTATTACGGTTAAATTCAGTCATCTCGGTTAATCTAAAGAAAGGGTTTAGTATGAAGATCATTGATAGAGACTCCAAAGAATCACCCTTGTATCTGTGAGACAGTTTAACACGAGATGAAAAGCTTCAAAGACTCGTTAAACAAACCAAAGCTCAAGTCTGTTACATCGTGTCACAAATATTACTCCAGCGCAATAAAGCACTCTCCGTGAATCCTGATGTTGCACGTTTTCCTGTGGTTTATGAATCAAATATGTTTTACGTAGCAATGGTTGGTTTAGGTACATTTCCAGGTAGACGACAAGCCTTCATGGATTATTATTTGATGATTGATTCAGGTAGTGATCAAACTTGGATTCAATGTGAAGGTGCCATTGAATCTTTCCATCAAGATATGCCACTTTATCCTTGGGATTCATCAACTACATTTAGTCTGGTTCCTTGTAATACACATCCTCTTTGTATGGGAGATAAGTGCAATATTGACGGACACTGCACTTATTTAGCAGGCTATTCGAGTGGATCAGTAACATATGGTGTTGTTGCTGAAGAAAAGTTCACTCTAGGATCCAATACTGGTGGCATTGAAAGTGTTATATTACACTTTGGTTGTGGTGTTAAACAAATGAACTTCCTAAATTTTATCGGTAACAATCATTTGGATGGAAAATCTGATCTTATTACCGGAATACTTGGTCTAGGACCAGGACAATGGTCTTTTCTAAATCAATTAGGTGTTGTTGGTGAAGGTAAGTTTTCGTACTGCTTTGAGTTGTTTAACCCGAACATTGAGGGATCAGACACATATTTAAGGTTTGGTATAGATGCGACAATTGGAGGCGCAGGTCAAATCGTACATAGAACTCCCCTTGTTGTGCCTGAGACACTGTATGATTACTTAAATCTAGAAGATATTAGTGTCGGTAACAAAAGAGTTGGATTTCTTAGAGGTACTTTCAAGCTTAACAGTCAAAGAAGAGGCGGTACTATCATAGATTCTGGTACTCCAATATCTGCAATGTATAAAGATCATTTCAATAGAGTTGCAGATTTGGTGAAGGCACATTTTAAAAAACTTGGAATTGAATATATTGGTTCCCAGAAAGGTTTTGATGTTTTTTTTCATTTACGGGGAAGATTTGATATTAGTAACTATCCTTCCATGACACTACATTTTCAATAGGCAGATTATATTATTTCATGTTATAAAGATAATTTTGTGATGATATCGGTTGAAACTGTTTATTTAGGCATCTTCCGAAGAAATAGTAATATACCAGCTTTTATGTTAGGAGCAACACAACAAGCTAATAAACGGATTTTATATAATGTTATGGATTTGTCACCCTCATTCGCCGAAGAGTATTGCGAGTAAGGTTCATGAAGGGACAACGCGCTTTAATTGGAAATCAACCAAGAATAAATTAAAAACTGTGACTGGGATTAAAAGCACGCACAATTAGGTCTTCCTGCTCTGCGTGTAGCGCTTGCTTCCTCATCCCCGAACCCTCTATGTGCTCTCAGGTAGCGTGAATTTGCATTATTTCCTTACATGATCCAATTAATTTGTTTGGAGTTCAATAAATTATTATTATTATTCATTTTAATTATTTTTCTAGTCTTTTGTTTTGAATATTATTACTAGTTAGATAGGATTGTGATCGTTGTGTCCTTCAATAAATAAATTCTTGCTAAATTCCATATATGGAGCCATATCTATAAGTTATTTGTCAGTGAATTCGCATGAGTTACCATAGAATACGAAGAATTCTTATGAAAACTTGAAAAGAATTGCCAAACGCAAATAATTAGACTTATATTTCATTATTGGGAGCCGATATGTACACTATAATGTTGCTTCTAAGTCAATTAATTGTAAGTTATGTGCTCGTTTTATTGGCATTGAGGAATTATTTAGTTTTACAATTGACTATTGTCCAGAATATCAGGACCAATATATAAATAATTAGAATGGATTGTGATAACTATGTCCAAAATAAGTACTACCTATCTAAATTTCTTACATGTTAGCGTATGTTTCCTTTTATTGACATAGGCTTCCTCAAATAAACATAATTGGATCTATGAATAGAAGACTTTGTTTGGGGATTCGTGAAGTCAGGTCCGACTATCTTTATCTTGGTAGTTCGTGTACCCCTCCTGCTTTTTTGTTATAGAAGTTTTCATAATCTCTTTTAAGCAAGATAAATAGAAATCACAATGTTCTTTTCGTCTCAAACTTTGTGAATCCTCAAGATAAATATCTAAAAACTATACTTAATTTATAAGTTGCAGATTTTTCTTGAGACGTGGTAAAGAATCCCGGTTTCTCATCTAATTATCTATTGCAAACAGATATACAATCCTTGATATTTGATCTTAAGGGAAATCAATTAGGCTTATCTACCAAACGAAGATTACTATCGAAAGTCTTCACTTAAGTTGAAGTAAAGAACCTCTGCTAAGGCAATCAATTGTGTAGAACATTGCGAAGTTCTAGAGACGTAAGGAGTGCGACTGTATTTGAATCGCTTGGTATATGGATTCGGTCTCAACTACATTCCATCCAGAATATGATAGTAGGCTAGTGTCTGTAGAGGATTAATACAAATTGGTGTTCATATATGGATGAGGTTCTGAGGTTTTTCTTCAAAGATAGATAGGTAAGATAATGAGTAAATGGAATGGTTTAGTCTTTACATACCTGATTAATGAATTTCTTCAAATGTATTAACCTCTCAACTCTTTCAAAAGAGGATTAAACTATTTTAAGAATGGCAGTAAGATGTTGTTTTTTGAGTATACTGCTACATGATTCCGTTAGATATTCTTTAGGAACATACTTACTTCCTTATTGCATAACCGCCAAGGGATAAGTGGTGATTTTTAATCTCTACATTCGTACATGGATAAAGAAGTTATAATCCTTATGTATAATTCGAATATAGATTATATTAAATTATAATTCTTATGTACATGAATTTTAATATCATATCGCATTAGTTGTTCTCTTGTTCGTAACTGGTGCAAAGAATAGTTTTTGTCGATGATTATGTTCTCATGAAAATTTTGTATCTCAGTGCCTCTAACATTAATATCATTATTTTTAACTTCTTTATTCGTAACTGGCGATAAGAGAGAAAAATATTGGGATACAAATTTACTTTTTTTGTAACTGGTGTGTAACTTTGTTAATGTCGAAGGAAAATCCTTCTCTTGTAAGTAGATTTAAGGTCGCTCATATTGTTCTTCCGGAAATGACATCAACGGGGGAGAGTTCTTTTGAACTTGTGTTAGTGGTAATATATATTTATAGGGGACAATGAATATGAAATTGTGGGAGATTCGTGTACCTTTATGTCCCCTTGACGCAAACCGAGTTTTCTTGGTGAAATCGACTAAACTAAATTTTGGCATGTATTCCCTAGTCTTGAAACTCGTTTCTTTAATTCATTTGATCCCAGTTTTTCGCCTTTGCCAATTGTGTTGACAAAAAGGAGGAGAATTATAAAGTAGTATCTTACTACATTACATATGTCTTTTAGGAGTATCATGTAAGAGGGAGTGGGTTATTGTCTATAGGTTTTGCCTATTATGCAAAAGTACTAGAATATGTATTGAATAAGGGGAAGAGCACATCGTCGTAGTATTGCTGCAAATTTGTGGTGCAATTGAACTTTGAGGAAAAGGTAAAAATATTATATTTATGTGTAAAAACAAATGAGTAGAGTTAGATCATTCTAACAAAGCACTTTTTGAGTATTTCATAAGTCGTTATCGCGACCGATATTTAACAACAAATGTGCTAAACAAACACACGCAGAACCATACAAGAAGTTGAAGTACAAAGAATTCAAGACATTTGTCGAAGAACCAAGGAAATTAAACACAGTGAATTGAGCTAAAAAGTTTATTTTGAATCTGTATGTATTTATTGGATATTTAATTAATTATTAATGATACATTGGTATAAATTTGATAAATGAAGGTGAGGAATAAGCTTTTGTATTACCTCTTCTATTAAATTCTATTAGATTTTCTTAATATGTTACATTCTCTTTTTTCTTCTTTTATTGTGTATACTAGCATACATAAAACTAATACAAAATCTACGTGTGAAACACTCATGTCCATTCACTAACTTAATAATACTTGTAGTCTACACTTCTATTACATTTTAAACATTACATTAACTAACAATCTTCTCCTTAATGTGATGTTCCATAACTCCAATTAACTCACGGAAAATTTCGAAAATTTTCCTTTTGGAGAGCTTTGATGAATATTTCCGCTAATTAATCTTCTATCCTGCAATACTTTAGTTGAGTTTCACCTTGTTATATGTAGCGCTCCCAAAGCTAGTAGCTGACCAATCCAAGATATTAACTAAATAAAGAGGCACTAAGAATCTAAATCATATACTTAAGCATTCAATTAAGAAATATGCTTCAAAATTTAACCCAAAAACTAGCCCCACTCTGAAATATATAGTACAAGAGCTCCTCTCAAATGATATATATACAATAGTCATACAGTTTACAGATAGAACATACAACATGATAAACATAGCCGAAGTTAACCAACTAAGGGACTCAACTCCTCAAAACTTCCGCTGCGCAACTCTGAATCTGTCTCTGAAACTGAAACTAGGAATGGGTGAGCACATCATCCCTAAAATGGGTGACCAGTAGAAATAACATTTAACTTTCAAGTAATCATTGGAATGATTTGGAAAACAATTCATGTTTTCCCAAAAACACTAAAACACAACCAATCTCACAGAGGTAAACAATCACTTTCTTGAAACTAACTCATTCTTCAAATAATGTATATATTGAGTGTCGACCGATTCCTTACACACCCTATTAGTTTATATTAGTGTCGACCAAAAAACAGCTTCACAGCATGTCAAAAGGTAATAAATCTTTGAAAACATATTTGAATGATTCTAAAAGTTTATTTCATCAGTTAGCAGATAAAGATTGCCGAAATTGGTAATAGTAATGCTCTTAAGATTGCCAAAATTGGCAATGCTTCCTTCACATATAATTATAGCTTTTTTTTTTTAAATAATATCTATCATGTTCCACAGATAAAGACTAATTTTTTGTCAGTCACTCAATTCTGTAAAGACGATAATGTGTATTTTGAGTTTCACACAACTTATTTTCTTGTGAAGGACAATCACTCAAGGACGACGCTGCTAAGAGGACTGAATAAGAATGGGCTTTATTTATTCGAAGGAGTAGACATGCTAGATACCCAAATCCAGCCGCAGGAAAACGTCTCTACTTCCTTCCCATTATGGCACCAAAGGCTAGGGCATCCCATGTTGCGTACCGTTTCACATATCTGTCTTAAAAACTCTCTTTCAGTTTCCAATAAATTATTTGATTATTGTCATTCTTGCCATCTTAGTAAGAGCAAGAAATTGTCTTTTTCCTCAAGTAGCACAGTCTATGGCACACCTTTGAGTTTGGTTGTGTCTGATATTTGGGTTTCACCTCAATGTTCTAGAACTGGTTTTCGATATTATCTCTTAATAATGGATGTCTTTTCTCATTACACTTGGGTTTTTCCTCTTATTCAGCATTCAGATGCATTAAGCACTTTTATTTTGTTCCATAAACAAGTAGAAAGACTTAAGTCAATCTGAAAATGACTTAGAATACAAAAAAAATTACTGCCTACGTCAATGAACATGGTATTCAACACAGATTTTCATGTATTCACACTTCTCCTCAAAACGGGTTAGATGAACGCCGTATAAGGCATGTTACGGAGTATGGATTAGCTTTACTTTTCCATGCGCATATGCCTAAATTGTTCTGGGCATATGCTTTTACTACAACCTGTTTTATGATTAACAGACTACCCAAATCTGCCAAAGAAACAAAAACTCCGTTAGAGCTTCTATTCAACAAACAACCTGATTACAAATTTTTGCGTGTTTTTGGTTGTTTAGCATATCCATGTCTTAGGCAGTACAACACCACCAAATTGGTACCAAGATCTCTTCCTTGTATCTCATAGGGTATAGTAATACACACAAAGGCTATTTGTGTTTGCGTCGTGAAACTACATATCTCGCCATGTACGTTTTGAGGAAGGCTCTTTCCCATTTCAGTCTCTCAAGCAGCGGAATCCCTTGCAAAGTCCAGGTATTGTTCCTTCTAGCACTGGTATTTTACTTTCACCACCATTTAGAATATGTAGTTTAACCGATGGTGTAGGGAATAGTGCTATGGTGTCACCAGGGAACACACAATCTGAAGAAGCAGTCTCCCACACAACGTCTGAACAACCAGTCTCTCCCCAACAGCTGCTACACTCGCCAGAAAACAGTCCAGCCAACTATGCAACTTCAGCAACTTCAACTACACAACATCTGGTACAGACTGCTGATTCAGCACCACCAATTCATGTTGTCACTCATCCAATGCAGACTCGAGCTAAATATGGAATCACCAAGCCTGTCAAAATGATGTGCCTCACTGTAACTAAGGACCCACTTCCTGCTGCAGATTTCATTGAACCAACATGTTACAACATATCTTCTAAGATTCCAGTACGGAAAGAAGCAATGGATGTGCAAATAAATGCTCTAATACGCAATGGAACCTACTCTTTGGTTAAATATGAGAAGGGAATGAATGTTGTTGGTTCAAAATGGGTTTACATGGTTAAACAAAATCCTGATGGAAGTTTAGACAAATGTAAGGCTCGTTTGGTTGCTAAGGGCTACAATCAGCAAGAGGGTCTCGATTATGGCGAGACCTTTAGTCCAGTGATAAAGCCGTGTACTATACGACTTGTGTTATCAATTGTTGTTATGAATCAGTGGCAAATAAAGCAGCTCGATGTGGAGAATGCGTTTTTGAATGGAAATCTGGAGGAAGATGTGTATATGCAGCAGCCATCGGGTTATGTCAACCCTGATTACCCTAATCATGTGTGTAAATTACACAAATTACACGAGTATCCTGCTCTCCATCTTCATCTATTAACAACCCGAATAACTTATCAATTTCAACAAGAACTCATCATCCATCTAAAAAACCTAATTCTCTGATTCTTCACTGTGATTTGAAAATCAGACGTAAATTCTTCTTCTTCGATCTCAACTCAGAATGCCCATCATCAAATAATTGATTTTTCATTCTCAATATCACATTAATCTTCTACGGATTCCATCTCACAGAAACCCCTAGTTTTTCTTTCTCTAATTTGCCTTTTCTTCTTCCTCCTGAGCTCAATCGACAACAACCTCAGCTCCTTCATCATATATACAACCCTATCACTGATTCTCTTCAATCAAATCTCACTCTCATATCATAAGTCTCTCACAGGCGAAGAACGGGACGAGGAGAAACAGAGAAATAAAAAGAAAAAGAAGAAAAACGAAGGAATAAGAGGAAACTGATTTATTTTCTATCGGTTTCAAGAGATAAGACCAATAAAAATATTAAGGTACCCACGAGATTCGATAAGGGCATCCAAGACGGTTTATCCTATAAAAGACCACTTTTCCCTTCACACTAAAATGATGATATCTTCATCATCTGATATCCAAATGGCACGTTCGAGAAGTCTATTTCGCATAAATTTTCGAGATCTGTCTAGCAATACTAGTTTAGCATCTAAATCATTGTTAGATTAATTTCTATTAATTAAAAACTACATCACCTAATCGATTCATTAACGGCTAATTCGTCTCTTGATATCTCTAGATCGACTCTTGATTATCACTAGTTTATTGCCAAATCGTCATTTGTACGGTCTAATAGCGTTGACGAGCTTGAGGGTCCTTACATTATACCACTTCTGGAATGAAGTGATACTTGACTTTGATGTGCCTTGCTCTATAATGCATAACCGAATTTTTGGACATAGAAATAGCCGATTTTTTGTCACAAGAATTTTTGGTGCTCCCTTATTGTTTATCTTGGATTTATTCCAAGACTTTTCTTAACCATACCACGTAACAAGTAACGATTGATGCCAAAATATAACCAAATTCAGTCATATATATTAAGCCATGATTTGCTTTTTCTTCGATTCTTATGAAAATATACCTGAACCAAAAGAAAATGTACACCCCAAATACAACCTCCCAAGTTGCTATCACAATAACCAACCAATTTTCCGTTTCTATTTTTAGAATACTCCAAAATTTACTGTTCCTTATATGTATCTTAGCAATCTCTTTTTCCGCTCCAAGATGTAGTTGACTAGGTGCACTCATAACGGTAAGCCCTGCCCCATCGCACCTGATGGAGAAGTTGATGAAGTGAAACAGATTCTAATGGTGGTGGTAGTGGATATTCAACTATGTAATTAATTTATGAAAAAAGAATTGTTTTAAATATCCTATTATAAGCACACAATAAGAAACACTACATTGTAACAAACATAAATATTGTATTTGAAATTCAGGACCTAAAGATGTAATCATCGAAGAAGAAGCCAATGCAAGGGAAGTTCATGTGGAATGAGCAAATCCATGATTTTTTTTTATTTTCTCTCACTATGGACTCAAAAAATGGGTGAGAAATTTGTTAGCTTGTTGATTGCGGACGTACGTTATCCGCGCGTTTAACATAGAACCACGATGACGCAGGAAACACGCTGGCGGGTGTACTAAAACCGCGTGGATTATGATCGCCCACCAGCGGGTCAACATAAACCTCCATCATGTAATCTTCAACCGCTAACTGAAAACACAGGGGTATAACAACCACACCAAATATTTTGCTAGGAAATTTGTATGGACAACCCCAACACAATTCCAAGACAGTTAACTAGACAGTCGGACTCAATCACGGAAATGTATCCAAGAGTTATATCTCTTATTTCTCAAATCAATATGCAATCAAACATAAAGGAATCTGTGAGCCTAATTGATTATAAGAAATAACTATGATGGTATTGAATACCAATATCTAAGTGTCAATCAATTTCAATCAACAACCAAAAGTTGGATTAATCAATTGATTGACCTACGGACAACCTGTGATATTTCGATTATATAATATAATGAGGAAAAGAAATAACACAAACACCAAAAACTTTGTTAACGAGGAAACCACAAATGCAGAAAAACCTCGGCACCTAGTATAGATTGAACATTATACTATATTAAGACGCTACAGACACTAGCCTAGTATAAGATTAACTTTGGACTGGAATGTAGTTGACACCTAACCAATCTCCCACTGATCAAGGTACAATCGCGATCCTTACGCCTCTGAATCCTAGCAGGACTCTACGCACTTGATTCCCTTATCTGATCTCACCCAAAACCAAGATTTGATACGAACCAAAGTCGAAGACTTATAAACCAATCTGTCTCCCACAGAATAGTCTATTCAGATAGATAAATCTGTCTCCTACAGAAATACCTATGAAGTTTTGTTCCGTTTTATGATAAATCAAGGTGCACAGGAACCAATTGATAATCCGTACTTATAACATCGTAGAAATATCAATCACCTCACAATAACCTAACGATATAGTTGTCGAACAAGTTATTGTGGAATCACAAAGAATGAGACGAAGAGCTTTGTGATTACTTTTTCTATCTTACCTATCAGAAATAAATCTCGAGAAAATTTTAGAGAATATATTACTCAATATGATATAACAAGTAGGATCAGAATACGCAAATATAGAGAAAATAGTTGGATCTGTCTTCAGAATCCCAATGAAGTCATTAAGTCGTTAACCTACGGGGTTTTGGAATAAACCTAAGGTTAAAGGAGAATCAACTCTAATCGCAACTAGTATCATATAGTAGGTGTGGGGATTAGGTTTCCCAGTTGCTAGAGTTATCCCTTATATAGTTTTCAAATCAGGGTTTGCTTAGTTTGTTTAAAAACAAAGCATTTATTATTCACCGTCAGATGAAATCCTGATTTAAGATGCAAGCTAATTTTGCTTGAAACCAAAGCAATACCTCTCCACCGTTGGATGCAATTAGCTTGTCACTTCATTAAATTGCTTCTCTTCCTCCTAGGTGTCAAAGCGTCTAAGAGTATACCGGTATCCTGGAAGACCCTTGATATCATATATGAAATGGCAAATCCTTTGGTTTCCTTCCACGAAACCTATTGATGATGATGATCTATGATAAGATATCTTATTCAAGATTGCTCTCATCAACATTTTGTACTGTTTTATCTTGGACGCACAGAAAGAAAGAATTCTTAAACCCTAGAATGTCAGGAGAGGAGAGTGTCTCTCTGCTCTTCAAACTTCAATATGGTCTGGCTCATGGACGAACCAAGGAAGGTTGATCTTTTTTCAGGTCCGGGCTGGTACACTTGCTAAGCCCAACATTTAAGTGACAATAAAGTATTAGGCTTGTCTAAGGGGAAGGCAACCGGGGATAAAGCCCATTAGCTGTCTCGTAATTTCGTCCCTGGTCCGACTAATAGTTATTGGCTTAGTAGTTTCATAGAATTCATGCTTCAGAAAAATAGTCGTTGGCTTGCTTGGCGAGAAAATAAGGCCGATATGTTGTCGTTCTTAGCCAATCTTAGGAGCCGACCCCGACCAGTTATGAATAATTCAGTGCAGCAAGATGCTAAATAAAGAATTGGGTTCGATTTTGATGCACATATCCACCATTTATGAAAGAGGATACCATTGTTAGCGGGTCTTACAACATTTCAAATAAGACAAAAAGATGTTGAGCGACCTTGACTGTTAGATCGCTCAAATAGTATTCACATGATAATTTTGATATCATCCCATATAAATCATGATATATCATTATCAAGATTCATCATGGTTTTAGGTTCGTACGAGTCATTACTGTAATCTCTAAGTCGAGTCTACTAGTAACTAAGAGTTTAATCTGTCATGAATAGTAAAATCTATATTTTGACTTGGTCAAGTCGACTCGAGTGGAGTCACGAGTTAAAAAAAAGTGAATCAACACAAACGAACTCTCGATAAAATTTAACTTGTAGTGGACGACGAGATTAAAACCTTTGTTCAATATCAATCTTATCAAGAGGGTTCTTGGGTATACATTAAGAAATGATTTTTCTGACTTATCGAAGCAAAGTGTCAAAAGTTAGGCTGAGAAGTAAATTTGTTTTTCTTTTGGATTCCGAGAAATAAACAATCCTATGGATATCCTATAAAAGCATAAAATATTCCTTTTGTGAAGTATAAAATCATAATTCTTGACTTCTGAGCTTTAATTTTTTTTAGCCCATTTAGATACACATTCAGAAGTAGCTTTTCGACTTCTAAATATCAATAGGCAAGAAATTAGTTTGGAGGTTAATTTAGGCCGTTGTCAAGATTCATATAGAGGATACAGTGGCGGACCTAGGCAGATACCTCATCTGGCAGCAACTTATGTTGTTGTATATTCAATTATTACTCGGGTGGCGATGAGGTATTATCATTTTTCTATTAGAAAAAAAGGAATTATCATCTATAAATAGACTTAAGATTCAGAAGTTCCTACTGAGGATGAAAGTTCCATCTGGTAAATTCGGAATGCACAATAAAGGTGAAATTCATGTTAGGACGTGTTATGTTGTTATTTTTATAGCAGGTGTATTAAACATTTTGGATAAGGAGCCAACTGAGAATGCCATAACTTGTATTTTAAGTTTTCAGACATACAAGGTGGCAAGTAGAAGTAAAAAATTAGTCTCCAGTTGCTATTCTTTCTGGAAGGGAGTTGCAATTACTTCAGAGAGTATGTTCCCTTATCGTTGAGCAAGTTAGCTCTGTAAGTTTAGCCGGTGGTCAATAATTTGAATTTTTATTAAATTTTCTCTTAGGAAAACTTGTTTTTAAACTTTAGGAACTTAAAAGCCAAGTTAAGAAAACTTGATCCTAAAAGGTTTTTTAAGGGTGAAGTTTGTATTTCTATATAAAGGATTACAATTAAAGGTGTTAAGTAATCCAATCTAGAATAGTGATAAAATATTGTGCTTAGGTTCTTGGTCTCTTTGTTAGGATGGTCGAGTGCTATTGTGAAGGTCGATATCAATGTTATAGAAAACTTGTAGAGAGAGGATTTTGGTGTTCTAATGTAAGGCCTTAAACCAAATTTCAAGTGTTTTCATGTTTATCCTCTGTTACTAGCAACCATGAAGAAGGTACAGAATAGAAGATACGATGTAAGATGGTTTGGAAAAATATTTAGAGAGTTGATTTCTATATGAGATTTTTCAATGGTGTCTCGGGTATCTCTTGGTAATTAACTCATTGGCATGGGTTATCTTTTGTGGTTTGGAGAAAGAGCATGTAATGGTCTTTGATTGTATTGGCCTTAGATGTATCTTGTAAATATGAACCATGTATATCATGTGTTGTAGTTGTGTTTTTCTTTATTTTCTATCTCTTTGTTATTTCCCTGGTTTGGTTCTGATTTATGCTTTGTGATCCTGTGTTCCGTTGCGCTCGATTTACCAAATTTTTCCCAACAATTATTATCAGATCCTTAGATGGACGGGTATGATTGATCCTCGAAATGAACAATAGTTTATTTTTCGGGTAGAGAAATATATTTTGAATATAATGTTTCAACCGCAAAGATGGATTTGTGATGCGATTTACAAATCAAAAGTTCAACTTGGTAGAAGCTTATGTTCTTCATTTGGTTTTTATCATGTAGTAGGGGATGTATAATAAGGTTGAATGAGGTAGAATACATATATACTTCTAAAAGAATTTTTGTAACCATACACTATAAAGAATGGGTTACAATGTTTAAATAAAAGATGATTATGTGAGCTCTTATGTACAAGCTTTTCCAGCAAAACTTCGAAGTTATGTTATTAAATCCATGTTAAAGTATTCTTGATGCCTTGCATGTGATATTAAAAATATATGCCCAATCTCGGAAGTGTGTACCACAATAATATGGATATTCACACGATATATATGGTGAGTGAGTATGGTGGGTGTGATAGTAGTAAAGAGTACGTCAAATTGGCGATAACACTGAGAATCACTCAAAGGATTAAGCCTGTTAATCACAATGGAGATATATCATGGTTTATCTCATAGATACGGTAATCATGAGATGTGTTGGAGTATGATATTGAAGCTAATTATTCATTTATGAGTTAGAGTCCAGTATGTTGTTAGTTGGTTAGGTGGAGCAAACGTTGATTATTTAGGATGGTTCTCTTGGTGATAAATAATAGAGTCTGTGCAAGGATTCATCGATGACGATTGAAGATTTTCACGATGTTCTTCAAGAAGAAGATAATTTGAAGACTTTCATCACCGTCATGTTGTTTTGGTCGAATAGATGGTTCAATGAATATGTAAGTCCGATGTGAGCTTCAAAAGTAATTATTTTGGTATACTAGTAAAATAGCACGCGTGATGCGCTTGCCGCTGTAGCTGTCAATTCAGCCTTGTATATTGAACACGCAAGTATATTGTATTTTTTTTCTACATGCATGTGAGTTACGACAACAAAGAGTGGAGGGAAGGATACCTTTCCATGTCCAGGATATCCATATACCATGACCTCTTACTAAGTTTTTGATTTCATGCTACGTATCATTATCTGAGATACCATGGAATATTTCGAAATATATTACATAACCTTGCATGATCAGGCACCAACACCAACTGATTACAATTCTCAACAACAAAATTATAAACAGACGACTAATCCAACAAAGCAAAAAAAAAAAAACAACAACATAAACAATTCATTTCATGAAAAATTCATGAACTCTACGGTTCATCTTTTTGTGACAATCAATTCATTTCACGACACTTTTTTGGTGAAATGAACAGGATGGCCGATATTGTTTCAGCACCACCTTCCATTTTTACATCATCTTAACCATAAAATGGGCCATCAATTCATCATCGAGCAATTTATGCCTCTCGACATCAACATTGCAAAAAACATCGAATTCATATCGGAGTAGTCATGATTTTAGGATTACAATATAACAAAAGACCACTGTTAGAGCATTGCTCGGTCGAACTCGCATGCATTGCTATCTCAAGCATGTTTGTCAATGTTAGTGATCAAAACTATAAGTCTTGATTTCTAGTCTATTATAGCTAAGTCTCGGACTAGGATATAAAGTGTAGTTGAGCTCAAAGACTTCATGGAAATTCATCATACAAGTAGAAGAACTACTCAAGGAACCGGTGGAACTTCTCGACAAAAAGGTATGTGAAGACTTGAACTTATCTATCACTCAAAAGTCTATCTACTCTATCTCATACTCTTTGAGACAAGAAGTCGTATGCTATATATCTATATATACTTAGATTATACACATTTGGTATTTCGAGCCGAGTATACCTCGCCTATCTATATCTCAGAATATGAGTTGGTAAGCTTTTCGCTTTAACCAAGTTTATCTTTACCATGTGATGAAAGTCATGATATGTTTCAATCATCTTGGAAATTGATTTGACGATAAATGGAGTAGCAATTACATAACGTCCTCTAAGAATGTTTCAATGATTGAAATGAGAGTTTAGATTGCATAACCAATGGTGGACATAAGCATTGTTGTGGAAACACATTTATGTATAAGTCCTATTCCTTGAACCAAAGTTTGAGAACTTTTTTGATCAAGAGAACCGGAAGAATGGCGTGAGCCAAGTCCGCGAACTGCCGAAGTTCTCAAACCTGAGATTTTCTGATGGAGTTGACAAACTATTTGCGTGAAACTAAGTCCGCGAACCCAGTCCCCGGACTGGCGAAGTTCTCATTCCTGAGAATTTCTGCTGGAGTTTGTAAACTCTGCCCGGTAACTTAAGTCCGCGAACCTAGTCTGCGAACTTGAGAAGGTTATATATCTAAAGATGATTTCTGAACTTAAACTTAAAAAGACTAAGGAATGCAGTTTGCAAACCGTGGTTATAAAAGTTCATGAACCGATTCAAGTGAATCAAATCATCTTTGCTTCAATTGTGTCTTGTGTAGTACATGAGATTTCCTTGCAATTGAACAACTCTCCAACTAGTTCATCTTGAAGTCATTTGAACTAGTTATGGTAAAGAAGCACGTGGTTGATATGAAATTCTCATATGGCTAACCATTTGGTTAACTATTGTTTAACCAACAAGTGCATACGTTTGGGTACAATTAACAAACATAGAAGCGTGCATTGTCAAGTTTGTGTAACAATCTAAGTTTTTGATCTAACGGTTGAGAAATATTATCTTGAATATAAATCAGGTTTTCATCTAACGGTGGATATTGATTTCTTTATTACCAAGGTAACTTAATTGCAAACCCTAATTTCAAAGACTATATAAGGGGAACTCTAGTATTTGTGCAGAACTAATCCCCACACCTTACGTGTGATACTAGTTTGCATGCTAGAGTCGGTTCTCCTTTAACCTTTGGTTTTCTTCTTCTAAAACCAGGTTAACGACTTAAATACTTCATTGGGATTGTGAAGCCAAACCGATACTACTTTTATCGTAGTTGTGTGATCTGATCTTGCATCTTCTATCGTACGAGTACAATCAGATTGATTGGCTTGAGATTGATATCTCTGATAGGAAAGATATAAAAAGTAATCACAAACATCTTCGTCTCATTGTTTGTGATTCCGCAACATCTTGTTTCGCTACCCTACGATTAAGATTGTTGTGAGGTGATTGATAACTCTAGGATGTTCTTCGGGAATATAAGACCGGATTATCAATTGGTTCATGTTCACCTTGATTTATCAAAACACGGAACAAAACCTTTTAGGGTTTATCTGTGGGAGATATATTGATCCTTTGATAGACTTGTCTGTGTGAGACAGATTTTTTTATTGTCAAGTCTTCGACTTTGGGTCGTAGCAACTCTTAGTTGTGGATGAGATCAGGTAAGGGAATCAAGTGCGCAGTATCCTGCTGGGATCAGAGGCGTAGGGAGTACAACTGTACCTTGGATCAATGGGAGACTGATTGGGGTTCATCTACAGTCCAGTCCGAAGTTAGCTTGGGGTAGGCTAGTGTTTGTACCGGATTAATATAGTGTGTGTTCAATATGGACTAGGTCCCAAGATTTTTCTGCATTTGCGGTTTCCTCGTTAACAAAATTTCTGGTCTCTGTGTTATTTCTATTTCCATATTATATTTGTTTATATAATTGAAATAATACAGGTTGTGCGTTTGAATCAATCAATGGGAAATCCGACCCTTGGTTGTTGATTGATATTGATTGGTCCTTGGATATTGGTCTTCGGTACCATCCAAATTATTCCTTGTATTTGATTAAAGACTCGCTGATTTCTATTAGCTCGAGTAAATCAAAACAAGAGAGAGATATTAACTCATTGATATGTTTTTACCTAGATTGAGTCTGACTGTATAGTTGATTCTCTAGAAAGTATTTCGAAGTTAGTCCATACAGATTGCTAAGATAAAAATTGGGTGGTGTTGTTAGACCCACGCTTTTTCAACCACTATGTGGCAGTAAGAAGTACGTTTCTAAGACACAATTAGTAAAACTACATAAATTTGAAGCGTTCCTTGCCACTACAATGTTGCAGACTTAGAATATTTCTGGGAAAATTTCATTGAAAACTTTGAATTTGTAGACATGGTAATCAATATTTGAGAACGAATTTTCTGATAGTACTTGCTTTTACTTCCGCTTAGGGTAAGTATAATCTTTGGTCTTACTTGAGCCCACTCCTGCAATATTTTCTTCTTAACAAACTACCATGTCTCCAATGTGACTAAATAACGAATATCTTCATCCAAGCATTTCTTCAAACATACTGTATACATAATATTTCAACATTTAACTACATTAGACTTGCTCTCCGCATTCATGACTAACACCAATCAAACATCAATAATTTTTCAGAAATCCTTAATTTATTACCACAATTAAGGAGTAACCGAAGTATGCTAAATAGTGTGCAAAACTAAAAATAAAACAATTTCTCAGGATAATACATCTGAGATTGAATTACCCATTAAGACTTAAAGATTGTAAAAATCTGACTGAATACCCATTAAAACTTGAGAGTTAAAATCTTGATTTCACAGTAATTGTTTACAGTTGGAGGAAACAGATCTATAATTTTATCCTTGATTTTCACTCAACACTAAGTAGAATCTTTGTAGAGTGCTGCCAATGAATTATCATAGTTTTCTATCCAAAATTTGAATGAATATGAACTATCTTAGATGTTATGTATTCATAGAGATCGAAGAGAGAACATGGAGAAAACCGAGAGAAGAAACGAACTATGCTTCGTAAATTCGTCAGAGCATATATTTTTTTTATATTATTACCCTTCAGCATATAGTGATCATGGTGAAAACACAGAGGGGTTTAATTGTAAGATCTTGTCGTCCCGTATAAAGTCATGCTTTTCTTTATTATAGTAAGATAGAGATGATACACAACCAGATGGAGGTGATTCTGTGTTTGATCGTCTCACGCTTGAGAGCATGATCTGAGGTGGAGAATTCAAGGTTTACCCGGTGGTCAATAGTTGGAGTTTTTAATTTAATTCTATCTTAGGAAAACTTGTTCCTAATGTTCAGAAACTTATGATCCAAGTAAAGGAAAACTTGTTCCTCAAGTTAAGGTTTCCTAAAGGTCAAGTTTTGTTTTCTATATAAAAGGGTTAGAATTAGAAGTGTTAAGTAATCCAACCCAGAATAGTGGTAAATCCTTGTGCTTAGGTTTTTGGTATGTTTGTTTGGAGGGTCGAGTGTTACCGTAAAAGTTAATATCAATATGAGAGAAAAAAATATAGAGAGGGGATTTTGACCGTTCTAGTGTAAAGTCTTAAACCAAGTTTCTAGAGTGTTTCCATGTTTATCCTCTGTTACTAGCAACCATGAAGTAGGTGCATGAAAAGATATGAGTCTGTCCTGAAGAATGGTTTAGAGATTTGATTTCTAAAGTTTATAAATGGTGTCTCAGGTATGTTTTGGTAACTTTTTGGTATTATTATTTTTTGTGGGTTTCGCGAAAGAGCATGCAGTGGTATTTGATTATAATGAAAGTTTATCTGGTGTTGTAGTCATGTATGTAGCCTGTAAAGGTGAACCACATATATATTGTATTATGGTTGTGTGCTTCTTCATCTTCTGTTTCTTTATTACTTATCTGTGTTTGGTTCAAATCACCACTGCTCTCGGGGTACCGCTTTCCCAAACAAGTTCTTCGTTCATTATAGAAGGTATGCAAACCACATAGAGGAAAACAAAAGCTTCAGCCCAATTTGAATCTGAAAGAGGGAGTGATCCTTCAGCTGAAAGTTTTTCTCATTCAGATGTTTGTTCATCATTTCTAAACATATCTTTAGAATCGATCCATTTGTTCGACGCAACAAGTCTGCAAAATATATACTTTTATGTTATCAGCATCTAAATAGAAAGCTAAGAGACAAACTTATGAGACGTGTTATTGCCTCAGTGGCCTTTTAGTGTGTCAACATAGCTGGCTAAAGATTGTGAAATCTCAACCTTTATACCATGCAATTTCTGGTCCATTTTCTAATCTATTAAACCCCATCCACCCTTTATTCAATGTCGTTGTTGATAAGTGTTGGATATTTTCAACAAACCCTTAATTTGTAGGCGCTACAACGTAGGAATTTTTCTGTTTTAGGGTTTCTAGTGACAGTTAGAAAACCGAAAAGAAACTTCGTTTTCCCAACAAACACCATTGTTGGAAGATATGTCTATTCTCTCTGAAAAGATGCTTGTTGGAGATGAAGAGTAATCTTCACCAGATGTTAAACTCTCTATAAATAGGGTCCTTGTTTTCCATTCAAAACACATAAAAAAAAACTCTCTCTGTTTTCTCTCTAACAAGCATCATCAGAATCAAAACCTGTGTGTTCTTGGTTGCGTCAAGGTTGTACAAGCGTTGAATCCAATATTATTGTAGGGCTTAAAGTATCCTGACGGAAATATTCATTGACCTATTTGTACTCACCAATCTAATTGGGAAGGGTCGAATAATTGTTGAAAAGAATCTATTATTAGAGCCTTGAACCGAAAGACAACATTTTTTTCTTCACCCTGTTTTAGTGTCAATTTTCTACTAATAAGTACTATCAAGCTAGTGAATTCTTCTTCGTTTCTTAGAATATATAAGTACTTGTAAACTAGGGGGTGAGCAAAATACCCAAATCTAACCTAATCCATCTCTTGATGGATTGGACACGGGTGAATTTTTACCCGCAGTTTTCAGGGGTTGGAACATCACCCATCCGTTGGATACCCAACTCTGTGTATAATATTTGTCTTATACATATATATAAAGATTATTACAAGAAATTGGTAGATAACATATATATAGTTTTCTAATGAGATGCATTGAAGGTCCTCATAAATATTCCAGAGTTCAAGCATCAATTTTTGATTTTTAGAAAAACGTTATGTTACTCTTTCATACTTAAATATTGTTTCATCCATAAATCAACCTGCATCAAATCTACTCATAAGAGCAACTATGTGCACCCGAGGGTGCACATTCCTCCCGTCTTCATTAGTCGTGGATAACAGAGCTTTCTTCCATTTAAGAAATTCATTTACTTTCTTAATTTTATGCAACAAAAAAGAAAACTCAAGTTTCCGACGGATTTTTCTTTTTCTTTTCTATTTATTCTTTCATCTTCTGTATTTTCCTCTTTCCCCGTTAACATTCTAAATGGATAACTGTTTGTACCCAAAAATATTTCCAGGCACTAAACAGGATGATTTTTGTTTATGGTGAGGAAACACGGGGTTAAAACACATGAAACAAGCATAAAGATAAGGGACACGAATTTTACATGGTTCGGTAGAGTTCGCCTACATCTACAGACGAATCCCCTTGGGGAGTGATGTTTTATTGATAATAAAATTACAATGGATTTTTTCTCTATTAGCTCTTTTTTCCCCCATCAGAATTACTTTTCCCTATATTTATATAATTGCGAATCAGGGTCTCCCTCTAATTGTCATGTAGGAATAAATTGTATTAAGTTTCCCTGCATGCCTCTTGGCCATAAACTCCCCTGCATTAATTCTGCATGAAACTACATGAAGCGCCCTTCCTGTATTAACTCTGCATGTAACTGCCCTGCATGCCTATTGACTTTCCCTGCATGCCTCCAGGCATTAATCTTCCCTGCATGCCTCCTTGTAGTGATTTGCGGGGCTCCCTTGTATTTTATACACGGTACAAACATCGCCCCCTCTTAACCTCCAAGTTGTTGAGGGTTAAGAATTTTGTTTTTCCTTCGCGTCAATCGTCGATGACGTAACTCGCCAGTCGCCCCCAAGCGTGAGTAGAGACATTACAAAGACGCCTCCAACTGTGATAACCTGCAATAAAATTTGCTCACGTGCTAGGCGAGACTTTTTGCCACGTGGTGGACTTGTGATGCTCGATAGCTAGTCGAGTCTTGAGTAGAATGTAGTGTGTGCTTGCGGCTGGGGTAATGCTTTTTCCCAAGCCCAAACCCATTTCCCAAACTCAAACCCATTTCCATATCCTAAAATCCAAGCCCAAACACGCTTCTCTCTTTAGCCGTCAGATTGGATCAATTTCATCATCCAATGGTCTCTTCATCAGAGTACATCGAACTCTGAAGTCCCTGTCTAACATCATAACACCTAACCCCGATCTTCGCCGTCAATTTTGATGTATCTCATCATCCAACGGTCGCTCCACATCCATTCCATCGCGCCGTTGGATCACTCCATCACCTTTTCATCCTACGCTTTTCATCACCGATCATCAAATTTTGATACACCAGCTCAACACCCTAGCACCAAATATCTTCTCCCAAAACCATCGACTTCTCCTCTTCTTCCCAAATTTCTCCTTCTTTCCCGACCAACAGACCTGCAACACAATTCTTCCCCTTCTTCTTGAGCTTCACCATCACTACCTTCACCCGACACCACAGCAGACTAACCCTAAACCATAGACTCTCTCTAGCTTAGTTTTAGCTTCTCGCAAAGACGCTACAACCAAGAAAGAGAGAACTAGGGTTTGTAGCAGAGGCGATGTAAGAGACAATTGGAGCAGGAGGAGTAGCAGAGAAGGAAGACAAGACATGGGTCGAGGGGGAGACAACAAAAGCAGAGATGGGTGAGCTTTAATTTTAATTTTCAATGTAAACCCTAATTTGGGAATTTTGGGGGAAACTGTTAAGAACCCTAATTTTGGGTATAAATAGAACATGGTATTGTGTGTGGGAGGGGATGCCCGGATTAGCCGGTGCACCAAGCAGTAGTTCATGTTTGATTTCATTATCTCCATGATGTTCTAATTTCATTGTTAGGGCTTAGATGAAACCATTAATCCATTGCTACATTTGGTTCGTGTATTGATATTGTTCTTGTTGTGCTATAATGTTTTGGATAAATATAATCTGAGCCTTCAGCATTTTGCTCTCACAGTGTATGCCATGTATCCATTGTAGTTAGAGTAACACTATGTTGATTGTGCTACAACTCATGCTTCATTGATTGTTGTTCGATCCTTTGACTAGTTGTGCCCTGAAAAGACAGTTAATACTTTGGAGAAATACCTTAGTTGCGATTAGAATATCCATATCAGGGTTGTTTAATTATCTAAGTGATTGATTTGCGGTTAGTTTGTCTTGTGAGAGGGAAGCTAATACTAGGGTTAGGAATCATCTTAGTGACACTAAACTATCCTCCTGAAACTGCCCTGGATGGGAGGAATACCACCGGTATCCATTATAAGGGACTAGAACATTGTTGAGATTGAATTGAATTGGTGTGGTTAAGAGGTGTATTCAACTGCCCTAGCATCATATTTATATGCTTGCTAGATTACTTTTGTTTTCGTTTTTGTTATCTCTGTTACTACCATCATCTCCGTCGTATCGACAAAACAAAACCCCCTTTTGTGCTACTCTTGTTCCGAATCAGTTATAGTTAAAACCATAGTTTCAAATCTACACCCACCTTGTCCCTGTGGATCGACCTGCGATTTCCCTGTGTTACATTCTGACACTGTGCACTTGCAGTTAGACATAGTCGTAGGTACTCTTTAAAGTCCTACCAAGTTTTTAGCGCCGCTGCCTGGGACTTGGCTTCTGTGTGGTTGAAGCTTTGTGTATCTTGCTTTGCTGTTTTCTGTTTTCCTTGCTGTTCATCTTAGTTTTTCTTTACGTACATCTTAGCTAACTTACTGTGCATTTAGTGTAAGCATATTTGTTGTTTTTCCTGTAACTGCATTTTAGTTTCTCATCTGTAGCTGCACCTGCATCTCATATTCTTAGTTTCATAGTCTTGTAGTTTTGCATCACTTGTTGATAAAAATCCTTGAGTCTTCCTACAAGGAGAAGCTGGTGCTATGAAAATCCTTGTTTTTCAGTTACAGGTACCACTGGTGCTCTGTTGTGAGCTGATTGAAGACTTTGAAGCTGCTGGGCTGGGCTTGTCACCAAGCTGATGTTGCTGGTGAAGCTAGGACTGTTGGTGTTGCCCCTCTGCTGCTGGGTTTCTAATTCTCTTCTGTTAGGCTGTGCAATGTGAAACAAGAGAACAAAGCCCAACTGGGTTGCTGTTTGTGGAGTGGAAGACTGAACAAAGCCCAACTGGGTTGTGCAATAAACAAAAAGGGGTAAAAATCCCAACTGGGTTTCCCTCCAAACAAGTAAGCCTAACCCATTAGAAAAGCCCAACTGGGCCTTCTTTACTGTCTGTTGGGCTTGTATTTTGAAATTGTGGGATTCTAATTAAGTGTCTCTGGGCTTGGCTCAAGCTTCAAAAGTTAAAAAAATTTCAAACCAACTTCCAACCCAACAGTTGGGCCTGTTCAAAACTTCCCTTTGGGCTGCACAATTCTCCCACCAATGTGGGCTTGCTCCTAACAACAAAACCAAATTTTTCTCCCAACTCAAAACCAAATTCTTGCTCCACCAATGTGGGCTTGCTCCCAATTTTAAAACCAAAGTTTTTCTCCCAATATCAAAAACCAAATTTTTCTTTTTATCTCCCAATTAAAACCAAAGTTTTCTCCTATTCAAAAACCAAAATTTTTCTCCCTCTTTTTAACCAAAAATCCCAAATAGGCTTTACCTTTAAATCCTAAAAACCAAATTTTTGAAACCCATAACTGAAAAATGTGGGCCTTATTTCTCTTTTTGAATTGTGTGATTGTTTGATAAACATAACATGTCTGGATTTTGGTCTGCCACTGGGAATAAATCTATTAGAGAAGCTTACGGGCATGATTCACCTTATGAGCCTCCCACAGACCATGATGTCAATAGTTATAGGGATTATTATTATGGACCTTCTGTAGGTCATGAACCTCAATATGCAAACCCTAATGACTATTCACACATGTATCATCCACCATTGAGTGAAAATGAACATCTAGACAATATCCAACTCACACATTCGTCACTTGTGAATCAGTTAGAGGCTCGGATCACTGCTTTAGAAATGAAAACACATGAGAAATCTGTAGCATCTAGTTCACATAGACGACCTGAAATCTATGCATGTACCTTATGTGGTGGTTTAGACCACCCTGATAAATATTGCTATATTTTGCATGATTATAGGCAAGTTAGAGAATCCCATGAAAATCCAAATTATGAAATGCCCACAAATTGTGAGGCTGGTAGTCATTGGGACCATAATCAATCCTTTGAGGGTTGCGATCAATCTTTTATAAACCCTAATGACCATGCACACATGTACCATTCACCACAATTTTGTACTCGCATGAATTTAGACTCCACCACAGAAGCTTTCAGACTCAGTGAGCAAAACTTTGCTAGATTTACATCACGAATTCAGGCATATTTAGATCATATTTTGCTTCACCTACAAAAGGAGGAAATTCATGAGGAAATGTATGTTGTTCCTAATGAAGTGTCTAGTCCCATTCATGTAAATGATGTTGAATATGAACCTAATTTAGAGGAACATGAATCGACTAATGACACCACCACTGTTAATGAGGACCAATATGCATGTTACCATGATGATGATTATGAAGATTATGATGATAATGATGTTATGTTAGAAGAACATGAAAATATTGTGGAACCTTTTGGTTCAATAACATATGGCTTCTCGCCCTCGACCTTCATGAATGTTGTTTCTTCTAATACTCATAGCAAATCATATGATTTTGATATTGATATGGTACTTGTACAATTGTTCTTCGAAAATGAGCATGACATAGGAATAGTTGAATCTTCTGTAGACACTAATGTTAATATGCATGAAAACAAATTTGATGTGTCTGATTCCTTGCCTAATTGACAAAATGTTATTTCTTCCGATGTTGATTTGAGTACTACGGACAATCATGATACCGATTTAGGTCTTGATGTTTTGTTCGATGAATGTGAGCATGATTTACCAATTCCCGATTTAGGGGAAGTATGTGTTGGTACTATTGATCTTATCCATGAAAATAACTTAGAAGTACCAACTTTCTTACCTAAATCGCATATTGAGATTATTCCACCCAACCTAGATTTGGTTTGTAACAAAACTTTTAAACCAACTTTTCTGAAAATTCCCAACCTAGGATTGGAACTGTGTGCCTCCCAAGTCCTTTTGGACTATTTTGCATCAAAATACAATACTTTTAAGGAGCCACAATTGGAATACATTTCTTTGCCCATCCCGCAAAAAGTCCATTTTGAGTTAGACCTGGTGAATCCCGAACCCCCAAAATTGCTAGATTTTGTGCTTAAAAATAAATCTGTTGAAAAATTCAGGTTTAGGGGTGATTCATTCGGTTTTTCACTCTCACTCCCATTTAAGTCCAACTATAGTTGTTTGAAACTGTCTATGTTTCAACACTTTGTCTTTTGGGTTGATCCTCAACTCTTTAGACTGTATGTATATGGTGAATTGTTTGTATATAATCTGGTAGGTAATGTTTAGTGGAATCATATGTTTCTTGTATATATTGTGCTAACCCAATGTGAATTCAGTTGAGTTACTGTTGGGTTTTTCCTTGAATAATGGAGTTCAAAACTTGCTTTCGCCAATATCCGGTAATCTCTTTCCTTTTTCTACACTTAGCATCGTTCTCATGGTATGTGTTATAATCATGTTTATCTTTTGAAACATTGAGGACAATGTTTAGTTTAGGTTTGGGGGTGAAAAGTAGATACTTTGATAACATGCTATAATTGAAAACAGAACTCTTTCTTTTTGAAAAAAAAAAAATCAAAATTAAAAAATTTGAAAAAAACATAAAAATGGAGCTCATTTACCTTGAAATGTTGACTCTTGTGCATGTATGTAAACATAAGGATTCTTAGTCTAGATATTTAGGCACCCTGATTCTAGAACAATTCACATAGTGATAAGAAACTTGCACGCGCACGATCTACCAATACATGTATAGCCTCATCCTTGAGGTGTTCTATCGGAAGTCACGATTGCCAATCACTTTAGAATACTGAACGAAACTTGACTAGCTTGTTCTTTGGTTGGTTGGGATAGAAGGTGGATGTTACATTAAGAAAGACAACCATCGAATTTAAATGGGTGCATCAAAAAGGGTTACCTCTTGCAAAGTGTCATGTAATTTTTTGTTTCTTTTTGCTTATGTATCAAAAGAGTTACCATGTTGTAAATAATTTTTTTCAAAAAAAAAAAAAACGATGTATATATTCAGAAAAATATCAGAACAAAATCCAAAAAATAAATAAATCAAGTATTTATCAATTCCATCATCTCTTGTTCCAAAAATAAAAGAGAGTAATCAATGTAAATAAGAGTCATGTAAAGAGTCATCTTTTGTGTTTTTGTGTTATAAGCAAGGAAGGGTGTATGCCATTGATGTACAACGCGAGTAATTGTGAAATACCTCCAACTCATTCACAATTCTCGTAAAATCCGGACAGCTAGATAGATGTCGACCTCGGTTCTTAGCCTGAGAAACTATCTCTTGGTGATTAGTAGTCATAACATCCAATCTTTCTTTACACATGTGTAGATACACTTTACACTCTTATCACATGTCTTTATTTGTTATCAGTGCTAGGATTGTGCCTTTGATAGCTAGATTGACATCTCCATTTTGCTGTGAGCTTCTACTGTCTTGCACATGTCACATTTCATGGAATCTGAGCTTATATTTTGTCCTAGAACTTTGTAGGTACGTTCTAAGCAAACCTTCACGAGACTTCAACTCGTCCACTAGGGACACTTAGTGGTTTAAAAGGCTTATTGCATTCGCTAAATGCAATCGAGAGACCAGCGACAGTGGTATAGGTAGGATTTCCTTAGTTTTGTTTTACTTGAGGACAAGTAAAATTCAGGTTTGGGGGTATTTGATGAGTGCCAAATATTGTATATATTTGCACCTTTTTATTGGCATTTAACTCATCATTTGTGCACTAACGCTCCATTTTATCCCATATTCTGTGTTTTCGTTGTTTTCAAGAATAAATACTTTTCTCAATTAATTTTGCATTTTTAGGTACCAAATAAAGACTTGGATGAGTTGCGGAGCGAAAAGAGCAAAGACACGGGAGAAAGCCGACGGAAACTCTAGCGGAAAAGAAGTGAAGAATGTGGTATGGAAGACTAAAGGATGAAAATGGGCTTAAAAAGGAAGAATTTGTTCTTAAAGAAGAAGTGGGCTCAGAATTGTCCAAGCCCAAACCCATTTCCCAAACTCAAACCCATTTCCATATCCTAAAATCCAAGCCCAAACCCGCTTCTCTCTTTAGCCGTCAGATTGGATCCATTCCATCATCCAACGGTCGCTTCATCAGAGTACATCGAACTCTGAAGTCCCTGTCTAACATCATAGCACCTAACCCCGATCTTCGCCGTCAATTTTGATGTATCTCATCATCCAACGGTCGCTCCACATCCATTCCATCGCGCCGTTGGATCACTCCATCACCTTTTCATCCTACGCTTTTCATCACCGATCATCAAATTTTGATACACCCGCTCAACACCCTAGCACCAAATATCTTCTCCCAAAACCATCGACTTCTCCTCTTCTTCCCCGACCAACAGACCTGCAACACAATTCTTCCCCTTCTTCTCGAGCTTCACCATCACTACCTTCACCCGACACCACAGCAGACTAACCCTAAACCCTAGACTCTCTCTAGCTTAGTTTTAGCTTCTCGCAAAGACGCTACAACCAAGAAAGAGAGAACTAGGGTTTGTAGCAGAGGCGATGTAAGAGACAATTGGAGCAGGAGGAGTAGCAGAGATGGAAGACAATACATGGGTCGAGGGGGAGACAACAAAAGCAGAGACGGGTGAGCTTTAATTTTAATTTTCAATGTAAACCCTAATTTGGGAATTTTGGGGGAAACTGTTAAGAACCCTAATTTTGGGTATAAATAGAACATGTTATTGTGTGTGTGTGTGTGGGGGGGGGGGGGGATGCCCGGATTAGCCGGTGCACCAAGCAGTAGTTCATGTTTGATTTCATTATCTCCATGATGTTCTAATTTCATAGTTAGGGTTTAGATGAAACCATTAATCCATTGCTACATTTGGTTCGTGTATTCATATTGTTCTTGTTGTGCTATAATGTTTTGGATAAATATAATCTGAGCCTTCAGCATTTTGCTCTCACAGTGTATGCCATCTATCCATTGTAGTTAGAGTAACACTATGTTGATTGTGTTACAACTCATGCTTAATTGATTGTTTTTCGATCCTTTGACTAGTTGTGCCCTTAAAAGACAGTTAGTACTTTGGAGAAATACTTTAGTTGCGATTAGAATATCCATATCAGGGTTGTTTAATTATCTAAGTGATTGATCTGCGGTTAGTTTCTCTTGTGAGAGGGCAGCTAATACTAGGGTTAGGAATTATCTTAGTGACACTAAACTATCCTCTTGAAACTTCCCTGGATAGGTGGAATACCACCGGTATCCATTATAAGGGACTAGAAAATTGTTGAGATTGAATTGAATTGGTGTGGTTAAGAGGTGGATTCGACTGCCCTAGCATCATATTTATCTGCTTGTTAGATTACTTTTGTTTTCGTTTTTGTTATCTCTGTTACTACCATCATCTCCGTCGTATCGACAAAACAAAACCCCCTTTTGTGCTACTCTTGTTTCGAATCAGTTATAGTTAAAACCATAGTTTCAAATCTACACCCACCTTGTCCCTGTGGATCGACCTGTGCTTACCCTGTGTTACATTGTGACACTGTGCACTTGTAGTTAGACATAGTCGTAGGTACTCTTTCAAGTCCTACCACTGCTCGGGCAGGCTGGTTGTTGCTTGTGTTGAGTACGAGTCTTTGGACCAATATCGGGCATTGGGCTCATGGTTCAAACGAGACTTTATGCTTGCCAAGATGCAAGTCTTTCATACTCGCGTGCAAGACGAGATTTTATGCTTGCGATAAAAGCAAGACTTATGTGCTCACGTGCAAGGTGAGGCTTTAGGTGCTTGCGAAGTGATGCAAGGCTAAATATTGAAGGGTCTATGCAATCCTTTTATCGAAATCGATCATGTCGCTATCCATGAACTCGATCATGTCGTTATCCACGAACCTCGAACTCGATCATGTTGCTTCCCCAAGTGCGTATAAAAGTTTCTCGAACACATAAATTTTTGCTTCTATGCTGTGGGGAATTGAAAAAACGGTTCTAACGAGCCAAAAATCACTCAATTCGGACATCAAACGAAGAAGTTATTGACGAAAAAAGATTTGGATGAAGTGGGTGCGTTTGCTGGCGTGGCGTGATGACAGTGCAGAAGCGCTAACGTGTTACTGCTGACTGGGACGTCATGGATGACGTAGCACCCGAACGATGCTGGTTTTTGCATGGAAATTCGTGGCATGATTTTTGAGCTTTTGACGCACCTATCTCAATGATAAAACACGATTGTTTTACACGAATCCCCTTAGTCGGCGCCAATGTTTGTACCCAAAAATATTTACAGGCACCAAACACGATGATTTTTGTTTATGGTGAGGAAACACGGGGTTAAAAACATGAAACAAGCATAAAGATAAGGGACACGAATTTTACGTGGTTCGGCAGAGTTTGCCTACATCCACAGACGAATCCCCTTGGGGAGTGATGTTTTATTGATAATAGAATTACAATGGATTTTTTCTCTATTAACTCTCTTTTTTCCCCCATCAGAATTACATTTCCCTCTATTTATATAATTGCGAATCAGGGTCTCCCCCTAATTATCATGTAGGAATAAAAATTGTATTAAGTTTCCCTGCATGCCTCCTGGCCATAAACTCCCCTGCATTAATTATGCATGAAACTGCACTTCTGTATTAACTCTACATGAAACCGCCCTGCATGCCTCCTGGTATTAATCTGCCCTGCATGCCTCCTGGTATTGATTTACTGGCCTTCCGTGTATTTTATACATGGTACAAACAATAACCTTCCCCGTCTTTACATAGGCCATTAAGAGTGGCAGTCTATAAGACCATGTCCCCCCCTTTTTTAGACAGAACACTATTCCCGTACATATGAATTAATCCATTTTGTTCAAACATAAGGTTCTCATCCAAGTTTAGTCATCTGCTAATGAACTTGATGACCATGGTGATAATTACCACTTAATTCAATAGTTTAATACATAAGAAAATGCATAATTATCTGGTGAAAGGAAAAAATCAAGCATTTATTTTTACATAAACATAGCTAATAGCTGTATGATGGGTTTGTTATCTCAAAACCCTATAATCATAGTGTTTCGAATGAACAAAGATTGATTAGGAAAATAATTAAAGATCTGTTGAGCACAATCAAGATCAACATTTTTTTTTGATCGACTTAATCAAGATCAACAAACTTTTGTTGATTTACTAAGATGCAGAGATCAACGAGAGAGAAATATGTATTACAGAGCACACTGGAACAAAGAAAAAAATATGCCCGGTATTAATGGAGTTCGTCATTTTCAATGTATTTTTATTTTCCCTAAAATAATTGACAACAGAACAGACGGTCGAAGAGGATTCGACAAATAAAGAAGGGAGGAATATGCACCCGTGGATATCAAACCAAATGAATAATGGATTAGGCATGGGTGTTATTGTGTTAATTTAAAATCCGGCTTACCGGTGGATTTGACGCGGTTGATCCTAATCCGTATCCACCCGTCCATTGCTCACACCTATTTTGGACAGGGATTCTATATGGTTGACGAGTTAATGTAGGTATGTTCATGGTCGCTTGTAAACAGTGTAACGTTGACAATCTATTACCAATTTTTTCTTCTCTTTTTAATCTCTAAAATTTTTGTTACTATCAAGTTTAGAAAAGTCATTAATATAATCACCTAAACTTTAAGGAAAATGGGATATTTGTCAAAATATTTTTAAAATATAGTTCAAATGGATGAGTAAAAATTAGTACGGGTGAAATGGACACTAAAAAAACAGCAAGGATGAAATTAGATTCATCCTGACTTAAATTTAAAAAATAGTAAGGATGAAACTGGATGCATCCTGATGTAAATTAAAAATAAGAAAAAGTGTTTGAAAATGGGTAGGATGAAACTGTTTACATCCTGACTATTTTTACATTTTTGTCCATTTAAACAGTATTAGAATCTAAATGTCTTTTCACCTAAGAATTGTTGATTTGGTCTTTTTAATCAATTTTGTGTAAACTTTACCACTATGGCTCGACTCTAAGCAAGTGCCTATGCTGAGAGCAACTGCAGTGGTGCGAGTATAACCAAAGACCAAAGAGGAAAAAGAAGACCAAATTTTGGGTTTAATCTAGTGTGTGACCCTACGGTGGAAAAACTAAATTTGGTCAGACGGACATTATACCAACGCCTGGTGTGGGGCGTAGAATATACCAACGCCTGGTGTGGGGCGGGTAGTATACGTTCGCCCGGTGTAGAAAAAAAAAATTAAAAAAAAAAAAGAAAAAAAGTGGGGCGGAGGTATTATGCCCGCCCCATGCATTTGAAGTTTGTAAAGAGTGGGGCGGAGGTATTAAGCCCGCCCCACACAAAAGATTAAAAAAAAAAAAGACGGGTGTGCATTATACGTTCGCCTGGTGTGGGGCGTGGACTATACATCCGCCTAGGGTGGGACGTGGACTATACGTCCGCCTGGTTATGGGACGTGGACTATATAAACGCCCGACTATATTTGGGTTTGGTCTTGGTCGCAGACCAAATTTGATCTGGATTTTAATCTTTGATCAAATTTTAATCGATGGTCCGTCCCACTACGTCTATCAACTGGACACTATATTTGGGTTTAGTCGTCCATTGTGGACGCTCTGAAAAAATATATATGTGGTTGATAGCCGTGTTGAAGGAAAGCGTGTGGACTGATGATTAGAGCGTGTCTGCCAAATAATTTATAGTTGAAAATCAAAATAAAAATGTGAAGGGCGTGAGTTCTGGGTGTCGCACAAGTGAAACTGCCTAGAACACAGCTTTTGGCTGTATCGTCATCAAATAATTCGAGCCGACCAGCTACGGATAATTCAGCCCAACCAGCTTGCTAAGCCAAGAATTGAGTTCGACCTTGGTGCACATCATATCATTATTAGGAATTATGGTTTTAAACTCATACAAATTACTACACCAATATCTAAATCGTGGCGACAATCCCAAATAAGAATCAAATCTGGTACGAGTTAATCAAATCTCTTGTTCCAGAAGTATAAGTCAAAAGCAAAGATATTTTGTTTCATAAAAAGTCAATCTTTGCTTCCAGAAACGGAAAATCGGTTATTTCTCCAAATATTTTTAAAACATGGTTCAAATGGACGACTAAAAATTAGTATGAGTGAAATGGACACCAAAAAAGTAGCAAGAATGAAACGGATGCATTCTGATGTAAATTAAAAATAAGAAAAAGTATTCGAAAATGGGTAGGATGAAACCGCTTACATCCATCCTGGCTATTTTTAGATTCTCGTCCATTTAAACAGTATCAAATTTTACATATCTTTTTCACCTAGAAATTGTTAGTTTTGATCTTTTTAACCAACTTTGTGTTCCAGAAATCATTCTAAAATTTTACATCCGGATATGTATCTAAACGCGGTATAAAATAAAAAGTCTCCACTTCTGACTTCGGATTAGTTGTCAAACAAACAAGTTATCAGCAGTAGTGGTGTAGTTTTCTGGATTAGCATATGTCATTACGTTACATGGATTAACATTAATCCTCTTTGCATTAAAATACTCAAAGTTCGTTATTATCGCTCATAAGTAAACCAAGAGATAAGACAGGGCTGAAAAATCCTCCGTCGATAAAATATATATAAAATAAAAAGAAATATAGTCGTCATTCATTACAAGGTCCAGAAAATTAAAAAGAAAAATCCGTCTTTATTATTTTTCCTCTGACTGTCCGTTTTCTCTTCGCTTCTCATCTGTATCTCTGAATTCGTAGTTTTCAAGACAGAAACTCCACCGTTGTATGTCGCTTCTCTGCGACTACTACAATGGACAATAAACCACAAGGTAACTCATGATTTTGCTTTTAATTATGTATTGATTCATCTTCAAAAGTTTAATTATGGTTTTTGTTTCATGGGGTTTTGGTAATTCAATGGTAGATAAATCTTTGGGTTTGCTTAGCTTCTTCTTTGATGTGATCGGAAGGGTTTAATCTTGTGGTTGTTTGTTAGTTAGGTTGAAATTTATTTTATTTTGTTTGCGTGGAATTTATAATTAGGGATTCAGATCCAATAGAGGTGATTTGTGGAAAATTGAGCTCCTTTTGATGTGTTTCTTCAAGGATTTTGATTTTGGAGTTTTTTTTTTTTTTTTTTTTTTTTTGGAAGAACATCATTTTTTGAGCTTAAAATTGTTTATCATAATAGGGTTTGATTAGTGATTTTGAGGAGCTTCGGTTTTTAGGTAGTTCTTGATTGTTGGAATTGTTAGGGTTTAATTTCCGGTTTTGGTGTTTGTTCTGGATGTTTTGATTAAGAGAGACTTGGAAGTTTTTTGTCTGTGAAGCTTATTCTAAACCATTTGATGATTACAATTAGTTCAGACAGATTGTTAAATTGAGTGAGACAGATTGATATCGTATACAGAGAGTCCACACACGTGAATTCAGTGAAACATTTCTTTTCCATATGATTTGCCTACTAAAGATGCAGAATTATAGAAGACTCGCTGGTCTAGGGTATTTCATATCATATCTTGTGTGCTCTATTTTTGATACAAGTTTATCCTATATATATCTTCGACAGCTAGTGTGGATTCTGATTTTTTTTTTCCCACTGCAGGTAGTAGTCCTCCACCAAAACCTTGGGAAAGAGCTGGATCGACATCTTCTGGCCCCCCACCTTTTAAACCCCCAACACCTGGTAGCACAAGTGATGTTGTTGAGGCTTCAGGTACTTCAAGACCTGGAGAAATTGTAACAGCAGCTGATAAAAGTGCCGCCGTAAGCAGAACACCTCTAGCAAGGCCAGTGCCCTCAAGGCCTTGGGAGCCAAACACTGGAATGAACACCTATGGAACTGGAGTTGGAGGTAAATATTTTTACTATTAATTTCCTTGGCGATTAATCTTATCATACGCATCTCATGAACACTATGATTTGGTTGTTAATGCAGGGTATAATTCGGGTCAAACTTACGGCTCTGGATATGGCACATCCGGCATGTATGGTGGTGGATTAGGAACAACATATGGTGGATTAGGAGGTGGGTTAGGATCAACTTATGGTGGTGGAATGTATGGTGGTAGTAGTATGTATAATAGAGGTGGGTATGGCGGTGGCCTGTACGGATCAGGTGGTGGAATGTATGGAGGTGGTGGAATGTACGGTGGTGGTTTAGGGGGTCAAATGGGTGGTTATGGGATGGGGGGGATGGGCATGGGCGGCATGGGTGGTCCGTATGGGGATCAAGATCCAAATAATCCGTATGGCGGTGCTCCTCCTCAACCCCCTAGCTTCTGGATTTCTTTCCTACGAGTGGTAAGACACATATCCTATTTCTTCTTGTCAAATCTATAATTTTAGTTTGCTTACCTGAGAAACGAAAAAATACAACTCTAATTTGTTTTTTGCATCTCCTCCCTTGAGATTCTATTTACGGTAGATAGTTGTTCAGTCTCTTTGTTCTAATAGTTGAGGTACGTGCTATTCTTGGTTTGCACAGTTTTTTGTCTTTCCTTGTTTATTCGCTGGTGTACAATGTTTTAGGTTATGCATGTCCACTTCAGATATATGACTCTAGGCCCTTCAAGGGATGGTTAAGGTGGCCTTCATGGTGGAATTAGGCCGCTTGTGTTCTAACACTCCTATCTGGTTTCCACCTCCCCTTACCTGGCCACTACATGTCCAGTTATCTGTTCATTTATGTTTTATTTTATTTTTTTCTTTTTCTCGTTTAGCTGTATTTAAAAGCTCACAAATTTCCAGTTATTGATTAGATAGAACATAAAAAACTGTTATTTGAGATCATTGCCTCTCTTGGGTTGATTGTAGGTGCCATTAGTATAGACGGTCAATTAACGAACTCTTTTCTTTTTCCTGGTTCTAAACAAAAAAAAAAAAAAACCATTGCATTGAAGTAACATTATGTCCCCTCGGATACGTTGAAATAATTATCTACACTGCTTATTCTGGAGCAGGAAATTTTCTGCATTATCTTTACGAGTTCCTTTTTTTCTCTTGCTTTATGATCTCTAATTATCGTACTTTGTTTGCTGTGGCAGATGCAAGGTGTGGTGACATTTTTTGGGCGGATTTCCATCCTCATAGATCAAAACACCCAGGCATTCCATTTGTTCATGTCTGCTCTTCTTCAGGTATATGCCTCATCTTTTGTTTTCATATCTCATCTCTCTAGATTATTGAATTAGTGTAGTGGATGACTTAGACACAACTTGAACCAACCACACAAATATCAACTTACTCAAGTTACTCCCAGATCATGATGTAGAGTTCACAGAACAGGGGCCTGGTATCTTAATTGGATTGAAATGTTGGTTTTTAAAAGAAGACTTCTATACCAGGCCTTTTGGTTGCAAAAATTGCACCATCTCCAAAACAGTTGACCTAGACATACACTGATACACAGTATTATTCTACCAGAATAACTAAGTTTCGCCAAAACTTAACTAATGCATAACAAACTTAACTAAAGGTGTCAAGTAGTTGTACTTTTTTTACATGATGCAATCATTTATCTATCTACTGATGTTGACATAACTGCTTCCTATCTGACTGCAGCTATTTGATCGATCTGGTGTATTATATGGCGAGCTTGCAAGGTTTGTATTAAGAGTTCTCGGGATTAGAACGAAGCCCCGCAAAGTTCATCCTCCAGGTCCAGATGGACTTCCTGTCCCTGGCCCATACAATCAAGGAAACGGTGGTGGCCAACATTACATTGAAGGACCAAAGGCTGTTCCAAATGGTGGGAACTGGGACAATGTGTGGGGAAACTGATTCAAACAGAGAAATGTGATTGATACTGCTCTCGGCCTCAAATATTCAGCTACAGAATTGAATGCAAGATGAAAAGGTGTTAGAAGATGGGTACAACTTGTACTGCTCCGTGTTTGCATCAAAAGATTGGATCGACATGGAGATAATTACAAGTGAAAGAAACAAAATCTCAAGTCCTTTTCTTTTTCCCTCCGCTTTTCTTGGTCTCTCGATTTCTCTCTTTTGTTGAGCTTCGAAAATGTGATGTAACATAGAAGATACCAACTCTTATGGATTGGGGGCTTGTGTGTGTGTTGGTATTCAATGATCAAAATGGAAGTAATAAAAAATCAGTAGCATGGGAAAGGTGATGTCTTCTTAGCTTATTATACATTATTATTCGAGTTAGATATGCCTAAGATTTAATATTGTCAGCTTTGATAAACTGGGGCGCACCCAAGCATGATGAACATCAACCAACAAGAAGTAAACAGAAATTGTCCTGTTGCATCATTATTGGTAGTTGCCGGTAGCAATAACTGAACTCTCTTTTATATGAAGCGTTGCCTATTTTCCATTGCCGCAAATTTCTCCTCTCGCGTCTGGGCACAGTAATCTTATTGTACTGCGGCAGGAATCACCATAAACAGTAGTTGCTTTCTGCTGGCTGTTCTCGTTCAACTAATGACTGGTTCTTTTGCTTGGCAACTTGTGACTCAACTGAATAGCACCTTTACAGTTCATTTTCCTTTGCTAAGAAGAAACTTAATTATTTCGGCTTTTGAGCAAAATAATATCTCCGCATGATATTCAACTTTTCCAGCACCTTCCCAAACGTTGGCCGGCATTTTGGGTCGCTAAGGTGTCAAATGCAAAAATCATGAGAACAAGTAGAAAATAGAAAATTAAACAGTACCATGCGGACACAAAATAACCAATTATTTAGAATTTATATAGAAACAATGTTACAGAATATATACATTTGTGCAAGCAAGTCTTGATGAGAGATGACCATTGTGGGTCGATATCTTTTGGGATCTCAATTCATTGGTCCATAAACCCTACAGCAGCAATCACCTGCATGCACTTCCAAAATTGAAGATAGTTTTGCATTTTCATGCGTAAACCGAAAAGTTTTCTTAATATGTGAGGAAAAACCACCTCCGGAAATACAAAGCGGTCCGAGGGAGTAATTATTGCATGAGCACGGAATCATCTGTTGCCAAATAACATACCTGCATTTGGATCAGACCGTCCCAAGGAATTTTTCCGGTGGCAAGCTCCCACAGTATAACTCCAAAGCTATACACATCAGATCTATAATTTTTGCATGTGTTAGTTATATAGATAATATATATGAACGTGAAATTGAATGGCCTAATCATATGACTAAAAGAATTTGAGCATATTTCTCATCCGCCGGCTCATTACGTGTAACTTCTGAAGCCATCCATTGTGGCTGTAGAAAACATCAAAGTCTAAAAGGTTAAATTTGATGGTCTATTAAAGAAACTACCAAGAATTAATCATCTTACCGTTCCTTTCCCACTCTTTGTTGTTAAGAAGGTTGCATGTTTGAACCGTGAGAGACCAAAATCCCCAACCTAATTAAAATTTAGACGATGAACGTTTATTTCCCTGCATTACATACAATGTATTGAGCATTCTTCAAGAAAAGAAGAACAGTAAAAGACGCGTACCTTTAGTTTCCAGTTATTATCAACCAACAGATTTGATGACTTCAAATCACGATGAACAATCGGTGGGTTGTAACAATGAAATAATTCAAACCTCGTGCCTATATTTAGAATGATTGAAAGCAAAAAAGAAAATTAGACAACAAAAAACTAAAAGTTTAAGTGACTAACAATTGAGTTGGTCAGACACTTGTTAACTGTAACAACAAGCCTGTAGTTCGAAGATGATTACTAACAATGTCCAAAGCCATGAGAACACGTCGTTTCCAATCTAATGCAGGAGGATTACGTCGAAGCAACTGAAACAAATTCCCACTGCAACAGAAAAATTTCATGCACATTAATATATGAAAGGTGTCAGAACTTATTATTAAAAACAAGAAGCACAAAGATTTTAAGTAGACAAAGTAAAAGTGGAGCATGCACCATGGGAGGAACTCAGTGACAATGCACAAATGTTTTGGTGAAGTTACTGCACCCATAAACAGTAGAATATTTGGATGCCGAAGCCTCTTCATAAGTGACACCTTTATGAAGATACATAATTTTAATGTCAATTTTCTTGAATTTTGAAAGCAATAAAACTAATTAATTAGGTCGAATTCAAAATACTACCTCGTGTCTGAAGGTTCGTAGCAAAGCTTCCGAGTACTCAAATTCAGAAAATACCTTTACAGCAACATCCTGTGTTATAAAGTAGCAATTGTTTCTAACCAATTCACCTTGGAAGATATGGTATAATATCCTTAAGAATGCATGCCAGAGGTAAGCAGGCAAGAAATGTGAAATGCTAACATGAAAAGAGAACATACTGAGCCGCACCAAAGACCATGATAGACAGTCGCACATGAGCCTGAGAGCCGTCAGTCAGAAATCAAAGATGGGAAGAACAATTTTACAAGTGAAAAAATTATCAAACTATAAAACAAACAGAAACAAACGCTTAACTAGCACCTCTTCCAATTTGTTCACAAAGTATCAAGTCACCCCACGAGATGCCATAGCTCAAGAAGTCTGCCTCCACACTGCTACAACGAGGAGTATTGCAACTGCTACTACTAAGACTACCACTAGTGACAGTATTACTTGTACGGTTTCTGTTACTAGAAGATGATGAAGAAGTACTGGATTTACTTGAACTAAATAGGTAACTTTCTACAGCAACCTTATTTGTTAAGGCTTGACTCTTCTGTTGATGGAAGTCATCCTTTAGTTCACGATTTAGGCTGTGATAGGTACCATGGGTGGTAGTCCTTCTCATCGACCTGTCTCGTGCCCCGCCTTCCCATGGCAAGTATACGCCCACCACCTTAGAAGTTATCATTTTGCAGACTCCTACTTTACTATCCCCGTCTCCAAAATCTCCAAAAAGTCTTTCCTGGTACATTTTCTGTTAAGGATCGAGCAAGAGAGAGGAGAGCATAAACGCGGAAGCATAAAAGACTACATTGATAATAATTCGGTGTGTCAACTTTCATGGCTCAACAGCCTATTTATATTGTTCACAAACTTGACGACCACTCAAGGTACTTTCCTAACTAAGATCAAACTCTAAACATAGACACTTTCCTAATATAACTCTCACAACTTAATGTGCATATCTCCTAAATATAGACTCTCATATATTATTTCCTAATACCCTCCCTCAAGATGGAGCATGTAGATCACGAATGCCCATCTTGGACAAAAAAAATTTAACTTCAGTTTTCTTCTTCTTATTTTTCAACACTTTTGTGAAAAAAAAAAAAAAAAAAATCTTCAGATCGTAGTTTAAGGACATTTCGGTCCCCTTCGTAGTTTAAGGACATTTCGGTCCCATCTTCTTAGTTTTAGGACATCTCGGTCCCCTTCGTAGTTTTAGGACATCTCGGTCCCATCTTCATAGTTTTAGGACATCTCGGTCCCCTTCGGAAGTTTTAGGACATTACGGTCCCATCTTCTTAGTTTTAGGACATCTCGGTCCCCTTCGTAGTTTAAGGACATTACGGTCCCATCTTCGTAGTTTAAGGACATTTCGGTCCTCTTCGTAGTTTAAGGACATTGCGGTCACATCTTCGTAGTTTTAGAACATTTCGGTTCCCTTCGTAGAATACTTCTTGTACTCTTGGTTTCTTCGATAGAATACTTTTTGTACTCTCTCGACAACTCATAGGGTTTCAACCTATTATTGTTGTTCTTTTTCTCATCACCTCTTGGTGATTGTTTTCTTCTCTCTTTTTTTTTTTCTTTCTTCACAACATGAATGTTGTTTCTTCTTCTCTTGTTCCAGTCACGCTATTTTTGCGAAACCTTCACACTTCTTTGTTCTTCAAGATTCTCTCACAATCTTGTCGTCTTTACAAAGTCTGCCACACTTTGTAGGATCTCCAAGTTTCTGCCACAAACTCTTCAACCACACTTCACTTCTTCCAACATGTTTAACAGCTTTCTGCAATACCTCTGACAGAACTGTCACACTTGCTTCCGTTACGCTTCTGTAACGATTCTTCTTTGTTACACTCAAACTGTTACAAATTTTCAATAACACTTTCTTTCCTTTTTTTTTTTTTTTTTTTAAACGGACCTTGTGACCATCTAGGGCAGTAATGGTACATCCCTGGTCTTGACCACAGACTCCTTCTCTGTTTTAAACTCTAGCAGCTACGAACTTAGTTCGTGTTTCTTCCATTGTTGGTCTTCTCTTTCTTCCATCAAACCTCAACCCTTGATCATTGCAGCAACATCTCTGAGCTGTTTAACTTGATTTTAATCACGACCCAAGTCTTCTAGCACCTCCATCATCCCGTCTTCACCAGCAAGAACTAATGGCAAAACCTCATTGCAGACTCGAGCTTCTCTCACTTCACAAACAGCAGCGACCACTTCTCACTACGTCATCCCTTCATCGCCATCTCTGTTTCTTAACCCGAGCTCCATCACAGCAAACATCGAGCTCTTCCTTCTTCACTCCGTGAAGAACATCTGATTCGGCTTCATCTTCTCTGCCAGTATCACACAGCAGTGATCGATCACCATTATTCATCTTTGAACAACCACTTCCTTGGCTGCTTTCTCTGTTTGAAAACTCACCTAAATTCATCATAAAATCGAGTTTCGAATTCTTCTTTACTCTTTCGAGGACACCACAGATAGCAGCAAACACTCTCCGGAAGTCTGCATCATAAACAACCATCTCTCAATCTCCTCTGTCAAACTCCATTACAGGCTAGAGCTCCATTCAAACTCGAAATTTGAACCTTCTCTGTTCACAACTCTATTCATCGTTAGCAGCATTACCATCATCATTCACTGCCATCTCGTATTACAGAATCATTGCATTAATAATCATCATTCTTGTCGACTGCAATATTCTCTCTAAGTTTCTCACTCCGTCGCATCACTTCAATTATCAACTTCATCGAGAATAACGACAACATCACTGACCAACAATTATTCATCGTCACTGCAGCCTCATTCATCATCAAACCCGAGCACTAAAGCAGAAGCACTTAGCTCCAACTCCGTCAATGCAGTCAATACTCGGCTACATAAATCACCATCTCCATCTTTGTTTCACCTACGCGTCACCGTCGATCAATGACTGTGGCAGTAGCCATCAATCTATCACCGAGAACATCCTTTGCAGTACTACTGCCATTTTCGAGATTCAGTTCAGCTCATAGTTTTCATATTCCATTTCACGAGAATCATCAGCTCTGCCACCTCCCTGTATAGCTCGTTACTCCGTTAATATCTGTATGTTCCGAGCTCTTCGAAATCGACAACAAACAACCATCGATCACCGCATTCCTTGTTTCATGTTCACAAAAACAGATCTAAATCTTTATTCCTTGTCTTAAAACACCGATGAGACCCACTGAACCATGGCAAACTAGCGACCAGTACCAAGTCCACCACAACACATCATCATCTTCTGATCCAGTCACCATCAACTCGTTAGAGTTCTTCACACTTTCTCGAGCCCATAACAATTCTACATCTTCTTCTTAGCAACCACCATATCTTTGCAGGATTTGCTTGATCAAACGTCACCAAATTAGGGCAACAGATTCCATAATCTCCTCATCTTTACTGGCGAGAGTCAATAACAGCATACCCGATCCCCTACTCCTTGTCAAGCAGTTTCAATAACCATGGTCTCTTATAACTTCCTCATCTGAACATCACGAGATCTTGGCTTCGAACTCAAGTCATAACCCTAGCCAACAAACCACTCTTTATTTTCTTTGTTTCTTCTTGTTTATAAAACTATTGAATCACACGAGCACAGCTTGCCAGGTAACAAGTTTTGGATATAAGATTAGGGCACCTTACGTCTTCTTCACAAATAAGATCAGAACTATTTTTTTTTCTTTTTCCGACTTCTTCTCGTTATCGCAACTTTTCAAACTTTCTAAAAAAACATCTCACTTCTCTTCCTCTCCTCTCTCCCTCTCACCTTGCTCTGATACCATGTTAAGGATCGAGCAAGAGAGAGGAGAGCATAAACGCGGAAGCATAAAAGACTACATTGATAATAATTCGGTGTGTCAACTTTCATGGCTCAGCAGACTATTTATATTGTTCACAAACTTGACGACCACTCAAGGTACTTTCCTAACTAAGATCAAACTCTAAACATAGACACTTTCCTAATATAACTCTCACAACTTAATGTGCATATCTCCTAAATATAGACTCTCATATATTATTTCCTAATATTTTCTCTTGGGCATAGTCTCTCGGGTCAGAGATAACAGTTTCTAAGAAACCTTGCCGATCAACATCTGCTCTATTTCTACCCTGGATTTCGCTTTTCATGGTTTTTTCCTGAGTTCTCGTTATCCACCGTAAAAAACTTTTGGTCATTCTTGATGTCTGTTTCGCAGTTTTGTTAATCAATAGACTGAGAGTAGAATAAAAGTGATCTTAAATAAATTCATTAATAATATTCGAGAGATCAAACATACCATAATAAACAGCTTGGAAGCGATTGTAGCTTGAAAAGGTTTCTGCCGGAAATTAAGACCAGTAGTTGCCAGTGCAGTACTACTTTTAGACAGCTGACTTGAGCTAGATGCAGCTTCCTCAGAAGGTTTTCTACTAGAAGTAAACGTATTTTGATTTTCATGGAAGATCTGTGAGTCGCAAGTTACACAAACAATACCAACCGAAGTACCACAATCATCGTAAAATGGGGTATTACATGCCATAACTCGAAATCTTCTTCCTTGTTTATTAATGACAGGGAACAGCCCTGTCCAGCTTTCTCCCATGGCACTTCTATGAATTATATCTTTTCCTTCTTCATAGGCATGCTTTTCAATAAGGAGGCCAAAGACACTATGACCAACCGCTTCTGATGCAGAATAACCATACAGGTCTTCAGCAGCCCGATTCCTGTAATAAAAGAAGACCCGAGGATATCCCTCAAAGCTACGAATATTATTCTCAAACCGATCCATCAAATCACTCAAAAAGAAAAAAAGAAGAAAAATAAACTCACCAGTAAATTATCACACCTTTGTCATCAAAAATATGAATTGCCTGACCCATTGACTGCAAGATATTGTATAATTGGTTATTGGTGAAATTCAAATTACTGCTTCTGTGGTTTAGACGTTCATGGATACTTCTCTCTTTATGTTCGGCTGAAGCTGAACCGTTTTCCCATGTTGGCACGGTTTCGTCACGACCCACACCAATCTCTCTACATGAACTGGTTTGTCCTGGTCGTTGAACTGAATCAACACTATTGAGACACGTGACTGAGACTGATTAGGAAAGTCTCAGTTAAGTACGTCTCCTAGAGACTGTTTAGGAAAGTCTTATATTTGAGACTTCTAAACAAGGTAACAAATCCGAGAATCCGAGACTGTTTAGGAATGTACTTTGATTAGGACTCTTTATATTAGTCAAGAGTTAGAGTCGTGTTAGGAAGTTATTTCTTCCCTAAGTATGAACCACATATATATATGTATGAACGGATTGTAAAAGGAGAACAAGTTAATAAAAAGATATAATATCAAATTCTTAACATGGCATCGAGAGCCAGTTTTGAAACCTAAAAAAAAAAAAAAAAACTAAGATGGTTAATGAGATTGAATCGTCAAAAGGGAAGGTGATGGAATATGATACGCAGAAGAAGAATCCTATATCATCTAGGATCGAGTGATGGACCAGGAACTATCATACTCCAATAGTTATGAGAGGGAATAATTATGATGAATGGGCTAGAGCCATAAGAAGATCGCTGATAGCCAAGAGAAAATATGGTTTCATTGATGGAACCATCAAGCGACCTGAAGATCCGATCAGTTAGAAGATTGGATAGCAGTGCAATCAACGTTGGTGTCATGGATTGGTAACACGTTGGAATTGTCGGTAAGATCAACCCTGGGAGATTATGAGGATGCAAGTCTATTATGGGCACACCTGAAGAGAAGATTTTGTGTTGTTAGTGGAACAAGAATATGTCAACTAAAAGCATCTTTAAGTGAATGCAAACAGAAGAAAACAGAGGGAGTTGCTATATATTTTGGCAGATTGAACAAAATATGGGATGAGATGGTGACTTATATGAAGATACCGCAATGCAAGTGTGGACAGTGTACATGTAATATCGCATCTCAGGTAAGTATGTTAAGAGAAGAAGATTTCTTGCACTATTTTCTGATTGGGTTAGATTCTGTATACAGTTCTTTGCGTGAACAATTGCTTGCAAGGGAACCATTGCCGTCTGTAGATGTTGCATATCAAGCCATTGTGAACTCAGAATGCCTAAAGATTGGAGATGGAGTAGTACCTACAGAGATGCAAGAGAATATTATGGCCTTCAAAGTGCAAGCTGATCAACGCCTACTTAATAGTGCTTATGATCCCACCAAGTACTGCAAAACTTGCAGCAGACAAGGACACTCAGATGATGGGTGTTTTAAAATCATTGGATATCCAGAATGGTGGGGAGACAGACCAAAGAATGGCAGAGGAGGAAGAACTGGAGGAAGAGGACGTGCTGGTAGAGGAGGTAGAGGACAAGGAGGGAATCCTGTCCGTGCTCATAACCTGCAAGTTTCGGCAGCAAAAGATAGTGCTGGTACGTCATCAGCTGATGAAGCATGTCTAGTAGGAGTAACAGCTGCACAAGTACAACAGGTGATGGAGTTTTTAAACTCAAGAAAGTCGGGTTCTCATCTACAAGGTAAAACGAATGAAACGTCTTGGATTGTTGACACAGGAGCAACAAACCATGTTACGTATGAACTTCTTAACATGATAAATGTAAGAGATATTAGGGCATGTTCAGTTGGATTGCCTGATGGAAAGTATGCATCCTCTGAGAAAAGGAACAGTGATTCTTCCTGGTGGATTGAAACTTAAAAACGTGCTTTATGTGCCAAGATAACCTGAACCTAATTTCAGTCACACAACTTATTGATGAGATGAGTTGTATTCTTCAGTGTACTAACAAATTATGTCTTATACAGGACCGGTCTACGAGGAGGATGATTGGAGTGGCTGAGAGACAAGGTGGACTATATATTTTCCGTGGTGTGCCGCATGTTGAAGTTATGGCTGTGCGTGAAGATACATATGAGTTGTGGCATCAACGTATGGGACACCCTTCAGAGAAAGTTTTGCAGAAGGTGCAAGGTGTGAGTAGATTAATCAAAAAGAATAATGATGCTTGTGATATTTGTCCTCGGGCAAAGCATCGTAGAAGCAGTTTTTCTAGTAGTTTGAGTAAATCAGATTGTATTTTTGATTTAGTTCACACAGATTTATGGGGTCCTTATAAGATCCCTTCATCATGTGGAGCTCAATATTTTCTGACAATAGTGGATGATTTTTCAAGAGGTGTTTGGATTTATTTAATTCAGAATAAAACAGAAGTTGAATCAAAATTTCGTGAATTTGTTGCTCTTGTGAAGCGTCAATTTAACAAAGATATTAAAATTGTTAGAAGTGATAATGGAACGGAATTTAATGCATTGCGTGGTTATTTAAGACTAATGGAATAGTCTTTGAGACGTCATGTGTAGGTACTCCTCAACAAAATGGAAGAGTGGAGAGAAAACATCAACATATAATGAATGTAGCAAGGGCTTTAAGATTTCAAGCAAGCTTGCCGAAATGGTTGTGGGGAGAGTGTGCATTGACAGCAGCATACTTGATAAATCGTACGCCTACACCTATCCTAAATAATAAAACACCATATGAAGTATTGTTTGGAAAACCACCTATATATAAACAGTTGAAGGTGTTTGGGTGCTTGTGCTATGTACATGATCAAAATAGTAAAGGAGATAAGTTTGCTAGTCGAGGACGGAGGTGTGTGTTTCTTGGCTACCCATATGGTAAGAAGGCATGGCAAGTTTATGATCTAGACACAAGAAAATTTATGGTGTCTCGAGATGTGAAATTTTGTGAGACACAATTTCCATTTAAGACTGAGTTGAATGGTAAAAAGTGGAGACGGACATTATGAGGAGCTCTAGAAGTCATATAGCGACTGATGTTGCTGGGACTACAGCTGAGACTGATCGTAATGGTGAAGAGTGGAGTGATGATGAAGAGTGTCTATCTGCTGGTGGTGAAGAAACTGCAGGAAAACAGCGACAGATAGATGGAGATATCGCAGTACAAACTGCGGCACCTGCTGAAGATGTCTCTGTTCAGCGTCAGCCTACAGCGTCACAGAATTCTGCTGTTGAGAACAATGATGAACAATCTACGGATGCTGCTGTTGTGAATGAAGATTTAGGAAAGGGGAAGCGTCAGAAGATTCCCTCGAGTAGGCTTAAAGGTTTTGTGACATGCACCATTAGAGAAAATAGTCCATCTCACTCTCAATCATCACAGTCATCATCCTCAGGTACACCTTATCCTTTGACATATTTTGTTAGTTGTGACAGGTTTTCGGACATGCATAAAAATTATATTGCTGCAATATCGGCAAAGTCTGAGCCGAGGAATTTCAGAGAGGCAATGAAACATCCAGGCTGGAGGAAAGCAATGGCGGAAGAAATACGGGCCTTAGAAGAACAAGGCACATGGGATCTAACAGAACTGCCACCTGGTAAGAAAGCTTTAGGAAGTAAGTGGATATATACGGAAAAATATGATGAAAACGGGAATTTGGTACGTCTAAAGGCGAGACTTGTGATTTTTGGAAATCATCAAGTTGAAGGATTAGATTACAATGAGACATTTGCACCAGTGACAAAGATGACAACGGTTCGTATGTTCATGGCAGTAGCTGCAGCTAAACAGTGGTATGTGCATCAGATGGATGTGCATAATGCGTTCCTACATGGAGATTTGGAAGAGGAAGTATATATGAAAATACCACCAGGATTTGCTAAGGGTAATCCGAATATGGTGTGTAAGATGAAGAAATCGTTGTATGGTCTAAAACAAGCACCGCGGTGTTGGTTTGCGAAGCTATCAATTGCATTGAAGAATTATGGGTTTCGGCAATCGTACTCAGATTATTCTCTTTTTACTATGATGAAGGGGAAGATGCAACTTAATGTGCTGGTGTATGTTGATGATTTAATTATTGCAGGGAATGATCTAGTTGCGCTTACACAATTTAAAGCGTACTTGGGTCAATGTTTCAAGATGAAAGATTTAGGAAAATTAAAATACTTCCTAGGTTTGGAAGTGGCTCGTAGTAAACGAGGTTTCTACATATGCCAGAGGAAATATGCGTTGGATATTATAATGGATGCAGGTTTATTGGGTGCGAAACCTGCAGAATTTCCTATTGAAACCAATCATCGTCTTGCTTTAGCAACAGGAGATTTGCTTTGTGATGTAGAAAAGTATAGAAGATTGGTTGGACGTTTGATATATTTATCTGTCACCAGACCAGATCTTGCTTACTCAGTGCATATCTTGTCTCAGTTTATGCAACGACCAAGAATGGAGCATTGGGAAGCAGCACTTCGTGTGGTTAGATATTTGAAAAAGAATCCTGGACAAGGAATTCTGTTGCGCTCTGATAGTAGTTTAACCTTGAGAGGTTGGTGTGATTCAGATTGGGCAAGTTGTCCTTTAACTAGGCATTCACTGACAGGATGGTTTATTTGTTTTGGAGATTCGCCAGTATCTTGGAAGACTAAGAAGCAACCAACTGTGTCTCGTAGCTCGGCTGAAGCGGAATATCGTTCCATGGCGGCGGCTACATGTGAATTGAAATGGTTGAAACAATTACTCAGTGATTTGAGAGTTTATCATCCACAAGCGATGAATCTTCTTTGCGAGAGTCAATCAGCTTTATATATTGCGAAGAACCCTGTTTTTCATGAAAGAACAAAACACATTGAAGTGGACTGTCATCTAGTAAGGGATGCGGTAATACAAAAGATTATTCTACCTTCTTATACTCCTACCACAATGCAGTTGGTGGATATATTCACAAAGTCGTTGGGAAAAGCTCAGTTCCATGCTAATTTATCCAAGATGGGCATTTGTGACCTGCATGCTCCGTCTTGAGGGGGGGTATTGAGACACGTGACTGAGACTGATTAGGAAAGTCTCAGTTAAGTACGTCTCCTAGAGACTGTTTAGGAAAGTCTTATATTTGAGACTTCTAAACAAGGTAACAAATCCGAGAATCCGAGACTGTTTAGGAATGTACTTTGATTAGGACTCTTTATATTAGTCAAGAGTTAGAGTCGTGTTAGGAAGTTATTTCTTCCCTAAGTATGAACCACATATATATATGTATGAACGGATTGTAAAAGGAGAACAAGTTAATAAAAAAATATAATATCAAATTCTTAACAAACACCTACGCTGGAACCGACTCCATAACAGGTTAATTTTGCCATTTCTTCTTTCAGGTTGGCATCTATAATTTCAAGATCTTGAATCTTCTTCAGCAGTTGTTCATGTAATGGAGTGTCATCCATATGGTCAGTGATAAGGTTTCGTGTAACACTTTGAGAAAGAGTGACAAGAAGGCTTGCAGCTCCGAACTAATTATTTACAAAAACACAAATTAAATACATACATTTCAGTATATGGTGCCTCTAGTCTGGACTGGGAGGCATGCATGCATGCCTCACAAGGAGCCGGGTGAAAACTAGAATCTTCTTTCTAGCTCATTCCAATATATTTGTTTTCTTCTTTAAACATGGATATCCACAAAGTTTGAATATGAATTTAATATAACCTGAAACATGCATGCAAAGACACACACAGACACAGATATAGAAAGAAAGTATTATCGTTGGTACCAAAATTTCAAGTTCCATGTTCTGGATATTGCTATGATCAGTTGTTTTGTCTTATTCTAAAGAATGGTTATCGTAGAGACAGATAAAACAGTATTAAGATTGTCGGGATTAGAACGAAGCCCCCAAAGTTCATCCTCCAGGTCCAGATGGGCTTCTTGTTCCTTGCGCTTACAGTCACGGAAAGGGAGGTGGCCAACATTACATTGAAGGATCAAAGGATGCTGCAGGTGGCTGGAACTGAATTACAAGTGTGGAAAAATGGATTTAAATAGAGACATGTGATTGATACTGCTCTCGGCCTCAAATATTCAGCTACAAAATTGAATGCAGATGAAAAAATGGGGTTAGAAATGGTATAACTTGTACTGCTCCGTGTTTGCATTTTAAAAATTAGACCGACATGGAGATATTTACAAGTGAAGGAAACCAAAATCTCAACGCCTTTTTTTTTCTCGGTCTCTCCATTTCTCTCTTTTGTTGAGCTTCAAAAATGTGATGTAATCGATCAAACAAGTAATTTGGTGTTCAATGATCAAAATGGAAGTAATAAAAAATCAATAGCATGGGAAAGGTGATGTCTTCTTAGCTTATTATTATATATTATTATTCGAGTTAGATATGCCTAAGATTTAATATGTCAGCTTTGATAAACTGGGGCGCACCCAAGCATGATGAACATCATCCAACAAGAAGTAAACAGAAATTGTCCTGTTGCATCATATTGCCGGTGGCAATAATAGAACTCTTTATCTGAAGCCTCGCCAATGCCACAAAAATTTCTGCGATCTTCTTCAGCAGTGAATCACATCTGTGCACTCTTATGCTTCCTACCCCATTAGACACTCCCGCTTTATAATGCCACTTGTTGTACTGCGGCTGGAAACACCATAAACCATAGGCATGGATTGCTTTTTGCTGGCTGTTCAACTAATGACTGGTTGTTATTTTGCTTGGCAACTTGTGACTTACCTAAATAACACCTTTACAGCAGTTCATTTTCCCTTTCTCTTGCAAAGAAGAAACTTGATTGTTTCGGCTTTCGAGCAAAATAATACCTCCGCATACCATTCAACTTTTCCAGCAGCTTCCCGAATGTTGGCCGGCATTTTGGGTCACTAAGGTGTCAAATGCAAAATCATGAGAACAAGTAGAAAATAGAAAATTAAACAGTACCATACGGACACAAACTAGCCAATTCTTTATATAGAAGCATGTCACGTAATATGCACCTGTGCAAGCAAGTCTTGATGAGAGATGCCCATTGTGGGTCGATATCTTTTGGGATCTCAATTCCTTGGTCCATGAACCCTACAGCAGCAATCACCTGCATAGTGCACTTCCAAAACTGTAGATAGTTTTGCATTTTCATGTGTAAACTGAAAAGTTTTCTTTATATGTGAGAAAAACCCACCTCCGCAAATACAAAGCGGTCGGAGGGAGTAATTATTGCATGAGCATGGAATCTTCTGTTGCGAAAGCACATACCTGCATTGGGATCAGACCTTCCCAAGGAACTTTTCCGGTGGCAAGCTTCCCACAATACAACTCCAAAGCTATACACATCACATCTATAAAGTTTTCCATGTATTAGTTATTAAGATAATAGTTTATTAACGTTGTGAAATTGAACGGCCAAATAATATAACTAAAAGAATTTGAGCCTACTTCTCATCCGCCGGCTCATTACGTATAACCTCTGGAGCCATCCATTGTGGCTGTAGAAAATATCAAAGTCCAAAAGGTTAATTTGATGATGTACTAAAGAAAATGTAATATACCAGGAATTACTCATTCCATAAAACCAAAGATGGAAAGAAAAGAATTGAGGCAGTAATTTGAAATATGTTACCGTTCCTTTCCCACTCTTTGTTGTTAAAAAGGTTGCATGTTTGAGACGTGAGAGACCAAAATCCCCAAACTTAGCTAGATACATCATCAAAATTGATGAATATAAAGCTCGGTATTGATTCGAACTTCAAATGTGGTACAACAACATATAAACTATGAGCCAAAAATCTTCGGGAGGGTTATGACTTCAAACTTAACATGATACATCATCGAAATCGATAAATATGAAGCTCGGTGTTGATTCAAACTTCAAATGTGGTATAACGACATATAAGTTATGAACTTAGAAGCTTTGGGAGGGTTCTGAATTCAAAATTAGCTGGATACATCATCAAAATCGATAAATATGAAGCTCGATGTTGATTCGAACTTCAAATGTGCTATGACAACATACAAACTATGATCCAAGAAGCTCCGGGAGGGTTCTAACTTCAAACTTAGCATGATACATCATCGAAATCGATAAATATGAAGCTCGGTGTTGATTCGAACTTCAAATGTGGTATAACGACATAAAAATTATGGAACTTAGAAGCTTCAGGAGGGTTATGACTTCAAACTTAGCGGGATACATCATCAAAATCGATAAATATGAAGCTCGGTGTTGATTCAAACTTCAAATGTGGTATAACGACATAAAAGTTATGAACTTAGAAGCTTCGGGAGGGTTATGACTTCAAAATTTAGCTGGATACATCATCAAAATCGATAAATATGAGGCTCGATGTTGATTCGAACTTCAAATGTGCTATGACAACATACAAACTATGATCCAAGAAGCTCTGGGAGGGTTCTAACTTCAAACTTAGCATGATACATCATCGAAATCGATAAATATGAAGCTCGGTGTTGATTCGAACTTCAAATGTGGTATAACGACATAAAAGTTATGAACTTAGAAGCTTCGGGAGGGTTATGACTTCAAAATTAGCTAGATACATCATCAAAATCGATAAATATGAGGCTCGATGTTGATTCGAACTTCAAATGTGCTATGACAACATACAAACTATGATCCAAGAAGCTCCGGGAGGGTTGTAACTTCAAACTTAGCATGATACATCATCGAAATCGATAAATATGAAGCTCGGTGTTGATTCTAACTTCAAATGTGGTATAACGACATAAAAATTATGAACTTAGAAGCTTCGGGAGGGTTATGCCTTCAAACTTAGCTGGATACATCATCAAAATCGATAAATATGAAGCTCGGTGTTGATTCGAACTTCAAATGTGGTATAACAATATAAAAATTATGAACTTAGAAGCTTCGGGAGGGTTATGACTTCAAACTTAGCTGGATACATCATCAAAATCGATAAATATGAAGCTCGTGTTGATTCGAACTTCAAATATGGTGTAACGACATACATTTTACAATTTATCGCCCCGGCAGGGATCAAACCCTAGTTATTCTGGCATATTATATGCAAACCCTGGCTCTGAGATCGAAATTTAGCCATGAGTGAACTACTATAAGTCGAAAACTTCGTAAGAACGATGGATCCATCCATTTACATGTAAGATTCCTTTGGAATATACCCTAAAATCTATGTTCTGGCATATTGTACGCATATCATGGCTCCGAGATCGAAAACTGGTCGTGAGTGGACTATTATATATGCAATCTGTCTCTACTTCTATTTCTTCGGTCTCGATTTAAAAATAGATTCCTGATTATAAATTAGACCGACCTTGTTATCTGAAACCTACTGTTTGGTTTATACAAGTGCATCTCAATCGATCGACCTTAGTCAATTTCGCCACATAGTTATCTATCAAATAAACCGAATTTTTGTGGCTTCACTTAATTTCACTTTTTATTTGTCAATCTTACCCAATGTCAATCGGCCTCACTCAGATTTTCCCAAAAATCATTAGGTTATTTATTATCTATCATTTTAATTGAATGTTCATCGACCTTAATTAATTAAAGACATTATTTATCAATCTTGTCCAATATTACTGGATCTCACTCAATTTTTCTTAGATTCCATGAGTTTATATGGTTATCGATCAAATAAACTAAATTTCCTTCGTTTTGACTTAATTTAACTTGTTATCCATCAATCTTATCCAATATCGTTGGACCTCACTCAGTTTCTCTTAGATAGATTGGTTTATCTAGTTATCCATTATTTTAACTGAATGTCCATCGACCTTTGTGTATTTCACCCTTTATCTATCAATGTTATCCAATTAGCTCGACCTTACTCAATTTATCTTACATAAATTGGTTTATCCAGTTACCATTATTTTAACTGAATGTCCATCAGTAGTTCACCGAGGATGGGAACTACTGACAGTAAATCGGGAAAATTGACCAAGTTCCACCGATTTTTTGAAAAAAAAGGAATTAATAATATAATTTTAAAATTTTCAAGGTTTTGATAAAACAACTAAATCAATGTTAAATCATAGGAATCAGATTTTTCAAATTTATCTGGCCAATAGAAAGTCAAGAGCTAGGTAATGATTGGAAACAAACTCGGTAATTACCTTCGGTTTTCAATTAGATAGAATTTCGAGTAATGTATTAGAAATGGACGGGAATGAACAAGTGAATTATTATCGTAGAAAATATGTAGAACATATAAATTTTGGATTGAATATTACGAATGTGTATAAATCAATTGAATGAAAATGATTAGCAAAATGAGAAAGAATGGGAAACCCACCTAGTAAAATTACTATAGAACTTCTATTGGTAACCCACCTCGTAAAATTTCTACAAATCAAAATTAAACATCTCAATATCAAACATCAAACACTAGATTGGTGATCGCTTCCCTTTTCCATTATTAGAATCATCCACTTTCCTTTTTTGAATTGGTTGTCGCTATACCTTAGTTGCTGAGACAGGTTTTTAGCAGCCAAATATATTTTGAATTGCTGATACATGGTAGCTTGAAGTAAATAGCTACTAACCTACTATTCCACTCGCTATGTAGTACTGGGAAAAATGCTGGAGCAACCCACAAATTTAATTAGTAGCTACGATTTAATGGGAGCATGTTAATAGCAGCCAAAGTTTTTGGCAATTGCAAACATGGTTGCTTAACTATTAAAGCGACCAAAATTTTGAGAGCTTGCTAAGATTTTGGTCGCTTAAACCAATTTTTCTTGTAGTGAGTACTTACCAAAAATTTAACGTTGACTCAGTGAAGGAGCCAGATGTAACAGGTTGGAGGGACAAATATACGAGTAGTGCTAAGGTAGAAAATGGAGGCAACGACCGACCAAACCTTTTTAGGCATTATATATATTTGACGTAAAAACGTACATAACCTAGGTGGGGAATTATGAATAATACATATTCATAAGATTATTTTCATAATTTTAAAAATTCTAGGGAAAAAATTCTCAACAACCATCAAACCCTATTCATGTACCTTAAACTAATGCCACCCACCCAATTAATACTAGATGGAAAAAATTTTGTTACTAAAAGGCAGTAGTCTGGATTATTATTATTTTATTTTTTTTATTTCTCCGAAAAAGATAACAAAAGAAACCAGAAAAACAAATAAAAGAAGATAAAACTAAAGCTCCGCTAGTTAAGGGAAAAAAAAAATGAGGTGTTGGAGAAGTACACCACAGATTCCTACATAGATGTGTTGTGTACTTTGCGAGATCATAAGTTAAGAATTAGCACCTTGTACAATGCAAGGAATATTGAGTATATTAATCTGCTGAGAGAGCACCAAAATGTATTCATTTAACAGTCTAAGGCTGAGTTTGGTATTACTCTATTTTTAAAATTCTTCCATGGGCATGACGAAATCCTCATTTGACTAATTCATAAGTGGTAATAAAAAATCAATAACATGGGGAAGATACTTGTTTGGTAGCTTATTATTATACATTATAAGAGTTGGGCACAGTAGTTAAGATAAAATATGTCAATAAAAAGTAAATAGGGACACACCCAAACATGATAGACATCAATTCAACAAAAAGAAAAATAGAAGTTGTGTTACTGCATCATTATTGATGGTTTCACCTATTTATCATCCACGCTTTTCATATTTACTACCTATTTCATAATTTTTAAAGTAATTCTAGTTTTAAATTTATTATTTTTACTATTTACCACTTAAGAAGGCAAATTAAATTCAAGTATAATTATTACAATCCTTATTCTATTTTTTAATTGAAAATCATTAATGGGGAAATATATAGAACTTAACGAGAAACATTATTTTGAAGGCGAAGACAACCCTATTATAGCTTGATTTTATGAATGATAGTAGTCTATTATTTTCGTCCGTGTTCCATAGATTAATATCATTTTTGATTTCCGACGGGTGTCATTCGTTTGTGTTTGAGGCCATTAAGCTTCTGAGAAATTTTACTGCATTTGGCAAGCCATCACTCCTTTTAGATATATGTTTTCCATATCTTTCGTTGTTTCTAGAGTCGGTACACATTTGACTCGAGATGATATAATAACCTCCATAATCGACCAACACATATCATTTGTAATCCTTTATAAATGATAACTGTTAACCCCAACAACAGACGCATCTTTTACACTGCGCGTTGTGATTAATGTTTTGATGTTTTTAGCATGCACCAGTACAAATAAGGTATGTTTTGTAGAAATTCAGACGAGTCAACAAGATTTAGCAATCAAACTTTGGCAACGTATCCCTGCAGTATTTGGACCAAATCGAATCGAATAGGTTTTGGATACCAAGTAACTTGTCCATTCTTTGGTTTCATCTCATTCTCCCCTATCCCTGGAATCCCCATTCCATATATCATCCGGTACTAACAAAAAAATATACTTTTCAACTTTTAGGAAATCTGACTCATATAATGCTTTTAATTATCCGATTGAAGAAAATTGAAATGCAAACTAATCCACGAACAATTATCGAATAAATCTAGTTGATATGTCATTTTCTCTTATAAACACGTGTTACATCTCTTTGAACAAGATCAAAAAAAAAAAAAAAGAAAAAAAAGAAAAGGTGACTGAAGGTGGTGGCGGGTTGGTGGAGACGAAAAATTGGAGGTTTTGGTTGGTGGATGGAGATGAAAAAGAAGAATTAGTTATGATTTTGGGACTTATAGTTATGAATAGTTGTTGGGTGGTTTTAGGTATCGCGTATAGATAAAAATGTCAATGAGTTGTATTCAAGGAATATGAAAATTTCTATGAGTGGTAAATAGCTATGATAATTAGGGGTGGAAATTAAGATGGTTGGTAAATAGGGACATTGTGGGTCGTAAATAAATAAAACCTTATTGATACTCGCCAATGGAAATAATAACTATTTATCTGAAACCTTTCTGATTTTCATTACTAAAAATTTCTCCAATCTTGTTGGGAAGTATATCACCTCCACGCATATATTAAGTCAGGGTAAAATTATGATTTGGTCATATTTTAAGTAGCCCGAAGTCAGTTTGGTCCACCTGTTGTAATGCAAAACTATCCCTTCATGTCACTTTCTTCTTCTTTACTTTTTTTCATTCTTTATTTCTTTTTCTCCCACTCTTATTCAAATAAAGAAAAAAAAAATAAATATCTCTTTTTAAACTTATTTGTACATTTGAAAAGCTCTCGACGAGATCTATCGGACGAGTACCCATTGTACTATGTTTCCAAGCTTTTACCTTCACAGGTATTGGTAACATTACTTCATATTCAAGAATGGACACCATTTCTATAGCAGTTCATTCTGGCACTTTATTTTGTGGAATGAACTCGTATGGTAGTTCATTTAGTAGAATGAACTCGTATGATAATTCATAATTTCTAGCAGTTCATTTTGTAAAATCAACTGGTATGGTAGTTTGTTTTTAGCACTTCATTTTGTGGAATGAACTCGTATGGTAGTTAACTTTGTAGAATTAACTAGCGTAGTAGTTCATTCTAGTAGCTAGTCATTTTGTAGAATGAACTCATATGGCATCTCATTTCATATAGTTTATTTTGTAGCATGAACTCGTATGTTAATTCATTCTAGCAGTTCATTTTGTAGAATGAACATGTGTGGTAGTTCATCCTAGCAGTTCATTTCTAAAATGAATCACCATACTAGTTCATGCTAGCAGTTCAATTTGTAGAATGAACTCGTATAACAGTTGATTTTTTAGCTCAAAAATAATACTTTATCCATTCCACTTTAGATGATGGTGTGGGAGTTTTCATGCAGATTATGAAATGGAGAGATATGAATATTTTCCATATATGCCCTTGAGAAAAGTTTTGAAACATTAGTTGTTATTAGAGCATTCAAAAATAAACTTATACTTCCAATAAAAAATGTTAGGATATTGTTGGCAGTTTTATGGGAAAATATGAAAACTATCAAGTAAGGTGGAACAAAAAGGTAACCTTAGACCCTCATCTAAAGTGGAATAGGGGTCGAGGTTCGAAATATAGTGGTCCATTAACTATCAAGTGGTCTGATGGTTCTCATGCTCCCTCCCACTACGGATGTCGGGGTTCGAACCCTAGTAATATCTTAAAAATCCTAAATGAGTGGATTTAGGAATAGTCTAGGGACCACTGTTCTACGCGATGAAAAAAAAATTAAGTGGAACAGGGAGGGCATAAAATTTTAATGTTTCTGAAATATAGTGAAAGTGATACTTGTTGTATAGAACTTGTTGAGAACTTTCTGAATATATAAAATTTATTATTTTTGGCCTTATAGTTTAAGAGATATTTAATTTTTATGTTTTTTTAAAAATTAATTTTTATAAAGTGAGAGAAAATAAGAAAAAGAAAAGAGAAAAAGATATTTCTGACACATGTTTCAAAAAGGATGACATCGTCCCACGTGGACAACATTCATCCTATGACCAAACAACTTTTTGGACTAAACTAAAAATATATTTCACAAAAAGAACTTTATAACAATTGGACCAAGTCAATAGGACCAAACTAACATAACGTATTTTATACTAGGAATAAATGATATTTTATATAATCACTATGGTAGAATTCACCGAACAGAGGTTTGGGATCTTTATTGGATTGAAATGTTGGACTTTAGAAGAAGGCTTCTATACCAGGCCGTTAGTTGCAAAATTGCAGGTATCTCCAAAGCATTGCAAAAATTCCAAAGCATTGACCTACACATACACTGATTCTCAATACTACTACTAGAATAACTATGTTCCGGCAAAATAATGACATAACAAACTTGACTAAGGGTATTAATTAAGTAGTTATACTTTCTTATATGATCCTAATATTTATCTAGCTGTTGGTGTTGACTTAAACTTGTTTTGCTATAGTTTAGTTCCTCCATCCATTCCACATCTTTTTCCAGAGCTTGACATCAAAATATGGTGAGCTTGCAAGGTTTGTATTAAGAGTTCTCGGGATAAGAACAAAGCCTCGCAAAGTTCATCCTCCAGTTCCGGATGGAATTTTTGCTCCTGGCACATACAATCACGGAAACGATGGTGGCCAACATCATATTGAAGGACCAAAGGCTTCTCCAAACAGCGGTAACTGGGAAAACGTATGCGGAAACTGATTCAAATAGAGACATGTGATTGATACAGCTCTCGGCCTCAAAATATTGTACTGCTGCTCCGTGTCTGCATTAAAATGTGTGTATAACTTGTGTAGCTACTCCATGTATGCATTAAACTATTGGATCGCCATGGAGATATTTACAAGTGAGGGAAACCAAAATCTCAATGTCTTTTTTTTTTCTTTCTCTGTTTTATCGGTCTCTCGATTTCTCTTTTTTTATTGGGCTTCAAAAATATGATTGTTTGTGTAAAGACCCTCAAGCTCGTTAACGCTATTAGACTAGTCAAGAGACGAATTAATCGCTAATGACTCGCTTAGTGTAACTCGAACGTTAATTATTAGAAATTAATCTATCAACGATCTAGATACGAAACTAGTACTGTTAGATGGATCTCGAAAAATTATGCGAGATGGACTACTCGAGCGTGTCATTCAGATATCGAACGAAGAAGATATCATCAGATTTGTTTGAAAGGAAAATTACTCATTTTGCAACTCAACCGACCTGGGCTCCCCATATCATTTGGGTGGGTACCTGTATCATTTGTCCTTCTCTTAGACCTTATCACCAACCGAATCGAGTAGATAAGCTCATTCTTTCTTTTCCTTCTTATTTCTTCTTTTCTCTTCTACTTCCTTCCGTTTCTTTCCTTCGCCTCTGCTTGAGTTTTTGATGAACGCAGTGGACGCTATTGAGATGGTCTTGTGATGATAAAGATCAAATTAAGTATTAGGTGTTGTTGCTGGTGTTGAAACGGTGATTTACAAAGAGGATAATTAGATATTGAGGAAGTAAATCACAGAGAAGCAGAATTTAGTTGTTTAAGGTTGGTTTTATGTGAAATTAAGATGTGAAGCGAGTTGCGGATGGATGAATAAGAAGAGGGTTTATGTTTATTGGACGTTTTTGAGTTGTTCTTATGATTGAATCAAAATTAGGGTTTCTTTGTGAATTGATGAAGGTTTGATTTGAGATCTTAAAAGGGAGATTTGAGATGGGTTTTGATCAGGTATGAAGTAGTAATGTTTGCATGGGTTTAATTTTGATTTCAGTTCCTCATGTTCTTCCCCAAATTAGAATTAGGGTTTCTGAATTCATTGGAAATTAGAGTTGAGTTGATTAAGGAGAAATTAAAGATTGGGTATGGTTGGTATGAAAAGTTAGAATTATCTTTTGAACTCAGAAACTATAGGATTTGGAATTGGTTATAGGGTTTCTGAGAATCAGGGATGTTGATAGATATTTGGGAGTTGTTGTTAGTCTGAGGACAAGTTGATGATTTGAGTCAGGTGAAGAAGAACTTGAATTCTATTATCTGAGTATTTCTAATTGAGGTAATTGTTCTACTCTGTAATTTTAAGTAAAGTAATGAAAGTTTGATGGTTGAATTTATGAATTTATCAATGAGCTGGGATTGAAATGGTTATGTGAATATGTAATGGAATTGCAGATTGTAGATTAAGTTTATGCATTGAATGACAGTTGAGGATTGTATGCTTGAGATGTAGAAGTTGGTGTCCTGTGTGGAATTGAATGTAAGTTATGGTCATCCTGTATTGTTAATGGTGTTGTTAAAGAAGAGCTTAATGAGAATACTGTAGAATCAGTGGTATGGTAATGGAAGTATACAAAGGTAGTGGTGTTGCTGGTGAACTGAGTTAGGTGTTTTGAAGATGTTCTGGTGGTGGCTGAAGCTGACAAATGTTATATGAGCTGAACTCGGCGTTAGTGAACTGATGTAAATGTGTTGTTTGAGTTGAGGATATTAGTTGTATTTGCTGGTACTAATGGAATGAAATGAAGTTGAAGTTATGATGCAGTTCGTATTGGGTTACAGAGAACTGTGATGAGTTTCAGGGAATGTTGTGGAACTGAATAGAAATGTTTAAGTAGAAGTTGGTTGTTATGTTGATAGCATAGGCCTTAGTGAAAGCCTACAACTGCAATTGCAGGTAAACTTAGTTGAGCGTTGTATTTGATTTATCAAGTTTGTTTAAGATAAATGTATTGTTTTTTTGAATTATAGTTAGAGTTGTGTTGCACAATGATTGTGCCTTAGTGTTCTTTGGCCTGAGAAATGGCTCTGACCTGTGCAAGGGTTAGGCATTGTGCCTTTCAGCCTAGTTAGGTATCTGAGTCAATCCTGTGTTGACTCAGTGATCCCGATTTGTTACCTGAGTTGATTCAGTGGACCTTGACCGATTTAGACTTGACCATTTGACTTGGACTTTGACCTTGAAGTGGACTGTTAGTTGACTCCCTCTGACCAAACGTTGACCTTGGTGACCAGATAGACCAGGCCTTGTGTATGGGCTTCTTTTAGTGGACTTTGGGCTTAGTACCATGTATTCCTAGATGTTTTGGACCACTCATGGTCCGAATTAGCCTTTGGATTTTTCTACAACGTTGTAGATATTAATGAGACTTGGCTATGGACTATGGAATCAATCTAATTGGATTAGTAAACTCTTAGTGATGTTAAGAATAGATAATAAAAGGTGAAATCATTAGATAGACTTGTATAATTCTTGTGTGAGCCATTTTGGCTAGTTTCTTAGAGTGCTTGTATAATTAACAATTAGTCTATTAACAACGATCGATCCAAAGGACGAACCACTGGATCATGGATCTCGAGGTAGGCGTGGCTTGTCATTAAAAGAGGTGTCATTAAAAGAGGTGGAAATACTTTTAACTCTTTTGAAACCATTGTTTCTTTTACAAAAAGTTTATGTTTAACAAACTCATGCATTGTCAGTTTGTGCATTTCATGCATTATTTAGTTTATATTATGATTGTTCTGTTGATTCTTTGAATCTTTCCATGAATTGGAAAGGACTTGTAATGTATGTCATTATGAATTGTTATGGGAAATGAGAATTTCCACGTGTGGTATATATGATACGCTCCTTCATTTATATCTACATGAATTCAGCTTTTATGCTTATTAGGTGTGGAAAAACCCGGTATCAATATAACTATGTAGGTGTGGAAAAATCCGGCATCACTAATATATATTATTTGAAGAAGGAGTTTGTCCATATACATGTTGGTGCATTACCAGTGACTTAGTCACTTTGTTGTTTGGGAAAACATGTATTGTTTTCCAAATCTTTCTCATGATTTCTTTAAAGTTGAATGTTATTCCTGCTGGGCACCCCTTCTAGGGATGATGTGCTTACCCATTCCCACTTTCAGTTTCAGAGACAGATCAGAGTTGCGCAGCGAAAGCTCCGAGAAGTTGACTTCGTTAGATAGTTATATTCTGATATATTTATTATGTTGTATATTCTATTTGTAAACCAAATTACTATTGTATATGTATCATTTGAGAGAAGTTCTTGTATATATATTTCTGAACAAGGTTAGTTTTGGGTTAAGTTTTTGTAGCAGATTTCTTAATTGAAAGTTTAAGTATTTGATTTAGATTCGTAGTGCCTCTTTATTTAGTTAATCTCTTGGATTAATCAGCTGCTAGCTTAAGGGGCGCTACAGTTTGTACCCAGAAATATTTCCAAGCAAAGAACACAATCGATTTGGTGATGATGATGAAAACTAGGGTTTTACACAAAACAAGCATAAATAAGAGAGACACGAATTTAACGTGGTTCGACATGTTTTGCCTACATCCACGGACGAATCCTCGTAGGGAGAGATATTTTATTAATGTATGGGTTACAATGGTTTTTTTTTATCCCTTTTAGGGTTTGATGGTGAATTTTCCTCTCCCCAGGCGTGACCTTTTTAGGGTTGAAGTTCCCCTTTATTTATACAGTTGAATATATGGGTTAAACCCTAATTTCGAGATAATATTCATATGGGAGCAATTTGATCAGCAAGTCATCCAGAAACTTCCAGGGTTTTTGCACAGGATTGGTGGGAACGGGCCAAATTGACATGGGCTAGCGGGTTTGACCAACGACCTTGACTTTGATTGGTAGGGTTGACTTTTTGATGTTAACTGCGAATGTCGATCTTTGACTGACAGATTGCCTTGACTGGAAACATGACTTGAGACTGGATGGTTGGCAACATGGATGGAGGCTAGCTGATAGCACGATTAGCAACATGGCTGAAATATGGATGGTAGCGCGGTTGGCTACATGGCTGGAAACAGGCTGGCACCGTGGCTGGAAACAGACCGGCAACATGGATGGAAACCTGGATGGAAACGCAACTGGAAAAATGGCTTCGATAGTTGACCAACAATTGACCAATCATTGACTTTGACGGTTGTCTATTGACTTTGACCATTGACCGGTCGTTGACTACGACCATTGACCGACTGACAGATTCTTTTATCCTATATTCTGAGTTGGTTGGCTGAATGGTAGACACGAAACCCAAATGGTTGTTCAAGGAGCAATCGGGCCACTCATGGTACAAACAATGATGTGTAGTATAGAAGACATCAACTCTTATGGAATAGCATGGGAAAGGCGGTGTCTTCTTAGCTTATTATTATACATTATATTGAGTTTCATAGTATATTTAAGATTTAAAATGTTAATAAACTGGGACACACCCAAGCATGATGAACATCATCCACCAAATATGAATTTAAGATTTATTATGTTAATAAACTGGGACACACCCAAGCATGATGAACATCATCCAACAAATATGAAAACAGAAATAAGGTCAAGAGGCAACAACGCAAATGTTTACGGATGTCGGTCATCTCCTTGACATTTAACAAAATCCAGTCTTAAACTCTTAATCTTACACATGAATAGCACCTTTACAGTTCACTTTCTTTCCCTTGCTGCGAAGAAACTTAATTATTTCGCCTTTTGAGCAAAATAATACCTCTGCATAACATATAACTTTTCCAGCAGCTTCCCGAATGTTGGCCGGCATGTTGGGTCGCTAAAGTGTCAAATGCAAAAATCATGAGAACCAAGTAGAAACTAGAAAAGTGAACAATATGAAATTTCCCTACATAATTTGTGTTATTAAAACGTTAATTAAATTGGATTTGTTAGAAGCATGTCATAAGATATGCACCTGTGCAAGCAAATCTCGATGAGAGATGCCCATTGTGGGTCGATATTTTTTGGGATCTCAATTCCTTGGTCCATGAACCCTACAGCAGCAATCACCTGCATAATGCACTTCCAAAACTGTAGATAGCTTTGCATTTTAATCATATTGCCTCTGTCCGCTTTATATAGGCGTACATGTTAAGAAAACATGCTCATGTTTTCTTAATGTGTGAGAAAAATCCACCACCGTCAATACAAAGCAGTCAGACGTAGTAGTTATTGCATGAGCATGGAATCATTTGTTGCAAAAGAACATACCTGCATTGGGATCAGGCCTTCCCAAGGAATTTTTCCGGTGGCAAGCTCCCACAATACTACTCCAAAGCTATACACATCAGATCTATAAATTTTTCCATGTATTAGTTACTAAGATTATATATACGAACGTGAAATTGAACGGCTAAATTGTGTAACTAAAAGAATTTGAGCCTACTTCTCATCGGCCGGCTCATTACGTATAACCTCTGGAGCCATCCATTGTGGCTGTAAAAACATTAAAGTCCAAAAGGTTAAATTTAATGATCTACAAAAAAGAAGAACAATATTAAATTAAGATGGAACGAAAAGAACTGAGGCAGTATATTGAAATGTGTTACCGTTCCTTTCCCACTCTTTGTTGTTAAAAAGGTTGCATGTTTGAGCCGGGAGAGACCAAAATCCCCAACCTAATTAAAATTTAGACAATGAACGTTTATTTCTCTGCATTACATACAATGTATTGAGCATTCTTCTAGAAAAGAAGAACAGTAAAAGACGCGTACCTTTAGTTTCCAGTTATTATCAACCAACAGATTTGATGACTTCAAATCACGATGAACAATTGGTGGGTTGTAACAATGAAGATAATTTAAACCTCGTGCCTATATTTAGAATGATTGAAAGCAAAAAAGAAAATTAGACAATAAACAACTAAAAGTTTAAGTGTCTAACAGTTGAGTTGGTCAGACACTTGTTAGTTGTAACAACAAGCCTGTGGTTCGAAGATGATTACTAACAATGTCCAAAGCCATGAGAACACGTCGTTTCCAATCTAATGCAGGAGGATTACGTCGAAGCAACTGGAACAAATTCCCACTGCAACAGAAAAATTTCATGTACATTAATATATGAGAGGTGTCAGAACTTATTATTACGTAGATAAAGTAAATGTGGAGCATGAACCGTGGGAGGAACTCAGTGACAATGCACAAATGTTTTGGTGAAGTTACTGCACCCATAAACAGTAGAACATTTGGATGCCGAAGCCTCTTCATAAGTGAAACCTTTATGAATGAAAACAGATATATAATTTTAATGACAATTTATCTTAAAAAGCAATAAAACTAATTGGGTTGAATTCAAAATACTACCTCGTGTCTGAAGGTTTGTAGCAAGTCTTCTGAGTACTCAAATTCAGAAAATACCTTTACAGCAACCTCCTGTGTTATAAAGTAGCAATTATTTCTAACCAATTCACCTTGGAAAATATGGTATAATATCCTTGCTAATCCAAACCAGGGAAATGCAAAATGCTAACATGAAAAGAGAATATACCGAGCCGCACCAAAAACCATGATGCACAGTCGCGCATGAGCCTGAGAGCATCAATCAGAAATCAAAGATCGAAAAACAATTTTCCAATTAAAAATCATGAACTTATAAAACAAACAGAAGTATATGCTTAATTAGCACCTCTCCCAACTTGTTCACAAAGTATCAAGTCACCCCACGAGATGCCATAGCTCAAGAAGTCTGCCCCCATATTGCTACAACGACTACCACTAGTGCTACTGCTGCTGCTACTACTACGACTACCACTAGTGACCATTCTAATTGCACGATTTCCGTTTCTAGAAGATGATGAGCAACTTTCGACAGCAACCTTATTTGTTAAGGCTTGACTTTTCTGTGGACGGAAGTCATCCTTTAGTTCACGATTTAGGCTGGGACCATGGGTGATAGTCATTTTCATCGACCTGTCTCGTGCCCCACCTTCCCATGGGAAATACACCCCCGCCGCCTTAGAAGTTATCATCTTGCCGACTCCCATCTCACTTTCATCCTCGTCTCCAAAATCTCCAAAAAGTCTTTCCTGGTACATTTTCTCTTGGGCATACTCTCTCGGGTCAGAGATAACAGTTTCTAAGAAACCTTGCCGATCAACATGTGGTCTATTTCCACCCTGGATTTCGCATTTCATGGTTTTTGCCCGAGTTCCCGTTATCCACCGTATAACACTTTTGGTCATTCCTGATATCTGTTTCATAATTCCGTTAATCAATAGACTCAGAGTAGAATATAAGTGATCTTAAATAAGACTCGAGAGATCAAACTTACCAGAGTAAACAGCTTGGAAGTAATTGTAGCTTGAAAAGGTTTCTGCTGAGAATTAAGACCAGTAGTTGCCAGTGCAGTACTACTTTCGGACAGCTGACTTGAGCTAGGATATGCAGCTTTCTCAGAAGGTTTTCTTCTAGAAGTATGAGTTTCACGGAAGTGCTGTGAGTCGCAAGTTACACAAATAAACCCAACCAAAGTTCCACAATCATCATAAAATGGGGAATTAGTTGTCACAACTCGAAATCGTCTTCCTAGTTTATCAATGACCGGGAACAGCCCTGTCCAGCTTTCCCCAATGGCACTTCTTTGAATAATTTCTTTTGCTTCTTCATAGGCATGCTTTTCAATAATGAGGCCAAAGACACTATGACTGACGGCTTCTGAAGCAGAATAACCATACAGGTCTTCAGCACCCCGATTCCTGCAATAAAAGAAGAGTCTAGGTTCCTTTAAACATATTTTCTTCCAAGTCAATGGAAGAGACTCTAGGAATTTATGATTTACAGTTACAGAACCCTCAAATCTACGAATATTATTCCCAAACCGATACATCAAACAACTCAAAAAGAAAAGAAGAAGAAAAAAGAAGAAAAAAAACTCACCAGTAAATTATCACACCTTTGTCGTCATAAATATGAATTGCCTGCCCCATAGACTGCAAGATATTGTATGATTGTTTCTCGGTGAAATTCAAATTACTGTGGTTTAGACAATCAAGGATACTTCTCTGTTTATGTTTGGATGAAGCTGAACCCTCTTTCCATGTTGGCACGGTTTCTTCATGACCCACACCAATCTCTCTATATGAATCGACACCTATGCTAGAACTGGCTCCACAACACGTTAAATTGCCATTTCTTCTTTCAGGTTGGCATCTGTAATGTCAAGCTCTTGAATCTTCTTCAGCAATTGTTCTTGTAGGGGAGCGTCATCCATTTGGTCAGTGATAGGGTTTCGTATGACACTTTTGAGAAAGAGTGACAAGAAGGCTTGCAGATTCAAACTATTTATTTTCAGAAACACAAATTAATAAAATACATATGTTCCAATATATGGTGCATCTTGACTGGGAGGGCATGCGTGCATCTGATAAGATCAACAAGGAGCCGTGTGAGAACAAGATATATTTGTAGTCTTCTTTAAACATGCATCCACAGATACAGACATACAAGTTTAATTTGATGTTAATTTACTATAACCAGAAACATGCATGCATAGCCACATACAAAGACAGAGATTTAGAAAGGGATTTGAAATACTATCGTTAGTACCAAATTTCAAGTCCCATGTTACGGAATGGTTATCGTTGAGACAGAAAATAAAAGTATATATATCTTATTATGTTTTTCCAGACATGTGATAAGAGGTAGTGGAGGCTTAATCAAGGATTTTGGATTTCAGCTCAAGCACCACACCGAGATCAGACAAATAAGGAAACAAGATGGCAGCCAGCTACACCAACTAGGGTAGGACATGTAAAATAACAGGGGAACACCGAAGAATCGGTGAATTGTGGCTACCCATTTTTGCATTTCTTCTTTTTTTTTTGGTGAATATTTTTGTATTTCTTCGATATCACAGTTTTACTCATTGTAAGGTTTGATGTTATGGTATTTGCGTTTTGTTGTTTTGCTCTGTTACGTTTTTGTTGCATTATTTAAACTTGAACTCCAGTTTTGGTTTTTGGCGTTTCGTTCCTTTATGAGAAGGAGAGTCACTGACAATAATCTACAAAGTCGAAACAAACAAATAATGCGAGAGGAAACAACAGAAATGCCCGACAATACATAAACGGAAACAATGACACACCGGCCGGTTGACGTCTTCTCGATTATTTTAGTCACTTTTTGGGAAAATCAGAGTTACTAAAAAGCAAAGTTTTGGGTTTGTTTATTGTTTTTAATGATCACGTTAGAATAAAACCTAAACGGCAGTATGTATGAAGTCGGGGACATGTTCCTATTACAAAGTTCTATATACCTGTTAATGTGTTTTAATGGTTGAAAATCTGTACATTCCTAATCCTTGATTTCCAGAATAGTAGATGGTGGTGTTAAATGTTTCTGAATATACTCATTTTTGGTAGGTGTATAGAATTTTGTAAGAGGAACATATTCCTAAAATGTCAATTTCAAATCTGTTATCGTTTAAATCTTACTCAAGAAACAACATTCACGGTGTGAGATAGTGTAAGAATATAAGTGTGTAGATCCCCTCCTTAAAAAGATGAGAAAACCAAACTGTAAAGACAAATAAAGGAAGATAAAACTAAAACTAAAGCGGAGCCACGAGGAAAGAAAAAGAGAAGAGGCTGGAGAAGTCCACCACATGTGATCATATATTTTATTGTGGTGCGTACTTTGCAAGAGTTTAAAAATTGACTGCGTGGACCTGCTGTGAGAGCACAAAAATGTCTTCAATCAGTCATCTAATCCTTTGATGAATAGTTGAAATTGTGTCCTAAAATTTGATCACTTGCTGGAAGTCCCTCTATTATAATGTTGTTATATATACTGCATCCTCTTTGCCATTTTTAAAGCACTGTGTGCCCTAGTATGACATGGCTGTCAAGTGGCCAAGTGAAAATGCGCAACTGTAGTGCATTATCAGTGGCTTCGCCAAAGTGAGATATGCGGAGTGCATGTCTGAGATGCAGCTAGAAAGTGGCATGTTCCAAACAGGGTTTGGGCATGGCCAAAGATGCGAGATTAGCATCACGAGATGCCAAATGAGTTTGGCATGTAACCTGTATGCATGAGGAGTGCAGGGATGCAAGCAAGACTTGCATTAGCACACTTGCATCATTAGGAGAATGGTGTTTCGCAATGATTCCGTTACTCTGGCAGGAAGACGCAATCATTATGCAACAAGGTTGGATGACATGTGCCGGGCACATGGCCTTGACGGTTTCGAGTTGGTTAAACGGAAGTTGAGTTGATTTATGCATAACTGAAGGCTAGGACTTGTTTGTTTAGCTTTAGACTGTGTTGGTGTCAGTTGGCACGGTTGGCTAACTGTCTGGCATAAAGTAAATCCGTGACTGCTTGACAGTTACTTGTACATAGATTTTATAAGACTATATAAGCCTGATCTTGTGAAGGGATTGGGTAATCCGGAACAAGAAGAGTGTGTAACCCTAAGTGTGCAATAAATAAAAGGTTACGACCTAGTTTAAAGCTAAGTTCTGTTGGTGCATTTGTCCCTTGTTTTGGCTTATGTTTGCATCAAGCGGAGTGTGTGTATTTGGTTGAAAGCTTGGAAGATTTGTGAACATAGCCTTTATTTAGTATGGGATGAATAGAGAATTAGTCAAGAAGTTGAAGTATTTGCTAAGTGCGAGTTGGTTGAAATTGTGTTGTGGAGCATAGTTTCCATTGTCATAGTTGGTTTTGTATTTGGGCGTTGCGAACCTGTGACAATTCGGGTATCAGAGCACTGGTTAAGGGTCTTTCTGTTCACGTTGAGATATAAAAGGTTGGTTGAGTTTGTTGTTGTTCTTAAAGTTTGCTGCGAATTGCACTTGAAGTGAAGGATCCACACTGAGAGTGTAATAAGGTATGGGAAAGTCGAGTCGAAGATCACGCCAAAAGCACATATTCAGGGTATGTGACCGTTATATTCAGCAATCTGCAAGCAATAATCATACGTGAAGGATGTCCTCAGAAGAACTTGATAAGGGTAAAACGAGTTTTTCTACATATCAGAACTGCACTAAGGGTACCGGAGACGCTGCAAGTGCTGATGAGAAACAACACGATGCTGGGAAGGCTCAGAATGATGTTGGCAGAGGCCAATATCGCAACATCATTCGTTTGCTAGGGAGAATAGCACACACCAAGAAGAAGATGTCTTTTGAACTGATGTACATTGATGTGAAAATCAATGGAGAGTGGGTATTAGCGATGGCTGATACTGGTGCTACCAAGTCTTTCATCCATCCAAATGTTGCCATAGCATTGAACTTAACAGTTAATAGCGCGGGTAGCACCATCAAAACTATTAACGCAGAACCACAAGCCAGTCGAGGGAAAGTTCGCAATGCAGATGTGCAAGTTGGAGAATGGAAAGGAAAACTAGATTTTCTAGTGATGGTCATGGATGATTATGACCTGATTTTGGGCATGGATTTCTTTTGCGCGGCGAAGGCGCCGCCATTACCTCATAGAAATGGGATATTGATACAACACCCTCAATACCCGTGTTTTTTCCCTATGGTGAGGCAAAGTGAACCAGACAAGACACTTAAGCCATATTTGTCTGCGATTCAGGTGAAAGAAGGTATACGCCAAGGCTTGGCTACTTTCCTAGGAGTTGGTTGAGATCAAACCAGGAAAGTTAGTAGAAGTAGAGGATGGAATAGCTGAGGTCTTAGAAGAGTTTCCAGACATGATGCCTGCAGAACTGCCTAAGACGCTATCACCACGGCGTGGGATCGATCATATGATTGAGTTGGTGCCAGGGGCGAGGCTGCCTGCACAAGCACCATATCATATGTCACCGCTAGAACTTGAGGAGATGCGCAAACATATTTCTGAACTGATGGAGGCAGGCTACATACAACCGTCTAAAGCTCCATTTGGTGCTCCGGTTATGTTCCAAAATAAGCAAGATAGCTCACTTCGTATGTGTGTATACTACAAGGCTTTGAACAAACTAACTGTGAAAAACAAGTACCCAATTCCGTTAGTGGCAGATTTGTTTGACAAATTAGCTAAAGGCCAAGTTTTTCACCAAGTTGGATTTGCGCTCAGGTTATTACCAAGTGCGCATAGCAGAAGGAGATGAACCAAAGACTGGAATGGTAACAAGGTATGGCTCATTTGAGTACCGTGTAATGCCGTTCGGCTTGACGAATGCTCCAGCAATATTTTGCAACCTGATGAATGATGTGTTTGCTGAGTACATTGACCGCTTTGTAGTGGTATACTTGGATAACATAGTCATTTATAGTGAGACTTTGGAAGAGCATGGCGATGCATCTTCGCAGAGTGTTTGCAAAGCTTAGAGAAGCAAGTTTGTATGTGAAGAAGGAAAAGTGTGAGTTTGCCCATACCACAATTATTTTCCTTGGTCATGTGATATCGCAAGGGTCCGTGCATATGGACCAGAAAAAGGTAGAGGACATTATGGATTGTCCTGAGCCAAATAATCTTGGAGATATTCGTTCTTGAAAAGACGAGGGTACCCAAATATACCTCAATCTAAAACTTTTCCACCTATAAGTCCCTTCTACGAAAGTGATTGTCTATGGACAGTGTCGAGACAATACAACTAATTGGTTACACACTTCGTGCGATCGTCTATGAATACTAGATCGAGAAAATACATCAACGAAGTATGTTAATTTGATACTAGGTTCGGACTTAACCAAACACTATAGGATTGCTTATCAAGTATATGAGAATTAACGTTTGTGTATTTTACTTCTAATTATAATAAACAATTATAATTGCGGAAATATAAAACTAAAAGACACAACAAGATTTTGTTAACGAGGAAACCGCAAATGAAGAAAAACCCTGGGACCTAGTCCAGATTGAATACTCTCAGAATTAAGCCGCTATACAAAATATAAACCAACTACGTATAGTTGAGACCAAGCAACTAAACATATACTTCACCTAGTTTCCTCAGTATACCTGGGCCTCCAACTTGTAATAAGTCACGCACTTGGAACAATTCCTTTGGTTCGTATTCCAAACAGTAAAGGAACAACAAATATGTTCGGTAACAACTCTTTTCAAACAAAGTGATATGAGTCTGGCAAAGGATCTTCCGTTTAACCAATAAAATCCTTTGTAGGGTCCTTAGATCTCTTCCTTACCAATCACCAAAGTGTTTTTAAGACTTAAGCAATCAATACCATTAATCACAAAGAAGTGTATTGATGCCGATATACTCAACTAATCAATCAAGGATATCACAAAGATACACGGATTATAGTTGGATCCCTTTCCAGCCGAATCAAGTATTGTGCACACCAAAGATTATGAACCCAAAAGTCTTCTTGTCTTCAAATCTTCTTTGATCTTTAATAAACACCTGCATATAATCAAACTTGAATCTGATGTGATCAATCACATACAGAATGGAGTCGGTTAACATTGGATTATCACAAGACGTCTTTAGATCTACAAACAGTCTAAAGATGAAAAAGCGGGGGTCTAACAACACCACCCAATATTTCGCTTAGCAATCTGTATCGACAAACTCGAATGTACTTTTAAGAGAATCAACAAGACTCAATCAATTAAAATTACATCAACGAGTTTATATCTCTCTCTCTCTTGATTGATTTCCTCAAACAGAAACTGCGAGTACTAATCAAATACAAGGAATAACTGGGATGGTACCAAAGACCAATATCCAAGGATCAATCAATGACAATGAACAACCAAAGGTTGGATCTCTAATTGATGATCTAACGCACAACCTGTATTATTTCAATTATAAAGATAAACAATATAATGCGGAAATTGAAATGACACAGACACCAGAAATTTTGTTAACGAGGAAACCGCAAATGTAGAAAAACCCGGGGACCTAGTCCAGATTTAACACACACTGTATTAAGCCGCTACAGACACTATCCTACTCCAAGCTAACTTCGGACTGGACTGTAGTTCAACCCCAATCAGTCTCCCACTGATCCAAGGTACAGTTGTATTCCCTACGCCTCTGATCCCAGCAGGATATTGCGCACTTGATTCCCTTAGGAGATCTCACCCACAACTAAGAGTTGCTACGACCCAAAATCCAGGCTTTGACAATACACAAATATGTCTCCCACAGACAAGTCTATCAAAGGATCAATATGTCTCCCATAGAAAAACCCTAAAATTTTTGTTCCGTCTTTTGATAATAATCAAGGTGAACAGGAACCAATTGATAATCCGGTCTTATATTCCCGAAGAACAACCTAGATAAATCGATCACCTCACAACAATCTTAATCGTATGGTAGCGAAACAAGATGTTGCGGAATCATAAACAATGAGACGAAGATGTTTGTGATTACTTTCTATATCTTTCCTATCGGAGATATTAATCTCAAGCCAATCAATCTAATTGTACTCGTACGATAGAAGATGCAAGATCAGATCACAAAACTACGATAAAAGTAGTATCGGTCTGGCTTCACAATCCCAATGAAGTCTTTAAGTCGTTAACCTGGTTTTAGAAGAAGAAAACCAAAGGTTAAAGGAGAAACGACTCTGCATGCAAACTAGTATCACACGTGAAGTGTGGGGATTAGTTTTGCAGAGTTGCTAGATGTCCCCTTATGTAGTCTTTCAAATCAGGGTTTCGCGTTGGTCACAAGCACACAATATCCACCGTTACATGAAAACCTGATTTAGATTCAAGCTAATATTTCTCAACCGTCATATCGAAAACTTAGCTTGTTATACACAAATGAAATGCATGCTTCTAGGTTTTTTAACCGTACCCAAACGTGTACATTGTTGGTTCAACAATAGTTAACCAAAAGGTTAGCCATATGAGCATTTCATACCAACCATATTCTTCTTCACTATAACTAGTTCAACTGACTCAAATGAACTAGTTAGAGAGTTTTTCAATTGCAAGCAAATCTTATGTACAACACAACACACAATTGAAGAAAAGATGATTTGATTCACTCGAATAGGTTCATGAACTTTATATCCACGGTTTGAAAATTGCATTCATTAGTCTTTATAAGTTTAAGTTCTGAAATCATCTTCAGATATATAACCTTCTTAAGTTCGCAAACTAGGTTCGCGGATTTAAGCAACTGGGCAGAGTTTACAAACTCCAACAGAAAATCTCGGCAAAGTCTTTCTGCCGGTTCGCGGACTGGTACTCACGCAACTAGTTTTTCAACTCCAGCAGAATATCTCGGGATGAGAATTTCGGAAGTTCGCGGAATGAGTTCGCGGACTTGGCAACAAGTCATTCTTCCAATTTCTCTTGATCAACAAAGTTCGCAAACTTTGGTTCAAGGGATAGGAATTATGCACATATTTGTTTCCACAACAATACTTATGTCTTATGTAATCTAAACTCTCATTCAAACCATTTAAACATTCTTAGAGGACGTTATATAGTTATTACACTATTTCTCGTCAAAGCAATTTTCAAAGTGATTGAAACATATCATGACTTTCGTCACTAGGTAAAGATAAACATGGTCGAAGCGAAACGCTTACCAACACATATTTTGAGATATAGATAGGCGAGGTATACTCGGCTCAAAATACCAAATGTGTATTATTAAAGTCTATATAAAGCATACGACTTTTTGTCTCAAGAAGTAGGAGATAGAGTAGATAGACTTTTGAGTTACAGATAAGTTCAAGTCTTCACATACCTTTTTGTCGAGAAGTTCTACCGGTTCCTTGAGTAGTTCTTCTTCTTGTATGATGAATCTCCATGAAGTTCTTGAGCTCAACTACACTTTCTATCCTAGTCTGAGACTTAGCTATAGTAGACTAGAAATCAAGACTTATAGTTTTGATCACTAACATTGACAAACATGCTTGAGATAGCAACGCATGCGAGTTAGACCGAGAAATGCTCTAACAATCTCCCTCTTTGTCAATTTTAGTGACAAAACTATCAATACATATGGAATACCAAAAAGATAAAGAAACTTTAGTAGCTCCTATTCCACATGTCTAATCTTCAACATTCCTCGAAATCTTCGTCACTTCCAAGTACTCCAATTATCCCAAAGGTTGTAAGTTTAGCATCACCGTTGTTGAAGATCCGTAGCTATAACAATGAGAAAGCATCGGTCTCGATCATTGTTATACAGTGTCATAGTATTATTACACAGTGTCAAAGTCCAATTGTATCACAACTTCAACAATAATACTATGGTGATATGTATCACTCCCCCTTAGTCAATACTCCATCTCACATGGAAACCACTCCCCGTTACACAATGACCCAAAAATCATATGTATTTGTAGTGTGAACTACATATTAATTCCCCCCCTTTTTGTCAATAAAATTGGCAAAGGTACAAGAATGGGATCATAATGAAATTTCCGTAAGAGACATTTCATGACTAAAAGAAAAAAAAAATACATACCATCTAATTTAGATGCAATAATATAGCCGAAGCTAATAGCATACACCAAGGAGTTTAAAGATACAAAATACCCCTTTAAAGTTCCACAGCTACATACCCCTCAATATATGACCATTAAGCACAAGTTCAAAAGAACTTTCCCCCATTTGATGTCATTCCCAAGGGAACAACAAGAGCGACCTTAATTTCGAAAGAAAAGAAGGATTTTTATTGGACACCAAAAACCATGAGAATGATTTTCTATATCCAAAAACTCAATCAAATTAATTACAAGTAAACCCATGATTAATTTAATCGTAATTCGCAATCAAATTAAACACACAAGTGATCAACTTAATTGATTATGCTCGACATAAGAGAACTTCCAGAATATACGACTAACATAACCATTAGAAAATGAATAGGATAATCGTTCATATACTCAACATAAGAGGAATCTTACGGAGTATGAAAATACTCAACTAGATTAATTACAAGAGAACCCATAATTAATCTAATTGGAATACACAACCAAACTAATTACAAAAGTAATCAATTTAATTGTCATTTGTTTTGGTCGACATAAAAAGACTTATGGAGCAATAAATAAATAACCAAACAATTAAGATGATTAATTTAGTTCAAGAATGCTCAACATAAAGTACCTTACGGAACAACCAACAAAGCTAATCAAAAATTAATCAACTTGGTTGTATCGTGCTCAACATAAGACACATTACGGAGCCTCACAGTATTACATAAAATATGGATCAGTGAAGATCAATAATGTGGAATACACGAGGATTCATTCTATCTTCCATCACTTTTTGCATAACGATTTTTAATAGACATAATCCTTGAACACAAAATATTTTAACCTATCTTCCATCACAGAATTGACAATATAGGCTTAACTTTTGTATATGTCAAAAGTTTATTCATCCTTAAATCAATACATGAATACCGATCATGAACGACTTTACTTTTAACAAAATATGGGACAACATAGTTCACGGACGTAAACACCAATATCCCATAACAAATTGCAATATAAAAAATCATAAAGATTAAATACTGCAAACCATCATCCTCCAAATATTTTTAGAATTCTTAAACCATAAACCTAAAAAAAAAACAAGAAGATGAAAATAATAGCTATGTGTAGTCACAGTCATTGTTATTCAAGCACTAGTTATTCTTCCAACTAAACCAAAAACAAGACATACTAGGAAACAAATAAAACAAGCTAAAGGAAAACAGACTCCAATGCTATTCTGAACACGAATTAAGATCATATGGACGGTTCAGAATCCTCATGAGACAACTGGTCTTTGAGCTTGTGATTGACATCATCCATTGCATCACCGGAGAGGTGATTCTCTTTACGAAAATCATTGATGTAATATTTTATGAGACCAAGGTCAAGGGTAACCTTTTCTAACTCAGTTTTCAGCGCATCAACACTTTTCAGAGTAGCAATGAGATGTTGTTTTGTTTCCCCAAAGTACTTAAGAAAGTCATGAACAACTTCAGCAGAAATCATATCATCCTTTTCAGCATCCTCATGAACATAGGAAAAATAACATGAAGCATTAGGATGATATTCATCTATAAGGGTTCTTTTCTTCTTGGACTCAACAACCCCTTTATCAAGTAATCCTCTTGCAAAACCACCATAGCAAGATGAAGAAGAAGACATTCTTAACAACCCAGAAACCAACCTAGAGTATGTGTACGTGACTTTTGCAACTCAATAGGATGACATTTGAGGGTATCTTAGGGAAGGGATTCTAGGGTTTTCTTAAAAAGTTGACTCGTCTCAGAACACGGATATCCGTTCGAGTAAAACCTGACCCCCAAAAATAAATCCCAAAAGGGATTTTTGCAACAAAAGACTCGAAAATCAAGAAAGAAATTTTGAGCAAAGTTGTAGCATAAAAAAGGTTCAAAAGACGACTTCCTAACGAAAATGAGAAGACACTTTAGACACAAACAATACTTTGGGCACAGTAAGTTTGCAATTAAAAAGCTTAGCTATGGACGATAAGAAGATAGATCAACTTAACAGATGCAAATGCCAAAAGTATACCTGAAAATTAACACATCTTACTCAACAGGGTTTTTATGAGTAAGCTCTTCAACCCTAGTGATTAATTAGCACAAGTATGAGCCACAAGCTCATCAAGAGATTTGTGTTTATGGTCAAGTCTCTTTTTCCTCCTGAATCTAGAGAAGAACTCCTTTTTATGTGAGAAATTATCATAAAACTTACTGTCATCAAAATACGAGACATAGTTTGAGTTCTTACTAGAATATTTCTAGTTTGAGGAGGAAGACAACCTGTTGACAAATTCTTTATACCCTTCAATTATCTTTTTCGGATTATCTCTCATTTCATCAATTTTTCTTCTTTCTTCTGAACTTCCTTTCTCAGCAGGAGCAACGTTGTTTCCAGAGACCACGACATGATCTTCTTTTAGACGATGTTTATTAAGACGTCTTTTTTGTTCTTGAGGAACTCATTGAACAGACTTTCCTGGTAACATACACAGGGTAGGTACGAAAACCGATTGGTTTAGTCATACGAATGTCAGTTACACCTTTAAAAATTAAATCTAAGGTGTGTTGAAGTTCAACCAAAGAGTTTTTCTTCAACCTAGAGGTTCCCTTTCGTTTAACAGAACTCTTTGTCTCACAGACAAGACATACTTTCTGATCATCAGAATGATTAGATAGTACAGTCTTAATATCATCGTTAGAAGTGCAACATCCTTGAGTGACAGTGACTTCAGGAACATCCGTTTTACTAGAAGGGACTTTCATTTTTACTTTTGAGCATGAAACATCTTTAGTTGTGTCAGAAGTACTTGGAATATTAGATTGATTTGAGCATCCTTGAATAGAGATCTTACTCAGGCGATGTTCAATTTCCAAGGCATCTTTTATAAGGCTAGCTTCAAGAGACGTACACGAAGAATGAACTTCAGTATTACCTTTGGATTTGCAATCTATTATTACACCAAGTAGAACATTGACATGGTGCTTCAACTGATTGAATCCATCAGCTTGGATTCTAACAAAATTTAGAATCAATTCACTCTCTTCAGCCAAATCCCGTTCATTAATGGAGAGGTTCACATTTGAAGGGTAATTGGAAGTACACATGTCAGCATTAGTCTGTATCGTCAGTACAAAAGGTTCATATATATTCGAGATTGTATAACCCTTCTCTTTAGTATAATTAGACGAGATAGAACTATTATTTCTGGTAAAACGTTTATCAGAGATAGTACTCTTGTCCATAGAGTCAGATCGCTACAAACACATACTTTTGAGGTTTTGAACGTGTTTGCCTGCTCTGATACCAATTGAAAAAGCGGGGGTCTAACAACACCACCAAATATTTTGTTTAACAATCTGTATGGATAAACTTGAATATACTTTTAAGAGAATCAACAAGACTCAATCAATTAAAAATACATCAACGAGTTTATATCTCTCTCTCTTGATTTGATTTCCTCAAACAGAAACTGCGAGTACTAATCAAATTCAAGGAATAACTTGGATGGTACCAAAGACCAATATCCAAGGATCAATCAATGACAATCAACAACCAAAGGTTAGATTACTCTAATTGACGATCTAACGCACAACCTGTATTATTAAAATTATAAAGATAAAACAATATAATGTGGAAATAGAAATAACACAGACACCAGAAATTTTGTTAACGAGGAAACCGCAAATGCAGAAAAACCCCGGGACCTAGTCTAGATTGAACACACATTGTATTAAGACGCTACAGACAATAGCCTACTCCAAGCTAACTTCGGACTGGACTGTAGTTGAACCCCAGTCAGTCTCCCACTGATCCAAGGTACAGTTGTACTCCCTACGCCTCTGATCCCAGCAGGATACTGCGCACTTGATTCCCTTAGCTGATCTCACCCACAACTAAGAGTTGCTACGACCCAAAATCGCAGGCTTTGGCAATAAACAAATACGCCTCCCACAGACAAGTCTATCAAAGGATCAATCTGACTCCCACAGAAAAACCCTAAAGTTTTTGTTCCGTCTTGATAATAATCAAGGTGAACATGAACCAATTGATAATCCGGTCTTATATTCCCGAAGAACAGCCTAGATAAATCAATCACCTCACAACAATCTTAATCGTACGGTATCGAAACAAGATGTTTCGGAATCACAAACAATGAGACGAAGATGTTTGTGATTACTTTTTATATCTTTCCTCTCGGAGATATTAATCTCAATCCAGTCAATCTAACTGTACTCGTACGATAGAAGATGCAAGATCAGATCACACAACTACGATTAAAGTAGTATCGATCTGGCTTCACAATCCCAATGAAGTCTTTAAGTCGTTAACCTGGTTTTAGAAGAAGAAAACCAAATCTTAAAGGAGAAACGACTCTAGCACGCAAACTAGTATCACACGTGAAGTGTGGGGATTAATTTTGCAGAGTTGCTAGATGTCCCCTTATATAGTCTTTCAAATCAGGGTTTCTCCTTGGTCACAAAGCACACAATATCCACTGTTAGATGAAAACCTGATTTAGATTCAAGCTAATGTTTCTCAACCATTAGATCGAAAACTTATCTTGTTATACACAAATGAAATGCACGCTTCTAGGTTTGTTAACCGTACCCAAACGTGTACATTGTTGGTTCAACAATAGTTAACCAAAAGGTTATCCATATGAGCATTTTATACCAACCATATTCTTCTTCACCATAACTAGTTCAACTGACTCAAATGAACTAGTTAGAGAGTTGTTCAATTTCAAGGAAATCTTATGTACAACACAAGAAACAATTGAAGAAAAGATGATTTGATTCACTCGAATCGGTTCATGAACGTTATATCCACGGTTTGAAAATTGCATTCATTAGTCTTTATAAGTTTAAGTTCAGAAATCATCTTCAGATATATAACCTTCTTAAGTTCGCACACTAGGTTCGCAGACTTAAGAAACCGAGCAGAGTTTACAAACTCCAGCAGAAAATCTCGGCAAAGACTTTCTGCCGGTTCGCGGACTGGTACTCACGCAACTAGTTTGTCAACTCCAGCAGAATTTCTCGAGATGAGAAGTTCGGCAGTTCGCGGACTTGGCAACAAGCTATTCTTCCGGTTTCTCTTGATCAATAAAGTTTGCAAACTTTGGTTCAAGGGATAGGACTTATGCACATATGTGTTTCCACAACAATACTTATGTCTTATGTAATCTAAACTCTCATTCCAACCATTGAAACATTCTTAGAGGACGTTGTACAGTTGTTACACCATTTCTCGTCAAAGAAATTTTCAAAGTGATTGAAACATATCATGACTTTCTTCACTAGGTAAAGATAAACATGGTCGAAGTGAAACGCTTAGCAACACATATTTCGAAATATAGATAGGCGAGGTATACTCGGCTCGAAATACCAAATGTGTATAATCTAAGTCTATATATAGCATACGACTTTTTGTCTCAAGAAGTATGAGATAGAGTAGATAGACTTTTGAGTGACAGATAAGTTCAAGTCTTCACATACCTTTTTGCTGAGAAGTTCCACTGGTTCCTTGAGTAGTTCTTCTTCTTGTATGATGAATCGCCATGAAGTTATTGAGTTCAAATACACTTTATATCCTAGTCCGAGACTTAGCTATAGTAGACTAGAAATCAAGACTTATAGTTTTGATCACTAACATTGACAAACATGCTTGAGATAGCAACGCATGCGAGTTCGACCGAGCAATGCTCTAACAAAAGATGCCCGTCGAAACTTCGATCTAGTTTGAGTTAATGTTATATCAGAAGAGAAGATTCTCAAGCATAAACAAACTAGGTGCAATCAAAGTTCAACAACTGTTAGTCAATCAAATCAATCGAAAACTAATAATAAACCGCAATTATCTAGTTTCCCACCAACGGTACTAATAGAGCTTCTCAATCCCAAAGAAGTCTTTAAACTGAGCGGTCGTAAGAGATTTCTCCTAATTTGGGTACTCTCCTCTTCGTTAGGCGGCTCCACCAGTAACAACACAACTGAGGTAGTTTTGTTGGATCCGGGGATTAGTTTGCTAGAAATGCAAACTTCAATATTTATAGACAAGGAAGTTTGGACACCAAGGAATTTCCAAAACCGAATATTCTCAAAGATATGCAATAAACACAGAATCGGTTTTCATAACTTCTGGAAATGCTCTGTCCAAATATTGACTGAAATCTCAGTAGAAAATTCTATAATCAGTAAATGCACATTACTAATTATTATTTTCTAAAGATATGCATTTAATTGCTGGAAATTAAATAGCATATAAAAACCAAGAAACCTTAGTTAAAAGATTCTCAATTTATTTTGATCCTGAGATTCTCCTTATCTATTAAGAAATATCTTTGAACAATTTAATGATAAGAGTTACAACATGTGTTCAAAGTATGACGACATCCTTTCTTTGTAAGTCCTTTTTCATACTTACAATCTTGGAAACGATTTGCATCTGAATTCCAAGAACTATGTGATTGATTATCCTATCAAATCACCAAACATGGGTTTCACGGTTCTACCAAAACAAGTTCGGTTCTACCTCCATGTGAGTACTGTGCATAGTGACACTAGTTACCAAAATTTGGTTGAATAGGTACTAGGATCGGTTCCCCCACATACTTATGGTAACTACATGTAATTTGGTCACATGTTCATAGGATCGGTTCCCCCATCTTCTAAGAACTTGTTGCACATGTTCATAGGATCGGTTCCCTTCACACTAAAAACCTGTTGCACCTCTTACAAGGATCGATTCCCTTCTTGAAAATTTACTGCACCTATCACTAGGATCGGTTCTCCTTTCACTAGATAAAAGTTGCTATTTACAAGGCATCGATCATACCATCTTGAGTGATTACTTAAGATCAGTTCTACTAATAAAAGTTATACCAATAACTTAAGTCAGGCGTCTGTGAATAATTTTACCAAGAAAATAAAAAAGTTTATGAGAGGTTATACATATCACACATATTGGTAGTTCAAAATAGATTTGCAATGAATGGCAATACCAATAAGCCTAGCGATTTCCCTTTCGATCCACAAACGAGTTTGTGAACTTACTTACTTTAAACGAATGTAAAACATTGTTTCCTAGGATGAAATCTTCACTCACACCCAAACATAATCACAATAGCATTTATACGATCATGTTAATGTATTATATACAAAGTTTAATGGTTAAGCAATAAACCTCGTATTGTATTCCTTGATACTATGTCTATCTATAGTTTCATACACAGCTTCGCAGTTTCGTTTTCAATATGCACGACTTGAAAGATACGTTATGGAATGAAACAGTTCAAGTAAAATATTACTAACCTCAAGAGGAAGGATGATTGTTGTCGTTGTAGCTCCATACTTCTTCGCAATCTTCAAGTCTTCACGTAATACTTGTAAGTCTCATATCCTAATACTTTCAAGCTAACCTATACGAAGTTGACTCTAGTATATAATCAAGAGACTATTTAAATGAGTTTTGATTCATTAAAATATGACAACCAAACTTGACATACCAACGCTTGGTGGGTTCAACCGAGAAATGATCTAACAGTTCTTTCTTGGGTTTAGCTAATTATTATCGGTGCTTCATAGTTGGATATTCAAAGAAAGTAACCCCATTGACATATTTTTTGAGAAAAGACAAATCATGGGCATGGACTGACAAGTGTCGGCGTTCATTCGATGCATTGAAGGAAGTGGTCTCGTCAGAACCAATTATTCGCTTCCTAGCTTTGATATACCATTTGAAGTGCACATTGATGCTTTAGATAGGGCTCTAGGGGGAGTCTTGGTGCAAGATGGCCATCCAGTGGCTTACGAGAGTCGTAAGATTAACGATGCTGAAGAGAGATACAATGTGCATGAGAAAGAGATGTTGGAAGTGATACATTGCCTAAGAAAGTGACGCCATTATTTGTTGGGAACTTATTTCATCATAAGGAAAGATAATGTGGTCATTACGTTCTTTTCCAGCTGAAGAAATTATCGCCAAAACAAGCAAGTTGGCTTGACTTTTTGAGCGAGTTCGACTACAAGTTCGAGCATAAGCCAGGAAGACTTAATTCTGTGCCAGATGCATTGAGCAGAAAGTTGGTGGCATAATATTTTGCAACACTGACCACGATTGAGGCAGTGTTGCCTCGAATCAAAGAAGATACGAAGAATGATCAGGCATGTGTGCGCCTGACTAAGCGGATGAGTGATGGGATCGTTTGTCGATGTTGTATAGATGATGGGGTCATTAACGCCAAAGGAGGAAGAATTTATGTACCTAATTCAGGTGGACTGAGAAGGTAACTCTTGCGAGAGACGCATGATTCCATTTGGGCTGGTCATCCAGGCATGGAACGAACACATCCTTTGATAGCTCGTTCCTATTACTGGCCTAAAATGGAAGAATATGTTGAGTTGTATGTGAAGACATGCTTAGTGTGTCAATTGGATAATACGAAAAGGAGAAGCGTAGCAGGATTGATACAACCTTTGCCAATTTCAGACAAGCCATGGCAGTGCTTGTCGATGGACTTCATTAACGGGTTTCCGAAGGTGCAAGGCTTTAGCTCAATAATGGTCATCGTTGATCGCTTTTCGAAGTATGCTACATTCATTCCATGTCCCCATTCTTGTAATGCAGACGTTGAAGCGGATTTGTTCTTCAAGAATGTAGTGATGTATTGGGGACTTCCTCGAGATATTGTGAGTGACAGAGACTCACGATTTACAGGCAGGTTTTGGACCGCCTTGTTTGGAATGCTTGGTTCCGAACTAAATTTTTCTACTAGAAATCACCCACAAACCGATGGTCAGAAGGAGCGGATAAACGCATTGCTAGAAGAGTATTTGCGTCATTATGTGACTGCAAGTCAGGGAAATTGGGTGGTGTTGATGGATACATCCCAATTTTGTTACAATTTGCACAAGAGTTCAGCAACGGAGCTGAGTCCTTTTGAGTTAGCGACAGACCAGCAACCATTAACCCCTCACGAGGTGCCAAAGGCTAAGAAGCAAGGTTCCTGTCCAGCAGCTTATCGTTATGCAAGGTCAAAAACGGAGATGACTGAGCGAGTGCGCGATATTTTATCCAAGGCGTAGAGACGAATGAAGAAGTATGCTGATTTGCATCGCAGAGATGTAGAATTTGAGGTGGGAGACATGGTACTGTTAAAGCTAACGCCCCAGATCTGGAAGAATATTTCTAGCAAGACAGTGCATAGAGGCCTAATTCTAAGATATGATGGTCCCTTTGAAGTGATAAAAAGAGTTGGTAAAGTGACTTACAGACTTGAGTTGTCGGAAAGGTTGAAATTACACCCCACTTTTCATGTCAGCTTCTTAAAGAAGTATCCTGATTTGCTGGATACTTCGACACAACAAGCGAAACGTGCACCAGTAGTAATCAGATCAAAATTCGACAAGCAAGTTGAGGATATACTTGATGATGGAGTTGAGGGGCAAAGAAAGAATAATAAGAGAACTTATTTTCTGATTAAGTGGAAAGGGTTTCCAGATTCCGAAGCTTCTTGGGAGAAGGATACTACATTGTGGCAATTTGAAGAACAAATTCAAGCTTACCTACAACAAAAGGAATTGACGAGGGCATCGAGTTCAGCTGGTGGGGGAGGTCTATGACATGGCTGTCAAATGGCCAAGTGAAAATGCGCAACTTTAATGCATTATCAGTGGCTTGGCCTAAGTCAGATATGCGGAGTGCATGTCTGAGTTGCAGCTAGAAAGTGGCATGTGCTAAATAGGGTTTGAGCATGAAAAAAGAAGCGAGATTAGCATCACGAGATTCCAAATGAGTTTGGCATGTAACCTGTATGCATGAGGCGTGCAGGCATGCAAGAAAGACTTGCATTAGCACACTTGCATCATTAGGAGAATGATGTTTCGCAATGATTGCGTTACTCTGGCTGCAGACGCAATCATTATGCAACAAGGCTGGATGACATGTGTCGGGCACATAGCCTTGACGGTTTCGAGTTGGTTACACAGAAGTTGAGTTTCTTTATTCATAAGTCTATGACTTGTTTGTTTAGCTTTAGAGTGTGTTGGCATCAGTTGGCACGGTTGGCTAACTACCTGGCATAAAGTAAATCCGTAACTGCCTGACAGTTACTTGTACATAGATTTTGTAAGGCTATATAAGCATGATCTTGTGAAGGGATTGAGTAATCCGGAACAAGAAGAGTGTGTAACCCTAAGTGTGCAATAAATAAAAGGTTACGGCCTAGTTTAAAGCTAAGTTCTGTTGGTGCATTTGTCCCTTGTTTTGGCTTATGTTTATGCATCAAGCACAATGTCTGTATTTGGTTGAAAGCTTGGAATATTTGTGAACAGAACCTCTATTTAGTATGGGATGAATAGAGAATTAGTCAAGAAGTTGAAGTATTGGCTAAGTGCGAGTTGGCTGAAATTGCGCTATGGAGCATAGTTGCCATTGTCAGAGTTGGTTTTGCATTTGTGAATTGCGAACCTGTGACACCTAGCCACTAGCGGGACGTTTTGGTTGATGGTTGTCGAGGCTGCAACTTTGAAATCAGCGTCAGCATTCCTAGCCACGACTACAGCTATAGACTTATGGTCTTTAACTGCACGATCGAAGTTTAATTCTATGGTACCAGCTGGAGGACATAACCAATAAGCACTTGGATTTTATCTCGATTTGATAAATAATTAAGAATTTTTTAGGGTAGGATACTTTATTTAGGAGAAACTCAAAATTGAGAACAAGCTACTTAACTTACAAACTAAGTTTACTTGGAGATTAAGATTGTGTATACTATAAATAGGGGTCCTTGCTAGTGTTTGTAAATCATTTCTGAGAGTCCTTCTAAAGAGTGGAAAGTTAAGGTTTTTGGTCTCTTTTTGAGTTTCTTGTTCTCAGGGTAAGGGTGAGAGTCGCATGAGAAGGTAAAAGTTTTCTTTGTAATCAACTTTATGGTTAACTAAATAAATCGTGTTCTTGTTTGTGGTTTTTATCCAGTTTGGGATTTTCCCATCCTACCTTATGTGGTTGTTTATTATTTATTATTATTCTCGTGGCACACTTTCTTCTTCGTGTATTCCAAAGATCTAAGTATTATGGTGAAAATCTCAACAATTGGCATCAGAGCCAGATTTAAGGGAAAACAAGATAACGACAAAAGTTTACATGGATTCTATCACTTTGACGGCTTTAACTATGATTTATGGCAAATCCAAGTTAAAGATTCTCCGTTATAATCGGGGTTAATCAAGGCATTGAAAGGTAAGGAAGAAAGCGTTGAAAGTGACGACTGAGGGTGATGTGAAGTTAAGAGCTACAAGCCAGATATGACTATTGTTAGCCAAAAATATTTTGGATAATTTTTCAAAAATTACCACGGCAAAGGAGCTGTAGAGTACACTTGAAAGTGTGTATATGACCAACACTCGTTCGAAAAGATTGTACTTGAAGGAGCAATTTCACATATTGAAGATGGATAAAGGTACGTCTATTGCGGATCATCTTAGCGTTTTAAGTTCAATTCTATCCAAAATTGAGGCGTTTGAAGTAACACAAGATGATGAGGATAATGCACTTCGTCTCATCTTGTCTCTTCCGCCACTTTACAAACACATGGTAACATAATTATAGCACGGAAAATGTTCTTTGAGTCTTGAGACGGTTACGAATTTTCAACTGAAAGTTAACAAGCGGATTTATAAAGGGCGTCCTTCGTTTGACACGTTTTTAAATCACATCTATCTCCGTACGGAAAAATCCGTACGTAAAACACGAGTTTATCAATAACGTTTGTAGTGGAACGCATGTAATGATGTCGTGTGATTTTTTTATACGCGGCTTTAAATCCCGTTTCAGTTGGCTAATCACTACACCACCGCATGCCTGAAACCAAATTTCCAAATAAAAATAGAACGCGCAATTGGGGATATAGGAAAAAGACAAAAACAGGATTTAATTAGTAAATCAAGGTCACTTCCTATCCGGGTAATTTATATAATTCATAATCTACCCTAACTAATCATGTTTTTTGGTTAAATATAATTAGTTAAGTTAATAGATTAGTTTGATAATCATTAGAATAAATCATTATCATTGAATTTGTTGATGCAACAACATTAAATCAAGATATTTATGATCATGAAAGCTTGGGTGAAGAACCAACCCAGGAAAGTAAACAAGCTGAACATACAAGTGCTCCAATTACTCATGTATAGGTATTAATGTATTTAAATTTGATTTTTTTTTCATTAAATTCTCCATTGTTACGCTGAAAAACTCAGTGTCGGCATGGTAAAAATATGAATACCATGCCGGCAGGGACCAAATCGGCATGGTATTCATACTTTCATCATGCCGATACACAATATCCTCCAATTTTGAAATTATAAGTACACTGCCGGCACAGAAAGTTCATTATCGAGCATGCCGATAGTAGTGCCGGCAAAGTACACCGTAACTTGCTATTTCACACAGGTTTTTTGTATGTTTTTGTCCTCAATCGGCACGGTACATTTGGGAATCGACCATGCCGGCACAAACTAGTTTTGGGACAGACTAACTGAACTATGTTGGTCCCGGCATGGTATTCATCCTAACAGCCATGCCGACACAAGATATCGACATGGTATTCATTCTAAAAGCCATGCCGGCACAAGATATCGGCATGGTATCCATCTTAAAAGCAATGACGGCACAAGATATCGGCATGGTATTCAAACGAAAAACAATGCCCGCACAAGACTTCGGTAGGGTATCCATCATGAACACAATGTCGGGAGTGGATTGAAAATTTTCAGTTTATAATTCTAACCCAAACGAAGTTTTAAAACTATAACAATACTTTAAATAACATTGGGTATCACGTAATATCCCTTAATTACCCGTTCTAAAAAAGCCAAATATGGCTTAGCAATTTGGCAACTCATGACTGCATTTACTCTAAGTGTGTTGTTTGATATTCATGACCCAAATGGAAGTAATAAAAAATCAATATGTCTAACAAACTGGGACACGCAGACACACCCAAGCATGACGCACATCCATCCACCAAAAAGAAAACAGAAATTGTCATAATGCATCTTGTAGATGACAATGATTGAAACTTTTTTTATTTGAAGCCCTGTCGACATTCACTGTCATTAGTAAATTGCATCTATGGTAAAACACGGTTTGTTTTGGTGTGGAAAGTATTTCCAAACAGTTTCTCATGCAATGTTCTTAGACTGAATTCTCTACTTCGGCAGTAGTCACCACTGCAGAGTTTACTGGCTGTTCAACTAATGACTGGTTGTTCTAACTTTGTTTATCCTAGTAAATAGAGTGACCGTGCCTTTGCAACTTTCATTTTGCTCGATGCTCGCGGTCTGACGTGGATGTTAAATTATCCACCATCCAAATACTCCAAAAAAAAATTAGCCAAATGTCATGACCCGAGGGTGGTTACAAATTTCCGAGTTGCATAAAGATGCCATTACCGAATACTATATCAATCTTAATCTTACACTTCAGTAACACCTTTACAGTTCACTTTCCCTTTCCATTTCTTCTCCCTCCAATTTTCTACTGTCACACCAAAACCAGCACACAAATAATTCAAAACCTCTCATTCCTCAGAGCAAAACCCTAAATTACACACCCAGAAAATGGTACACTCAGCTTATGATTCATTTCAACTCTTATCAAATTGCCCAAACAAAATCATTTCAGCCTCAATTTACAACTCTAAACTTCTATTAGGTTGTAATGATTACTCACTCAAAATCTACTCACCAGAATCACCATCACCAACATCATCATCATCTGATTCACTGGGTAATTTGAAGCGAGAACCGTATGTGATTGAAAAAACTTTAAAAGGGTTTTGGAAAAAACCTTTGATTTCAATGGAAATGTCTGAATCAAGAAATATATTGATTTCGTTGTCGGAATCGATTACTGTACATCGGTTGCCGAACCTGGAGGTGGTGATTGGTGTTTTGGGGAAGGCCAAAGGCGCGTCGGTGTTTGCTTGGGATGATCAGAAAGGGTTTCTTTGCTTTGGACGGCAGAAAAGAGTTTGCATTTTCAGACTTGAGGGTAATTTCGGTACTTTTGATTTATTCTTTTTACTGCTGTTTTTAGTTGCACTTGGTTGTTGGCATAGAATGGCTTATGGTTAGTAGGAGTGCCAATTTGTTAGCATTAGTAGAAACTTGCACTGACATACTTTTCGAATGACAAGCTACAAAGCAACCGGCTCGCTTAGGAGCATGAATCACTTATGCTGCAGACAACTAGTATCTGCCACAACTCAACAAGACTAACCTCATTTCGGTTTTTGTTTAGCACAGTGGCACTTCTTGTGTATAATATGCAATTGCTTCAGATAAGAGTGAAAATGCAAGAATTTTGTTATCAGAACAATCCGAGAATTCAATGCTTATAGAATAATATACGCGAACGGTGAGTTTTCATCGAAACACTATGCTGGGAACATATAGCCAAGCATGAGATCCATCTTGTTTCCAGTAAAAACTTATTCCTCATACTCCTCATTGAACTTATTATGCCGGTATTTGATAAGCTCTAGCTCTTGCTTGTTATTTGGCAACAGCTAAAGAGTAGATCTGTGAACTTTTTTTCCATATGTTACCTTTTTCATCCAGCAATGGCATAGTACTTATGTTTTTTGGTTAGGTGGACAAAACTTCGTGGAGGTGAAGGATTTTGGGGTTCCTGATGTTGTGAAGTCAATGGCATGGTCTGGTGATAATATATGTTTGGGGATTAGACGGGAATATGTGATACTAAATAGCACAACTGGGGCTTTGACTGAAGTGTTTCAGTCTGGGAGGATTGCCCCTCCTTTAGTAGTTTCTCTTCCCTCTGGTGAGCTGCTTTTAGGAAAGGTATTTTTCTTTGAGCTTTACCAGTTGAGATATCTCTTTGACCCAGTTAGCTCCTTGAAAACATTAATGTTCTAAGAGGGGAAGTTGTCGCTGAGTGAGTCTTGTTGTATGTGTAATACATTGGAAGAAGATAACTGATAATATAGGCAAGTGATATGGCATTAAAAGAAAACACGTGACTGTTTTGAATGAGTGAGCTTAGATACATCGCTTTTCTGAAGTACAGGATTCATAACATCAGTTTAGTACTTACACGTGTTTTACCCATTTGGGAAAGATAAGTACAATCATTTATGCTAGTATTCCTAATGTTCAATGTATGTTTATTTTTTAGGATAACATTGGAGTATTTGTTGATCAAAATGGGAAGCTTCTTCAAGATGGTCGCATTTCTTGGTCTGAAGCTCCTGTATCTGTTGTCATCCACATGCAATACGCAATAGCTCGTTTAACAAGACATATTGAGGTGCTCTATCTATTTGTTCATGCACCTTTTGTTTGTTACTAATGAGGTCATACCCATGCCTGATATTTTCGCTAATTTCCCCAATGCTTTCATTTGTAGATAAGATCACTTCGAGTTCCATATCCGTTAGTGCAGACAGTTGTTCTTCGTGACACTCATCTGCTTAAAAGTAATAACAATATACTTGCTGTATTGGACAATTCTGTTTATGGACTGCTACCCATATCTCTTGGTGCTCAGGTATTATCCACTACCATTTATAAATTTTCCCGAAACTATGAGTTCTTCCTTGACCTATCATGGTCGATGGGTTTTTTCTTTTTGTTATTATTTCACCATTTATGTAAAGTTCACCAGACTGTCCAAAATATCGACGTGTTATTTGATCTGTCTAGTTCTGCCCTTCCTAGATTTCATTTAATTTTTGCTGCTCTCTCGTGATTGTAATGATGGTAGTCTTCTTAAATGATAAACCCAGATAGAACTGAATTGCATTTAACTGGACTTTCTCTTAAACACTGCATTCTTCATTACTTCGCCATACATTTTGGTTTGTGGCGTTTTCTGTGAGTTGTCTATATCGTCCTTACATCTATGTTTTCATCTTTTTGTACTGCTAATACTCTTTGTTTGTCATTCTTACCTTCCTAAATGCAGATTGTTCAACTGACAGCATCTAGTAATTTTGAGGAGGCTTTGGCTCTATGCAAGCTGCTCCCACCGGAAAATATTAAGCTTCGACTAGCAAAGGAAGATTCTATTCGCATTCGGTGATTATTTTGATCCTTAAAAGTGATATCATCCACCAATTAGTCCAAACATTCTTCAGGGGTTTCCTAATGCACTTATATTCAATATTTCCTTCTAACTTCACTTGTGTTGATATTTGCCAGATATGGGCACTACTTGTTCGATAATGAGAGCTATGATGAAGCCATGGATCAGTTTTTGGCATCCTCAGTGGATATCACCTATGTGCTTGCGTTGTATCCATCAATAGTTCTTCCAAAGACACTCTCTATCAGTAACCCTCAGATAGCAGTTGACTTGGAAGAAGATGCTCCTAATCGCTTTTCAGGTTTGTCAGATGCATCACAGGAGATGGACTCACCATCATCCCTATCGCACATGGAATCTGATAAAAGAATGACGGTCAAATCCCCAAACTTGGGCTATAATGTTCTCATGGCTCTGGTTAAGTTTTTGCATAATAAAAGGTATGGAATAGTTGAGAAGGCAACCCTTGAAGTAACAGAGGAAGTTGTCTCCGATGCTATTGAGTATGGCAATAGATCACAGCGTTCTAGTAGAGCAAAGAATTCGAGCAAGGTATAAATCCCAGCATCTTATCATTAAATTATGCATCTTTTGTTCCTTTTTTGACTAATGACTTGAAAGATTTACCAGCATGCATGAGGAAAAGGCGAATAAAAACCTAAAGGAACTTTCATAAAGTGTCAAGCCTGTGTGACAAATCTACAGGACTGTCAAGAGTGTGTTATACTAACATGTGCTATATGCTTTATTCTCAGACTCGTCATCAATTCCAAGCCAGCTTAGGTGCTAGGGAAATGGCAACTATACTGGATACTGCACTTCTCCAAGTTATGGTTCTCACAACGCAGTCTTCAGCCTTACTAGATCTTCTAAAAGGCCTTAATTACTGTGATGTGAAAATATGTGAAGAGTTCCTGCAGCAAAGGAAATACCATTCGGAACTGTTAGAACTTTACAAGTCCCATGATATGCATCACGAGGCTCTTAAGCTTCTAAGTCAATTGGTTGAAGAACCAGATCAAGCAGAACCAACATCTGAGCTCTCTGAAAAGTTTAAGCCTGAAATGATTATTGAATATCTGAAGGTATGCTCATTCATCTCACTATATTCATTGTCCTCAACACCTTGATTGTCAATTTCTTTGAAAGTGAAGGACGACGAACTTCACGAATGTAACATTTTCTGAATCAATTATCTTTCTCGCAGCCTCTTTGTTCAACTGATCCAATTCTCGTTTTGGAGTACTCAATGCGTGTTCTAGAAAGTTGCCCAACACAAACAATCGAGCTCTTATCTTCTGGAAATATCCAGGCTGAGTTGGTGAATTCATATTTGAAGCAGCATGCACCAAATATGCAGGGTAGATATTTGGAGCTTTTAATCTCAGTGAACGAAAGTGAGATCTCTTCAGATTTGCGGAATGAACTGGTGATTACTCCCTTCTTTCAACTAATCTAAGGAACGGGTCAAGACTTCGTTCGGTTTTCTGTACAACACCTATTTTCTGCTTGTAGCCTCCCATCTAAAGGACCAATAAGTAACATGGCATAGAAGAGTGCTGGTTTTGCATAAACAGATGACAATAGAACTAGACACAAGCGGAGTCCACCAGAAACATGACATAGTAGAGTAACCAATGGTCTTTGTATAGAAGGACCATAATTGCAAAACCGGTCCTTAAAGAAACATGATTAGAAAGATTAGCTAACAGTTCTGTTGCTTATTCTTGCATATTATCTGAGGGCGTGTTCTGATTTTTCCATTCTGTGAACTAATAAGAGTTAGTATGGCAGGTCCAACTCTATCTCTCAGAAGTACTTAACTGGTACTCAGACCTAATGACTCAGAAGAAATGGGATGAGAAAACTTATTCCCCTATACGAAAAAAGCTACTAGCTGCTTTAGAAAAAATCTCTGGATTTACCTCTGAAACTGTGTTAAAGCGCCTTCCTCCAGACGGTTTATATGAGGAACGTGCAATTTTGCTAGGGATGATGAATCAGCACCGGCTTGCATTGTCTATTTATGTTCACAAGGTAATTTTTTTATTCGAACACAAGACAATTAGCTTTTTTTCTTTATATGTCACCAAACTTCTTATCTTTGCAACAGTTACTCCACTCGATGGAATTTTATGTTAGTTGCAGTCTTTCTGATTCTTACAATCTAATGCACTTGTGCAAATATTTGAATATATAATCAAATCTGCAAAAAGCTTAAGTACACAAATAGGGCTTCTCATTCTTTATGCCGGGTGCATGAAATTAATATCCACTCATGGTGATAAATTTTGCAGCTTCATGTTCCTGAGCTGGCACTGGCTTACTGCGACCGTGTTTACGAAGCTTCACAGAGCCAACGTGCTTCTAAAATGTCGAGTAACATCTATCTGACACTTCTGCAAATATATCTAAATCCTGTAAGAACGACAAAGGAGTTCGAGAATAGCATCATGAATGTAGATTTACCTCAGAGTACTGGGGTCAACCACAAGGTTGGTTCTACAAAAGCTAAAGTTGGTCGTATTGTTAAAAAAATTGCCCAAATTGACAGTGCAGAGGATTTAAGATTCAGTTCCAGCAGCGTCGATAGTGGACGAAGTGATAACGAAGGAGATGAGCCAAACCAAGAAGGTGCTCCAATTATGCTGGATGAAGCCTTAAACCTGTTGGGCCAAAAATGGGATAAAATTAATGGAGCTCAGGCTCTTAAACTCTTACCAAAAGAAACAAAGATACAGGTGAGGAATATAATGTAGAGCAGAATGTTACTCCCTCCGTTTCTGGAAAAGAGATACTTTCACTTTTTCATTTTAGCCTATTTTTAGGCTAAAATGAAAAAGTGAAAGTATCTCTTTTCCAAAAACAGAGGGAGTATTACTTAAGTTCACCAAAGGTACAGGATGATAATTGAACAAAGCATAGTTTAGTTCATAGCATCTTTTCCAGAGAATTACCCCTTTATTGTTGATTTCACTTTATATTTCCTTTGTATGACGTGGATCAATTTATGTGAACAGAACCTGCTTACATTTCTGGAGCCAATTGTGAAGAAATCTAGTGAAAATCGTCGCAACTTTTCAGTGATCAGAAGCTTGAGATACAATGAGGACTTACAGGTAAGTGTATCAGTTATATACGACCAGGGTTAAACAACTCGAGTTTAGTCACTTGAAATTGTACTATCTGGTTTTAAAAATTTTAGACTTTGTTGAGACTCACTAAAAGTAATTCAGGAGCCACTTGATGGTACTGATTATTCACTCAAATCATGCTGATTTCCTCTCCAGTATATAATTCAAGTTTGTTAAATAGGTGAAACAAGAGCTTTACGATCAACGAAAAGCTGTGGTGAAGATTAACAGCGATAGCACATGCTACCTTTGCCACAAGAAAATAGGCGCCAGTGTTTTTGCTGTCTATCCTAATGGGACCACTCTCGTTCACTTTGTTTGCTTTAAAGATTCTCAAAGTATAAAGGCCGTAAGAGGTGGATCTTCTAGAAAGCGAGGATAGTTTGAAGCCATTCAGATGGGTAAGTTAAATGGAAGCTTCTTATCTTATCTTTGCATTTCTTAGTCACAACTGGAAGCAAATAAGTCTTCTCGTCATATGCTTTACAGCAATCCTGAGGCCGTGGTGTTTTTTATTGCTAGGATGCAGTCATGAAAGAGATATAACTGTTTTAGGCAGCAGGAATCCTTGTTACGTCAAGTTTGTTCACTATCATCATTCTTGTCAACCACCTATGCTCTTTGAATCCTAATTCATGGGTTTCGTTATGCCCACCTAACATGGGTCAAGAGAGGGTGCTATTCTAGGATTAGTGTGGAGTTAAATGGTGAAAATAAAACGCTTGTCAGTTGAACTTTGCAGCTAATGATTTTCAGTCCAAGCAACATGGGGCTTTTGGTCTAACACTTGAGACAAACACACACTTTAATGCTCACAATGCTCGCTACTGCATCTTTGTTAAAAAAAAATGGATAGCTCTCGTCATTTTTATAAGTAATTGCACTCATAATAGCATTCTTATACTGTAATTTTCTGTTAATAACTCTGAGCTACTTCTATAACCTGGCAGGTGGGCACAATTGGATTTTTTCAAGCAAAAGCAGTAGCTTAACGAGCTTATGATTTACCAGATCCGTTGGATAAACTGATATTTATTTGAGTGTGTTTTAATTGTTTGTTCCGGCCATTCCGTCTCTTTGCACTTCCTTGTTGTTGTATGTATTATATATTACTACTTTTTCCTCTCAAATTCCGTATGTAAATCAAACAGATAGAAACAGAATCTAGTGTATTATATTGTTTGTTATGTAAAATGAGCTCTTATGATATCTGTGACTTAAAAATTTGTTATCCTTCTAGCGAAGTTCAATCGACCATTATGTGGGAAGTCAAATGGTAAGAGTAAATGAAAATGAGATTGAATCCAACCGTCTGTCGATCATGATGAAGTAGGCGATAATTTTGGCAATATTAATATGAAACAATGTGAACTTTCAGTCTACGGTGATTCATGTCCAGCAAAAACTTGAATTCATGTCAACTTGAATTATGAGCTAAGTCTAATGAATCAAGATTCTCTGGGCCCAATAGTTGGGGACAAAAGAGTCAGAACATATATGTAGGCTTCTCTGAGCCCAATAGTTTGGCAAAGAAGTGAAATTTCTTTACGCCAAGTGGTTGGGTGCGAGAACTTGATAGTTGATACAACTAGACGTTCAAGGAGCTGTTTTATCATGTGAAAACTACAACCACACCCATTTTCCAGATTTTGGACAGTGTGAAACTCATGTCCAGAAAAATTCAGGCGCGCACCCATTTTCTAAGAAAAAATATCTCCCAAACCCATAATTTCTGAAATTATGTTTGGGTCTTTCTTCTTCTTCTTCTCCGATCCATAACTACATAAACCAAAACTCTCTTATACGATCTTCTTTCTCTCTGCTTTTGTCTCAGTTCTTCTTTGTGAAAATCTATTGATTAAAATCAACAAAGCAACGATGGGATTACTTTTATAAAACAAACTATACCCTTCTTCAATTTCTATTCTCGGAGGAAGAAGAAATCTAATACTTGGGTAATTATTTCACTCTTTATTGTTCTCTATATCTTATGGTTTTGCTACTACTATGATTTTGAATGATTTCTGATCTCCCATGTCTCACATGGTTAACACGATCTAGTTCTCCATAATCACTAGTTGATTTTATGAAATGAATTAGGGATACGACACAGAGAGTGTATTTTAGTTGGGGAAAAACTTGATATACTAAGAAATTAGAAAACCATATCTAGTAAAAGGGACTGTTAGTAATTGGTAGTGAGACTGACTGACTGGATATCCAGAAGCCTCTTTGATCTTTTGGTAGATATTCGTAGTTTTTTTTTCTCTTTCGTTTTAGTTGTGCACTGCAACTGTTTGTGAAGTCGTTTAAGAGAAGACAAATGGCATTTGATTTCATCACATAGTCATGGAAGTAGTATATGGAGTTTCACATTTGCAACTTGGTCTTGTTGTTTATGTTGGCTCTTGCACTAAAATATAAGAAATAGATATTTGAACCATTGTTCTGCCTCTTTTTGATCTGTTAACGTACTATGTAATCTACCAAGTTTAGTTCGTTTGTAGTGATTTTATTTTGTTAGTGTTATTATGTTACAATCGACTACGTGATCTATTTTCCGTAGTATGTGGAGTTGGAAACAAGGGAAATGCGGAAGTTGATGGTTGGTTGTTGCAAAGTTTTCATATCTGGAAGTTGACTTGGGAAAGTGCTCGAGTCAGAAAGCTACTAAGCTATGCCAAGTGGTGGCTGTTGTTAACAAGTTTGAAGATGAGGCTTATAATGGGGTTCGACATACAATTGTTTAATTTTACTCCAAATGCAGTCGAGAAATTTGGTGCCTTTTGAAAACCTGTTGTAGCAATGTTTAAAGCTGCATTTCGTCCAGAGTAAAGTTATGGAAATTATACACTTACGTCATGTGGACTTAAAACAATTTTACAATTATTAATGATATTTGTATGTAATTATCTTTGTCACTACCTAATTGATGACAATTATATACCTACGGCATGTGGATAAGAACTAAACTACTTATGAGTTTGAGAAGTTGGTGTTGTTGGTTGGAAAGCTACAAATATGTATTGGTGTTGGTGTTTTTCATAATGGTTGAATAATATGTTATGCAGCTATGAAAACGGTTGCATAACCTGTTATGCATCTACAAATTTTGTTGCATAACTTGTTATGCAATCCCGAAAATAATTGCATAACACGTTATGCATCAACATTTTTGCTAGTATTGAGACCTAAAAAAGAAAAAACAAAGACTGCATAACTTGTCATGTACCTACAATAATATCTGCATAACATGTTATGCCGTCGTGAAAATGGATGCATAACCTGTTATGCATCCGAAAATATGGCTGCATAATGCATTATGCATCGAGAAAATTGTTTCACAATCTTTTATGCATCGAGAAAATAAATGTGTAACCTTATATGCATCCGTAAATATAGATGCATAATGCATTATGCATCAATTTTTGATGTACGCATTAAAATCAACCAAAACAATGGCTACATAACTTGTTATACATGCATAACATTGTTATGCAGATGCATAATGTGTTATGCAGTCGAGAAAATGGTTGCATAATTCGTTATGCGTCTGCAGAATGTGTTGTGCATCTTTTGTGGTGGTTGCATAATGGTTATGTATCAAGTTTTCGAAAACTTTGCCTAAAATGATGATTACCTCCGATTTTTTCATGAAAAACAAAAATTTGATATTCTTGTTTGTACTCGTTGTGTAGATCTCTTAAAAAGATTTCCAACGATATAAAATCATGTATTTACACCATCATCTTCTTTCATGTATTTACACCATCATCTGCAATTAAACCTGCATAACAGGTTATGCATCCGAAAATATGGCTACATAATGCATTATGCATCGAGAAAATAGATGCATAACCTGATATGCATCCGTAAATATGGATGCATACTGCATTATGCATCAATTTTTTATATGTACGGCTAAAATCAACCAAAACAATGGTTACATAACTTGTTATAGATGCATAACTTTGTTATGCAGATACATAACTTGTTATGCAGTCGAAAAAATGGTTGCATAATTCGTTATGCGTCTGCAGAATGTGTTATGCATCGTTTTTGGTGACTGCATAATGGTTAAGTATCAAGTTTTCAAAAAATTTCCCTAAAATGAGGATCACCTCCGATTTTTTTCGTTAAAAACAAAAATTTGATATTCTTTTTTGTACTCGTTGCGTAGCTCTTTTAAAAAGATTTACAACGATATAAAATTTGTAAAATTCTAAGACGCGGATTTTTAGATATGTTATGTCCAAGTTGCGCTGCCAATTATACCCCTGAAAAAGATAGTATGCATAACGAGTTATGCCTGAAAAGATAGTATGCATAACCAGTTATGTATTGATTCATATAATAATTTCATATAATTATGGGTGTCACGGTATACAAAATTAATTGTGGGCCTGAGAACGAGAATATTATTTTTTTTGGGTCTCCCCCTAATTTCCCCTTTTATCATAGGGCTGCACAAGACCCGGTCTGGAACCGAAAAACCGGAACAGAACCGTACCGGAACCGGTGTAGCCGGTACAGGGACTGGGAATAGATTATGAGAAACGGTGTATATCGGGATAGGTACCGGTTCTTACCTTATTCTCGGCCACCCCGGACCCATAGTACCCAGTAAACTCTGACCATAGATTATAAGATTAGTATCTATCATAACCGTCCACTTGACTTGTATATTCTGATGAGAAAATGACCTACACTTTACTCGTTTCTCTTCTGTCTTTTCCATTTCTTTTTTTTTCTTCATCTCCACAGAGAACCAACGTCGACACCACTCACCCGTATCCATTACAACCTCCACCACCAGAACTACCACCATCTTATTCGTTTTGATTTCTTGTTTTACTTTTGTTTTTACTGTTTTTCTTCAAAAGCAAGGAGCAGAAGAAATACTTCTTTTTACTTCTTCTTCATCACCATCTGTAATAAGGTAATGGTTACTTCTTCTTTATTCTTCTATATCTCTTTACTTCGATTTGTTTATCTTTACTTCGATTTTGATTTAGTTATGTTCAATTTTGTTTCAACTTTTTTGGGGTTCTCAGTAAAGCGAACCCCTATATTTATAACTTGGGCTTTTTCAAAAACGGGTATTCTTTAGGTATAATTTTTATTTTTATTTTGCATGATATCCAATCATCTATTATAATTATTTTGAAATCGAAATTTCTAGTTGGAGAATTTCAATTTATTGTTTGACTATTGTGTGGATTTTTTAGGTTTTTGTTTGGATTAAATTGATTGTTGATTTGATTCTGTTTTAGGGTTCCAAGATGTTTTCCTACGAAGTAATTACTAAATATGATGGAAGAGATGCACAAGGCAGATTCAACAACAGATGGTGATAGAAGTAGAAATCCAAAGGATTTTGATAAAGCTGCAGTATCAAGACCATTAGATGAAACACATTTTTATGTTGATCTTGGTTGAATCATTGTACTAGAAAAATATTTTTATGGATTGTTTGATTGTATTGATTATCAAAACTCAGATTTGTTTTGGTGTACTTGGATCCGTTTTTTTAATATATTCTGAGAAGATTTTTATACTAGGTAAAAACCCGGTACCGGTCTTACAGGTACAGGTACAACTCCAGGTACAGGTACCGGTCCTCAAAATGAGGCACCGGTCAACTCCAGGTACAGGTACCGGATTCATAAGAAACACGGACTGTACCGTACCATGTGAAGCTCTTGCATCTTGAATCTTGAATAATAATAAGACTTGGCCTTATTTTAAAAAAAAAAATGTAAATAGGACAACCAAAATTAGGGGTGAGCAAAAAGTCCGGAAGCGCGGATTTCATCTGTATCCGTCCGTAAAATTACGGGTGAAATCCAATACGAAAAATCTATGGGTCGGACACGGTTGGATTTTCCAAATCCGCATTTTTAACGGTTTGGTTGCGGTTGGACTTTTAAATCTGCAGGTTCACCCGCACCATCTTGCTCTAGTTATAAAACGATAAAGAACCAATTTTATTAGAATAATCTGCTCTTACATAAACATATGAAAGAACTAGCTTCGCAGAGATTTTTTTTTCTCGATAAAAAGAATTTTTGTTAGATAAAAGATTAGTTGTTACTGTGAAGACAAGGTGGAAAACAGAGTTCCACCTTCCATTATGCACCTTTACCACAAAAGGGCATCCCAGCTCAAAGATGAGCAAAACAAATGCTACTTACTAAAGTAAGAATCCGTTAACCAAGCCCCGTGAACATAAGTCTGTAACAAACTATGCACCTTTACATAAAAAGGGCGTACCCATAGTCCAAAGACTAGCAAAAATGATACTTACAAACAAGAGACTAAGAGCCTACATACAACCCGACGAAAATCCAAATCTTGAAACCCTAATGTTTTCAAACATTCAGTATGATTTACTATCACAGTTTTCTGGCAACCGTCACTACCGCCTTTTCTAGCTCGTCCACCTGCCGCTGCACCACCTCCACTAACTTCATTATATACAAGAGAGGCCTCCATACCAATCGAACCACCACTCTGCTTATTAAAAAGCACAAACGTGTAAGAAAACAACAAGAAACTGATTAAAGCAAGTTGATTAGCTCCCCTTTCCTGGACGGAACTAACATTAGAACCATCGTTGGAACCCAAACCCACCGGTATCAATTAATATCACCACCACTTCTCCAACTAAAACTAGCACCCATTGTTGTTACAAAGACAAACATCCTTAGATGTTTTAGATCTAGAATAAGGTAAGATGATTTGATTGGTTGGGTTTAAAAGCGGTATTGATGATCGATTTATGGAATTATCGTGAGCAACAAACAAATTAGGCAGCAGCAGATGGAGTTGGAGAATAACAATCAAGACATGGAAGGAGAAAATAAGGGGTAAACAACTTTCTGTTGGTCCTAAATGGCATCCCACCATCTATAAAGAGATTAGACCAAATGTTAGAGCACTGCTCGGTCGAACTCGCAACTATCTCAAACTTGTTGTCAAGTTTAGTTTCTAAAACTATAAGTCTTCATTTCTAGTCTACTTATAGCTAAGTCTCGGATTAGGATCGAAAGTGTAGTTGGGCATTAGACTTCATGCCGTTCATCGATTGAAGACGAAGAACTACTAAGGGGAGCTTGTGTAACTTCATCAACAAAAGGTATGTGGAGACTTGAACTCATCTATCATTCAAAAGTCTATCTACTCTATCTCCTATTTGAGACAAAAGTCATATAGCTATATAGACTTCGATTATACACATTCGATATTTCGAGCTGAGTTTAAATCACTTTCATATTTATCGAAATATGTGTTGGTAAGCTTTCGATTTAACCAAGTTCATCTTATATTCTTGACGAAACTCAAAAGATGATCATGTGAAAATCGCATGGTAACTTCTTAGATGACTTGTGTGAGACATACATTTGATGTAGGCTCGGAATGTTTCTTATTGATCATTCAATCACTTGAAAATTGCTTTGAAGCTAATAGTTTGTGTGAGACAGTTATTCCCTTCTTCCAAGAATTGAAATGAGAGTTTAGAACAATTGGATTTAAGCATAGTATGCGTACTTGCATATATGTAATCCATGTCTGGGAACTATGGTATGCATACTCGTATGCGTACTTGTTGGTTTTGAGAAAGTCCAGGAACCTGGTATGCAAACCGGTATGCGTACTAGCGTAAGGTTCAGGTCCGGGAATTTTTGCTGAGCTTGGATGGTAGGCGTACCATTTCGCGTACTGGCGAAACCCAAACTTGGTCTGGATACTTAGGTATGCATACACGTACGCATACCTAAGTGGATGATGTTCTAAAATCGGTTTGTTCATGAACGAATACATTTATATAATATGGAATGCAATCTTTTGCAAACCTTGGCTATAATGTTCATGACTTGATTCAAGTGAATCAAAATAGATTTGCTTCAATTGTGTCTTGTATACTTCTATGAGAATATAAACAATTGAACAACTCTAGAACTAGTTTCATTTAAGTCATTTAAACTAGTTATGGTTAAGATGAATAAGGTTGATATGAAAGTTCATATGGCTAACTTCGGTGTTGAGCCAACAAGGTGTACACGTTTAGGTACAGTTACTCATATCTGAATGAAGGTATATTTCATTTGTGTGTAACAAGCTAAGTTCGATCTAACGGTTGAAAGATATTAGCTTGAGTCTAATCAGGTTTTCATCTAACGGCGAATATTGAATGCTTTGTTACCAAGGTAACATTGATTGCAAATCCTGATTTGAAGACTATATAAATTAGAACTCTAGCAACTGGGAAACCTAATCCCCACACCTCCTGTGTGATATTTGTTGCGACTAGAGTCGATTCTCCTTTAACCTTAAGTTTTTCAAGAAACCCTGTAGGTTAACGACTTAAAGACTTCATTGGGATTGTGACGCCAGACCCAAATATTTTCTCTGTAGTTGCGTGATCCGATTTTTCATCTTCTATCGTGATTGAGTACTATTTTCTCTAAGATTGACTCGAGATTTAATATCCGATAGGCAAGATAAAAAGTAATCACAAACATCTTCGTCTCATCGTTTGTGATTCCACAATATATTATTTCTCTACCATATGATTAAGATTGTTGTGAGGTGATTGATATTTCTAGGTTGTTCTTCGGGAATATAAGTCTGGTATATCAACTAGTTCTTGTTCACCTTGATTTATCAAAAGATGGAAAAAGACTCATAGGTTTATCTGTGGGAGACAGATTTATCTATACAATAGACTTTTCTGTGAGAGACAGATTTGTTTATCAAGTCTTCGACTTTAGGTCATAGAAACTCTTAGTTGTGGGTGAGATCAGCTAAAGGAATCAAGTGCGTAGAGTCCTGCTAGGATTCAGAGACGTAAGGAGCGCAATTGTACCTTGATCATTGTGATATTGGTTAGGGCTCAACTACATTCCAGTCTGAAGTTAACTTGGAGTAGTCTAGTGTCTGTAGCGGCTTAATACAGTGTGGTGTTCAAATATGGACTAGGTCTCGGGGTTTTTCTGCATTTGCGATTTCCTTGTTAAAAAATTTTCTGGTGTCTGTGTTATTTCTTTTCCGCATTATATTTTTTTATATAATAGAAATATCACATGGATTAATCAATTAGAGAATCCAAACTTTGGTTGTTGATTATATTGATTGACACTTGAACATTGGTCTTTGGTACCGTTCAAGTTAATTCACATAATATTAGGCTCACGTATTTCTATCTGTTTGACTTGCTGATTACTTGAATGAGTCCAAGGTAGTCAATATCGGTTGACATGCCGATATTACAGGTTTTTATCGGGTATCGGAAAATACCTATACGATATAGAGAATATCGGCGATACAAAGATGTAACGATAAAAACGTCCGTATCGGCCGATATAGCCCGATATATCGGTTTTACCTGTACACTGATAATATCGGTTTCAGAGAATAAATTTTTTGAGCAACATGCATCTAGGATTTACATACAAGTACAACGGTAATTTTGGAAAAGGTACAAAGCCCCGATATATTTATAATATAAAATCAATGATTATATGATATGATATAAGTTCAAAACCATACTTGAGGTAAAATTTGAATGGTTTGGGTTTTGTTATGGACGGGGAAAGATAACGGAGAATATGAGCGGTTGTTTATAGGAAATTTGAGCGGGTTTTTGAGTGGTTGTTTTAGGCTATGGATTAGAGATTTTATGAGTCCTGGTAGTGATGGAAAGGATGGGTTTGTAGGGAATTTAGTTTCAATGCAGGGATGGAAAGCTTCTAGCAAGACCCTTGATTGCGGTTGGTTTCAAAGGATTCGAAGGTCATTTTGAGAGACGCTTTAGACAAAGAAAGACTAATGGTATATCAACATCTAAGGGGCCGTGTATTGATTCTAGACTCTAAAAAAGTTGGAGATATTGGAGATTGTTTCGACTGCAACGCAAGGAAATATAATATATAAAAGTGAAGGATAATAAGAAATATTTTGCCGGCAGAATATGACAACAATCATAACGCTTGCTAATAAATCACCTTGTATATTGAAAATTTGAGATATGTGTATGATTCTTATTATTTTTCACTATGGTTTTATAAATATGTTAAATTCTAGTTCTAATGATGTATCACCTATAAAAAACGATATTATATTTTGTGTAGGTGTATAGGACCCGACTGATACGATACCGATACACGGTATTAACTACCTTGATTGAGTCTGATTGTCTAGTTGATTCTCTTGGAATTATATTGGAGTTTGTCCATACAGATTGATAAGTGAAATATTGGGTGTGGTTGTTAGACCCCCGCTTTTTCAATTGGTATCGTAACAGGAAAACACGATTAAGACCTCATAAGTTTGTGTTTGTAGCTATCTGACTTTATGGACAAAAGTGTTATCTCTGAAAAATCGCATCACCAAAAACAAAAATTATGTTTCTATGGAATCTATTAAAGAGAAAGATTTTTCAATCTCAAATATAGATTAAACTAATGTTTCAACGAAACAGACGTGCACTGACAAGTGTTATCCCGATTACCTTTCAAACCAGTCTGACTCTGTTGATGAAAAGAAAGCATCCAAGGAGAGTGAACTGATTCTAAATCTTGTTAGAATCCAGGATGATAGAAGTTGAAAAACAATGTCATTGTTCTTCTCGGTATAGTGAAAGACCGTGACTCTAAAGTAAAGGCTCCTGGCAGGGAATTCGCCGATGTTCGCTCATCAAGAACCTTACTTGAGGTGAACCTCGAAAAGGATTCTTTGGAAATTGGATATCTTTTGAGTAAACTCTCTATTCAAGGATGTTCCAAAGAGTCCATTATATTAACTGCTTCTGTCTCAACTGTAAGAAATTTAGTTCCAGAAGTAAAATCGGAATCCCTTCCTATTGGAAAAGATATGCTTGTGTCTTCCTCTAATCAAGGAAACTTCACATCACTTGAAAGGAAGAAATCTCCTAACAACGGTGTTAAGCATGTTCGTTCTAATCACTCAGGTGATCAGAAAGTATGTCTCTTTTGCAATTCAAAAGGACATGTTGAACGGAAAAGCAAGTCTAGCTTGAATAAAAATTCTATTATTCATCTTCAACACACCTTACATTTAATACTCCAAGGTGTAACTAACAATCGGATGTCTAAACCTATCGGTTTTTAGTACTCATCCTGTGAACTCTACCAGGAAAGTCAGTTCTACTTGCTCATCAAATGTGCGAAAAAGTTGTAACTCTAATTCAATTTGATCAAGGAGATTTCAGAAAGATCCCCCTCAACCTAATGTGAAGAATGATGTTCAAGATGTGAAAAAGATTCCTTTAGCTAAAAGCAAAAGTGGAGACGTGAAGGACAACCTCAATCTAATAATTGAAGGATACAAGGATCTTATCAGCAATCTGTTAAAATCCTCCACACAAATCTCTTCTGGTTAGGATTCTAACTATCTCTCATATTTTCATGACAGTGAGTTTTATGATAATTTTTCACATCCAAAAGAATTTTCTCTTGGTATTGGAAGAAAGAAAAGACTCAATAGCGAACACCATTCATTTAATGAGCTTAGGGATCATACTTGTGCTAATTGATCACAAGGTTGAAAACTCACTCACAAAAATCCTGGTTGGGTGAGATATGATCAGGTAAACTTGATGGAAAGATGTTTTCTGATTCTCTAGCTTTTTTCTTATCGTTCTCAGCTGGATTATCATTCAAAAAAAAAATCGTAAGTATTTGTGTTTGGTCCCGTCAAGATTTTGATTTTTAATTTCTTTTTTGAAATTTCATTATGTCAAAATGATATTCTTATGCTCTAAATTTTTCTCCAATGAGATTGTAAAATTTATTGAGCTAAAATTGTGAAATTATTCACGTAGCAAAACATTGTTGTTTATTCAACGTCTTGTGTCATGTTTTTTGCTATCTGAGTATTTTCCGGGTATGGGTCAAGGTTGTGTTCGTACGGGTACCCATGTTACATGTCACAGACCAACTTTGGAAACCATAAAATATGTTTCCTGTGAAACTCTTTAAATAACCGCCCTTTTCTAGGAGAGTACGCATACTCCAGGTTATTTCTCTTATCAAGAATGGGATCTCCTTCTGGCTCTTGTAGCTTTGCAAAAGGTTTTCTCGAAAAGGGTCTTGGTTTCGAGATCAAAGGGGAGGAGAAAAAGTCTCTTGTAGAAGTTGATGACACCTATTCTCAATTGGCTGAAAATTATTCAGATATTTAGGATGATGAAGAGATTTCTGCTGAAGTGGTACAAGACTTTATCTGTCAGTTTAACGATGCAAAACTTTTGCTTGTTAATACTTTGAAAGAGCTTGATGTGTGATGAACTGAGTTGAAAAAGGTTAACTCTGACCTTGTTGTCATGAAGAAACATGTCAAGGATCGTCTTAATATGAATCTCTCCTCTAAAGAGACTGTCGAGGCTGTCAGTCACAAGCTTGAAGGTCTTGAAACCCGTGAAGAACACGAACTATGATTTTGACGTGTCTTCGGTTGTGTTGGTCTTAAAGTTATTCTGATTTTGCTTTTGTCTAGGAAACTTCTTATGAGAATTTATTCTCTTGTTTTAAGAAGGATAACTAGGGTTTGGAATAGCCATTATTGTGAGTACACATAGCTATTTCCAACGATTTTCATATGCAATGTTTTTAGATTTATTTTTATTTAAATTCTAAAGTTTTTTTTGAAGATGATTTTGCAGTATTAATCTTTATGGTTTCATATATTGCAACTTGTTATAAGATATGTGTGTTTGCGTCCGTGAACTATGATTGTCCCATATATGTCAAAAGTTAAGTCTTTCATACGTCAGTATGCAAATATTGATAAAGGATTGAATGAACTTTTGACAACAAGAGTTAAGCCTATTATGTCATTATGCAAATATTGATGGAAGATAGGAAGAAATTTTTGTTAGAGCGTAGCTCGGTTGAACCGACCAAGCGTTGGTATGTCAAGTTATGTTGTCAGTGAACCAAAACTCATTCAAAGAGTCGCTTGATTATATAGTAGAGTCAACTTCGTATAGGTTAGCTTGAAAGTATTAGGATGTGAGACATTACAAGTATTACATGAAGAATTGAAGAATGTGAAGAATTACGGAGCTACAACGATAACATCATCCTTCCACTTGAGGTTAGTAATATTTGACTTGAACTGTTTTATTCCTAATGTATCTTTCAAGTCGTGCATATTGAAAACATAACTGTGAAGCTACGAATGATGATACTCTAGTTAGACGTAGTATTAAGGAATACGATACGAAGTATAACGCTTATCTTTTGAACTTCGTATATAAGACATCGACATAATCGTTTGAATGCTATTGTGATTATGTATGGGTATGAGGTGAAGATTTCAACCTAGGAAACAATGTTTTACATTCATTTAAAGGAAGTAAATTCATGAACTTGTTTTGTGAATCGAAAGGGAAATCGCTAGGCTTATTGGTATTGTTATTCATTGCATATTTTTTGAAATACCAATATGTGTGATTAGTATAATCGCTCATGTCTTGCTTATGTTCTTGGTAAAACTATTCACAAGGCCTGACTTTTGTATTGGTATGACTTTTATTAGTGAAACCGATCTTAAGTAATCACCTGAGATGGTATGATCGATTTCGTGTTATTAGTATGACCAACTCTAGGCAAAGAGGAACCGATCCCAGTAAGAGGTGCAACCGATCACAGGAGGGGAATCGATCCTTGTAAGAGGTGCAACAAGTTTCTAGTTATTGGGAACCGATCCTATGAACATGTGCAACACGTTTTTAGACATTGAAAACCGATCCTATGGACATGTGCAACAAATACAAGTTAGATACCATATATATGTGGGAACCGATCCTAGTACCTAGTCAACCAAGTTTTGGTAACTAGCGTGACTAATTCTAGTACCCACATGGAGGTAGAACCAAAACTTGTTTTGGTAGAACCGTGAAACCCATGTTTGATGATTTGATAGGATAATCAATCACATAGTTCTTGGAAGTCAGATGAACCAATTCTAAACTTGTTTGGAAGTGTGGCACATCGATTCCAAGATTGTAAGTATGAAAAAGGACTTACAAAGTGAAGATGTCGACATACTTTGAACATGTGCAGTAACGCTTATCTTTTGTTGTTCAAAGATATTCCTTAATAGCTAAAGGAGAATCCCGGATCGGAAATAAATTGAGAATATTCTAATTAAGGTTTTTAATTTTATATTTGGAAAATAAAAATTAGTAATGTGCATTTAATAGTTGGAGATTTTCTAAGAGATTTCGGTCAATATTTGGACAAAGAATTTCCAGGAATTATGGAAACCGAATTTTGAAATATATTGCATATCTTGAGAATATTTTCGGTTTTGGAAATTCCTTGGTGTCCAAACTTCCTTGGTCTATAAATATCAAAGTTTATATTTCGAGCAAACTAATCCTCAGAGCCAACAAAACTACCTAGTTGTGTTGTTACTGGTGGAGCTGCCTATTCGAAGAGGAAAGTAACCTAATTAGGCGAAATCTCTCATGGCCGCTCGGTTTAAAGACTTCTTTGGGATTGAGAAGCTTTATTAGTACCGTTTGTGGGAAACTAGATAATTGCGGTTGATTATTAATTTTCGATTGATTTGATTGACTAACGGTTTTTGAACTTTGATTGCACCTAGTTTGTTTATGCTTGAGAATATTCTCTTCTGATATAAGATTCACTCAAACTAGATGGAAGTTTCGACGGGGATCTTTAGACTATTTGTAGATCTAAAGACGTCTTGTGATAATCCATTGTTAACAGACTCCGTTTGTGTGTGATTGATCACAAGAGAGTCAAGTTGATTGTGTGCAGGTGTTTATTGAAGATCTAAGAAGATTTGAAGAGGAAGAAGATTTCTGATTTGGGTTTATAATCTTTGGTGTGCACAATACTTGTTTCGGGTAAAGAGGATCCAACTATTTATCCTTGTGGTAGATTGGATTGATTAGTTGAGTAGATCGTCATCAATACAATTCTTTGTGATTCAAAGTATTGATTGCAAAATATTGACAATTACTTTGGTAGTTGTTATTAGATAGATTTAATGACCTGACAAAGGAGTATATTGGGATAAACGGAAGAGACTTTTGTCGAAATCATATCACTTGGTTGAAAAGAGTTGTTAACGAACAGATTTGTTGTTCCTTTACTGTTTGGAATACGAACCAAAGGAATTGTTCCAAGTACTTGAATTACTACAAGTCGGAGGCGTGGGAATACAGACGGAACTAGGTGAACTATAGGTTTAGTTGCTTGGTCTCAACTATACGAAGTTGGTTTGATTTTGTATAGCGACTTAATGCTGAGAGTATTCAATTCTGGACAAGATCCTGGGGTTTTTATGCATTTGCGGTTTCCTCGTTAATAAAATCTTGTTGTGTCATTTACTTTTATTTTTGCATTTATAATTGTTGTTATTATAGTTTAAAGTAAATTACACAAATGTTAATTCCTATTTACTTGATAGTAATCTTGTTGTGTTTGGTTACGTCCGAACCATTTATCAAGTAAACATAATTAGTTGTTGTATTGTCTCGATCTTATATCCATAGTCAATCATGCAAGTTATCTAGTTTCCGTAATGTCTCGATCTCGTATCCATAGAAGATCACACGAAGTGTGAACCGATTAGTTTTATTGTCTCGACTCGGTCTGTAGAAAATCACTTTCGGAGAAAGGACTTATAGGTGGAAAAGTTTTAGATTGAGGTATATTTGGGCACCCTCGTCTTTTTACTTTTGTTTACAAAGATTAAGTCTATTATATGTCTCTATGCAAATAGTGATGAAAGATGGAATGAATCTTTGTCTATTCCGCAGTATTGGTCTTCCTTGATCCACATCGTTGTGTAAATAATGTGTGGCTCCGTAAGTTCTCTTATGTGAGAATTTCTGATTAAATTAATCATGGGTTCTCTTATGGTTAATTTAATTGATATTTTTGGATACAAATTCATGTTTCCTGTTATTTGTTAATGTCCAAAAAAATCCTTCTTTTCTTGTGAAAGTAAGGTCGCTCTTGTTGTTCTTTATGGAAAGACATTTTATGGGGGAGAGTTCTTAATTGAACTTATGCTTAATTGCCAAATCTTTGTGGGGAGTGCGGATGTGGAATATTGTAGGAGTTATCTGTATATTTCTAAACTCCTCGATGAATGCATTTAGCTTCGGCTATATGATGACATCTAAACAAGTTGATATGTTGTTCTCTTTTGGTCATGAAGAATCTCTATGGAAATTTCACTAGGATCTCACTAATTTTCGTATAATGTGTAGTTCATGATGATGTTTTCAAAGTTGTTGTAGTGATAAGATTCGTTCAAGACTTGTGAAAGCAGATTTTAGACTTAATTTTAAATAAAAAAATATATGAAACTTAAATAAAAGTGATATGAAAAATATGGAGAAGACTGGGGCTATGGATTCCACTAATTACCAATATCAAAGTGATTTATATTTTCTAATTATAATTATGCAAATCCTTCATTCAAGTTGATTCTTAATATTGCAAAAGTTGATTTTTTAGAAATAACAATTGTAAATCGAAAGTATGGGACATCAAAACCCTAGGCTAGCATGCTCCATCAATTGAAATAACAATTTTTAACAAAAACCATTTTATCTATTTATTTATCAAGGCAAATAATCATATAATAATTGCATAAATTAAATAAAATAGAGATTACCACATTTCATTGGCGAAATAGCTTCCTCCGTCGCCCCAGAGGATGGGTTTAGCTCATCATTGTATAAACTTGCTCAAAATATTGATTCATGCTCAAAATTTGTTTAAAAAGATGAAATGGAGAGAAAATAATGAAAATCGGGTGTTTGCAACGTTTATAATTGTTGCAAAACACTGTTACAAAGAACGATAAAAAAGAACTGTTGTTGTTGTATCTCTACGACCCTCGTGTGGCTTTCTTTGTCACTGTTGATAAACGACTGCCTCTGGTGGTCTTTTGTTCTTCGTGTTCTTGGTGCAGAAGCAGAAACAGAGTTCTGAAAACTCTTGATTCACGCCTCCTGAGCTCTCCTCTCGACCCCAAACTCTCCGTCCCCCTTCTATGTGATCCTAGGAACCTATTTATACATCATTGCGACATTGAATCTCCCAAAATCCCTTTATTTAATTCCATTATTTCTTTTATTCTCGAAAATATATTGTTTCCAAAAATCGTTTTCCTACGCGTCTGCAGCTGTATTTCTTTCCTTCTATACCTTCTTCACGCTCCAGAATATCGATCAACTTTTCCAAGAACGTGCAGTACACGTTTAAATTCCTCACAACTCGTGCAAGCTCATGTTTTTCCTCCAACTCCCTGTTTGGATTAAACTAAGTTATCCAGCAAAATTTGATTGAAACAAACACCCATACTAGCTCTGTTAGGACATGTCACAACTACCCATGAAGTTTCAGTGATTGAATCGCACAAAAACTCCTCCAAAATACGATCGAAATTCTGCCAGTGAAGTGAATATCTTTCCCGCCATTTTTTATTTTTGAAATGTTGAAGATGAAGTGCCCCTATCCTTTTCTGGGGTGCGAATAGTAGATGGGTGTTGAGGACAAATTTGGGTGTTAAGGATGAATTTTGGCTATGCATAACCTTGGGTGTCCCTTAGCCAAATCTGGGGTCCATATAGCAAATGTCCTCCAGGGGTCCAAATAGCACTTTTTGAGCAACTTTTTCCACACAAGTTTTTTCTTCAAAAACACCTACACAAACATAAAAACACCATAAGAAGTACAAAATCAAGCACTAGCAATAGAGACACTGAGGACAATTCAGACACAAAAACGTGTCTATCAGTTCACGCTACAAATACATATGGTTTACGGATCATTATGTAAGGGGGAATGGTTTTCATGTGAGATGAATTATTGACTAAGGGGGAGTGATACATATCACCATAGAATTGTTATCAAAGTTGTAATACAATTGAACTTTGATTATGTGTAATAATACTATGACACTGTATAACAATAATTGAGAGAAATTTTTTTCTCATTGTTATAGCTATGGATCTTCAACAACTATGATGCTGAGTTGAACACGTTCAGAATCATTGGAGTACCTGGAAGTGACGGAGATTTCGAGTAATGTTGGAGAACCAAGGATATCAAACATTTGGATGAGAAGCTACAAATTTTATATGTATTGATAGTTTTGTCATTAAAATTTACAAAGGGGGAGATTGTTAGAGAACTGCTCGGTCGAACTCGCAAGCGTTGCTATCTCAAGCTTGTTTGTCAAGTTTAGTTTCCAAAACTATAAGTCTTGATTTCTAGTATACTTATATCTAAGTCTCGGATTAGGATAGTAAGTGTAGTTAAGCCTTAGACTCCACATTGTTCATCGATTGAAGACGAAGAACTACTCAAGGGAACTTTTGGAACTTTATCAACAAATGGTATATGGAGACTTGAACTTATCTATCACTCAAAAGTCTATCTATTTTATCTCATATTTTGAGACAAAAGTCGTATTGCTGTATAAACTTCAATTATACACATTTGATATTCCGATCTGAGTTTATTTCTCTTATCTATTTCTCGAAATATGTGTTGGTAAGATTTTGCTTTAGCCAAGTTCATCTTTACTCGTGACTACAAATACATATGGTTTACGGATCATTATGTAAGAGGGAGTGGTTTTCATGTGAGATGAACTATTGACTAAGGGGGAGTGATACATATCACCATAGAATTGTTATCAAAGTTGTAATACAATTGAACTTTGATTATGTGTAATAATACTATGACACTGTATAACAATAATTGAGAGAAATTTTTTTCTCATTGTTATAGCTATGGATCTTCAACAACTATGATGCTGAATTGAACACGTTCAGAATCATTGGAGTACTTGGAAGTGACGAAGATTTCGAGTAATGTTGAAGAACCAAGGAGATCAAGTATTTGGATTGAGATCTACAAAGTTTATTTATTTTGTATTCCATATGTATTGATAGTTTTTCACTAAAATTGACAAGGGGAGATTGTTAGAGCACTGCGCGGTCGAACTCTCAAGTGTTGCTATATCAAGCTTGTTGTCAAGTTTAGTTTCCAAAACTATAAGTCTTGATTTCTAGTCTACTTATAACTAAGTCTCGGATTAGGATAGAAACTGTATTTGTGCATTAGACTTCATGGCGTTCATCGATTGAAGACGAATAACTACTAAGGGGAGCTTGTGGAACTTCATCAACAAAAGGTATGTGGAGGCTTGAACTCATCTATGACTCAAAAGTCTATCTACTCTATCTCCTATTTGAGACAAAAGTCGTATAGATATATAGACTTCGATTATACACATTTGATATTTCGAGATGAGTTTAACTCGCTTACATATTTCTCGAAATATGTGTTGGTAAACTTTCGCTTTAACCAAGTTCATCTTATATTCTTGACGAAAGTCAAAAGATGATCATGTGAAAATCGCTTGGTAACATCTTACATGATTTGTGTGAGACAGTCATTTGATGTAGGCTCGGAATGTTTCGTACTGATCATTCGATCACTTGAAAATTGCTTTGAAGCTAATAGTTTGTGTGAGACAGGTATTCCCGTCTTCCAAAAATGTTTCAATTCTTGAAATGAGAGTTTAGAACAATTGGATTTATGCATAGTATGCGTACCTGCATATATGTAATCCATGTTCGGGAACCATGGTATGCTACCCGTATGCGTACTTGTTGGTTTTGAGAAAGTCCTGGAACCTGGTATGCAAACCGGTACGCGTACTGGCGTAAGTTTCAGGTTCGGGAATTTCTGCTGAGTTCGGATGGTATGCGTACCAGTTCGCGTACTGGCGAAACCCAAACTTGGTCCGGCTACTTAGGTACGCATACCCGTACGCATACCTAAGTGGATGATGTTCTAAAATCGGTTTTTTCATGAACGAATACATTTATATAATAAAGAATGCAAGTTTTTTCAAACCGTGGCTATAATGTTCATGACTTGATTCGAGTGAATCAAAATTGATTTTGCTTCAATTGTGTCTTGTATACTTCTATGAGAATATAAACAACTGAACAACTCTAGAACTAGTTTAGTTTGAGTCATTTGAACTATTTATGGTTAAGATGAATAAGGTTGATATGAAAGTGTTCATATGGCTAACTTAGGTTAACTATTGTTGAGACAACAAGGTGTACACGTTTAGGTACGGTTAATCATATCTAAATGAAGGTACATTTCATTTGTGTGTAACAAGCTAAGTTCGATCTAACAATTGAAAGATATTAGCTTGAGTCTAATCAGGTTTTCATCTAAGGGTGAATATTTAATGCTTTGTTACCAAAGTAACATTGATTGCAAATCCTGATTTGAAGATAATATAAAGGATAACTCTAGCAACTGGGAAGCCTAATCCCCACACCTCCTATGTTATATTTATTGCGACTAGAGTCGATTCTCCTTTAACCTTAGGGTTTTCACGAAACCCTGTAGTTTAACGACTTAAAGACTTCATTGGGATTGTGAATCCAGACCCAACTATTTTCTCTGTAGTTGCGTGATCTGAGCTTTCATCTTCTATCGTGATTAAGTACTATCTTCTCTAAGATTGGATCGAGATTTAATCTCCGATAGGAAAGATAAAAAGTAATCATAAACATCTTCGTCTCATCCATAATATCTATTCTGATCACCTTAACTAACAGGATGTAAGGACACACACTTATGCAGTTAATATGATGTCCAGGGATATGATGGATAAACTAGTCATATGATGGATAACCTAGTCATATGAAGAGATCCTGATATCATAAACATATACTCTGTTTTATAGAACCTTGACCTGCACCCGACATTTTTTTCTTTTGACTAATTCTGCGGTTAATCCGCATCCGTCATGTATCATCCACTGATCCGAGGATGCCAAATCCGCAGGTGATTGGACCGGACACAGTTGGATTTTCCAAATCCGCAACTTTGACGGATTGGACGCAGGTGACCCCTAATCCGCATCCCTTCGTCCGTTACACACCCCTAACCAAAATAGACTCCACACTCAAAGAGAAGTGGAAAAGGAACTTCCCTTTTTTCAATTTTCGACAAATTAAAGCTTATATTGTTCTTTGTGCTCAAATTTGGGTACCTAGCTGATGATCCAATTTATCTTAGAGATCTTTTGTATGACAATAAGGCTTCTAATATCGTTCGAAATTTTCTTTAATATACCTAATTTTCTGTAATTAAAGAAAATATTGTATAAAGAACATCCAGTAATGTACATCAAATAATTTAAAAGGTCTTCTTTTTAATCATTTCCGGTGGACTTTTAAATTAAGGTTTTAACAGACTGGTAAGTCATTTGAGATAGAGTCCAACTAAATATTTACCCACTCATGACACGAAATTTCAACAATTACAACGAATCCTACATCACCTAGTATGAAATACTCTTAATTAGCTTTAAGTATATTTAATTATAAGTACGCCAACCAAAATTGATCATGGAAAATAATTACTGAAAAATGAACTTCAAACCTAGTGAGTTTAAATGGATATCTCACTTATGCTGATCTATTTTCCTCATTTGATAAATAAAAGGACCGCTAAACCCAAAAGTTATATATAGATATAGTATTCTCCATGTTTCTGCCCGAGTAACCGATGCTTTTCTATTTGCACACTTCAGAAAAATCTGAAAATAGAAACAACAAACACAATTTAGAATAATACCCAATATAATTTTGACAAAAGAATGCGAAAATAAAGTCACAAGAAAATAAAAAAATCTAGGCAATACTAGTTTCCAGCATATCAGGTTTTCTGAAATACGGTATAAATATATATTTCATTCTCTTGATTTCACTGAGGAGCATGAAGAGGAATCTCTTTTATTTATTTGTTGACAAAGTTCAGACTTCTATTATTCTATGGTGCTCAAATTTGCGTACTTTTGTTAATATTCCAATTAGTTTTGTATTCGTAAATAGAAATTTTTTTGTAAGACTTAAGCTTTAGAATTTTGTTTTGAATATTTTATTTAATATACTTTGGCATTTCTCATTAAAAAAGAACAAAAAGTATTTGTACAGATAATAACCAAAAGTGTACAACAAGTAAGTAATTTAAAAGGTGGTTATATTTTATTTTTATTTTATTTTTTTGTCGTTTTGAATCCAGGTTTTAATGGTTGCCGGAAAACCATTGAGATAGAACCCAATAACTAACTGGATACCCAATCCTAATACAGATTTTTTTCAATCATGATATATACACATCACGTGATATGGAATATTATTTGGCTTTTACGGTAGTTAATTGTAAATATGCCAACCAAAACTCATAAAAGAACATATACGTATCATCAACGATTTTCATACCTAATAGTTTAAATAATCAAATATATTAATAATATCATTAAGTTATGGGGGAGGATCGGGACACAAGCCTAGGTGTATACTGTCAAACAATACTTCATAACTTTAGGTTTGCACACATCAGACGGTTAAGATGATTGGACACATTAAAAAATGACGCCTAAGATTAATCGGTAAAGAACGCTGGTTCTCGAATAATTTCACACCCGGATTTTCTTCAGATCACTCTTAGAAATATGATTACTTTGTGAACAAGACCTCTTCAGAACTCTCAAATATCGTATTAGTAGTGATTGAAGAATACTCACTACTTTCACTATTTTCACATTTTGGAAGAAAATGAAGAGATAAAGAGAAAAAAACATTTTAGAATAATACTCACTATTTTTCTTGCAAAAAAAAAGTTACAGGATCGGTACAGTTTAGTTTTTACCATATCAAGTTTTATGGTCTCTCGATTTCACGGTTAAGGAGCATGAAGAAGAATTTTACGTTTTTAATTGCTAACAAAATTAAGACTTCTAATTAATATTATTTGGTGCACAAATTTGGATACTTTTGCTAATGTTTCAATGATCCATGTATTCATAAATTCGAGACCTTTTATGATAATAATCTTGGTAATATCTTCTGAAATTATTCTTTAATACATTTAACTTTTTTTGTCAAAAAGAAAAAGTTGTTCGGAGAATAATCAGTAAAGTTCTACATGCAATTAAAAAAGCGGCTATATTTTATTTTTGTAGTTTACCAGTAAATTTTTAATAGAAGTTTTAGTAATTAGCGGAAAATTATAAGGACAAAATGACATACCTTGGAAATTCATGGCAAAACCCAAACCAAACAATAACCTCCGGTGGAAACAGGCCCGCCCCGAGGCGATCGTAAAAATTGTGTCCCATCGATCCCCATACTCTTTGCGGGTCTTACTATTATATACTATTAAGGATATGTTCAACAGATGAGTGTCAAGTTTATATGTTGTTAGAGCATTGCTCGGTTGAACCCACCAAACGTTGGTATGTCAAGTTTGGTTGTCATATTTTAGTGAATCAAAACTCATGTTAAAGTCGCTTGATTATATACTAGAGTTAACTTCGTATAGGTTAGCTTGAAAGTATTAGGATATGAGATATTACAAATATTGCGAAATCTTGAAGATGTGAAGAAGCAAGAATCTACAATGATAACAATCATCCTTCCACTTGAGGTTAGTGATATTTGACTTGAATTGTTTCATTCCCTAACGTATCTTTCAAGTCATGCATATTGAAAACATAACTGCGATGCATATGTGAACTCTAGATAGACATAGTATTAAGGAATACAATACGAGGTTTATAGCTTAACCATTAAACTTTGTAGATAAGACATCGCCGTAATCATTTGAATGCTATTGTGATTATGTATGGGTATGAAGTGAGGATTTCATCCTAGGGAACAGTGTTTACATGTGTTCTAAGGAAGTAAGTTCATAAACTTGTTTGTGAACCGAAAAGGAAATTGTCAGGTGTTATTGGTTTTGTTATTCATTGCATATCTTATGAACAACCAATATGTGTGATAGAGTATAACCGCTCATAACTTGTTGTGTTCTTGGTAGAACTATTCAAAAAGGCCTGACTTATGTATTGGTATAACTTTTATTAGTAAAACCAATCTTAAGTAATCACCTGTGGTATGATCGGGTTTGTATGTATGACAAATTTTGGGAGAGGGGAACCGATCCTTGTATGGGGTGCATCAAGGTTTATAGCACAAAGGTTTATGGACATGTGCAACACGTTTTTAGGCAAAGGGTAACCGATCCTATGGACATGTGCAACACGTTTTTAGGAAAAGGGGAACCGATCCTATGGACATGTGCAACACATATAAGTTAGTTACCATATATATGTGGGGAACCGATCCTAGTACCTAGTCAACCGAATTTTTGGAAAGCTAGTGTGACTATGCACACTACTCACATGGAGGTAGAACCGAAACTTGTTTTGGTAGAACCATAAACCCATAATTGTGATTGAATGTTGGTTTGATCAATCACATAGTTCTTGAAAGTCAGATGAACCAATTCTAAACTTGTTTGGAAGGGTGGCAAATCTGTTTCAAGGTTGTAAGTGTGAAAGAGAACTTACAAAGTTAAGATTTCGACAAACTTTGAACAAGTGCTGTAAATGTTTATTTCTTTAATTGTTCAAAGATATTCCTTAACATCTAAGGGAAGAGAATCCCAGGATCGAAACATAAGTAAGTTAAGAATCTTTTAATTAAGGTTATTAATTTCATTTTGTAGGGAAATTACAGAATTACTAATGTGCATTTACTAATTAGATTTTCCGAGAGATTTCGATCGTTATTTTTGGACAGAGCATTTCCAGGAATTATGGAAACCGAATTTGTGCTTTAATGAATATCTTGAGAATATTTTCGGTTTTGGAAATTACTTGGTGTCCAAACTTCCTTGTCTAAAAATACTTGAAGTTTGCCCTTCTAGCAAACTAATCCTTCGTAATAACAGATTTACTCTTTTATTGTTGTTCCTGGTGTAGCCTCCTATTAGGAAAGGAGAGTAACCTAATTAGGCGCAATCTCTTACGGCCGCTCAGTTTAAAGTCTTGTTTGGGATTGAGAAGTTATATTGCGACTCGTTGGTGGGAAACTAGATAATTGCGGTTTATCTTTTGTTTTCGATTGATTTGATTGACTAACGATGGTTGAATTATGATTGTACCTAGTTTGTTTATTCTTGAGAATCTTCTCTTATGATATATGATTCACTCAAACTAGTTCAGAGTTTCTACGGGGATCTTTAGACTGTTGTTAGTTCTAAAGACGATCTTGTGATAATCCATTGTTAACAGACTCCGTTATGTGCGTGATTGATCACAAGAGATTCAAGTGACTGTGTGCAGGTTTTTAATGAAGATTTGAAGACAAAGAAGATATTGAATATATGACTTGGGCTTTATACTCTTCGGTGTGCATAATACTTGTTTCGGTAAAAGAGGATCCAATTAATAATCGGTTTATCCTTGTGGTAGATTGGATTGATTAATTTAGTAGATGAAAATAAGATAGATCTAAGGATTAAAGGTGTTGTTGGATTAATCTAAATCGATTACCTTTGGGTGATTGAAAATAAGATAGATCTAAGGATCCGACGAAGGAGTTTATGTTGAGATAAACATAAAAGCCTTTGTCCGAATCATATCACTTGGTTGAATAGAATTGATACCAAACAGATTTTTTGTTCCTTTACTGTTTGGAATACGAACCAAAGGAATTGTTCCAAGTACGTGATTTATTTATAAGTTGGAGGCGTGGGAATACAGAAGGAACTAGGTGAACTATAGGTTTAGTTACTTGGTCTCAACTATACGAAGTTAGTGTAATTTTGTGTAGCGACTTAATCGTGAGAGTATTCAATTCTGGACTAGGTCCCAGTGTTTTTCTGCATTTGCGGTTTCCTCGTTAAAAAAATCTTGCTGTGTCATTTACTTTTATATTCCGCATTATAATTGTTTTATTATAATTAAATGAAATTACAGAAACTTTAATTCCTATTTACTTGATAAGCAATCCTATTGTGTTTGGTTAAGTCTGAACCTTTATATCAAGTAAACATACTTCGTTGTAGTATTGTCTCAAATCGTATCCATAGACGATCACACGAAGTGTGAACTGATTAGTTGTATTGTCTCGACTCAGTCCATAGACAATCACTTTTGGAGAAAGGACTTATAGGTAGGAAAATGTTTAGCTTGAGGTATATTTGGGTACCCTCGCCTTTTCAATTGGTATCAGAGCAACAAAACACGAAAAGATCTAACAATATGTGTTTGGTGCGATCCAACCTATAAGAATTGAATCTAATGAATGATTCAGTTAACGTAAAGCAAGACATCAAGAGTTCTGAATTAACACTTGATGATGGAATCTACGATTCAATATCTAAAGAAATCATCTCTAGAGATTCTACGAGACAAGTTAATCTTGTTAATAATGTAGAAACCGATGAGGACTGGAAAATACGTCTACAAGAAAGGTTAGATGAAATTTCCGATGATGATGACTCAGATTTTGAACAAGAAGTAAAAGAGGATATCTCAGAATACTCTAAACTGCCGGAACCGTTGAAAAATGAAAAGCTGAGAACTTCAGATTTTATTGGTTTTATAACTCCTCTTTGTCGTGAGAACAAGAAATTGAAGAAGGTTTTTCAAGGATATTATATTGGTTACCAAAACAGTGATTATCTTCTTAAAGATCGTACAAACGATCTAAATTCTAAGAAATTAGAATGTGAAAATATTCGAAGAGAACTGTTTTTGTCGGAAAAGAAACGTGATGAATCGGAAGCAATGTTTAATTCTCGACAAGTACAGGGTCTTGAAGAAAAATCCGTGCTAGTCTCTCTCAAAAAAAATTGTTAGAGAAGGAGCATAATGTTTGTCTTGAAAAAATTCACTTGTTGGAAGAGAAACTTGTTGAATCTGATGCAAGGATTAACTCTCAACAAAAGAGTTTTGAAGAGAAAGAAGGTGTATATCTCTCACGAGAAAAACGCTTTGAGGCTGATCTAGCCGGTGCTCTTGATAAAATCAAGATGTTGGAAGAAGAAAATTTGGAAATGAAAAAATCCAATGAAAGCTCAAACAAGTTAACCTCAATGTTAGAAGCAAGTAGAAATCATCGTGATACAGGAGGATTGGGCTATAAAGGAATAGATGCTTCAGATATTAACAAAGAGGTAAAATTCGTTAAAGCTACAAATTCTTCTAAACCAGAAGCTTCCACTAATGTAAAAGTTGCTCATAAAGAAGGAAAACCAGTCAAGCCTAAGAATCATGTTCAACCAAGTACAACAATCAAAGAGAACACTTCTGCCAATATCAAGAAAGCAACAATGTTGAACAACGATAAGAAGAAGAAGAAGAAGAAAACTCGTCGAGCTCCAAAGCAAGAGGATCCACAAAAAGGTAACACTAAAACTCATACTTCGTATATTTATACTAAGCATTGTTATTATTGTGGTAATAGAGGACACTTGCAATGGAGATGCAAAGTTCTTAATATGCAAGATGCACTTTATATTGTATCAAACGAATTGGCTAAGTTTTCTCCTCATAAGAACTCAGATAGGTATTGTCCTAAGTTTAGGGAAAAAATTATTATAATGATGGTTCAAATTTTGCATATCACTCGACAAGATCGTTTCATAAAAGACCCAATTATAGAAAGAGAGATGACCTTTTAAATGCAAAAACAAGATCTGATGTTACAAATTGGAGAAAGGGTGTTTCGCAAAATATTCATAAGGACAATGATACTAATGGTATGAAGGAGAAGGCTGTTCCTGTGAAACCCAACTCTAAATGGGTCCCGAAGTCCTCTATAGCCAAGAAGGGACCAAAAGTTAGTCACAAGAATGACTCTCAGTTGTTAATTGTTGATAACAATAATTACAAGAGTCTTCTTTAAAGGATAAAAAAAGACATTATGTCTGAAATCTCTTGTACTAGTAAAGGTTGTGATAATGACACTCTTTATCAAAAGTCAAAGAAGAAAAACAAGAGATGGAACAAGAGAAAACAAACCAAGCACGAGGTCAATAATGATGATTCTGTCTTAGTCACTCTTGACGAACAACACAAGGATCAAATCAACACAACCTAGTTGTGTTAGAATGTGCATGCTCACCTTGGTGCTCAATCTTTTGAAAGGTGAGGAAGCATATGAAAACTGAGCACATGATCTCTCGGTTATTATATGATTAATTAACATCTTTAGGGAGATTTCTTTTCTTATATACTCATACTTTCTATATCTATATTTGGTTTTTGATAGAAACGGTAACTGTGAGTTTATGATGTTGATATCTACTGATTATATATGTGTAGCTCTTATTTTTACGGTTAAAACGAGCCAAAAATCACTAAATTCGGACATCGTATGCAAATTTTATGTCAAAAACAGCTTAGTGTTGTGATTTGTAACAAGTAACTCTTGGGGAGACGATCCTAGTGATAGGTGCAATGGAGGGAACCGATCCTAGTGAGAGGTCCATACGAAGAAGTGTAAAACTGTTTTGCCATAACTTCTTCGTCCGAACTCAGAATGACCTCATTCTTTTTGCATTGTTTTCGCAATTCAATTCCCTACAAGATAGAGGTAATTGAAATACTTGATTTTATGCTGAATATTTATGGTGTATTGCAAAGTGATTTATGAGATGTATGTTTTCGGTTTTCATAACCTTAATACTCGATCTCATAATGTTGTGAACCTTTATAGTTTGGGTGACTTTTTGATTTAGTGGGATTAAGTTCTAGCCCTAGTAGGTAGGCTTTATCAAAGGATCATAAGGGGTTCTGATAGAAACAATATGTGAAAAAGTCACAATATGTTGAATCGTTTTTGGTTTAGCATAAAAGCATATGTGTTTCGACGGTTTTCAACTTTTGCTTGCAATTGTTAAAACCGGTTTTCAACCTTTCTATGGTAAAGGTTGAGGTGTGTTGTTATTCTTTTGTTTATGCGTAAGAATGACAACGTGGTGATATTTCGATATCAATTCTCCCTGGACGAAGATGCTATCATATTGGAGAAGTGGATGCGAAATTTGAGGTAACAATCTTGTTAGTTAATCGTTTTCCTGTTTAAGAAAAGCCTGAGTTTATATTATATATATTTGTTGCTTTTGCTTAACAAAATTTCGGTTCAATTGATATTTATTCCATGATGTGTGTATGGACGTGTGTTTCAATTGGTTCCAGTTAAGAAAAACTATTGTTATCTTGCTTTATTGTATGGTATCAATTGTTTAGGCTTACAAAATTTCGGTACAATTGATGTGTGTGTGATTCAATTGGTTCCGGTTAAGAAAAACCATTGTTATCTTGCTTTTGTATGATATCAATTGTTTAGGCTTACAAAATTACGGTGCAATTCCGGTGCTTTTAATGTCTATGTTGTTTCAATTGCTTCCGGTTGAGGTGAATAATTATGCAAGTTTGATTTATATTGGTTTGTATGAATTATTTATGGCTTAACGAAATAATTTGAGTACAGGATGAGTTATTTAGTCCAATTCGATTCTGGATAAGAAACTAAGTTAATTCTGATCTTAGTTTGTCTTATCAAAGTGAGGTTTCGGTTATTCAAGTCTAATCGAATGCGTAAATAAGGAATGCTAGTTAACTAACCTAGTACTTGTCTTGTTTAAAATTTAAAGGTCTAAGTTTATGGATAATTAGAACCTGATGAGAAAAATGGAATTTATCTTTATTTTGGTCTTATCGAATTAAGCGGTTATTTTTGAACAATCGGTTTAGCAATGGGACAAATGTGCTTAGTTGTTTTTGGTTTGCTAAACTAAATTGAAAAAATTGTTTCGGACAATTGTTTCCTTGGAAACATATCAAAATAAAACTACTTGTAGTTTCGGTTTTGATAATGGTTATCAGAACGTGATGTGTGGAACCCTCGTGCCTAACTTTACAGGTTTGCAAGTCTATTAGATTTTTAAGATTCTTTCCGTGTTGTCCTTTATTTTTTCGTTTCTTTGTCATTTTTGTGACAAAAAGGGGGAGAAATATATGGAGTAAACAGGTGATGCTGGCATTAATTTTATATTGATGGGCATCGCTAGGGAAAAGAACATTGGTACTTGAATGTTTTATCTAACGAAAGAGTGAAAGCACAGACTAAGGGGGAGTAACATGTCATATAAATTGGTATAATAAAGACGTGAGGATTGAATATCTATCTATCTTCCTTAGGCGGAGTATTATCTTTGTTATTATAATGTCAACAGCAACATTTTCAAGGATTGAATGTAAGCAGTTTTACTGTGCTGTTGAATCGGGAATCAAGCGGATTGTAATGAATTATTGTAATTTGTTTATCCATATGATGTAAGAGTTTTGTCACTAAAATTGACAAAGGGGGAGATTGTTAGAGCATTGCTCGTTTGAACCCACCAAGCGTTGGTATGTCAAGTTTGTTTGTCGTATTTTAGTGAATCAAAACTCATGTTAAGAGTCGCTTGATTATGTACTAGAGTCAACTTCGTATAGGTTAGCTTGAAAGTATTAGGATATGAGACATTACAAGTATTGTGAAGTCTTGATGATGTGAAGAAGCAAAGATTTACAATGACAACAATCATCCTTCCACTTGAGGTTAGTGATATTTGACTTGAACTGTTTCATTCCCTAACGTATCTTTCAAGTCGTGCATATTGAAAACATAACTGCGAAGCATATGTGAACTCTATATAGACATAGTATTAAGGAATACAATACGAGGTTTATTGCTTAACCATTAAACTTTGTAGATAAGACATCGCCATAATCATTTGAATGTTATTGTGATTATGTATGGGTATGAGGTGAGGATTTCATCCTAGGGAACAATGTTTACATGTGTTCTAAGGAAGTAAGTTCATAAACTTGTTTGTGAACCGAAAAGGAAAATTCCAGGTGTTATTGGTTTTGTTATTCATTGCATATCTTATGAACAACCAATATGTGTGATATAGTACAACCGCTCACAACTTGTTTTGTTCTTGGTAGAACTGTTCACAAAGGCCTGACTTATTAGTAAAACTGATCTTAAGTAATCACCTGTGGTATGATCGAGTTTGTATGTCTGACAAATTTTGGGAGAGGGGAACCGATCCTTGTAAGGGATGCAGTACATCAAAGGGAACCGATCCTTGTATGGGGTGCAACAAGGTTTATAGCAGAAAAGGGAACCGATCCTATGGACATGTGCAACACGTTTTTAGGCAAAGGGGGACCGATCCCATGGATATGTGCAACACATATAAGTTAGATACCATATATATTTGGGGAATCGATCCTAGTACCTAGTCAACCGAATTTTTGGAAAGCTAGTGTGACTATGCACAATACTCACATGGAGGTATAACCGAAACTTGTTTTGGTAGAACCGTAAACCCATGATTGTGATTGAATATTGGTTTGATCAATCACATAGTTCTTGAAAGTCATATGAACCAATTATAAACTTGTTTGGAAGTGTGACAAATCGGTTTCAAGGTTATAAGTGTGAAAGAGAACTTACAAAGTTAAGATTTCGACAAACTTTGAACACGTGCTGTGAATGTTTATTTCTTTAATTATTCAAAGATATTCCTTAACGGCTAAGGGAAGAGAATCCCAGGATCGAAACATAAGTAAGTTATGAATCTTTTAATTAAGGTTATTAATTTCATTTTGTAGGGAAAATACAGAATTAGTAATGTGCATTTACTAATTAGATTTTCCGAGAGATTTCGGTCGTTATTTTTGGAAAGAGTATTTCCAGGAATTATGGAAACCAAATTTGTGCTTTAATGAATATCTTGAGAATATTTTCGGTTTTGGAAATTCCTTGGTGTCCAAACTTCCTTGTCTATAAATACTTGAAGTTTTGCTTTTTAGCAAACTAATCCTTCGTAACAACATATTTACTCTTTTGTTGTTGTTACTGGTGCAACCGCCTGATTGGAGAGGAGAGTAACTGATGAGTGCCAAATAATGTATATATTTATCCCTTTTTATTGGCAATTAACTCATCTTTTGTGCATTAATTCTACATTTTATCCCATATTCTGTATTTTCATTGTTTTCAAAAATAAATATTTTTCTTACTTAATTTTGCATTTTTAGGTAATAAACGAAGTTCGGATGAGTTGCGGAGCGAAAAGAGCAGAAAAGTAGTGAAAATCCGGGAAGAATTACGCAAGGAAGCCACAAAGAATGGAGCGCACGTCCAAAAAGCTAGGAAGGGGCTCAAGAAGGAGGAATTGTTCTTAAAGAAGATATGGGCTTGGCATACCCAAGGCCCAAAACCCTTACCCAAACCCATTTTCTATATCCATACCCGCCTCCATTTCCAACCGTCAGATTGGATCGCATCTGCATCCTACGGTCACTTCTTTGCCTGCGCATCAAACCTCGATACTTCCGCTTTACACTACAGTACCTAACTCCACCAAGTGCCGTTCGTTTCGTTGTATCATTTCATCCGACGGTCGCTCATCGCTTGCCTCCGCATCGCCGTCAAATCTACCTACCACCTTCTCATCCTACGGCGCAGATCGCATAACATCTTCCCTCGCTGAAACCGCTCAACACCATAACATCCGAGCCATATACCCCTACCAAACATCCCCTTCCCCTTCTTCCATCGACCTCTCCTCCTCCATACCCTGTGCAGAACCACCACCACCTTCTCCACCTGCTCTGACCTCGCCACCACCACTCCCTACGCCACCAAACCAACCCTAAACCTAAACCCATCATTACCATCACGTCCTATTTCTTTATCAACCACTAATTTCTCCAATTTCTCACCTTTCTTCTCACTGAAACCCTAGGTGAGAAATTGGGGATATAAGTGATGTTAAAGCAACAATTGGAGCATGAGATGAACGAGGAGAAGTAATTGGAGAGTGGGTCGACGATATGGAGTGAGTATCTCAACAAATTAGGTAAATCAATTTTACCTAATTTTCTGTTTTTGGGGAAAAGGGGCTGGAACCCTAATTCTGATATGGGGAGTATAAATTTGTAATGTTTGTTTGTGTGTGAGAGGGGGGTATCAATAGATATCTCTGGACTAGCCAGTAGAGAATTAAAAACAAGATTTATTTTGATGCAATTTCAATTTCAGTTCTTCTTATGCAGTTAACAGTGAATGTGTGCATGTTGTTTTCAATTATCTCGAATGTTGAATGTTGCTTGAATTATCATACTCAATGAATGTTATTGTTGTTTACATGTTTAGCATGAGCTAAACTGCATTAGGCTGAGGCTCAGATGAAGCCTAGTGCATTGTCAAATGGTGAATTGCTAGGATAGTTATCCTGATGTCTGTTTTGATTGAGCAATGGGAAGAGATTGATGCTCATAGTGCTTGTGATTGATTGTTCTGTCAAAAGACAGTTAATGCTAGGGGCAAACTAGTGAGCAAATTAGTTTTCCTCCCATTATAGATGTATGCATAGGATTTTCAACTCAACCTAGGATCACATTGTTTGGCTAGGACACAAAGGTGGACTCTAAGCCTTAGCTTAGACCACAATACCTTATTTCAGTCTTGTTTTGCTTCCTGATCAGTTTATTTCCTTCACTGTTTTTATTGCATTTTGAAGCTGTTGTGCACTGAAATCAGTGCACAAACTCACTCCTGCCCTTGGCTCACAGCCTTGGTTCCATGCTGTTTTGTCATCTTTGCTTTGTTAACTGTTTTGGTTCCTTGCAATTGCCATATTACTTTGCCCTGCTCACTGCCATAGTGCCTTGTCTCCATTGCTAGCTTAGGAAAATTTCTTGTATGCTCCCACTCCCTGTGGACTGATCCCTTGCTTACTCTCTATACTAAAACTTGGCCTTGTATACTTGCAAGTCTTCTGTGTGTGTTTTGCACGCCACACCATGTTTTTGGCGCCGCTGCCGGTTGCTGGCTGCCATATTTTTGAAGTTTTCATTGCTGTTCTGTGGCCTTGTTGTGCTTAAAGCTGTCTCCTTGTTGTGGCCTTGCTGTGCTTGAAGCTGTTGTGGCCTTGCTGTGCTTGAAGCTGTCTCCTGAGATCATTGCACTCTTGTTCACTTGCAGGTGCCACTGAGTTGCTGCTGCTGGAGCTGGTGAACCAAGCCTGCTGCTGCCAAGCCAAAGCAACTGGGTTTAGCCACCTGCTGCTGCTGGGCTCTGCCTTCTACTGGTGGGCTTGTACTTCTCTGAACTGGGCTTCACCAACTTCAACTGAACTGGGCTTGCCAAGTGCTGCTGGGCTCTGCCTTCTTTTGTTGCTGGGCTCGTGGTCTTCTGTGAGCTGGGCTTCGTTGCTGCTGCTGCTGGGCTCTGTTCCACCTGTTGTTGCTGGGATTGAGCGCGAAGCTGCTAAGGACGATCCTAAAGCCCAACTGGGTTGTGCAACTAAAAGGGAACAAAAGCCTAACTGGGCTTCCCTCCTTAACCAAGTAAGCCTAAACCATGAGTAACCCACTTGGGCCCCATTAAATATTCAATTTGGGTATGTAATAATTAATTTATTTTTAATTTGGGCTTGTAATAATTATTTTTATTTTTATTTTCTTTTTCTTTTATTTTCTTTTATTTTTCTTTTATGGGCTTGTAATTATTTATTGTTGTTTTTATTTTCTTTTGGGTGTGCTAATTTATGCTAGGTAGTTCAAAAAATTTCCAAAGCCCAATTTTAAACCAAAATCCCTTGTTAGTCCAACACCCATTCAAAACCAAATCTTCGTAACCCTTGTGGGCCAAATTGTTTCCGATTGCTCTGTCTGACCAACATGTTAGTTGAGGTACCTACAAGGACATGATTGTGACCTATAGAGACCAAACAAACAGACTTGTTAGAATTAATCAAGAAGAACCTATCGAAATTCTGAGTTCTGAGGTAGACAGCCAGATCAACCGAAACAATGGGAGAACCCCGTACCCTCAAGGATTATATGTACCCAACTAGAGCCAGTCAACCTTCTTGTATTGTGCTACCCGAGGATAATGGCCATTATGAGCTGAAATCGAGCACAATACAGATGCTTCCTATTTTTAGAGGTGTTGAGAATGAAAACCCGTACCACCACGTGAGAGAATTCGAGGAAATTTGTGGAACTCTGCGTTTCACTCAAATGTCCGACGAAACCCTAAAGTTAAGGCTCTTTCCTTTCTCCCTGAAAGATAAGGCAAAGGCCTGGCTCTATGCTTTACAGCCTCAATCCATCATGACATGGGATGACCTCATAAAGGAGTTTTTCAAAAAGTTTTTCCCGAATCACAAGACTGCGACAATTCGTCAAAGTCTGAATAGCTTTGTGCAATTAGAGGGTGAGACCTTAGCTAGATACCTGGAGAGATTCAATGAATTATTGCTCCAATGTCCCCATCATGGTTTTGAAAAATGGAGACTTGTGCAAATTTTGTATGAAGGTCTAGATGTGTCCACCCGAACAACGGTTGAGTCGATGTGTAATGGTCTATTCGTAGACAAAACTGCTGATGCGTCTTGGGACTTCTTGATTGAAGTAGCTGAAAAGACGCAACAGTGGGAATCCATCCGTGAACCCAGAAAGACTACATCCGAAGCAAGGCTTTTAGGATTGAAGCAGATTTCGAGGGAAGAGCAAACATGGCATCAATAGTTAGGAGATTAGAAGAGTTAGAACTACATAAAAATTCAAAACCTTCCACCACTACTCTCCGAGAACATGTCGCTTCGTCTGTATGTGCCGCTTGTAACGATCCCAACCATCAATTCCAAAATTGTCCCGATTTGCTTGCAGTCCAGGAATCTAGGCTTGAACAGGCACATGCCATGTTTCAAAAACAAGCATAACCCTATTCACAGACCTACAATCCAGGATGGAGAAACCACCCTAACTTTTCATGGTCCAAAGGACCCACTCAGGGAGGACCATCTCAACCCAATCAGAGCTATCAAAACAATCAGGGATCTCAGAACAATCAAGGTTATCACCTAGGAACCCTCAACAACAATCATATCCTCAACACAATACCGACAAGAGATTATCCGCCTAGAAAGATGTCCAGAGTCTGGTGCAAGTCAGAAAAATCTATCAAAAGATGGGTCAAATCTGTGATTCCATGAGAGAGAGAAAAGGGTAAACTTCCGAGCCAACCCCAACAAAATCCAAAGAGTATTTCAAACAGGCACACATCCTGCACTGAAACCTCACCCGATCAAGTCCATGCCATTACCACCCTCCGAAGTGGTAAAGTCATCGAGAACAACGTGGGCGAACCTAATGAATCTGATACAAATTCCACGCTGTCTCCACAACCCCAGAAAACCAAAGAATCTGAGCAAGTTGGAAAGCCTGACAATTCTACTGCTGTGAATGTCCCTTTGCCAACTCATTCTCCTGTTGCCCCATTTCCTCAAAGATTGATCTATCAACAGAAAAGTACCCATTATAATGAGATGTTAGATCTGTTCAAGAGAGTCAACATCAACATTCCTTTTCTTGAAGCAATCAAGCAAATCCCTGCTTATGCCAAATTCCTCAAAGACTTGTGTACTCAAAAGCGCAAGCTCAATGTGCACAAACGTGCTTTCTTAGCTGAGCAGGTGAGTTCCATCATTCTGAACAAAACTCCACCCAAGTTTAGGGATCCAGGATGTCCAACAATTTCTTGCACTATAGGAGAACACACGGTCAATAAAGCGTTATTAGACCTAGGTGCAAGTGTTAACCTACTGCCATATTCTGTTTATGAGCAGTTAGGTCTTGGGGAGTTGAAGCCAACATCTATCACTCTACAACTGGCAGACCGATCTGTCAAGATTCCTCGTGGAGTGGTCGAAGACGTTTTGATCAAGGTTGACAAATTCTATTTTCCCGTAGACTTCATTGTCTTAGACACTCAACCTGTACAAAACCCAGACTGTCACATTCCTGTCATCTTAGGACGTCCTTTCTTGGCTACGTCCAACGCGATCATTAATTGTCGTAATGGAGTGTTGAAACTGTCTTTTGGCAACATGACGGTAGAATTGAATGTGTTCGATATTAGTCAACAACCTGTGAATCTTGATGATGATGATGTGCATGAAGTTAATATGATTGAAGGATTAATACAAGATTCGTTGACTAACATTCTATCCGTCGACCCTTTCAAGCATGTATGGAGAACTTTAACTCAGATTCCTATGATGATGCATACTGTAGTGACGTCCTATCTCTGCTCGAATCTGTACCTCAAATGGACGTCACTGAAAGAAATATGAAGTGGAACCACCCTTACTCTCTGATTCCAAGCTTGTTCCATCCATTGTTGAGCCACCCAAGCTTGAATTGAAAACATTGCCTAGTACGTTGAAGTACGCATTCCTAGGTTCTTCTGATACTTTACCTGTCATTATTTCATCATGTTTAGACACGGAACAGGAAAGTAAGCTTTTAGAAGTACTTAAGGAACACAAAGAGGCCTTAGGATGGACCATCTCAGATCTCAAAGGAATTAGTCCCACCATTTGCATGCACCACATTAACCTTAAGAGAATGCCAAACCATCGAGGGAAATGCAAAGGAGACTTAATCCTAACATGAGAGATGTAGTCAAAGGAGAGATCCTGAAACTACTTGATGCGGGTATCATATACCCAATACCTGATAGCAAATGGGTTAGTCCCATTCAAGTTGTGCCTAAGAAGTCAGGCATTACTGTAGTTCAGAACGACAAGGAGTTAGTCCCTTCACGTACAACCACAGGATGGCGAGTATGTATCGACTACAGAAGTTGAACACAGTAACAAGGAAGATCACTTCCCGCTCCCTTTCATTGACCAAATGCTAGAACGTGTGTCTGGACACAGTCACTACTGTTTTCTAGATGGCTTTTCCGGTTATAACCAAATTCACATTGCTCCAGAAGATCAGGAAAAAACTACATTCACGTGTCCATTTGGGACATTTGCTTATAGACGTATGCCCTTCGGGTGTGTAATGCACCTGCTACTTTCAGCGTTGCATGATGAGCATTTTTTCAGACATGATAGATAGTTTTCTCGAGATCTTTATGGATGATTTCTCTGTGTTTGGTTCTTCGTTTGACGAATGTTTGGACATCTAGTCCTTGTGCTATCAGATGTAAGAAAAGAACTGTTTAAATTGGGAAAAATGCCATTTTATGGTGAATCAGGATAGTTCTAGGACACATCATCGGAAAAAGGAATTGAAGTAGATAAAGCTAAAGTCGACCTCATTCAACATTTACCCAACCCCACTCTGTGAAGGGATCGATCATTTTAGGTCATGCTGGTTTTTACCGGATTCATCAAAACTTTAGCAAATCTCTCGCCCTTTGTAACCTACTTGCCAAAGATGTTGTCTTCAATTTGATGCTGCTGTGTGAAGGCGGGGAAAAAAACTCTCCTTACCACCGCTCCTATAGTCCACCACCCAACTGGGATTTACCGTTCGAACTCATGTGTGATGCCTCTGATTATGCGTTGGCGTTTTAGGACAGCGTTGATAGACTACCATATGATATACTATGCTAGTAAAACCTTAATGACGCTCAACTCAATTATTCACTACCGAGAAGGAGTTGCTTGCTGTCGTTTTGCATTAGACAAGTTTAGATCTTATTGATAGGATCTAAGATCATCATTACACTGACCATGCGGCTTTGAAGTTCTTCTTTCCAAGAAGGATGCTAAAGCTCGCCTTATTCGATGGATACTCTTATTACAGGAATTCGATCTCGAAATCCGTGATAAGAAAGGTGTGAGAATGTGGTTGCTGATCATTGTCTAGATTAACCATAGAGTCTATTGATGAATCTGCGCTGATTAGAGAATCATTCCCTGATGAACAACTGATGTCTGTGTCAACCTTCCTTGGTTTGCCGACATCGTTAACTACCTCGCTTGCAGGTAGGATGCCCTCACGTTGGTCGAGACAAGACCGCTCCAAGTTCTTGGCTGAAGTTAAACATTTCCTTTGGGATGACCCATATTTGTTTAAGTACTGCCGAGACCAAATCATTAGGAGATGTGTCCAACATGAACAGAAAGATGTGATATCTTCTGTCATACCAAGCATGTGGAGGCCATTTTAGTGCCAAGAAAACCGCTGCGAAATCTTGCAGTGTGGATTTACTGGCCATCGTGTTTAGAGACTTTATGATATTGTATTGCTTGTGAGCGCTGTCAAAACTAGGAAGTATTCGAGGAGATGATGCCATTGAACCGATTTGATTGTGAGATTTGATGTGTTGGGGGATCGACTTCATGGGTCCATTCCCTATTCTGAAGGTATACATCCTAGTCGTGTTGATTACGTTTCTAAGTGGGTAGAAGCCATAGCAACCAGAACAAATGACCACAAGGTGGTACTCTCATTTCTGAAGGAGAACATATTTTCACGTTTTGGTACCCCTAGAGCTATAATCAGTGACGGTGGTTCGCATTTCTGCAACAAGTACTTTGAGTCTTTAGTACGCAAGTATGGCATAACCCACAAGGTCGCTACTCCGTACCACCCTCAGACTAGTGGACAAGTGGAAGTTTTTAATAGGGAAATTAAGCACATTCTGGAGAAGACGGTCAACCCGTCCAGGAAAGATTGGTCATTAAGATTGAATGATGCTCTATGGGCCTATAGAACAGCTTATAAGACACCAATTGGCATGTCCCCTTATCGTCTGGTGTATGGAAAGCCATGTCACCTTCCTGTGGAATTAGAGCATCGAGCTTACTGGGCTATCAAGAAACTTAACTTTTCTCTCGACAAGGCGGGTGCACAACGGAAACTTCAACTCAACGAGTTAGAAGAATTAAGGAATGAGGCTTATGACAGTGCCAAGCTGTACAAGCAGAAGATGAAGCTGTTTCATGACAAGCTTATCCTAAGAAAGTCTTTCACTCCTGGTCAGAAAGTCTTGCTGTATGACTCCCGATTACATCTTTTTCCAGGAAAACTGCGTTCCAGATGGAAGGGTCCGTACCTAGTACGCACATTTTTTCCTCATGGAGCTGTAGAGCTGGAGGATGTTTCCAACAAGAACGTTTTCAAAGTCAACGGGCAGAGATTAAAGCCATTCCTTGAGCCATTTCCACCCGACATTGAAACAACCAACCTGGAGGACCCGGTCTATGTGGACTAAACTGGTCCACTCTTTCCCTAAATAACCAAAAAGTTTTCATTCCCGACAAAACCAAATTTTTCCCAAAAAGTCCAATCCCATTAAAAACCAAATTTTCTTGTAGATAATATGTTAGTCGAATATTTTATTTCCTTGTGTATATATTTTGTGCTCATCCATTGTGACTCCTAATATGATGGATTTTTGCCTTGAATAACGGAGTTTTAATCGAGCTTTCGCCGTACAATCGGGTATTCTCTCTCCTTTTACTCTACTCAGCATGTTCCTCTTCATATTTTGTTTTATAATTCTTTCCATACTTTGAAACATTGAGGACAATGTTTAGTTTAGGTTTGGGGGTATGGAATGGATACCATGATAATATGCTATAATTGGAAACGAACTCCTTCTTCTTTTGAAAAAATCGAAAAAAATTCCAAAAAAAAAAAAATCATAAATCATAAATCATAAAAAAATGGAGCTCATTTACCTTGAAAAGTTGATTTATGTGCATATATGTTATACGTAGGGTTCTTAGTCTAGAACGATTGGGCACTTTATTCTAGCACATTTCACATAGTGATAAGAAACTTGCACGCGCACGATCTACCAATACATGTATAGCCTCGATCTTTGAGGTGTTCTATCGGAAGTTACGATTGCCAATCACTTTAGAATACTGAACGAAACTTGACTAGCTTGTTCTTTGGTTGGTTGGGATAGAAGGTGGAGGTTACATTAAGAAAGACAACCATCGAATTTTACTGGGTGCATCAAAAAGGGCTACCTCTTGCTAAGAGTCATGTAATTATTATTTTTCTTTCTCTTTGTACATATATCAAAAATGTCAATATGTTGTAAAGATCAAAATTTAAGTTCTTCTTAAAAAAAAAAAAAAAAAAATCAAGTAAATATCAGTTTCCATGTTTTGTAATATTTCTCTCTTGTCCAAAAATAAAAGAGAGTAGTCAATGTAAATAAGAGTCATGTAAAGAGTCATTTTTTTTGTTTTATTAAGAAAGGAAGGGTGCATGCCATTGATGTACAACGCGAGTGATTGTGAAATACCTCCTACTCATTCACAATTCTCGTAAAGTCCGGACAGCTAGCTAGATTTCGACCTTGGTTCTTAGCCTGAGAAACTATCTCTTGGTGATTAGTAGTCATAACATCCGATCTTTCTTTACACATGTGTAGATACACTTTACCCTCTTATCACATGTCTTTAGTTGTTATCAGTGATAGGATTGTGCCTTTGACAGCTAGATTGACATATTCCTTTGCTGTGAGCTTAAAACTGTCTTGCACATGTCACGTTTCATGGAATCTGAGCTCATATTTTGACCTAGAACTTTGTAGGTACGTTCTAAGCAAACCTTCACGAGACTTCAACTCGTCCACTAGGGCCACTTAGTGGTTTAAAAGGCTTAGTGCATATGCTAAATGCATTCGAGAGACCAGCAACAGTGGTATAGTTAGGATTTCCTTAGTTTTGTTTTACTTGAGGAAAAGTAAAATTCAGGTTTGGGGGTATTTGATGAGTGCCAAATAATGTATATATTTATCCCTTTTTATTGGCAATTAACTCATCTTTTGTGCATTAATTCTACATTTTATCCCATATTCTGTATTTTCATTGTTTTCAAAAATAAATATTTTTCTTACTTAATTTTGCATTTTTAGGTAATAAACGAAGTTCGGATGAGTTGCGGAGCGAAAAGAGCAGAAAAGTAGTGAAAAGCCGGGAAGAATTACGCAAGGAAGCCGCAAAGAATGGAGCGCACGTCCAAAAAGCTAGGAATGGGCTCAAGAAGGAAGAATTGTTCTTAAAGAAAATATGGGCTTGGCATACCCAAGGCCCAAAACCCTTACCCAAACCCATTTTCTATATCCATACCCGCCTCCATTTCCGACCGTCAGATTGGATCGCATCTGCATCCTACGGTCGCTTCTTTGCCTGCGCATCAAACCTCGATACTTCCGCTTTACACGACAGTACCTAACTCCACCAAGTGCCGTTCGTTTCGTTGTATCCCTTCATCCGACGGTCGCTCATCGCTTGCCTCCGCATCGCCGTCAAATATACCTACCACCTTCTCATCCTACGGCGCAGATCGCATAACATCTTCCCTCGCTGAAACCGCTCAACACCATAACATCCAAGCCATATACCCCTACCAAACATCCCCTTCCCCTTCTTACATCGACCTCTCCTCCTCCATACCCTGTGCAGAACCACCACCACCTTCTCCACCTGCTCTGACCTCGCCACCACCACTCCCTACGCCACCAAACCAACCCTAAACCTAAACCCATCATTTCCATCACGTCCTATTTCTTTATCAACCACTAATTTCTCCAATTTCTCACCTTTCTTCTCACTGAAACCCTAGGTGAGAAATTGGGGATATAAGTGATGTTAAAGCAACAATTGGAGCATGAGATGAACGAGGAGAAGTAATTGGAGAGTGGGTCGACGAGATGGAGTGAGTATCTCAACAAATTAGGTAAATCAATTTTACCTAATTTTCTGTTTTTGGGGAAAAGGGGCTGGAACCCTAATTCTGATATGGGGAGTATAAATTTGTAATGTTTGTTTGTGTGTGAGAGGGGGGTATCAATAGATATCTCTGGACTAGCCAGTAGAGAATTAAAAACAAAATTTATTTTGATGCAATTTCAATTTCAGTTCTTCTTATGCAGTTAACAGTGAATGTGTGCATGTTGTTTTCAATTATCTCGAATATTGAATGTTGCTTGAATTATCATACTCAATGAATGTTATTGTTGTTTACATGTTTAGCATGAGCTAAACTTCATTAGGCTGAGGCTCAGATGAAGCCTAGTGCATTGTCAAATGGTGAATTGCTAGGATAGTTATCCTGATGTCTGTTTTGATTGTGCAATGGGAAGAGATTGATGCTCATAGTGCCTGTGATTGATTGTTCTGTCAAAAGACAGTTAATGCTAGGGGCAAACTAGTGAGCAAATTAGTTTTCCTCCCATTCTAGATGTATGCATAGGATTTTCAACTCAACCTAGGATCACATTGTTTGGCTAGGACACAAAGGTGGACTCTAAGCCTTAGCTTAGACCACAATACCTTATTTCAGTCTTGTTTTGCTTCCTGATCAGTTTATTTCCTTCACAGTTTTTCTTGCATTTTGAAGCTGTTGTGCACTGAAATCAGTGCACAAACTCACTCCTGCCCTTGGCTCACAGCCTTGGTTCCATGCTGTTTTGTCATCTTTGCTTTGTTAACTGTTTTGGTTCCTTGCAATTGCCATATTACTTTGACCTGCTCACTGCCATAGTGCCTTGTCTCCATTGCTAGCTTAGGAAAATTTCTTGTATGCTCCCACTCCCTGTGGACTGATCCCTTGCTTACTCTCTATACTAAAACTTGGCCTTGTATACTTGCAAATCTTCTGTGTGTGTTTTCCACGCCACACCAGTAACCTAATTAGGCGAAATCTCGTACGACCGCTCAGTTTAAAATCTTCTTTGGGATTGTGAAGCTCTAGCGCGACCCGTCAGTAGGAAACTAGATAATTGCGGCTTATCTTTTGTTTTCAATCGATTTGATTGGCTAACGGTGGTTGAAATCTGATTGCACCTAGTGTTTTTTATTCTTGAGAATCTTCTCTTCTGATATAAGATTCACTCAAACTAGTTCAGAGTTTCTACGGGGATCTTTAGACTGTTGTTAGTTCTAAAGACGAACTTGTGATAACCCATTGTTAACAGACTCCGTTCTTTGCGTGATTGATCACAAGATATTCAAGTGATTTTGTGCAGGTTTTTATTGAAGATTTAAGAAGATTTGAAGACAAAGAAGATATTGAAGATCTGACTTGGGTTTTATAATCTTTGGTGTACACAATACTTGTTTCGGTAAAAGAGGATCCAATTAACAATAGGTTTATCTTTGTGGTAGATTGGATTGATTCATTGAGTATATCGGCATTAACACGGTTCTTCGGATTAAAGGTGTTGTTGGCGTAATCTTAATCGATTACCTTTGGGTGATTGAATATAAGATAGATTTAAGGACCTGACGAAGGAGTCTATGTTGAGATAAACGGAAGATCCTTTGTCCGACTCATATCACTTGGTTGAATAGAGTTGATACCAAACAAATTTGTTGTTCCTTTACTGTTTGGAATACGAACCAAAGGAATTGTTCCAAGTACGTGACTTATTTATAAGTTGGAGGCGTGGGAATACAGAAGGAAATAGGTGAACTATAGGTTTAGTTACTTGGTCTCAACTATACGAAGTTAGTGTAATATTGTGTAGCGGCTTAATCCTGAGAGTATTCAATTCTGGACTAGGTCCCGGGGTTTTTCTGCATTTGCGGTTTCCTCGATAACAAAACCTTGCTGTGTCATTTACTTTTATATTCCGCATTATAATTGTTTTATTATAATTAAAGTAAATTACACAAAAGTTAATTCCTATTTACTTGATAAGAAATTCTTATGTGTTTGGTTAAGTCTGAACCTTTGTATCAAGTAAACATACTTCGTTGTTGTATTGTCTCGATCTCGTATCCGTACACGATCAGACGAAGTGTGAACCGGTTAGTTGTATTGTCTCGACTCAGTCCATAGACAATCACTTTCGGAGAAAGGACTTATAGGTAAGAAAAGTTTTATCTTGAGGTATATTTGGGTATCCCCGCCTTTTCATATGCAGCAACTCTGGACATTTGATCAAAACATTAGATGTCATGTCCATAACTTAAACAAGCAATGTCATGTAGAAAAAATGTATTTTGATATACTCATAAGAATCATTTTTCTTATTATATTTTAAGGTATTATAATGTTAGCATCTTGATTATTTTAGTATGTCAAATCAAATTGTTTATAACTCTGAAAGACTAGAAAACTGTTTATAAAACTACAAATACCTCACACTGTATTAGGTAATTCATCACCAAAATGTCCAACTTCATTCGGTACTTCCATCATGTTTAAATTACCCTCGTCGTCATCTATATTAATTATCACCATCAACACCTTTGATCTCATTATGGACAGCATCAATCTCATTTCCTTCTTTCATATTATAGTATCAATCATGAAAATGTATAATGGCGGTTCTTGTATCTACAACATTGAATAATATGATACATCAGTAATAACTTAATTCACCATTCAATTTGTAGTGGTGGACGGCAGTAACAAGGAGAAAGAGAGGACAATTGAGGCTAACCTTTGTTTTTGATTTTTATTACATATTTATAGTAGGAACTCTAAGCAATTTGTTATTGGTATTGTGCCATTTCATTTTCTTACGGAGTTGTCCCAGATTTTACTTGTAATCAACAGTGTATACCAATTATACCAAAGTTCTCATGGAAAACATCGTTATTTTGATGCCCTCCGGTCCGTGCTTCCCTGAAGAAATGCTTTGCCAACTTTGCCTTAGGGCCGGCCCTGTGGGGAAAGATGGTATGTTTGAATATCATCCCGGAGTTCCAGTGAGTAGATTGATCTCTTCGGGATATACACTGGATGAAGATATAATTCACTATGATGCAAGAAAACTATATCCCAAAAGGTATTAATTTGATGGTGTATTTTACGGAGGATCGTAAGAATATTTAGATGTGAATCAGAGGGAATATATATGACTTGTGTCAATTTGGCAGCTAGCTTAGGAAAGACTAATAAGAAAATAAGTAACTGAAGAAAAATCCATGAAACAAAGACGTTTAGAAATTAATCCCGAGAGATGAACAAAACAAATCCTAATTTCTAAATATATTTTAAAACTCATAATTAAAATACAATTAATCCAAAATATAATCTGAATTAAAAGTTTCAACTTATCTACTTATGAAATCTCGTGACAAAATTACTCATTAATCCAATTATAATAACCACTCCTTTGGTGGAAGACTAAATTTCCAATTGTACCACCAGAAAATTAAAACCACCAATTAATTTTTGTAACGACTCGACGCTTTCGCACGAGAGAAGTATTAGAGTTCGTCCTACCTAAATTGAAATTGACATTTTTCAACAATTATGACATATTCACGTAACATGATATGAAATATTCTTTAACTTTTATAGTAGTTAATTATAAATGTGCCAACCAAACTCATAAAAAAACTAATAATTATTACATCAATGATTTCCAAACCTAATAGTTTAAATGAATATCAAATATATTAATAATTTTGTTTAAGTTAACAAGGGAGGATCAGAACACAGGCTTACGCGTACACTATCAAATACCACTCTTCCTAACCTTAGATTTAAAAAGATTGGACTGTTCAGATGATTAGACACATTTAAAAAGATGATTGAGATTAATCAATCGAGAATGCATATTTTCGAACCATGCAAGCCACATATTACTGTTACTTAGTCAGATGGAATTTTTATTGCGTGGAAATACAAAACAGATTTAATTATAACTTGGATTCTCGTTCTTCTCTATGTTCATCCACTTTCCTAGGTAAGTCAAAAATATTGTAATCATTTGGCTTCTAGATTTTAATTCAATGATTTTCTCAAAAATATTGTGTGTTGTTAGAAATTTCTTATTAGTTATCGTACATCATCTCTTATCTTGGAAATTTTGAATTAAAGAATTGAGAATATATGATTGTACTATCGTTGATTCATAATATGCTTCATGTTTTTAAAATTTAATCACTTAATTTCTTTTAGTGTTCAAGTTTAATATTCTTTAAGTTTTTTTTTCTTATTTTCTAGGTTGTGATTTTATAATATTATAAGTATTATCTAAAATTTTCACTAATGTTTCAGGTATATGAAATATATGGAAGATGTGAAATTAGCGTTTTCTGATGGAAATGACTGAGAAAGACCACAACCTATAATAGGATATTTGCGTCAATTTCCCGACGTACGTTTTTATTTTGTGTTCCATTTTTATTTTTTTTCAAAGCATTGTTGTTAGTTATTTACTACCAAAGAACTAACAAAGTTATCCCCTCATATAACACATTATGTCCAGTTTTCGAAATGAATTTTTCTTTTATCTTTTTGTAAATAATATATAAGTGTTACCCAGTTTATTTCTCAACGTTACAAAGTTAGGCTTCATAATAACAACAATAAACATCTCGCCAGCCAAAAGGTTCAAGCAAATAACTTCAGAAAATCTTATCACCAATATCAAACATCTTTAATATTATAAAACAATGTCATTATTTTAAAGCTCGCCAACATGATCCTAGTGAGGTGTCGGTCAATTTTGAGCAAAATGCTTCAAGTTCAAACATAACAGTGATCAACTTCTGACCTTCTTTTTTTGCATAATTTAAACAAACATTTGTCAAGCAATAAACTACATTAATAACACACGATCTTTTTTTTGTATTAATTGAATTGCAGAAACCCAATGTTCTGGGGAAAAACTGCACATTCTTACTTAAGTTACATTCACCCATAAGAAATAGAATACATGTTTTTTTTTTGATTCATGTTTCTCTTTTCTTTCTTTCTTATCCCCTTTCTTCCTAACTGCCAGGAACAATATTAGAGACAAGAAGGGTAGTAACTGCACTGCAGTTAATCTAAATATTAGTTTCTATCTAGCGAATTAAGTTTCACGCATTTGACAATCCAGAATGGGTTCCCATACAATAGCCAAGTTCAGATATTAATAGGCCTAAATATTAGTTTCTATCTAGCGAATTAAGTTTCCTAAACTATGATATAAAGATATTTTAGTCTCTTGATTTCGCATTTAAAGAGGAATGGGAGAGAAATTTTTCTTTTCTAGTTTGTTAATAAAACTAAGGCTTTTGTTATAGTTCTCAAATATGAAGGGATTTCAAAATCAAATTTGTATTTTGTCCCGGAAATGAAAAGTCATGGATGGAAATTTCGTTAATTCATCTTCGCTTATCTTATAACATAAATCATACTAAATAAATCTGTTACCGATAGTCCAGTCAAGTCCAATGGCATACTGCGGTATTCTTCCTGTACTACCACATAGAAAAATTCAGGGAGGTAAGTTAAAGTATACTATCAATACCGAGCATCATCTTAATGGGAAATACTGAACCCCCAATACGAAGACTTAGATCCTCTACGTCGATGTCTACAAGATTCACCAAATAATGCGACAGATACTTGTTACTGGTGATCAAGGGTGTGTAAAAAAAGTTGTTGGTGAAGGATTGGTCTCCAAATATTAATATAGATATTTCATCCCGTCCAGTTACCTTATCGATGAGGCAATAAGAAAATGTGATGAAACCATATCTAATTTCCATTAACGTCAAGGAAGATGATTCAATCCCATTAATCATCAAGATGTTTACGACGATATTACTGCTTGCATCGTCTCATCCAAGTAGAACGTTACTTGTTCCTGCATTTTGACCATGTTCGACCATTTTTTTTATGTTTCCTTTCCCACTTTTCCAAATGAATCAATTCATCTCCATATGTACAGACGTTCGTCGAAGTTTTCACATTTTGGGCCTTCGGAATGAGGATAACTGTCGAAGGAGCATAGTACCGCGACTTAAATGTGGGTATTTTTTGTGTGCGTAAATTAGAGATCTTTTGTAAAACAGTAAGTTTTGTAATATTTTACAAATTTTCTTTAATATATTTTTAACTATCTCATCAGAAAATAAAACACAAAAAAGAGTAGTACATAAAATGATCAGCAGTGTATGCTTCAAAAAAAACAAAACAAACAAACAGTAGTGTGAAAGAAGTAATTAAAAAGGTGGGTACATTTTTCTTTTCTTTTTGACGTTTACCGTTAAAATGTTGAATCGATGTTTTGACAGTTACCAATAAACCATTGAGACTGAATCCAAATGACTGTCTTTCCAATCATGATACAAAGTTTCGAGAATTACGACAATATACTAAGATATGAAATACTCTCAGATTTCATAGTAGAGAAATTATAAATACGCCAGTCAATATCGGTAAAAAGATAATGAAATGATCTTCAAATCTAATAATTTAAATGGATATCTCAATAAATGAATAAATAATAATCTCATTTTTAATTGATTTATTTTATCCATTTCAAAAGAAAAAGAAAAAAACAGTTAAAAGGCTTTACAAAGTATTCTCTCGGTATTATTCAAAGCGAGCGATACTTTCACAATTTGCACATTTTGGAATAAAATAAAAAGATAAAGAGAAAACACATTTTAGAAAAATACTCACCATATTTGCATGCACAGACAAAAATTGCATGACTGGAGCAATATTATTTTCTACTATATCAGGTTTTCTTAACTACGGTATAAATAAACGTGAGCCTCTCGATTTCACAGTCAAAGAGGAGCAGGAAGAGGAATTTTCTGTTTCTTAATGCATAAAAAATCAAGACTTCTCATATATTTTGGTTCTCAGATTTCAATACTTTTGCTAATGTTTCAATTCGCCATGTATTCATAGATTCAGGATCTTTTACTTGACAATAAGCCTGGTAATATCTTCTGAATACATTTCACCTTCTTCGTCCAAAAAAAAAAGTTGCACTGAGAATAATTAGTAGTGTTCAACATGTAATAAAAAAGGTGGTTATATTTTTTCCTTTTCCTTTATCGTTTACTAATAAACCATTGATCGAGGATTTAACAATTAACGGTAAATCATTCAGACAGAATCCAACTAACTGGCGGTGCAATCATAATATAAAGTTTCGACAATAATGACTATATCTACATCACGTGATATGAATTACTCTTAGCTTTTACATTAGAAAATTATAATTACGCCACCAAAAATCAGTAAATAAAAAAACTAATAACTGAATGACTTTCAAACCTAATAATTGAAATGAATATCTCAATAAGCCCATTTTTAATCTCACTTTTAAGCTAATATCAAACTTTTATCAATTCAAAATCAATAAAAATAATTCTGAAACCCAAAAGCTAATAGTATTCTCCATGTCTTTTTCTAATCGATTCTTTCGATACTTGCGAATATTCGAATAAAATGAAGAAAAATAGAATAAACAAACTATCATTCTAATTATTCGACAATAAAATTCACAGTTGAACTCACTTCGAAATAATTCTCCTCTTGATAAATGAATATACGTTTTCGGAATATTTAAGAACATCATAACCTAATGATCAGAAAATACAAAAAATTTAGAAACATCACATCCAACAAATGGAAAATACGAACACATATAATCAGTTCAGTTAACTGTTGTGATGCTGCTAGGTCAAAAATGTCCGGACGGACAAAAAAATAGTTTTTTACCTTGTATATGCCCCACCCAACTACCGTATTAGGTTTCCACAGAGATACCGTATAAATACATAAGTATCCTTCACTTCACTCTGTCAGTCGCTCTCTGGAATATCATATCACAGTCAAAAGAGGAGGATTTTTTTTAATTTTTACTCCATTAAACAGAAAAGAATGTCGGCCCTCCAGACAGCACCACCTACCTCTGAATCTTCCTGATCTACATTAACTCCTCCTTCATCTTCTTCCTTTTACTTTACTGCTTTTTATTTTTTAATTTTTCTTCTGTAACTTTTTCTTTGCTCATTTCAGAAATATTCTTTTTCTTCTTCACCAAAGTGAATTTTTGATCAGAATTTTGGATCTATCCTCACTGATTTCCTCTCTTTCTTGATCAATCAAAACCCCCCCCCCCCCCAGTGTTTTTCTCAAGGGTATTGGTAGTGGGGGTGGTGAGAAATGAGACATAGTAATCATCATCTTCATAAAAATCAAATCTTTGATGAAGATGAAGCACAATGTAAGATCCGAAAAAGAGGGTGTTCATCATCTGCATCTTCATCAGCTTCTTCATCTTTACTCCTTCACAATTACAGATTTAACAAAAGACCAATCTGCGCCACCTTACTAGGAGAAAGACCTAAAAACAACACCAACAGCAATTCAAGATCAACTACACCTGTACCCAATTGGAAAATCATGATGAATTCAAGATCATCCCAATCTCCTGAATATCTACCACCACCACCTGGTAATGGTGGTAGTAGTAGACTGGGAAAAGTGCAGCAGCAGCAGCAACATTCTCATCCTCCTTTAGTTTCAGCAAGGAAATTAGCTGCTACACTGTGGGAAATGAATGAAATGCCTTCAGCAGCCTCACCTAGGATTCTAGAATTAGAACATAAAGAATTGACTAATACTAGTAGAAGAAGAAAGGGTAGAGGTAGAGCAAGTGAAAGGATCCCTAATTCTGGTCTATCTCATTTGTCCGATCCGTCGCATAGCCCCGTTTCAGATGTGAGTGAGCTTCTGCTTATCTCTATGTATTTCAATTTTTACTTATCATCTGTTTGATTATACAGAATTTGACTTTATTTGTGTGTAAATTAGAGGATGGGTCATTCCAGAAGAGCTTCCACCACTTCCCGAAGGCTGCGTCGTCCTGATCACCACCATTGCAATGACGGCGGCGGAGGAGGAGATTATGATTCTGTGAGCAGTGCTAGTTACATGGAGGTATCCCCTGCATTACATTATTATTACATTCTAAAAATGTCCTCGTAATTGTTTTGTAGCTATTCTTTTTCGGGTGCATTTATGCTTCCATAGATGAATGAATTTAAAGATGTTGCATAGAGTTTGTCGCGACTCTTTCGGGTGCTATCCATATAAGAATAACTTTAAAGATGGGCATAGAGTTTGTCGCCACTCTTTCAGGCGCTAACACTTGTTAAATCTTAGTCATTTCAGAATTTCAGATTGCTTATCGGGCTTAGGTTATGGTTTCATAAGATATTTTCCTTTGATGGTTATTCTTGTTTGAGTAGAATTATGGACTGGTACTATTGCTGCAGATTGAGATGCGTTCTAGAGGCCGAACCCCACCTGGTTCATCTACCACAGGAGCCAAGACTCGACTTAAGGACCTTAGTAATGGTTTGACTACATCCAAAGAACTTTTGAAAATACTTAACCGTATATGGGGTCTTGAAGAGCAACACTCATCTGGCGTGTCCCTCATTTCCGCCCTGCATACCGAGATTGAACGCTCCCGGTTACTGGTTGATCAGATGATCCGTGAGAAAAGATCTGACAGACATGAGATTGATGACCTTGTCAAACGTCTGGCTGATGAGAAGGCATTGTGGAAAAGTAAAGAGCAAGAGAGAATGCGTGCTGCATTTGATTCAGTTGCAGCAGACCTTGGGGTTGAAAGAAAACATAGGAGAAGGACAGAAATCTTGATTAAGAAGCTTGGCACCGAGCTATCTGAGACGAAGGCGGCATTGTTGAAGACAATGCAGGAGCTCGAGAGTGAGAAGAGGAAAAGACAAATGATGGAACAAGTTTGTGATGAATTGGCTATAGCTACTGGAGAAGATAAAATTGATTCAGGAGAGATAAAGAGGGAATCTGCAAAGGTTCGGGAAGAGGCAAAGAAGGAGAAGGAGATGCTACAGCTAGCAGATCTCTTGCGAAAAGAGAGACTCCAAACGAAGCTTTCCGAGGCTCAGTATCAGTACGAGGAGAAAAATGCAGATGTGGACCAGCTGGGCAATGAGCTCGGTGTATTTCTGAGCAATAAAATGGTCAAAGAAAACCGAGGTGCATCTGTGATTCTTCCGAGCAATAAGGAGGAAATGGAAGCCTATTTAAGTAGAAGACTCCTGGCCTCGGATCAGAATCAATTAGATAGTGAAGATGATGAAGGAGAATTAGAAGATGGAGAAGAATATGAAGAAGAGGGACGGCACACCGAACACGATGAAGACTCTGCTGACAGTGATCTAATTGAATTGAATGTAGACAAAAACCGCAGGGGCCATGGGTGGAGGAGTTACACTAATGGGTTGGCGGCTTCCGATAATCAGAGGAGAGCTTTGGCTGAAGAAGAGATAAAAGGTGGGAGGAATTCCTTGTCTGACAGAATACAGAGGGGAAGAGTATCTCTTGAAAGGCGAAATTCAGGTGGAACTGATTTGGAATTTGGCAGAGAAGATTCTTCAAAATGGGCAGGTGGGTTTGGTCAGAGCAAACAAAATCTGGGATCAGAGGATTATGAAGATAATAAGGTTCATGGGTATAGATCTGCAAAGGGTCTTAGAGACCATGTATTATCTGATTCAAAGATGCAATCAAACGGTGGGTTTGCCAGTCCGACGAGGAAATGGGGACAGATATTATCTTCAAGACATCCAGGGAATTTAGCCGCTCATGGAAAACCAGCTGTTGTGCCTGAGAGTGCTCCGAAGACGAGGCTTGTGGAAACTGCAAGAGTAGAAGGGCGGAATTCGAGGTGTTCAAGACAGTGAGAAGTTTTCTTTCCTTCACAAACTGTTGCATTGCTTGTAACTGTCTTTCTTCTTTTCTTCTTTTCTTCCTGAAACTTGGTTAATTATTGATCTCTAAACTATGGAAAGTTAGGACCAATTCTGTCCAATAGATTTTGCTAAAACATGGAACTGTTGCTATGTAAAATGTACAAAAGAGCTACTAGTCTTGCTTGACAATAATATGCTCGGAAAATACAACAAATTTTCTTCTTCTTTTACTTGGGTTTCCTACGGGTGGTGTTTCCCATTATGACTTGAATCAAATATACACTGCATTCAAGATTTTACTTTTAGATGATTTTTGTATTCAAAATTTTAGCTTAAATGAAGAATGTTAGAGCAGATCAGTTTTGGCGGTATGGCTAAACTCTATTTTTTGTGAGTGGTTTACTTGTCAGCTCCGGTCATTTTGTTTCTTTATTTGGTTTGAAGTCTTAAGCATCTTCAATATATGGGAGAATGTCTGTTATATGTATTATATTACGTTTTTTCCGTCTCCCAAATTCCTTGAGTAAATCAAACAGAGAGAGCCAGATTCTTGTGTATTATATGGTTTATAATAAGTTCTTACAATATCTGTGACTTAAAATTAGTTATCCGTTTGGCAAAAAGAAGCAGAAGCTACCACAATGATTTTTGTTTTTCTGATTGGTCAAGAGTCAAGAGGATACACAGCACTGAAGGAAAACTCGTTACAAGTATATGAAGTAACAAAACTCACCACTGGATATTCTTTATAGAACACAGGGTGGTATTTAAGTAAAAACAACATAAAACTACATTGCACTTAGGCTCCGTATATCTACCTGATAAGTTCAGTATGACGAGGTTGTTACAGGAGATGTGGATTTCTTTTCGTTCCATTTTGTTTTGTGTTACATCAATACAAGGGAGGTAAAAGAACGTGGAGAGCTCGGATAATAAAGATACTGGCATAACTCCTAAAGACAGACTGCAAGGTATTACCGTGTTGTAGTTTTTTGAGTTGTGGAGGTCACCTCAATGTCACCACCAGAAGAAGCCTTCAACTTGGTCAGATATGTGCGTGCCACCTCTAGCATCATCTCTACTTCTTTCTTGTACTGAACGCGTTGATTTAAAAGGAAATCAAACAAATGGTGATACCAAGAAAAGCTGATGCAACTTAGCATTTTGTGTAGAAATGTGTCGAACAAAGACTCATCAGAAAAATAAAATTCGTACCTCATTGATCGCGCCTGTTTTTATCTTCGACTGCATTACACACCATTTTTTGAAATGTGCACCTGTAGAGAAAACAGGTTTGGTCAAAGAGGCAGAGTGGAGGTAGGAGGTAGCCATTGTTCATAAGGTGGTCATTATAAAATTCCATGGGAGGCATCATCAAGGACGAACACCTGAATCTTAGAATCTCATCTTAGAAGAACTGGACTAAAATCTTACCCACTTTAATATCCATATGGGAAGAAGTCTCTGAAGTAGTTTCCAGACACCACTTACAATGGACCTGAAACGTCGCACAATCAGATTAGAAAGAGAACTGCCCACCTGAAAGCCTGGAACCATTACTGAGGAAACAACTAAAGCTCCTGAAAACTCAGGCTGCACTATCCAGTTGGTAACATCCAGGAAAGCTCAATGGTGGATCTAAATCCATCTACAAATGAAATAACAGGAAAGCCAGCAAAACCAGGTCGAGTCCAGAGGTGAAATAATCTACAGCATGAGAGAATGATTGGATGCATCTGTAAAAGTACTCCACCCAGAAAGAAAACCCTAGGTTCAACAGTAAGAGCTTCATTTGCTGGTCTATATGCAAAAACAGTCGGGCAAGGCCATGGAGGTATGTACTTCTTATGTAAACAAAATAACTATTGGAAGACGGATATACAAGGCTAAGGATGGTTCTAAAGAACAGTTTGAGCAAACATGTACATGAAAAAGCAAAGATTCCCTTCTCAAGGTTTTAAGACTGGGATATAAGTTACCTCAAAGTAAGATCCAAAGGGAACATCATGTGCCTGTTGCACAGTCTCAAACACCTGAAACAACAAAAAAAAAAATTATATACATAACTCGTATGAGACAAATAGTGATTAGGAATTTCCTCAGGATTGGAATAACTGAGCGAAATGTATCACTTGAGCTCTTGAGCTAGAAAAGAGAAAGAACTTGTCAATCATAACAAAAATGAGGCCATGTATATTAGCTGTCATACCAGCTTTTTCTTATCTTCTGATAGAACAGCATGCTGCCACTCAGTCATGGCTGTGTCTGGAGGACACATGGGACTGTTACAAAGTGATCTAAACGTAATTTCCCTAACCTGGCCTTCATATTCATCTGCATCATGCCACTGGCCCAACTAGAGAAAGCCAAAAGTTAAAAAAGTGTCAAACTACTTGCATAACCATGATATAGAGTATTCAATATGCAAATTCTATGAAAATGGAAAATCACAGTAACAAAGACTGGTGGGCATATATTTCCTGCATGAAGTCAAAATGTGACTAATTTTTTTGACTAAACACATACAAATAGAAATCAACACTTACATTAAGATTAGTGTCCTTTCGTTGTGCTCGATACTCATTTAAGAAATTTGAATCATCGCTCATCAGCACAAGAAAGAACTGCTCTGCTGTGCAAGGGAAATCATCCTAAGAAGAGAGAATACTGTATCCAATTAGAATAAATGTACCAAAATAAATCTAACAAGGTGTGACTGTGTGGGATAAAAAAGAGGCATACATTGTATATACCAACTAGAACTTCTTCTCTGACAAATGCTTGATATTTCACAGGCTTGGGAACATTTTGTTCCGGCACTTTAACTGGTCCAGAAGCTCTCACTGAGCTGCTATGCGCACGCAACGCAGATTGTGCATTCTCCTAAATGAAATGAAGAGCATGCAGTTACTTGGAAAAAAACATCAACAATGTACAGCAATAGAAATAGATTCATTAAGTTTAATATCCATTTCTGAGATATATATTGGGAACACAGTTTATAGATTAATTGAAGCTAATCCCTAGATCAATTGGGTTAACTATTCCAGGTGAATCATGGCTCTGGTTAGTCTAGATTACATACCTTCATCAAGTTGTTGTTGCAGTACGACTGCAGCGGATCAACTAAAGAAGAATGGCATGAAACTTGACCAAAAGCTAACCATGGAAACATAACAACGATAAGAGGTTTCTTATTGAGACCAGCTGTTACCAGAAGCTTTCAGAAGACTAGGGATGAAAGGATGATGCTTAAGAATTTTTCTTGAGTTCAATAACAGATGCACTTAACGCACATATATATCAGCATAAAGCGTGACAATCAAAAGATTAGGTCAAATCCCACCAAACATCTTGCTAATGAACTTTGAAATAAAATTGACTATTGTATCTGTATATGGAAAGTTTGTTGTCCCAATGTCCCATTTCTTTTTTTTTTGGACCGGTTGGCGAGCTGGTGTCTATGGACCGCCACCGCATGAAAAATAAAACAACCCCATTTTAAGCACAACAAGATTGCCAATAGCCATCGGCCGTGTCTACGTCCTCGTACGGAAAACTTCCTTTTTCTTTTTACTACCATATTAATTTTTTTTGTTTTGTTTTGTCAAATCAAAATTCACCGTATCAAATCATGTTACCATCTGTTTGTGCTACACATTTGCATGCGAACTTTACCAACTAGAGTCATTCCATCCCATCAGTAGAGCAAAAGCTAGAATTTCCTAAGAATCTTTCAACCATTTACCATACCAAACGTTTTGTTTTGTTAAATCAAAATTTACCGTATCAAATCATGTTACCATCTCTTTGAGCTAAACATTTGCATGCAAATTTTAACAACGAGAGTCACTCCATCCATCAGTAGAGCGAAAAGCTAGGATTTTCCAAGAAATCTTTAGAACACTACTTTGCATGAGATCAGTTTCAAACCTATCTTTTTCTTTAGTTGATCCACACAGTAGTAGTACTGCAACATCAACTTGATGAATGATGAAGGTATGAAAATCTAAATGTAACCACATTGCTTGGTTTATTTCGTTCTCTGTTTCTCTTCCCTCACTCACATCCATTACATCATTTTATGTTTTTTGATGTTTGTTTTTGTCTACCCTGCTTGACGCCATGCCAATTGCACGCTACTTGCTCTCTTGGCATGGCACCCATCTAGAATCCCCAAATCATAGGGATTAGTTAGCTCGCCGAGGAGATCCAATTAATCTAGGAAGCAAATCCTAAATCCTTGAACACTATATATACTAAGTTTCCCTTTTATCTGGCCTATAACTTGACCACATTTGTACAATGTCATGATTACGCATTCCATGGTTGTCTATAATAGGAAGGTATAAGTCAGTTTAAAACAAATATCATGAACACAGACATGCAACGTAAATATCAAAAAGTATAGTATACAAAGACAAGTTAGACTAATATTATTTCTCTTTTACTTTTGCTATCTATGATAGGTCAAAAGTATTTGTTCAATGAAATTAATAAAGGCATAAAAGGGTAAGAGATGTACCTTCTTTTCAGCTTCTAACATTGCGTGAAAATTCTTTACTGAACGTTGTAAAGCACGTAATGCATGATTTCTGTTCCAAAATGATGCAAATTTGTATCTGACTCTACCTGGAAAGATAACGAAGGAAAATGATATGTGCTGATAGATGTTCATGAACAAAATAAAACAAAGTTGTCTGGATTCTCTTGAAGCATCAATATTATGAGTTTGATAATTCTAAACTAGCAGGATATGCTGAGAAGAAACAAGGATAGCTAAAATACACATCGATGCGGGTAGATTAGGGTCCATTTCTACCATGCATAAATTGTAAGTATGGTGTACCACAACTTACAAGTAGAATCAACTAATAACATATCCTGTGATGTTCAATAATAGCAGCGAAAGCATGACGGAACTCGTGAAAGCATTTAATGAATGTAAAATATTTATGCAGTACTAAACGATTGCTAACCATCTTGACTTCCCAAAGGAGGAACACCATGCCCACCGGCACCCATCCGGAGAATAATAGTGATAGCTGGATTTATGAATGCATGTTGGCTCCTCTTTATCTGCAACAATATAGATATATGATACCCCAAACCCCAGCAGATTAATTGCAATATATTAAAAGAAACTGGAAGCAAGAATAAGAATATATACCTCGTCTACATCATCAAATGGAATAATAACCTGCACAAAAATAAGAACACGTTAATATATCTACCTATTGATATAATTATAACAAGTCATAACCTTTATCTACTAAGATGAGAAACAAACCTTCATTTGCTTGGAGAACACATTTGAATGGAAGCATATATGCCACGAAGAGATGTACATACGTCCGTGATACAAGAATGACCTCTCAAGTGCACACGAGTAACTGTTTTCAACAACCTGAACGACATATCATTAGACAACCTGCTGCAGTGACAGGGAAGACCCTTGGGTTTAGAGCATGGAAAATATTTCATGCAGGCAATTGGAGACACTTGCCTCATCTGGAAGAAGTTTAAAGATTGTTTGTAAAGGACCAGGTTTTTGATGAACCACCGTGGGACCTTGCTTATCTAAAGATACTCTTCTTCTAGTATTTACTCCACCATATCCACTTCCCCTGTTGAAAAGTTCAGCTTAAGAAAATTAGATACCTTAAGAGTTTCTTTGTGCGTTAGCGTGTTTAGTTCATTGTCATGAGAGGTGCATGGACAAATGCACTACTGTCATCAGATGAAAGAACTAATAACCGTACAAAAAAGATAGAACCTACAAAGAAAAGAAAAGGCTAAAAAAGTAAAAAGAAAAACAACACTAAATCGCAATAAATGCGAAGCAACTATTATTTTACACATGAAAGCGTATTACTGCATTTATGCCTTTCAATGTGAAGAAGATGTTCAACCATAGGACAAACAAATTAAGAAATCCAAGCATGAGCAGTTACCTTGAAGATCTACATGTTTTGATATGAAGACAAACCTGAAAGAAAAAAAAGCACAGGTAAGAAAATATTTTCTTATGAAGATCATTACATCAAATAGAACAATGATTACAGCGTCGGGCACCTGCCCCGACGTGCTATCAAGTGCATGCCAGACCGCTCCAGATTGACCTTCACCTTCTACTGGAACAGTCACAGAACCAAGAACTGTGCTTTTCCAAATTATATCCCAATCATATATCGTCACATTAATCTACAAGAATAATTAAAATAAAACCATTTAACTACGGGAAAGAGAATATCAAGGTAAAGATACGACAGGTTCTCTATCCAATGAACAGCAATGGAAGAAGTTGGGCCTAAATTGATAGGTTCCTACAATGTATATCCCAGTCAAGAAATCAGAACAATTAACTCCACCTGAACAGGAAGCTCGTCCACATTAAAATTGAACTCCTCACCCCACATTGGATTTCTAGATCCAGGAACCATGGAACTTAAAAACAGCAGGGAAAAAAGTGAAAAACAATCAAACAAAGTTAGTCCAAAGCTAAAACGATGTAAGAAATATGTCAATCACAAGATATTTACAACGCTCCAATGTAAGAATAAGTGCAAGAAAAATAAAAATGATGTGTCGACCTACGAGGGAGAAGATAGGCATGAGACTCTGGTGAATACATTCTATTCAACAGATGTATGCAACAGGAAGTGAGTCTTCCATAAGTCAGATTTCTACACATGTGAGCACCTCATATACCATGGACACGGTAATAAAGTTAATCTATGAATCTAAGGTAAGGTAATTAATACCACATACGCTAACTAATACCCATTCATGCAATAAAATATAAGTCTCAAAAATCATCAACAACAACATTCCTAATTGAGCACTTCACCAGAGAAGTCAGCAAATCTGTATGAAATGCCTGGTGTGGTGAGTAAAGAAAAAGATGACAGATCAATTACCTAAATCGTTTTTGTTGACCACAAGTAATGATAGCATATGGGTCCGATGTACCATTCAGGTTTGCACCAATAAGATTCTTTGCAGCGAGAAGTTCCAGCTGTAAACCGAGACAACCACCTCATATTAAAAATGAAACCTTGAAAATAAATGATCGCAAAATAATTTGTGTTCCTTTAATGCGTAAGTTGGAGCACTACTAAGATCTTCAGTTCGTCACACATGTAGAATATTATTCATCAATAGAACACAAAAATGGAACAATTAGATTTAATACTTGAGTGAACAAGAAAAACATCATTTATATGGTAGAAAATACCTTGATCACATATACAGAATTGCTTTGCAAATCTCCCTTCAACTGGCCTATCTACAAAATAAGTGCAGAACTGCACGTCAAACAAATGGAAAAATTACTCAATGTAAAAGAGCAGAAGTGGAGCAGCAAGTCAGGTACCGCACAGTCAGAAGATCAGTTATCGTGGAAAGGGGGTACCAAGTTGGTTCATTATTCATAAATTTCTAAACATTTTATGCCATTTAGAAATAAACTCCGAACACTAACTCTCCAGAATGTTTCCACTATGCTAAACAAAGAAATAAATTGATTTAAGAAGGCAGATTAAGATTGACAATAAATAGAACAATTGACACAGAACAACAGATATACTCCGATTGCTCGTTTAACTATACAAATTTATTTCCAAACACCACTACCGCTTTCAGCCTATTCACATGCTCCTTCCCAACAAGCATATCAAATACAAGCTTTCGAGTCTAAATACTTTTCTCGTTTAATATAACCCCGTCTTCCCTAGTCCAATCTTCTTAGTTGAATTCAATAATCTCATTCAACATATGACATTGATAAAAAAAAAAAAAAACCCCAAAAACGTTAAAATTAAAAATTCATTAATTAAGAAATTCCAAGAAATTGTCTTTCTTTTCCGTAAACATTCTTTAAAATGCAAATAAAAAATCAAGAAACATTCACAAAATTCAAGAAATTAACTGAGGAAAATAAAGAAATTACTGACCCTATCAGGATCATCAAGTTCAGCGCCACCAGCAGCAGAATCATTACAAAGACCTCTTTGATCATCATGGCAATAATAAATCCCACCACCAGTATAAAAGAAAGTAAATGAAATAATCACAAAAACTGCAGCAGCAACAGTGATTTCAATCTCCCACCAAGATGGGATCAAAAATTCTAACATAATTTCATTCATTTTTCTTAAAATCAAACAATAAATTAATCAATAATACGAAGGATTAGAGATTTCGGGGAAATTTTTCCAGGGTTTGGTGATTTCGAAGAATTTCTAGGGTTTTGAAGGATTGAAGAAGACGAAGAAGGTTCATTGTTTTGATCACAAAGGGGAAGAGAGAGAGTCAAATTAGTTGTTGGAGGGAGAAAAAGAAGAAATGACTTGGTTTTTATAAATTGGAATTTTACATATCTACCCTTTTATTTACAAATTGTAATAATATTGTGATAATGCTTGCTATTGAGTGATACTCAAAAATAGTACGTAAAGATGGCATAAACTTGCATGCAGTGATGCTGTAAGTGCTAAAACATGGATGATATCTTTCGAATTTCAGACATTTTGAAATCACGACGAATAAAACAAACTCGATCTCAAATCGGGAGTCTCCAAACTCCTAAAGAAAAAAATTTGTATTTGGAATCGCATTTTACAACTAGTCTTCCTTTAAATTCTTTTTAAAAGATTAGTATTCTATTTTCACCATACTAACATTTACACAAAATTGGTTAAAAAAACCAAAATCAACAATTCCTGGTGAAATGGACAGTTAGATTTTGATACTGTTTTAATGGACAAAAATGTAAAAATAGACGGGATGTAAGCCAATTTTTTTTTATATTTAATGAGATCTAGACAAAAGGGCATCGATGGAATTTGAGAAGAGAGAAGTTGGAAAAAGGCAAAGACTTTTTGTTGCTTTCTTTTCCGATTCCGTTATGTAGTCAAATAAATGGCGTGGAAGCTGAAAAAGCAGAATCGAACGACATCAGCGTGGTTGGGCTTGGGCCTACATAATGACTTGCGGTGAGCCCCCAGGCGTTCATCCAAGACTGCCGTTTTTCTCTTGCGACTGAGAGGTCGGCCGCGCGTTACAACCGAAGTACTATATCAAACACGCAATTGTCCGTTTGCACGCGGAAGTAACAAACAGAAGTACTAAGACTGCTAACAGTTAAAAAGTACGGACTTATCTTGGACAGTAAAAGACAACGTGGACTGTTGTGGATCTTGTATCGTGGTGGACCTAATAATTATATTATAATGATGGCCGGCATGAAGATCGATCAAATTGCCATTTTTTAATATCAACCATGCAACCTCTAACTAAAATAATCAAACCCATATTTGGGGGTTTAGTGGATGACATATACCAAAAACATATTACTTGTTATTGGTCCATATCTGCATTAGCTGGTGTGGTTGTTGATATGATTGGCAACAGTGAGCATTCAATATCGTCATTGTTATCAAACCACGACAAATCAAATGCTTGAAACTAACTAGGCTACCTAGTCCTTAATTCCCCAGAGCACCCGGCATTGGATTCATGGTAGTGGGAATGGGATCCAATATTTGGTACCAACCACATATATCCATTGTCAGATGTTGGATAGTAGATGTTCCCGTTGAACCATGCATTGATGCAAGGGATGTCAACTGGAGAATCCAAGACTTCCATTTTAGTGTTGGACGCAAAACTGAATGCCAAGCCAAGCCTACAAAATGCACAGTTGCAGTTTTGATTAGCCCAACTGGAAGCCCATTAATCAGGTTGCAAGGGAATTGTATCGATTTTCTACTCTCTTGTTGCTCTCTGTAGACAAGCTGTTTGTTAGTTTTGCTCTTTGAAGGGGTTTGTGTATTATCCTTGGTTTTGGGTGTAGTTTGTCTAGCAACATATTTTTAAGAGATTTTATTAGTTTTCCAGGGTTGGTTTTATGCTAATTGTGATCGTTTTCTTGTTAATTTAGGATGTTCTCTAATTTTGTTCGTTTTCTTTGAGAAACATTTTTTGTAGCCTCCGCAAAAATGGTAATAAGTCACGTTTTTTGTTTTTTTTTTTTTCGCAACTCTGGAAAGTATATCTGATCTAATTTTTCCTCCTAAACCAAGCAATAATCGAGTTTTTCATTTTATAAGTTTGCCTTTGTTCCTTTTGGTCATAATGGCATATGTTTTAGTCCTTTGTCGTACAGACCCGGTTAACTCCTTGTATTTAGCAGCTTCTAATGTTCATTTGTGCAGGTCTGGTAAATCTATCATCTTATTATCCCTCTTCTTTAGTTGAGCATCTTGAATCCTTTCACTTTTTTGTAATAGTTTCTATTCTTTTGTTTTCTCTTGAGCTGCGCTTTGTTGATAGTAATTTTGTTTTATCAAGTTCTGCTAGTCTCTACTATCTAGTTTTTCTCAATCCTTTCTACTCCCCTTTTCACCATGAAACTGCTTTCATGGAATGTCCAAGGTATTGGGACATCTCTCACTAGGGATCATTTGAACCACCTCTGCCATTACTATAAGCCAGAAATTAATTTTTTTTTATCAGAGACCATGGCCCCATTCGACAAAATGGACCTTATTTTAAAAAGATCTGATTTTCATGATTGGTTTATAGTTCCTTTTGTGGGTATCGCTAAGGGGTTAGTAATAGCCTGGCACAATAATGTAGATATAAAATTAATCTCATCTTATTTAAATGTCTGTCATTTTGAAGTGTTAATTGGTGACAAAGAGATAGAAATTACATGTGTTTACGGTGCAGTAGAAGCAGATGAGAAAATAGCACAATGGTCATATATTTCAGATCTAGCCAAACAAATTCAAAAGCCATGGGTACTAATTGGAGATATGAATATCATTCTGGATCCGGGAGAAAAGCAAGGCGGCAAAACTTCGAGCTCTAGAAGCAAGGCTTTTGTTACTCAAGTTATTGACTCTCTGGGCCTACAAGATGCGGGATACGAAGGAGCCCCATTTACATGGTCAAATAACAGAAGCAGAGATGCTAATATTTGCGAAAGAATTGTTAGAGCATTAATATCTTACCAGTGGATTCAGCTTTTCCATAACACAAAGGTAAGTCACCTATCAAGAGTTGGTTCTGACCATACTCCTATACTTTTTGATTCCAACCCGGAAACAAAAAGACTTAGCAAACCTTTTAGATGCATTAGATCCCGGCTTTCGGACCCTATGTTAGCAACTGTAGTGGCAGCGTCTTGGAATCTCCATCCCTCAAATTCCCCGGCTAGAAGCTTTTCCTCTAAACTAAAATCTCTCTCCTCAGACCTAGCTCAATGGAATTCCGATGTTTTCGACAATATTCACAAAAACATTAGAACTCTTAATAACAAAATAGAAAACATTCACAGATCCGGGAACTTCTCTTCTAAAATTGATACTCTCAAGAACCTTCGAGCAGAACTGGGGAAATGGTACAAGATTAAAAATGACTATTACCATCAACTATCTAGGGATAAGTTCTTTAAAGAATATGATCAAAACATAGAATATTTCCATGTTACTGCCTCTAATAAAAAAAGAATCAATTCTATTCATTCTCTTAGAGAACCTTCAGGTCTTTGGATCTCAGACCGAGACCAAATCAATTCTCTATTAATCAATCATTTCACCCAAATTGGAACTTCTCAAATGAGCAACTACAATATCAACCTCTCAGAAATAATCCAACCTTGTATCTCAGATTCGGAAAATTCTTCCCTGACTCAAATTCCATCCAAAGAAGAAATTTGGTCCACTCTTTCTAAAACGAACCCTTGGGAAGCTCCTGGTCCGGACGGATTTCAACCGGGATTTTTTAAAGCCAGTTGGGAAATCTTGGGATCAGATATTACAAATACCATACACGGATTTTTTAGAACAAGGATTATGACACAATATTTCAACCATTCATTTATTACTCTTATCCCAAAATTTTCAACACCCCAAACCCCAGCGGATTTCAGACCTATCAGCCTCAGCAACACGACATATAAACTTATTTCCAAAATTTTAGCCAATAGATTAAAACCCCTATTGAATAGGATCATTTCTCCCAACCAATCGGCTTTTCTTCCAGGGAGACAAATTACAGACAATATTATCATAGCCCATGAATTGATTCATTCTATGAAAACTTCAAAAAAAAAGGGGTTTTTTTGCTCTTAAGATTGATCTATCCAAAGCCTTCGATAGAGTTGAATGGCCTTTTATTAAGAGAGCTTTATCCTCATTTGGCTTCAGTGATGACTGGGTTAATCTCATTTTTCAATGCATCTCCACTACCTACTTTGTTATCCTTCTAAACGGATCCCCATGCCCAACCTTTTCCAATTCAAGGGGTCTAAGACAAGGTGATCCTTTATCCCCTTATCTTTTCCTAATTTGCATGGAGATCCTCTCAAGACTCCTTGAAAAAGCAACAAAAGAGAATAAAATCTCGGGGCTTCAAATAAATAAACACTCCCCTACCATATCCCATCTCTTCTTCGCCGATGATTGTTTTCTTTTCACCAAAGCGGACCTGGGAGAAGCAAAAAAATTGTTGGATATTTTATGTAATTTTGGGAGAATTACAGGTCAAATGGTTAATCTTCAAAAATCAGGAATCTACTTTAGCCCCAAAATTCATCCCAACACATGGGAAAATAATAGAAAAATCCTTAAAGTCCAGCTGATGACTAAAAAAGACAGGTATCTAGGAACTCCTCTCTTGTTTGATAAAAACAGGAAGGAGAATTTTGAACCATTCCTTCAAAAATATTATAATACCTTACAAGGTTGGAAATCAAAGTTACTATCTCAAGCAGGCAGAACAGTTTTAATTCAATCCATTCTTCAAGCTTACCCGACTTATAAGATGCAGATGCTAGCTATTCCTAAAGAAACCTTGGATAAATTAGATAAAATCCAGAGAGATTTTTGGTGGAAGAAAGATGGGTCAAAAGGAAAAGGTGGTTATATAAAGGCGTGGAAAGGGATGTGCAAGCCAAAATCTCAAGGGGGATTGGGAATAAAAAATCTTCATAATTTCAATGTAGCCCTTTTAACAAAACTAGCTAGCAGGTTAATGATGGAAAAAGATCAGCTATGGGTTAAACTTCTTGAAGCGAAATACTTCTATAATTCCAATCCTTTCGATCCTACAAGAAACTACGAACTATTATGGATTTGGACAAGCATTCAGAGAGGTCTAAGTATTATTAAAGGAAATTACATTTCGCAAGTGAAAAATGGAGCTAATACGAAGATATGGGAGGACAATTGAATTCCCAACATGGACAAAATAAATAAACCAAGGGATAGAGATGATACTTTTCCGCAAAAAGTTCAAGAGCTAATAAATAATGAAGGATAGTGGGACACGGAAAAGTTAGATGATTTGTTCTCTTCAGAAATAAAAGAAAAAATTCTATCTATTACCCCAAATAAAGAAGATGGAGACAGGATAAGATGGGCTCACCACCAATCAGGAGATTTCTCGAGAAAAATATATTTATAACTTTCTCATTAATCGGAATTCTGATAATGAAAATGATATAAATTCCCCGTGGAAAAAACTATGGAAGATGCAGACTCTACCTCGTATCAGACTGTTTATCTGGAAATTAATTCAGAAAGCTTTAACGACCTCGAATAGACTAGCGGCTCATAACCCAGAGGTTTACCCAGAGTGTCAATTGTGGAATAACCAAGCTATGGAAACGGAAAATCATCTATTTAGAACTTGTCCTTTAGACAGAGCAGTTTGGTTTGGTTGCTCATTAGATGCTGTCAATTCGCAGATTAACACAGATATGATGAGCAAGTGGGTTTAATTATGGATCACTGATCAAAACTTTTCGCAATTTAGGGAACAAATTGCAATCATTCTTTGGTTTGTATGGAAATATAGGTGTGAGGTAGTTTTCAGAAGAACCATTCCGGATCCCGCTTATTTAATTCAGCAGATAAAAATGTTCATCCAGTTTTCAATCATCAAGGAAGAGAACAAATCCCAAGGCATCCAAAAACCGAAGATTCCCAACCACGTGTGGAACAAGATCAGGTCGGATTGGATAATTTTCATTGATGCGTCCTATAAAAAAGAAAATATATCCATGTATGCCTTCATTCTGTATTCGACAGACCAAAAAGCTTTCCTACATATTTCAGCTGGCTCTGATTGGGCTTCCTCGGCGTTACATGCAGAAGTAAAAGCTCTTTTAAATGCTTTAAATTGGCTAGAAAATAATATTCTTTCTAGCGTTTGTATAGTTACAAACTGTAAACTCCTTCTGGATTCTATCTCCAAGAAAAAATACAGATGCTCCATGGGTTGCAGAGAATACTATTAAAGAAGCAATTTCTTTGTTGGATAAACATCCTCAAGCTCAGGTAAAACTTATAAACAGATATTACAATGATGCTGCGGACATAGTTGCCAAAGAAGCAACAATCAGAAGACTTGTGTCAATTAGTGCGAACAGAGAGTATTACTTCTAATATTTTTGACGAAAATGAAATTGTAGATCTTCTGTATTACATTGTTTGATTTAATATATTAACTTTTTCCATCAAAAAAAATAAAAATTTGTTCAAGACAAAGTGTTATTCTCCCAAAAAAAAATGGGAACATTATCAAAATACCCCTATTATGAGGCCCATTGCAAAAATACCCTTATGAATTTTATAAATACCTCTAAGCTTAATACATTACTAAAATACCCTCTTTTGTACAGGGCATACAAACCACTACCACTAACCACTATTAAAAAAAAAGAAAAAGAAAAAAAGAACATCTATTGCCCACCACCATCACTGTCCACCACTGCCAACCACCACCACCACCAACCACTACCGACGACCACCACCACCATCGATGACCACCACTAACCACCACCACCACCGCTGCCAACCTCCACCACTGCCCACCACCGCCAACGACCACCACCATTTCCCTCCACTACCGCCACCAATCATCACCGCCGCTGCCAAACACCACCCACCGCCGCCAACAACCACCACCACTTTCATTCACCGCCGCCGCCAATCACCACCAACAACCACCAATTCTACCACCACCATGTGGAGTCAACTTGTTGAAGTTGTCTCCAAATCTGAAGGCAACTTGATGAAGTTGTTTCTAAAAATGGAGGCAACTATCTCAAGTTGTCTCCATTAGATAGTGTGTAAGAACAAGTTGCTTACCATATTTGAAAGCAACTAGCTCAAGTTGTTTACAAATATGGAGGAAACTAGCTCAAGTTGTCTCCGCATTTGGAAGAAACTAGGACAAGTTGTCTATAAAGGAAAAGTATACTCAAAAGTGAACCTGGCATGAGTCGAACACACATCATCTGACGTGGAGTCAGTCATGCTACCGTTGTACCACATGTTCGTCAATACAAAATAACATATCAAAATCACATCCAAATATATATACTACACCTACTGATGTATAAAACTACACATACATACCTAGTAGTTTGCGCGCATCCAACACAAGTTCATATTGTCTCCCGCAACTACCCCACCACTACTGCTAACACAACAAACCATCTCCACTACTGCTAACACAACAAACCATCTCCACTACGACATCCACTGCCTCCAGCATTGCTGCAAACAAAGAAAATTGGAAGCTCAACAACCCTGTACATTCACCTAATATCCACCAGTTCAACTGGCTATAACAAAATCCCAAAACAACCTAATCTCCACCAGTTCAACTGACTATAACAGCAACTCAACACAACCCTGTTTTACCATTGCAACACAGATTCGTCGCAACTACTCTAAGATATATGTATAAGATAATTTCAGGTGCATGAATGGACCCAAAAACATAACCAAGTTGCCTCCAAACAAGAATCAACTAGCTCAAGTTGCCTTCAAATATGGGATCAACTAGTTCAAGTTACCTCTGAACTGGAATCAACTATCTCAAATTGCCTCCAAAAGTGAAAGCAAGTTTTTCAAATTGTCCCCAAAAGTGAAAGCAATTTTCTCAAGTTGTCCCCAAAATCTAGAGTCCAAAAACGAAGATGAAGCTATAGTTTATTAACCAGAAAATGAAAAGAACTAGACTTTAGTAGTAAAACCATACAAAAACAAACAAATCTATTTCTAAAACATACTACGAGTCCACAAATTTCAGTAGTGGTTATTCAAACATATGCAAAGAAAAATCTAGTATTGCTTACGGAAAATGATTCAAAACCATTCAATTGGAATGGTAACGGACTATCCATTATGATAGTATAACGGCCACTGATTGGATCTGTGGCATCCTTCAAGAGATCCGTAACATCTTGCAAGACATGGAATTACTGAAAGGTTCAAGCACCGAAAAATGTAGACTTGTAGTATTCTGTCTTAACTAATTGTACACCAGCGAGTGGTGAGTCCATGGCAAGACAAGGCAAGTGGAGTGGTGAACCTTGCTTCCAGCAGAGAAAAGATTCCTTTGCACACTAAGAAGCCATTCAAAATACACAATAAAACTAGAAATTTTCTTCGTTACAAAATCAAGAGAATAAAATAAAGAAGATGAACAGAGAGGGAATGAACGGAACTGTTTGGTAATTATTCTCCAGCTGCATCTTCTATTAGCAAGCCAATATTCACATGGACAATTAACTGAATCAAAATGCAAGAAATGTTTGATAGTTTCTTGGAAGCAAGAGCTGGTATAGTAATATATTAATGGTTTTTACAAGAATCAAGTCCTCTACATGTCGGTTCATTATTCCATCCAAAAGCCACTACTCAAACACATTATGTCGAATACTGCCAACAACAATTTTCATTAATAATGCAACCTAGTTCATAACAGTCCAAGTACACATAGTAGTTCATACTAATTTAAGTATTCATGCAGTTCCAAAATGTATGCTAAACAACGATTCTGGCTAGGTTGGTTGAGTGCATAATTTAAACAACTTCTGTACACAACATGAAATTGTAAGGAACACACTTATACATCTCAATAGAAATGTCAGTTAGAGAATTCAACCAGGTACTCGCTAGAATTACCAACTAGGGAGCATATCCCACTACTCCAACCACAATAAATGTGTCGAAATGTACCACATACTGAAAAACAAATTCAATACCAATCAAATGTGAGTAGCATACAGAACGTACAACGAAAATTCCACCACCATCACCTTCGCAACCACCACCACCACCAACAAAAAATCAATATCAATGCCAAATTCCCCTGCCAGCAATCAATACCAAATTCCACCACCATAATTACTACCAGTATTGCACAATCAGTGGTACCCAAAATACTAAAATTCCCAAAGGTTTGGAGTACAAGCATGAAATGAAGTTTATAATACTTACGTCTTACATGAATAGCTTCTTGTAGATCACTATGGTACCTGCTGCAATAGAGGTACAGGGCCACCCACAAAATCGCTTCTTGTAGATCACCATGGTACCTGCAATAGAGACAAAACAACAATTAATTACGGAGCAACCCACAAAATTATAATGATCAATTATTGATCTAATATCAGTGGATGAGATATTAGCTCAGCATGAATTTGTGAAGCTAAAACAACGTGCATCGACACCATCACCAAAATTCCAGATAACAACTACTACAAACCAGATATCAACACAGTTCATTCATATGTACCCAAATTTGTTTTACTCAATTCTAAAATCAATTTAACCGACACTAAACAATTTCAGGATGGAAACCATACCTTCGCAATAAGCTCCACCACCATCATTTGTATACTCTTCTTCTTTCCCATTCAGAAGATATCACCACCACCACCACAACAACAAACAATCTTAACTACCACTGTCTCAATTGCCAAATTTCACCATTGCAACCAGAACCACCGCAATCTCCATCAACTCCTTCGTTCTTAATCTAACCAATACCACCAACACCACCAAAAACTTCAAAGCAAATGTAAGAAGATAATCAATAAATTCCAAAACCAATTGTGATCATCGATTTTAGGTTCTTCGATCCCAATCCAGTTGAAATAGAGACTAACTTATCAGAAATCAAAATCTAAAATCAGATCTCAATATTTTTTAATTTGATTTTGAAATTAATCTTTACAAGAAGAAGAAGGTCTATCTGAATATGAACTATCTAATGCGGATAATAATTTTCGATTTAAATTTGAATCAGTTGGCGGAGGAGATGGTGGTGGTACTGTAGATTTCCGGAGAGAAAGAGAAGAGAGAGATATATTTTTTTAGATGTGAAATTAAAGAGTGATAACTCACTGAGATAGTGATGATGGCAATGGAGACGATTCTGGTGTTGGTGGTGTTGGTGTTGGTTGTGGTGGCGACGGAGATGGTGGTGGTAGTGATGGATGATGGTGGTAGTGGAGAATTTCATTGATTTTTCTCGAGTGAGAAATAAAGAAGAAGCTCAAGCATAAGATATCAAGGTTAAAAGAGAGATTATATGAATTATTTTTTTTATTCATAATTTCGATTGTGTCATTTGGGGTATTCGTAAGCCTCTAAAGGGTATCTGTGATAAATTCATGGATAGTAGGAGTGTTTATAACATTCCCATATTAGGAACGGCATCAGCTGCTCCTTTCTTTGTCCACCAAAAATTCAGTTTTTCATGTGGAAAGCATTCAATGAAAGCCTACCAACCTTCACTATCTTAAACCGAATCAATCTTGTCAACTCCAATGTATGCTCTCGTTGTAATTCCGATACAAAATTAGCGGGTCACTTACTCTTACGCTGCCCAGTAGCGATTATAGCCTGGAACACTCTACTCAATCAACTCACCAACACCCTAAATACCCCCACTATCATCCCAAATGAAATAACACCTCAAACAACCATATCCCAACTCCTACAACAACAAGTCCCTTCCACAATCCTCTCTTCTTTCGGTTATCTCTTTTGGTCACTCTGGTTCGCTAGACACGAATTTGTCTACCTTCAGAAACAAGCAACATCAAATGACATTTTATTTTCAACGCTAAAGCAACAACATGAGTACATATGGGCTAAAAATTCAGTACCCCCTACTCTTCCAGGCGACTTACCGACTTTGACTCCGCCAAGAAGAAACAGAACGACAACAACAATATTGGTAGGTTGGTCCTATCCCGGATAAAAATCAATACATACGGAGCTACAAGAGGACACCCCAGATTGGGAGGGGCAGGATTCATATGCAGAGACTCTGAAGAAAAAGTCATCATGGATCTCGCGCAACCTTTAGGAATTACTACTGCTTTAAATAGCAGAAACCTGGTCCATGCTGCTGGCTACAAGAACTGTGACAGATAGACAATAGATGAAAGTACTTTTCAAGACAGATTCTGAAACTTTTCTGGACTTTGTCATCTCCCCTACAACACCGCCTTGGTATTTAAGGAGAATGATAAAGGAAATAAAGCACCATTTTAATCAGATACCACACAGAGCCATCCGGCAGTTACAGAGAAGGAAACCAAGAAGCGGACGTCCTTGCTAATCACCAACAGATGGAAGCCAAACGGGGAATCTTGGAACCAAAATTTGAGAACTTACAATCCCAAATTTCATTAGTCAAATTGTACTCAGCGACTCCATGAGTACTAGATACCCTCGTGTAATTTCCTCTTAGTTTGTTATTAATTACATGCTTCAAAAAAAAAACTACTCATTTCCTAACTCATACTGATTAAAAAGTAAAAATTTAGTGTATCCGAACCGAGTACCCGACCTGTACATTAAAGGATATGGATGTAATTTGTGGGATTCGGTGGATTTGGTGCGTGTGTTGTGTTAAAAAATCTGTTGTACTCCCATACCCGTTATATCAAGGGTATTTATCGAATTTTCGTAAAATATTGGGTTAGGTAGCTAGTATCGTATGTACATAAACTCCAGTTAAACATATGTTATCGTTATGTAGGTTTTACAATCTTTTTACACATCCGAAGTTTTATATATGATATGCTGGTGCTTGTTTTATATATTTTTTGAAAAGGAGAGGGTATCCAAATATACCTCAAGCTAAAACTTTTCATACCTATAAGTCCTTTCTCCGAAAGGATTTTCTATGGACTGAATCGAGACAATACAACAAATTGGTTCACACTTCGTGTGATTGTCTATGGATACGAGATCGAGACAATACAACAACGAAGTATGTTTACTTGATACAAAGGTTCGGACTTAACCAAACACAATAGGATTGCTTATCAAGTAAATAGGAGTTAACATTTGTGTAATTTACTTTAATTATAATAAAAAAATTATAATATGGAATATAAAAGTAAATGGCACAACAAGATTTTGTTAACGAAGGAACCGCAAATGCAGAAAAACCCCGGGACCTAGTCCAAAATTGAATACTCTAAGGATTAAGCCCGCTACACAAAATTACACTAACTTCGTATAGTTGAGACCAAGTAACTAACCCTATAATTCACCAAGTCCCTTCTGTATTCCCACGCCTCCAACTTATAAATAATTCACGTACTTGGAACAATTCCTTTGATTCGTATTCCAAACATTAAGGTAACAACAAATCTGTTTGGTATCAACTCTAATCAACCAAGTGATATGAGTCGGACAAAGGCTCTTCAATCAGGTCCTTAGATATATCTTATCTTCAATCACCCAAAGGTAATCAATTAAGATTAAGACAACAACACCTTTAATCCGAAGAATCGTGTTGATGCCGATTTACTCAATTAATCAATTCAATCTACCACAAGATAGACCGATTATTAATTGGATCCTCTTTTACCGAAACAAGTATTGTGCACACCAAAGATTATAAAACCAAAGTCAGATCTTCAATATCTTCTTTGTCTTCAAATATTCTTAAATCTTCAATAAAAACCTGCACACAATCACTTGAATCTCTTGTGATCAATCACGCACATAACGGAGTCTGTTAACAATGGATTATCACAAGATCGTCTTTAGAACTAACAACAGTCTAAAGATCCCTGTCAAAACTCTGAACTAGTTTGAGTGAATCTTATATCAGAAGAGAAGATTCTCAAGAATAAACAAACTAGGTGCAATCATATTTCAACCACCGTTAGTCAATCAAATCAATCGAAAACAAAAGATAAACCGCAATTATCTAGTTTCCCACCAAAAGGTCGCGCTAAAGCTTTTCAATCCCAAAGAAGACTTTAAACTGAGCGGCCGTAAGAGATTTCGCCTAATTATTTTACTCTCGTCTTCGAATAGGCGGCTACACCAGTAACAACTACAAAAGAGTAAATCTGTTGTTACGAATGATTAGTTTGCTAGAAAGGCAAACTTCAAGTATTTATAGACAAGGAAGTTTGGACACCAAGGAATTTCCAAAACCGAAAATATTCTCAAGATACTCATTAAAGCACAAATTCGGTTTCCATAATTCCTGGAAATGCTTTGTCCAAAAATAACGATCGAAATCTCTCGGAAAATCTAATTAGTAAATGCACATTACTAATTCTGTAATTTCACTACAAAATGAAATTAATAACCTTAATTAAAAGATTCTTAATTTACTTATGTTTCGATCCTGAGATTCTCTTCCCTTAGCCGTTAAGGAATATCTTTGAACAATTAAAGAAATAAACATTCACAGCACGTGTTCAAAGTTTGTCGACATCTTAACTTTGTAAGTTCTCTTTCACACTTACAACCTTGAAACCGATTGGCCACACTTCCAAACAAGTTTAGAATTGGTTCATCTGACTTTCAAGAACTATGTCATTGATCAAACCAACATTCAATCATAATCATGGGTTTACGGTTCTACCAAAACAAGTTTCGGTTCTACCTCCATTGAGTACTGTGCATAGTCACACTAGCTTTACAAAAATTCGGTTGACTAGGTACTAGGATCGGTTCCCCACATATATATGGTATCTAACTTATATGTGTTGCACATGTCCATAGGATCGGTTCCCCTTTGCCTAAAAACGTGTTGCACATGTCCATAGCATCGGTTCCCCTTTCTGCTATAAACCTTTCTGCACCCCATACAAGGATCGGTTCCCCCTTTCCTTTCAATTGGTCAGACATACAAAATCCGATCATACCAAAGGTGATTACTTAATATCGGTTTTACTAATAAAAGTTATACCAATACATAAGTCAGGCCTTTGTGAATAGTTCTACCAAGAACACAACAAGTTGTGAGCGGTTATATTCTATTACACATATTGGTTGTTCATAAGATATGCAATGAATAACAAAACCAATGACACCTGGCAATTTCCTTTTCGGTTCACAAACAAGTTTATGAACTTACTTCCTTAGAACACATGTAAGCATTGTTCCCTAGGATGAAATCCTCACCTCATACCCATACATAATCATAATAGCATTCAAATGATTATGGCGATGTCTTATCTACAAAGTTTAATGGTTAAGCAATAAACCTCGTATTGTACTCCTTAATACTATGTCTATCTAGAGTTCACATATGCTTCGCAATTATGTTTTCAATATACACGACTTGATAGATACGTTAGGGAATGAAACAGTTCAAGTCAAATATCACTAACCTCAAGTGGAAGGATGATTGTTGTCGTTGTAGATCCTCGATTCTTCACATCTTCAAGACTTCGCAATACTTGTAATGTCTCATATCCTAATAGTTTCAAGCTAACCTATACGAAGTTGACTTCAGTACATAATCAAGCGACTCTTAACATGAGTTTTAATTCACTAAAATATGACAACCAAACTTGACATACCAACGCTTGGTGGTTTCCACCGAGCAATGCTCTAGCAATCTCCCCTTTTGTCAATTTTAGTGACAAAACTCTTACATCATATGGATAAACAAATTACAAGAATTCATTACAATCCGCTTGATTCCCGATTCAACAACATAGTAAAACTGCTTACATTCGATCCGTGAAAATGCCGATGTTGACATTATAATAACAAAGCTAATACTCCACCTAAATAAGATAGGTAGATATACCATCCGAACGTCTCTGTTATACCAATTTATATGACATGTTACTCCCCCTTAGTCTGTGCTTTCACTCTTTCGTTAGATAAAACATTCAAGTACCAATGTTCTTTTCCCTAGCGATGCCAATCAATATAAAATCAATGCCAGCGTCACTTATTTACTCCATATATTTATCCCCCCTTTTGTCACAAAAATGACAAAGAAACGAAAAAATAAAAGACAACACGAAAAGAATCTTACAATTCTAATATACTTGCAAACCTGTAGGGTTAGGCACGAGGGTTCCACACATCACATTCTGATAACCAATATCAAAACCGAAACTACAAGTAGTCTTATTTTTATTTGTTACCAAGGAAAAAATCCGAATTTTTTTTTTCTAATTTAGTTTAGAAAACCAAAAACAACTAATCACATTAGTCTCTTTTCTAAACCGAGTGTTCAAGAACAACCGCTTAATTCGATAAGACCAAAATAAAGATAAACTCCATTTTTCTCTTCAGGTTCTAATTATCCATAAACTTAGACCTTTCAATTTTAAACAAGACAAGTACTAGGTTAGTTAACTAGCATTCCTTGTTTAGGCATTCGACTAGACTTGAATAACCGAAACCTGACTTTGATAATACAAACTAAGATCAGAATTAACTTATTTTCTTATCCGGAATCGAAATGGACTAAACAACTCATCTCGTACACAAATTATTTCGTTAAGCCACAAATAATTCATACAAACCAAAATAAATCAACTTGCATAATTATTCACTTCAACCGGAAGCAATTGAAACAACATAGACATTAAAAGCACCGCAATTGCACCGTAATTTTGTAAGCCTAAACAATTGATACCATACAAAAGCAAGATAACAATGGTTTTTCTTAGCCGGAACCAATTGAATCACACACACACATCAATTGTACTGAAATTTTGTAAGCCTAAACAATTGATACCACACAATAAAACAAGATAACAATAGTTTTTCTTAACCGGAACCAATTGAAACATACATCCACACACACATCATGGAATAAATATCAATTGAACCGAAATTTTGTTAAGAAAAAGCGACAAATATATATAATATAAACTCAGGATTTTCTTAAACAGGAAAACAATTAACTAACAAGATTGTTACCTCAAATTTCGCATCCACTTCTCCAATATGATAGCATCTTCGTCCAGGGAGAATTGATATCGAAATATCACCACGTTGCCATCCTTATGCATAAACAAAAGAATGACAACACACCTCAAACTTTACCAGGGTCCTTAGATCTATCTTATGTTCAATCACCCAAAGGTAATCGATTAAGAATAAGCCAACAACACCTTTAATCCGAAGAATCGTGTTGATGCCGATCTACTCAATTAATCAATCCAATCTACCACAAGGATAAACCGATTATTAATTGGATCCTCTTTTACCGAAACAAGTATTGTGCACACCAAAGATTATAAAACCCAAGTCAGATCTTCAATATCTTCTTTGTCTTCAAATCTTCTTAAATCTTCAATAAAAACCTGCACACAATCACTTGAATCTCTTGTGATCAATCACGCACAGAATGGAGTTTGTTAACAATGGATTATCACAAGATCGTCTTTAGAACTAACAACAGTCTAAAGATCCCTGTCGAAACTTTGAACTAGTTTGAGTGAATCTTATATCAGAAGAGAAGATTCTCAAGAATAAACAAACTAGGTGCAATCAGATTTCAACCACCGTTAGTCAATCAAATCAATCGAAAACAAAAGATAAACCGCAATTATCTAGTTTCTTACCAACGGGTCGCGCTAGAGCTTCTCAATCCCAAAGAAGACTTTAAACTGAGAGGCCGTAAGAGATTTCGCCTAATTAGGTTACTCTCCTCTCAGAATAGGCGGCTACACCAGTAACATCAACAAAAGAGTAAATCTGTTGTTACGAAGGATTAGTTTTCTAGAAAGGCAAACTTCAAGTATTTATAGACAAGGAAGTTTGGACACCAAGGAATTTCCAAAACCTAAAATATTCTCAATATACTCATTAAAGCACGAATTCGGTTTCCATAATTCCTGGAAATGCCCTGTCCAAAAATAACGATCGAAATCTCTCGGAAAATCTAATTAGTAAATTCACATATTACTAATTCTGTAATTTTCCTAAAAAGTGAAATTAATAACCTTAATTAAAATAATATTAACTTACTTATGTTTCGATCCTGGTATTCTCTTCCCTTAGACGTTAAAGAATATATTTGAACAATCAAAGAAATAAACATTCACAGCAGGTGTTCAAAGTTTGTCGACATCTTAACTTTGTAAGTTCTCTTTCACACTTACAACCTTGAAACCGATTTTCCACACTTCCAAACAGGTTTATAATTGGTTTATCTGACTTTCAAGAACTATGTGATTGATCAAACCAACATTCAGTCACAATCATGGGTTTACGGTTCTACCAAAACAAGTTTCGGTTCTACCTCCATGTGAGTATTGTACATAGTCACACTAGCTTTCTAAAAATTCGGTTGACTAGGTACTAGGATCGGTTCCCCACATATATATGGTATCTAACTTATATGTGTTGCACATGTCAATAGGATCGGTTCCCCTTTGCCTAAAAATGTGTTGCACATGTCCATAGGATTGGTTCCTCTTTCTGCTATAAACCTTGTTGCACCCCCTACAAGGATCGGTTCCCTTTGATGTACTTCACACCATACAAGTAGCGGTTCCTCCTTTCTTTTTAATTGGTCAGACATACGAAATCCGACCATACCACAGGTGATTACTTAAGATCGCTTTTACTAATAAAAGTTATACCAATACATAAGTCAGGCCTTTGTGAATAGTTCTATCAGGAACATAACAAGTTGTGAGAGGTTATACTCTATCACATATATTGGTTGTTCATAAGATATGCAATGAATAACAAAACCAATAACACCTGGCAATTTCCTTTTCGGTTGACAAACAAGTTTATGAACTTACTTCATTAGAACACATGTAAACATTGTTCCCTAGGATGAAATCCTTACCTCATACCCATACATAATCACAATAGCATTCAAATGATTATGGCGATGTCTTATCTACAAAGTTTAATGGTTAAGCAATAAACCTCGTATTGTACTCCTTAATACTATGTCTATCTAGAGTTCACATATGCTTCGCAGTTATGTTGTCAATATGCACGACTTGAAAGATACGTTAGGGAATGAAACAGTTCAAGTCAAATATCACTAACCTCAAGTGGAAGGATGATTGTTGTCGTTGTAGATCCTCGATTCTTCACATCTTCAAGACTTCGCAATACTTGTAATGTCTCATATCCTAATACTTTCAAGCTAACCTATACGAAGTTGACTTCAGTACATAATCAAGCGACTCTTAACATGAGTTTTAATTCACTAAAATATGACAAGCAAACTTGACATACCAACGCTTGGTGGGTTCAACCGAGCAATGCTCTAATATTTTTGTTTAGGTTTTTATAATTATTTTTTTGAATCGAAAGTTTATTAATAAAAGAAAATAAAACATAAATAGGAGGATAAAGCCCAAACCTCCTAAAAAAAAGAAGTAGAAAGAAAAATGAACGAAAAGCGAAAATGACATCACCAAGCTCATGCAATGCGTTTCATTCGAAATTGTTTTCTGAAGCTTTTTTAATAAATTCCCTATTTTGATTTTTTTTTTCTTACGCAAAACAGGCCGAAAAGCCTCTGATAGGGAAGAATGAATATCTTCCTTCACGGGCCGCAAAATTACGCCTAAAGCGCCAAGGAACGCATGTCATAACTCCCCGATGCACCACGTTGATGCTAGGAACCCAGCCTTTTTCTTCGATTCTAACTTTGCAAATTCATGTCAGTTTGCTTTTGCAAGCATGCTTGGAAAGCATGATGCAGCTTCCACGCCGTTCCAACTTACCTTTGTTCTGCGAAGAGTATAGAAAGGCCTGAAAAATGGATGGAATTTCCCTGAAACAAAGGAAACTCTGTCCGGATTTTTACTCCGGCATGTTAACTCGGTATCGACGATGACCGGTCCAACTCGTGAGTAATCCCAGTAAGACCGAGTAAGAAGCCTGACATGGCTGATTGACTCTCTCTGCCTTGACCCGTTGACTATCAGTTTGACCACATTGACCGTTAATCCTGACGGCACAGTGAAGGAACATTCTGTCAACCGAGAAGAATCTCAGGTGACCGGTAGTACTTTCCTGGCCGTATTCCAGTGATCCCATGGATAATTCCGGCAACCCAAAACAACAGAATTTTGTGTGAGCTTCTCATGGGTGTGAAGACTTGGATGTGGAATTGGATTGGAATTTGACTTGAAATTTAATTTGGAAGAGAAATTGAGGAATTTTACAAAGACAAGGACTTGCAAATTGAATGAGAAAAGGATCCTAATCCTAAGAAGATAGCAAGAAAATTGAATCCTTTAAATAGAAAAGTTCTCTACTTTTCTCTACACACACAACACTTTGGTTTTTGCTTGCTTTTATTTTAATTATTTGTGTGAACTCCAAACTATGTGTGGTTAACTTTTTTATTGATTGGGGATGAATTCCTAGTTCTTGACGTGATTTGAGTTTTTGTTTTAAATCTACTTTGAATTTTTCACATGATTATCGTTTGTTTTTACTAATATGAATGTTTATGATTGATTGACTGATAGTTGTTTAGAGTGCACGCTAAATCGATTTGTTGATTAATCTGAAGCTAATGGTAGTTAGGAAATACGTAATTGTTGAATAAATCGCTGCACAAGTAGAAAACACAAGACCTTGCTGAGGGATTCTGTGGAGGAATTGTGTGTGAAAGCAATGCTAGAAAGTGGACCGATCGAACCGAGTCTAACCACTAGTATCAAACCTAAATTCATAAATCTTAATGCGTTCATTGAATTACATCTTGTAAGCGAACCTCAAGGTGGTTTTTTTGAATAAAATCTGATAACTAAGCGAACCTGTTATTTAGTGAGATAAGAAATTTTGGGGTTAGCTAAGCAAACCTGTTAACCTACGGTTGATGAAATTCTATGGCTAATAACAAGTGGATGAAACATAACTTGAATCATTGTTTTGCAATGAAGAACGATTCCTTGATCGCATTTCTCTTATTGATTGCCCTTTATCTTTTAGTTGCTTTGTTTATTTATTGTGCTTTATAAAATCTAACACAAAAACCCTCCCTTTTGTGACATTATAAGACAACTAAAACCTCTTGCTCCTCGTGGGAACGAACTTGACTACACTATATTAATTACTTGTTAATTAGGTGAAAAAATATTCACTAATTTGTTGTGGTTACGGCACACATCATCGAGACAACCCACTAAAGTCAACTTGTGTTATAAGTCCAAAGACTAGCAATAGGCTTAGTCCATATAGTCCATAGAGGAAATGATGTGCAAGAATGTGCATCATTGGCCTTTCCTTCGTGTTGCACTCTTAGTTCTTAGCGTCACAATGATGATGCCTAAGCATCATGAAGCTATCTTAACTAAGCCAGGCACCACAACGATGTTTTCGCATCATATAGGCTTATTGGCTAAGCTATTAAGATATTGCTACATCTTCGCTATGTGCATCTTCAACCAACTACCCCTCCTTATATAAGTATGATTGACATTTCTATAACTTAAAGATGGGAAGCGTTTTGACATGCTTGCTTCACTATTCGTGGTCTTTAACATCCAACCCACGAGTATTTTACCATGATGGTGTATTTTCAGTTCTGTCCTGATGACCAACTTGAGTATTGCACCATGGTGGTGCAACATCGCACTAGCCAGGCTCGCACTTGCATGAAGCACCATGATGGAGCTGTTATGCACTTAGCCAGCCATTCACTGGCATACGCACCATGATGGTGCAATAATTCTCTCGTCCAGCCACCCATTGGCGTGATGCACCATGATAGTGCAATATTGACTTTTGGCATAACGCTTCATGCTGGTGCAATATTGGATCTAGGCCAATATTCCTCTTAGCACACAACATAATATTCATATAAAACTTCATCTCATACCAATAACGTATCTTTGAGCATGCATCACAGGAAAAGTGGTGTTACATCTGCTATCGTCATGTTCTCCAATACAACCGACAATTAAAATGTTGGATAGTCATCATATTCATTATTATTTGTATATATAGATAGAATACTAAACGTATTTGTATCTATCAACCATGTTTAGCTTCTGAGAGGAATTCTATTTTTTGTTTCTTGATCTTTGAGAATAAATCTCATCTTTTTCCTCGGATAAATCAGCCCAGCGAGATCCTCTAAATAAACCAGGACTGCATCACAACTAGTATTACTTACGGAACAAGTAGAATTTCCCGGGTTCTCAACAACCACATTTGTTCCCCTCCCTTGATTACATGGTCATCACTAGTATCATTCATAACCACATCAGCGACTGAATTAACTAACTTTGTTGCAACATCCTTAAATACCATATCAATTGTAGGATCTAACTGACTAGCGGCATCCCGCTTCGCGTTCCTATTTATAGTCTGTTTGGATATAGAAGCAGAAGCAAGAAGTACTTATGGACTTCTCAGGAGTACTTCTGAGAAGTTAAAAAGTGGATAAACTAGTTTGAAAATTGCTCGACTTATAAGTTAAAAAGTCAATAAGTAAGTTTGGAAACACAACAAGGTATGTATTTGGTAATTGCTGAAAAACCATAACATATCATTTTTTTTTTGTTTCAACGGAAATCTATGCAGCAAAACAAATATATTTCTCATATCGACATCAAATTTTTCTGATACACGAAAATAAGTTCAGAAAATGAGGGAATTATAGCTTTTTAATTGTTTCCTCTTAGGTGTAACCTATCCTTAGTCCTTCTCCATTCTTATCAGTTGAGTTGACGTCTTCAAAGTCGAGGAAGCTGCAACACTTGGTTTGGATTAATTAATTAGGGTTGTCAATGGGTACCCATTACCCTTCCGGAACCGGACCCGTTAGATCCGGGTCCGGTTCCGGGTCCTAAAGTTGGACGCATTAACAACTTAAGACTCGAGGATAATTACCCGACTGGACATTAACCGGTCCAAACGGAAAATACCTTTCAGGTACCCAACTATTCATCAATTTATTCATCTTGTTAGCAAAATTATAAGCATTTTGCAAGTTTTGACTTTGATTTTTTTTTTTCATTTTTCATTTTTTTCTTACATTTAATCTTTATTTAGTACATTAATTAAGAAATAATAATAATTTTTTTAAAAAACAATTTAGATTCCATCTAAAAAGAAAAGGAAATTAAGTTTTTAAGATTTTTTTAATAGTTTTCTTAATACCTAACGGGTATCCGGAACCAATGGGTACCCGGGTCTTTAAACGGGTCCGGTTTTGGGTCCACAAATTTAAGAACCGGATCCGGAATCGTTAGAAACCAGACCCGTTTTTATAAGTAAGGTCCGGGTCTAGTGGTACCTGGGAGGACCCGGACCCATTAACAACCCTAGTTTGGAAGTTGCATTACTTGCTTTAGAAATGGGAGCCATGGGGTTGGTGTTGCATTTTCAGGTCTCCCCAAAACCGAAATAAATAAGAATTCCAGCATTTGCATATGACGCTTATGGTGTTGGTGTTGCATTTTCGGGTCCCGGCAACACAAATAAATAAATTTTCAGTGTTTGACATATAACGAATTGTTAGACCACTACTCGGTCGAACTCTCAAGCGTTGTTATCTCAAGCTTGTTGTCAAGTTTAGTTGTTAAAACTATAAGTCTTGATTTCTAGTCTACTTATAGCTATGTATCGGATTAAGATAAAATGTGTAGTTGAGCATTAGACTTCATGGTGTTCATCGATTGAAGACGAAGAACTACTAAGGGGATCTTGTGGAACTTCATCAACAAAAGGTATGTGGAGACTTGAACTCATCTATCACTCAGAAGTCTATTTATATTCTATCTCCTATTCAGACAAAAGACATATAGCTAGAGACTTTATATTATACACATTTGATATTTCGAGCTGAATTTAACTTGCTTACATATTTCTCGAAATATGTATTGGTAAGCTTTCGCGTTAAGCAAGTTCATCTTTATTCTTGACGAAAGTCAAAAGATGATCATGTGAAAATCGCCTGGTAACATCTTACATGATTTGTGTGAGACAGTCATTTGATGTAGACTCGGAACGTTTTGCAAAGTATTGATCTATTGATCACTTGAAAAATTGCTTTGAAGCTAATAGTTTGTGTGAGACGGCTATTCTCGTATTCCAAGAATGTTTCAATGATTAAGATGGAGTTTAGGACGATAAATCATTGATTGGATATATCACAATATGTGTACCTATATGCTAACTGTTGCAAGTTATTCAAAGTCCGGGAACCATTGTATGCATACCCGTATGCATAATGGTTTGGAAGTTGAAGTCCAGGAACTTAGTAAGCATAACTGTATGCATACCGGCTGAGAAGTTCAAGTCCGAGAATTCAACTGAGTTTGGTCATGTATGACAGTATGCGTACCCGTTCGCATACTGGCGAACCCAGACCAAGTCTGGAACTCTAAGTATGCGTACCCGTTTGCATACTTGAGTGGGTTAAGCTCTAAAATCGGTTTCTTCATGAACTAATACATTTATGTATCAAGGAATGTAATCTTTTGCAAACCATTGCTATAATGTTCATGAATTGATTCAAGTGAATCAGTAATCGATTTTGCTTCAACTATGTCTTGTATACTTCTATAAGAATATAAACAATTGAACAACTCCATAACTAGTTTCATTTGAGTCATTTGAACTAGTTGTTATTAAGATGAACAAGGTTGATATGAAAGTGTTCATATGGATAACTTCGGTTAACTATTATTGAACCAACTATGTGCGCACGTTTGGGTACGGTTAAGTCACGTTTCATTTGTGTATAACAAGCTAAGTTCGATCTAATGGTTGAAAGATATTATCTTGACTCTAATCAATTTTTCATCCAACGGTGAATATTGAATGTTTTTTTACCAAGGTAACATTGATTGCAAACCCTGATTTGAAGACAATATAAGGGAGAACTTTAGCAACTGGGAAACCTAATTCCCAACACCTCATGTGTGAAACTTGTTGCAACTAGAGTAGACTATTCTTTAATCTAGGTTTATCCTAAAACCATTGTAGGTTAACGACTTGAAGACTTCATTGGGATTCTGAAGCCAAACCCTACTATTTTCTATGTAGTATCGTGTTGAGTACTATCTTCTCTAAGATTTTCTCGAGATTTAATCTCTGATAGGTAAGATAAAAATTAGTCACAAACATCTATGTCTCATCATTTGTGCTTCCACAATATCTTGTTTCGCTTCCATACGATTAAGATTATTGTGAGGTGATTGATATTACTAGGATGTTCTTTGGAAATACGAGTCTGGTGTATCAATTAGTTTCTATTCACCTTGATTTATCAAAAGGAACAAAACTCGTAGGTATTTATGTGGGAGACAGATTTATCTATTCAATAGACTTTTCTGTGTGAGACAGATTTGTTTATCAAGTCTTCGACTTTGGGTCGGGTGAGATCATCTAAGGGAATTAAGTGCGCAAAATCCGGTATGGTTCAAGAGGCGTAAGTGTTAGAGCATTGCTCGGTCGAACTCGCATGCGTTGATATCTCAAGCATGTTTGTCAATGTTAGTGTTAGAGTATTGCTCGGTCGAACTCGCATGCGTTATTATCTCAAGCATGTTTGTCAATGTTAGTGATCAAAATTATAAGTCTTGATTTCTAGTCTATTATAACTAAGTCTCGGACTAGGATAGAAAGTGTAGTTGAGCTCAAGGACTTCATGGCGATTCATCATACAAGTAGAAGAACTACTCAAGTTCATGAACCGATTCAAGTGAATCAAATCATCTTTGCTTCAATTGTGTCCTGTGTAGTACATGAGATTTCCCTGCAATTGAACAACTCTCTAACTAGTTCATTTGAAGTCATTTGAACTAGTTATGGTGAAGAAGATCGTGGTTGATATGAAATTCTCATATGGCTACCTTTTGGTTAACTATTGTTGAACCAACAAGTGCATACGTTTTGGTACGGTTAACAAACCTAGAAGCATGCATTGTCAAGTGTGTATCACAAGCTAAGTTTTCTATCTAACGGTTGAGAAATATTATCTTGAATCAAAATCATGTTTCATATAATGGTGGATATTGATTGCTTTGTTACCAAGGTAACTTAATTGCAAACCCTGATTTGAAAGACTATATAAAGGGAACTCTTGAATCTGCGCAAAACAAATCCCCACACCTCACGTGTGATACTAGTTTGCATACTAGAGTCGGTTCTCCTTTAACCTTTGGTTTTTTTCTTCTAAAACCAGGTTAACGACTTAAAGACTTCATTGGGATTGTGAAGCCAGACCGATACTACTTTTATCGTAGTTGTGTGATCTGATCTTGCATCTTCTATCGTAGGAGTACAATCAGATTGATTGGATTGAGATTGATATCTCCGATAGGAAAGATATAAAAAGTAATCACAAACATCTCCGTATCATTGTTTGTGATTCCGCAACATCTTGTTTCGCTACCATACGATTAATATTGTTGTGAGGTGATTGATAACTCTAGGTTGTTCTTCGGGAATATAAGACCGGGTTATCAATTGGTTCCTGTTCACCTTGATTACTATCAAAAGACGGAACAAAACCTTTTGGGGTTTATCTGTGCGAGAAAAATTGATCCTTTGATAGATTTTTCTGTGTGAGACAGATTTGTTTATTGTCAAAGCCTTCGATTTTGGGTCGTAGCAACTCTTAGTTGTGGGTGAGATCAGCTCAGGGAATCATGTGCACAGTATCCATCTGGGATCAGAGGCGTAGGGAGTACAACTGTACCTTGGATCAGTGAGAGACTGATTGGGGTTCAACTACAGTCCAGTCCGAAGTGAGCTTGGAGTAGGCTAGTGTCTGTAGCGGCTTAATACAGTGTGTGTTCAATCTGGACTAGGTCCCGGGATTTTTCTGCATTTGCGGTTTTCGTTAACAAAATTTCTGGTGTCTGTGTTATTTTTATTTCCACATTATATTTATTTATATAATTTAAATAATACAGGTTGTGCGTTTGAATCAATCAATTGGAAATCCGACCTTGGTTGTTGATTGATATTGATTGATCCTGGGATATTGGTCTTTGGTACTATCCAAGTTATTCCTTGTGTTTGATTAAGGACTCGCTAATTTCTGTTATCTCGAGTAAATCAAAACAAGAGAGAGATATTAACTCCTCGATATACTTTAATCTAGATTGAGTTTGACTATCTAGTTGATTCTCTAGCAAAGTATATTGGAGTTAGTCCATACAGATTTCTAATCTAAATATTGGGTGGTGTTGTTAGACCCCCGCTTTTTCAATTGGTATCAGAGCAGGCAAACACATTAAAGACCTTGTAAGTCTGTGTTTGTAGTGATCTAATTATGGACGAGTTTATCTCTAATAACATACCAGTTCAGAAATTACCAGATGATTCTAAAATCTTGGATTCACCTGAGAGAACTATCACATCTAAGTCAATATCTAAACATTCTCTTGATGTAAAAACTGTTGATTGGGAAACTCTCCTAGAAGAACAGTTGGATGAACTTTCTGATGAAGGTGATTCAGATATTGATAGAGATGTTGATGAGGAAGTCTCAGAGTATGTTAAGTTTTTGGATTCGTGGAAGATGAAGAAGATTACAACTTATCATGTCTGACCTCTTCTGACTCCTCTCTGTCGAGAAAACAAGAAATTGAGAAGATGTTAAGAAAGTGTTTATTTTTCAAATCGTTCTAACAAATCGATCCTCAAGGATTCTGAGGAAAACCTACGTATGAACACTTTAATGTGATAATCTTTATCAAAAGTACTTTTTTGTTGGAAGAGACTTGTAGAATCTGAAGCAAGGTTTAACTCTCAACAAATTAGTTTTGATGACAAAGAAAGTGCTTGTCTCGCTCGAGAAAAACGCCTTGAGGCTGATTTAGCTATTTCTCTTGATAAAATCAAGATGTTGGAAGATGACTTGAAAAGGTTCAATACTAGTTCAAGCAAATTAACCACTATGCTAGGAGCAAGTAAAAATCATCGTGATACACGAGGATTGGGCTATAAGGGAATAAATGCTCCAAGTATTAGCAAAGAGGTAAAAAATTTCAAGGCTAGTGATTCTTCTCAACAAAAGGTTTCCACTGATGGCAAAAGTGAAATACTTTCACCGGCAATTAAGGTTCGAAAGAGCAAAGAATATCAACCTCCAAAGTCAGCACATGCAGATCGAGGTAAGAACATTCCTTATATTTGCCACTATTGCGAAAATAAAGGTCACCTGGAAAGGAGATGTCGTTTTCGTATAAGGAATAAGAAAATTCATGATGTTCTTGTTTGGGCTCACAAGAAGTTGTGAAACCAAGATCATATGCTAAAGCTAATCCCCTTAACATTACAGGTTGTAACTTTCCAACCTTTAGGCAAAGGAATCGTTGCTGTGATAAACCTAGATTTTCCTATAAATGTTATACGAAGCCTTTTCATAATCGTAATGGTTATCAAAAGGATAACTTCGTAAAGACGAAGACAAGATCCGATGCTCCCAATTGGAGAAAGACTAACTTGTAAAAGAATAGTCAATCCAATTCTCTTCCGAAAAATATTGAAGAGTAATGGGAAGAAGGTTCTGGTTGTTCCTAAACGCACTCAGAAGTGGGTACCAAAGAAATCTAATGATTCTTTGAGTGTGAAAAGGAATGATCTTCCAGAAAATTCCATGACTATGGAGAAGGCAGTATCCATGATGTTGGAACTTAACAAGTTTTTTGGAAAAATGGAATTGGGTGTAAAAGGCTCTAAAAGTGATCCCTTTCATGATAATCCAAAGGTCAATTATGGTGAACAAGACATTTTTCACCCCAACACAACTTGATTGTGTTGCAAGTGCATCCTCACCAAGGAATTCCTTGCTATGTATACGGTGAGGGAAGCACAAAAATTGGGGCGCACAGATTATGCTCGATAAGGTTGTAGAATTCAATTGGATTCATCTAAAAAGGTATGTCTATAAACTTGAGCAACATTTGTTCTTTTATTTGTTTAGAGAACTTATAATGATTCACGTACCTTTCTTATTGTTCCTTTCTACCTAACTTGATCTGTGTTTAAGGTTCTTAAACATTTAGGTTTGAAAATAATAGTTCGGGATGTTTGGACTTCATGGTTTACCTATCAGGTATGCATAACATCTTTTAAAATAAAAATCCAGGGGTTTAAGTTAGCGGACTTGAAAATTCGTTTGCAAACCCGTATGCATACTTGACGTCGATATTTGGTAAATGTGTTTTGCCCGTAACTTCTTCGTCCGAACTCGGAATGACCTCATTCTTTTTGAATTCTCTTCCTATTTGAATTCTCTTCAAAATGGATATGAGAATTATTGTATTTGGATGAGTTAACATTGGTATTTGTCCTGTCTCTTGTTTTTGAGTGTTTTGCTCAGTTTCGTTGCACTTTTTCCACTTCTCTTGGACTTGGCACTTGTATTCTTGGAGTACTACTCTTCTAATCTCATTGTAGCTTTTACAAGAATGTTGTTGGTAATCACAAAGAAGGAAGTTCAAGAACAAGCAATAATATGCATTATTATGGGATTCTTGAATGTTCACAATCATCTTATGTGAACTGTAGTGCATGGTCGTTAATGACTTTGTATGTTCTTCTTTGTTAAGAAAATCTGTTTATACGCCTTTGGTAGCTATTCTTGGTGTAAATACGGGCGGAAAAGATTGATTCTACCCTCAATGAACAAATCATCTTATATGTGCATTACGAGTTTGTCCTAATGCCTAGGAAACTTCTTATGAGAATTTATTCTTCTTTTGAGAAGTATTACTAGAGTTTGGAATAGCCATTATTGTGATTACACATAGCTATGTCCAACATTTTCATCTTCATGTTTTTAGATTTATTGGTTTAAATTCTAAATTTATTTGGAAGATGATCTTTGCAGTATTAATCCTTATGGTTTCATATATTGCAATTCTTATGGGATATGTGTGTTTGCGTCCGTGAACTATGATTGTCCCATACCTTGTCAAAAGTAAAGTCTTTCGTATGTCGATATGCATGTATTGATAAAAGAATGAATAGACTTTTGACAAATACAAAAGTTAAGCCTATTATGTCAATTATTGATGGAAGATAGGTTAAAATCTTTTGTTTGCAAGGATTATGTCTATTGAATGTCTTTATGCGAATAGTGATGGAAAATAGAATGAATCCTTGTGTTATTCCGCGGTATTGATCTTCCATGATCCATATTTTATGTATTACTGTGAGGCTCCATAAAGTGTCTAATGTTGAGCACTAAACGACCAAGTTGATTATTTATGATTATCTTTATTGTTGTCCGCGAGATACTTTATGTTGAGCATTGTCAACTAAATTAATCATCTTGTTTGGTTAGTTAGTTGAGGCTCCGTAAGTTTTCTTATGACGAGCACGACCAATTAAATTGATTACTTTTGTGATTAGTTTGGTTGTGTATTTCGATTAGATTAATTATGAGTTCTCTTGTGATTAATCTAATTGAGTTTTCTTTAGTCTCCATAAGTTCACTTGTGAGCATTACCGATTAAATTAATCATGGGTTCCCTTGTGGTTAATTTAAATGAGTATTTTTTGATTCAAATTCATTCTTGTATGTGATTTGTTATGTCCAAAGAAATCCTTCTTTTCTTTCGAAATTAAGGTCGCTCTTGTTTTTCTTTCGGGAATGACATATAATGGGGGAGAGTTCTTTTGAACTTGTGCTTAATGGTCATATCTTGAGGGGTGTGCGGTTGTGGAATTTTAGAGGGGTTATCTTGTATCTTTAAACTCCTTGATGAATGCATTTAGCTTCGGCTTTATGATTGCATCTAAATTAGTTGGTATGTATATTTCCTTTTGTCATGAAATGTCTCTCTCGGAAATTTCATTATGATCCCGTTCTTGTACCTTTGCCATATTTATTGATAAAAATGGGGAGAATTAATATGTATTTCACACTACAAATACATATGATTTTCGGATCATTGTGTAAGGGGGAGTGGTTTCCATGTGAGATGGAGTATTGAATAAGGTGGAGTGATACATATCACCATAGTATTATTGTTGAAGTTGTGATACAATCGAACTTTGACGCTGTGTAATAATACTATGACACTGTATAACAATGATCGAGACCGATCCTTTCTCATTGTTATAGCTACGGATCTTCAACAACGGTGATGTTAAGCTTACAACCTTTGGTATCATTGGAGTACTTGGAAGTGACGAAGATTTCGAGGAATGTTGAAGATTAGACATGTGTAATAGGAGCTACTAAAGTTTCTTTATCTTTTTTGTATCCCATATGTATTGATAGTTTTATCACTAAAATTGACAAAGGGGGAGATTGTTAGAGCATTTCTCGGTCGAACTCGCATGCGTTGCTATCTCAAGCATGTTTGTCAATGTTAGTGATCAAAACTATAAGTCTTGATTTCTAGTCTATTATAGCTAAGTCTCGGACTAGGATATAAAGTATAGTTGAGCTCAAGGACTTCATGACGATTCATCATACAAGTAGAAGAACTACTCAAGGAACCGATGAAACTTCTCGACAAAAAGGTATGTGAAGACTTGAACTTATCTATCACTCAAAAGTATATCTACTCTATCTCCTACTCTTTGAGACAATAAGTCGTATGCTATATATATAGACTTTGATTATACACATTTGGTATTTCGAGCCGAGTATACCTCTCTTATCTATAACTCGAAATATGAGTTGGTAAACTTTTCTCTTTAACCAAGTTTATCTTTACCATGTGACGAAAGTCATGATATGTTTCAATCATCTTGAAAATTGCTTTGACGAGAAATGGTGTAATAATTGTATAACGTCCTCTAAGAATGTTTCAATGATTGAGATGAGAGTTTAGATTACATAAACAATAATGGACATAATCATTGTTGTGGAAACACATTTATGTATAAGTCATATTCCTTGAACCAAAGTTTGCGAACTTTGTTAATCAAGAGAACCAGAAGAATGGCGTGATCCAAGTCCAAGAACTCAGTCCGCGAACTGCCGAAGTTCTCAAACCCTAGAATTTCTGCTGGAGTTGACAAACTACTTGCGTGAATCTAAGTCCGCGAACTCAGTCCGCGAACCGGCGAAGTTCTCATTCCCGAGAATTTCTGCTGGAGTTTATAAACTCTGCCCGGTAACTTAAGTCCGCGAACCTAGTCTGCGAACTTGAGAAGGTTATATATCTGTAGATGATTTCTGAACTTAAACTTAAAAAGACTAAGGAATTCAGTTTGCAAACCATGGCTATAAAAGTTCATGAACCGATTCAAGTGAATCAAATCATCTTTGCTTCGATTGTGTCTTGTGTAATACATGAGATTTCCTTGCAATTGACTAACTCTCTAACTAGTTCATTTGAACTCATTTGAACTAGTTATGGTGAAGAAGAACATGGTTGATATGAAATGCTCATATGGCTAACCTTTTGGTTAACTATTGTTGAACCAACAAGTGCATAAGTTTGGGTACGGTTAACAAATCTAGAAGCGTGCATTTCCAAGTGTGTGTAACAAGCTAAGTTTTCGATCTAACGGTTGAGAAATATTAGCTTAAATCTAAATCAGGTTTTCATCTAATGGTGGATATTGATTTCTTTGTTACCAAGGTAACTTAATTGCAAACCCTGATTTGAAAGACTATATAAAGGAGACATCTAGTATTGTGCAAAACTAATCCCCACACCTTACGTGTGATACTAGTTTGCGTGCTAGAGTCGTTTATCCTTTAACCTTTTTTTATCTTCTTCTAAAACCAGGTTAACGACTTAAAGATTTCATCGGGATTGTGAAGCTAGACAAATACTACTTTTATCGTAGTTTTGCGATCTGATCTTGCATCTTCTATCGTACGAGTACAATCAGATTGATTGGCTTGAGATTGATATCTCCGATAAGAAATGTATAAAAAGTAATTACAAACATCTTCGTCTCATTGATTGTGATTCCGCAACATCTTGTTTCGCTACCGTACAATTAAGATTGTTGTGTGATTGATAACTCTAGGTTGTTCTTCAGGAATATAAGACCGAATTATCAATTGGTTCCTGTTCACCTTGATTATTATCAAAATAAGGAACAAAACCTTTAGGGTTTATCTGTGGGAGACAGATTTATCCTTTGATAGACTTGTCTGTGTGAGACAAATTTGTTTATTGTCAAAGCCTGCGATTTTGGGTCGTAGCGACTCTTAGTTGTGGGTGAGATCAGCTAAGGGAATCAAGTGCGCAGTATCCTGCTGGGATTAGAGGCGTAGGCATTACAACTGTACCTTGGATCGGTGGGAGACTGATTGGGGTTCAACTACAGTCCAGTCCGAAGTTAGCTTGGAGTAGGCTAGTGTCTGTAGCTTCTTAATATAGTGTGTGTTCAATCTGGACTAGGTCCCGGGGTTTTTCTGCATTTGCGGTTTCCTCGTTAACAAAATTCTGGTGTCTGTGTTATTTCTATTTCTGCATTATATTGTTTATCTTTATAATTGAAATACTACAGGTTGTGCATTGAAGATCAACCAATTAGAATATCCGACCTTTTGGTTGTTGATTTAAACTGATTGACACTTGGATATTGGTCTTTGGTACCATCCAAGTTATTCCTTGTATTTGATTAGGACTCGCAGATTCTGCTTGAGTAAATCAAATCAAGAGAGAGATGTTAACTCCTCGATATACTTTTATCTAGATTGAGTCTGACTGTCTAGTTGATTATCTAGTAAGTATATTGGAGTTAGTCCATACAGATTGATAAGCGATATATTGGGTAGTGTTGTTAGACCCCCGCTTTTTCAGTTTGTAAACTCTTCCCGGTTACTTAAGTCCGCGAACCTAGTCTGCGAATTTGAGAATGTTATATATCTGAATATGATTTCTGAACTTAAACTTAAAAAGACTAAGGAATGTAGTTTGCAAACCGTGGATATAAAAGTTCATGAACCGATTCAAGTGAATCAAATCATCTTTGATTCAATTGTCTTGTGTAGTACATGAGATTTCCTTTCAATTGAACAACTCTCTAACTAGTTCATTTGAAGTCATTTAAACTAGTTATGGTGAAGAAGAACGTGGTTGATATGAAATGCTCATATGTCTAACCTTTTTGTTAACTATTGTTGAGCCAATAAGTGCATACGTTTGGGTACGGTTAACAAACCTAGAAGCGTGCATTGTCAAGTGTGTATAACAAGCTAAGTTTTCGATCTAACGGTTGAGAAATATTAGCTTGAATCTAAATCAGGTTCTCATCTAACGGTGGATATTGATTGCTTTGTTACCATGGTAACTTAATTGCAAATCCTGATTTGAAAGACTATATAAGGGGAACTCTAGAATCTGTGCAAAACAAATCCCCACACCTCATGTGTGATACTAGTTTGCATACTAGAGTCGGTTCTCCTTTAACCTTTGGTTTTCTTCTTATAAAACCAGGTTAACGACTTAAAGATTTCATTGGGATTGTGAAGCCAGACCGATAGTACTTTTATCGTAGTTGTGCGATCTGATCTTGCATCTTCTATCGTACGAGTACAATCAGATTGATTGGCTTGAGATTGATATATCCGATAAGAAAGATATAAAAAGTAATCACAAACATCTTCGTATCATTCTTTGTGATTCCACAACATCTTGTTTCGTTACCATACAATTAAGATTGTTGTGAGGTGATTGATAACTCTAGGCTGTTCTTCGGGAATATAAGACCGGATTATCAATTGGTTCCTGTTCACCTTGATTATTATCAAATTACGGAACAAAAACTTTTAGGGTTTATCTGTGGGAAACAGATTGATCCTTTGATAGACTTGTCTGTGTGAGACATATTTGTTTATTGTCAAAGCCTGTGATTTTGGGTCGTAGCAACTCTTAGTTGTGGGTGAGATCACCTAAGGAAATCAAGTGCGGAGTATCCTGCTGGGATCAGAGGCGTAGGGAGTACAACTGTACTTTGGATCAGTGAGAGACTGATTGGGGTTCAACTACCGTCCAGTACGAAGTTATCTTGGAGTAGGCTAGTGTCTATAGCGGCTTAATACAGTGTGTGTTCAATCTGGAATAGGTCTCGAGGTTTTTCTGCATTTGCGGTTTCCTCGTTAACAAAATTTCTGGTGTCTGTGTTATTTATATTTCCGCATTATATTTGTTTATATAATTGAAATAATACAGGTTGTGCGTTTGAATCAATCAATTGGAAATCCGACCCTTGATTGTTGATTGATATTGATTGGTCCTTGGATATTGGTCTTTGGTACCATCCAAGTTATTCCTTATGTTTGATTAAGGACTCGCTGATTTCTGTTAGCTCGAGTAAATCAAAACAAGAGAGAGATATTAACTCCTCGATATACTTTAATCTAAATTGAGTCTGACTATTTAGTTGATTCTCTAGCAAAGTATATTTGAGTTAGTCCATACAGATTGATAAGCGAAATATTGGGTGGTGTTGTTAGACCCCCTCTTTTTCAGTTAGTGATCAAAACTATAGGTCTTGATTTCTAGCCTATTTTTAGATGTCTCGGACTAGGACATAGATAATGTAGTTGAGTTTAAATCTATCGAAGTTCATCTCCTGAATACGAAGAACTACTAAGAGGAACTTGTGGAACTTATTCGACAAAAGGTATGTGGAGACTTGAACTAATCTATCACTTGGAAATTCTATTTCTACTATATCCTATATTGAAACATAAGTCGTGTTACGATATATTTTTCTCTATACACATTTGAGATTTCGAGCTGCGTATATCTCGCTTACATATTTCTCGAATTATATGTTGGTAAGCTTTCTCTTTGACCAAGTTCATCTTATATCATGAGAAAATTGCCGAGTAACATCTTACATGGTTTGTGTGATACAATCATTTGGTATAAGACTTGGAAGGTTTCAATAATGATTATTTCAATATCTTGAAAATTGATTTGATGCTAATAGTGTGTGAAGACGGCTATTGACATTATAGAAGAATGTTTAAATGATTGAAATAAAGAGTTGAAGATATAACCATCTTTGGATATAAGCATATATAGTGTGTGTTCGCATATTAAAGTATAAGTCCATAAACCGGAAGCCAAGAGTATGCATATGTGTATATACGAAATTGGTGAAGGAGACAAGTTAATTATGCGTATCCGTACGCATACTGGCGGAAGTTATCGAACCGAGAATTTCTGCTGAGTTTGGTTTTGGCAAAACTCTTAACTAGTCACCTTAAGTATGCGTACCCGTACGCATACTGGCGGAAGTTTTTGAACCGAAAATTTCTGCTGATTTTGGAAACTTTACAAACTCAAAAACGGTTGCTTAAGTACGCATACCCGCGCATACTTAAGATGGTTACTTTGTCAAATCGGTCAAGTCCATGAACTTAAACATTTAAATCATAAGGAATGCAATCTTTGAAAACCGTGGATATAATGTTCATGATTGATTCAAGTGAATCAAACCGACTTTATTTCAATTTTGTTTTCTAAACAATTGAACAACTCTTTAAATAGTTTCATTGAGTCATTTGAACTAGTTATGGTTAAGATGAATAAGTTTGATATGAGAGTACTTATATGGCTAACCTCGGTTAACTATTTGTGAACCAACATGGTGTACACGTTTAGGTACGGTTACATAAACCTAAATGAGGGTACATTTCATTTGTGTGTAACAAGCTAAGTTCGATCTAATGGTTGAAAGATATTAATATTGGTTGGATCAGGTTTTTCGTCTAACTGTGATTATTCAATGCTTTGTTACCAAGGTAACTTGGATTGCAAACCCTGATTTTAAAAATATATAAAGAAGAACTCTAGCAACTGGAAAACCTAATACCCACACCTCATGTGTGTTACTAGTTGCATAACTAGAGTCGATTCTCCTTTCACCTTAGGTTTCTTCTCGAGACCCTGTAGGTTAACGAATTGAACACTTCATTGGGATTGTGAATCCAGACCCAACTATTATCTTTGTAGTTGCGCGATCTGATATTGTTGTTTCTATCGTGTTGAGTACAATTAAAATAATTGGCTCGAGATTTTATATCTCCGATAGGAAAGATAGAAAATTAATCACAAACAAACTTTGTCTCATCGTTTGTGATTCCACAATAACTTGTTTCGCTAGTCGATTAAGTTTATTGTGAGGTGATTGATAATACTAGGTTGTTCTTCGGGAATATAAGTCTGGTTTATCCATTGGTTCCTGTTCACCTTGATTTATCAAAAGACGGAACAAAAACTCTTGGGTATTTCTGTGGGAGACAGATTTATTCAATCCTATTGACTTTTCTGTGTGAGACAGATTTGTCTATCAAGTCTTCGACTTTGGATCGTAGAAACTCTTGTTTGTGGGTGAGATCAACTAAGGGAATCAAGTGTGTAGTATCCTGCTGGGATCAGATACGTAAGGAGCGCAACTTTACCTTGAATCAGTGTGAGATTTATTAGGGTTCAACTACAGTCCAGTCCGAAGTTAATTGGTAGTAGGATAATGTTTGTAGCGGCTTAATACAGTGTGGTGTTAAATCTGGACTAGTTCCCGGGGTTTTTCTGCATTTGCGGTTTCCTCGTTAACAAAATTCTGGTGTCTGTGTTATTTATTTTCCGCATTATATTTTGTTATATAATTGAAACATCACAGGTTGTGCGTTAAGATCAATCAATTAGAATATCCAACCTTTGGTTATTGATTTACATTGATTGACACTTGAACATTGGTCTTTGGTACCGTTCAAGTAACTCCTTTTATATTCAATCAGGCTCGCAGATTTCTATTTACTGATTTGCAGATTGAATTAAGAGTTAGAGATGTTATACTCTTTGATATACTTTAATCTAGATTGAGTCTGACTGCCTAGTTGATTCTATATAAAGTGTGTTGGAGTAAATCCTCTCAGATTGCCAAAAAAAAAATTGTTGGGTGTGGTTGATAGACCCCCGCATTTTCAGTAAGGTATGCGACGGTCCCTTAATCAGTGTGAGATTGGTTAGGGGTAAACTACATTCCATTCCGAAGTTAACTTTTAGTAGGTTAGAGTCTGTATAGCGGCTTAATACAATGTGGTGTTCAAATATGGACCAGGTCCCGTGATTTTTCTGCATTTGCGGTTTCCTCGTTAACAATTTTCTGGTTTATGTGTTATTTCTTTTCCGTATTATATTTTTATATAATTGAAATATTATAGGTTGTGCGTAGTTCAATCAATTTATATTAACAACCAAAGATTGATTATCTAATTGATTGAACTACGTTATTTGATTGACACTTGGATATTGGTCTTTGGTATCATACAAGTTATTTCTCATATTAATCCGGCTCATAGATTTCTATCTGTTCGATTGTAGATTGATTTGAGAAATTGAGATATAACTCTTGGATGTATTTTCCTTGATTGAGTCTGACTGTCTAGTTGATTCCCTTGAAAATATATTGGAGTTAGTCCATAAAGATTACCTAAACGAAATATTGGGTGTGGTTGTTAGACCCCCGATTTTTCACGACTCAGTGGAGTCAACAACAAGACTGCTATAGAAAACTATGTAAATCAAACATTTTCTACTGATTATGTATTGCTATGTTTTTAATATTGAAGACACCATATAGATTTGTACTATAGTTATGAGTTAAGCGAGATATGTCTTACAATTTTAATAACATTACGCAATTCGATACATTAATATAATACGACGAAAAGAAACCATACCTTGCGTGCGAGATTCTCCAGGCTTCTCTTTCACATTTTCTGTAATGCAAACACGTTATTACGAAAGAGATAACAGGAAAATGATTAAGCAAACTAACTACAAATTGCAGCATAGACTCATAGAATAATGCATAGATGAACAAATGGTCAACAATTTGTATATCCTACTACATGCATCACCACATGCTTGAAACTTATCTAACACTAATCCTATGAAATATGACTCATGTGATAGAGACCAACTGGCAGGAACCTCATTAGCTTCTTCAAACAAAGGAGTTGTAGCTTAGTTTGAACCTTAAACCATAATTAATCTAATAAACAATAAATAATAAAACTGGACATACAATTTACAAATATCCAATTACCGATACAACAATATTGAAGACATTTCTAGAGATTGACTGACAATTATCTTGCATATATACATGAAGTGGAACCTGCCAATGAAAAAATGGGTATTGACATAATGACAATGAAAAAAAGAAAAATATCATAATCATGTTGTAAGTAGGTTCAAAATCATGAATATAAATTTGGAATCTGTATATATAGACATGAGTTTTCCTGATGTATATCTAACAAGAATTTATACATGTACAATCTACTCAATTATCAACTAAATTAGTATGCATACTCAATATTGACATAATAAAGTTAATTGTCTACATAACTAGTGTTTTGTCAATAAAAAATTCACCATCAAAATACATAAGTAAAAGGAAAATGTCAAGAGCATTACACCTTATAAGGAGCCTTCCTGGTACTGATAGCATCATTCTCATTAATATATAATCACATGAATTTTTACCAATGAGTTGACTGTCTCACAAAGTTACATTCTGAAATCGATATCACCAAAATATCGATCAGTTACAAGGAGCTGAGATGAAGTCACATCTAGACGCCAACAAAAAAATTCGCAACCTACTTGCAGTCACCATTGGAGCCAGCATAGGATGCAGGGAAATTGCCCCCATACGACTAATTAAAAAATCAAAATTCCTGTAAGCCACCATCCACCACTCAATTTTATAAACATTAACCAAAATCTCATCGAAATTGCTTGAAACAACTAACCATAGAAACCCCTTCTCCACCCCTTTAAACCAAGAAATTGAAAATCAAAGCAAAGCCCCAACCATCAAAATTAAAGTGGAAGGATAAATTGTGTTGTTTCTGAATGTGGGTTCTAGAGTTAGACGAGAATTAACGATCAAATCCTATAAAAAATAACAAAAAACCTACCATCAATTTCAACTAAAGAAAAAAAAATTCATCATAGAAAATTCAACAAAATTGAGATGACTTACAGAGAGAAGATCTGAATGGAGAAGCTATGATGAGAGACAAGGGTTATGTATTCTATAAACTCCAGAGGAATCGAAAATCTAAGTTTGATTCTCAGAGTCACAACTGATTTGCTTTTTAGTGAGAGGAAAGTGAAGAAGGAAAAAAGATGGACGTGATTAATGAGGAGAAACAACTTTTATCACAAGTCGAAAGCCAGAAATATTGGCTTAAAAAAATCTACTTTTTGACTTCTATAAGTCATTTTAAAATATGACTCCCACCCTAATTTTTGACTTTTCGACTATCAGAAATCAAAAAGTTACTTCTAAACTGCTATCCAAACAGGTTATTAGTGTCTCTGAAACATCAATCTCAACACCGATAAAAATATTACCTTCCTTAACAATTTAAGGCATAATACCTTGTGGTATAATTACTCGACTTTTATTATATACTGGAGGTTTCCCATGTTGTTGAACACTGTATGTTTTAATTTTAGACTTGCCTTTTTGCTGGGTATCGTCTTAATTTGGCGCTTTTTACACTCACCCAAATCATGCCCAATAATTAAGAAAAAGAGAAATAAGATGTAATATGTTCATAAGAAAATGAAGCTATAAAAGCAAAGCCCTCTCTTTTGACTAGTACTTCATCTAGCAGTAGCAAAGAAAGATCTATCGAGACGAGTACATGCACATAGTGGCCATGTCTACGCTTACTCGTCGCTTCGTCAAGAAGAAAAATGAATACGGTTCAAGCAATTTCAAATAATGTTTTTATTCTACAATACTATATACTTACTCCAAGAATACAAACCCATACATGTGCACGAGTTTGTTTATGAGCAGAGGGACTAAAGTGTTTCTCCTATTGAAATAAATGAATGACTCCAAATTATAAAACTCGTGATCTAGCTTCCAGATGTTAAGCAAGTCCTCTGTAGACATAAACTTGAAGAAAACGTTAACCTTTTCCAATGGGAGAGACAAACCATTTGGATATAGTTGTCCATAAGTCTTTGAGTTTTGTTTACAGATCATCAGTTCTAACGGTTGCAGCACCCTTTGGAAAAATCATCCTTCCTAGAAGACATGTAGTGCACTAGCTACACCATGCTGATAATCATCTTCTGAAATTATAATCATAAGATAATTACCTTCAATAGATGGGAGCGCGAACTCCGAAACATCCACATTAATTATCTAAGATGCAGCAACCTTTGCTGCATATGAAGAAACATCATGCCTTTTAAAAGGTTTCAAAGAAAAAAATCTATTGATTACCTTTGGAGGGATTGTGGGATCTAGAAAATCCCATGAAAATGTAGAAATCTGAGGAGGCATGGTAAAAGAAGAAGGGTTTTTTTTTTTTATGAAACCATAGTTGTTGTTGTTGTTGTTTTTTTTTTCTCCTTAAGATTTCAGAACCAATTTTTCCACCAAAATTTACCGAAGTCTTTGGTGGGACTTGTTGTAACATATTGTTGTTGTGTAAGTTGTATGTTATATACATGAAACTCTAGTATAACAGACTTGATCATCATATTGTGATCAAAGTTTCAAAGAACAATATATCAACAGTGATAAGTACTTTGATTTATGAAGTAAAATGTTTATTTTTGAACTTCGTAATTGCGACATCGACATAATATTTATAACTCATTACTCTATTGTGTAGTGAACATAGGTTTGATTTCGTACCTAGAAAACTACGTTTAATTACATGAGTTTAAGCAAGTATATGTACGAACTTGTTTCGTAGTTGAATGGAAATCAAGATTATTGAAGGTCCAGTTATCATTGAAGATTTTAAGGTTGGAAAGATTCCAACCTATATAGGGAATCAAGGTAACCGATCCTAGCTTATGTTGGGAGTCAAGGTAGAACGGATCCCTACCTATATTGGGAGTCAAGGTACAAAAGATCCTAACTTGTTTTAGGATTCATGGTAGAACCGGTCCCAATAGAAAAAACCGATTTCTCTAAGTCACGGAAACTTTAGGGTTTGTGTGATTTGGAAATTGGGTTTGCAAAATAGGAAAGTTCAAGATGTCGGCATAATGAGTAATTTGAACATGTGTTAAAATATTATTTATTAATTGTTAAAAATATTCCTTGATACTCAAGGCGAGATCCCAAACCAAAATGTTTGAGAATCTTTTTGAGATTTTTGAATGTATATGTTTTGTTTTACGAGCAAGAAAAACATATCACTAGAAAGATATACTCCCTTCGTCCCAAAATAGATGAGCTAGTCGTTTTCAAATTTTGTCCCATTAGTAGTTGATTTTATATTATTTGATAGTCATGTTTATATTCGTCATGTAGGTGTTTTAAAATGATTTTCAATGATATAAAATTTACGAATATCCGTGATATAGTTTGAGAGATAAGTCATTTCTAAATTGTACTACTAGCTCACTAATTTGGGACGAAGGTAAGTATTAGTTAAGTGCTAGTTAATATTGAGTTTTCATATAGAGATTTTGGTTATACAATTATATATTGGAATTAGACAAAACCGAATTTCGGAGATTTGTTGTACATATTGAGAATATTTTCAGTTATGGAAATTCCTATTGGTGTCCAAACTACCTTGGGTTATAAATAGTGAAGAATTTGTTCTTCTTACAAACTTATCCTGAGGAAAGTACTTCATATTTGTAGTCACTATTGTATCCGACAAATAACATTGTTCATAATACTATCTTGGAGTGGAGAGGAACCTAATTAGGCGAAATCTCTTATGTCCTCTATTTTAAAGACTTATTTGGCATCAAGAAGTATATACTAGTACTATTGGTGGGAAATTAGAATATGCGTCGTTATTTTAGTTTTCGATTATTTATTTGATTGACCAACAGTTGTTAACTCTTGATTGCACCTAGTTTGATTATTCTTGAGAGATTTCTTTTCTGACATAAGTTCACTCAAACTAGATCAAGAGATTATGGGTAGCTCAGATCTATCTTTAGATATGACATTGACTTGTGATCATCCATTGTTAACAGACTCGATTCTGTGCGTGATCGATCATAATTTCGAATCAAATTTGGTTGTGCAGGTACTAAACAGGATTGAAGATTTGAAGACAACAATATTTTCTTATTTTTTTCGTATTTTTTGTGATTTGCTTCGTGCACAAACTTGATCGGTTGGGATCCGACTAGATCTGGTTTATCTGTGACATACTTGTTATTGCTAGTTATATTAGATCGACAAATTATCATTTTGTGGTATTCTTAAGTATCCAAATTTGATAGTTTGTATACCTAGATATGATTAAATTGTTAATATATATTGGTAGATCTTACTTGACAAGGGAGTTTGCTAGATTAAACGGAAGATTATTTGTGAACTCAACTAGAATATCTCTGATTTACTTCTTGAGATAAGATGAGCGACTACCAAATAAATTAGTCCCTTACTATTTGGAACACAATCAAAAAGATTTGAGTGCTTGAAGTCTTCACAGTGGCTGAAGAAACTTAAGATGCTTGACTCTATCTTAGGATTCACGTATGTTGGCCAGATTGGTTGTAGGCACAGGGATACTGAGGAAACTAGGTAACTAGGGGTAGTTTACTTGGTCTCAACTATACGAAGTTGGTAGTGTTTCTTTGTATAGCGGCTTAATTCCGAGAGTATAATTGGACTAGGTCTCGGGGTTTTTCTTCATTTGCGGTTCTCTCGTTAATAAAATATTGTTTAAAAAACCAGGGGTCTAACAACCACACCCGATATTTCGTTTAGGAAATCTGTATGGACTAACTCCAATATATTTCCAAGGGAATCAACTAGCCAGTCAGACTCAGTCAAGGAAAATACATCCAAGAGTTATATCTCAATTTCTCAAATCAATCTGTATTCGAACAGATAAAAATCTGTGAGCCGGACTAATATAAGAAATAACTTGGATGGTACCAAAGACCAATATCCAAGTATCAATAAATTTATATCAACAACCAAAGGTTGGATTGTGACGGACCGGAAAATTATTCCTTTGGCGCGTTGCCCTGCAGACCGTAATATCCCCGACACGCCATGATGAAGCTATGATCCGGGTCTCAAAGATAGGAAAATGCACATCCATTTTCCCTTGCAAGAATGCTCGTGGAGCATGATGCATCTAACTAAGCTTCCACACCATTCCAAACTTACCCTTGTTTGCAAAAGGTGTAAGGCCATAATGTCAAGGCCAATGCGTATTGCACGCATTACTGGCTTGCCTACATGTAGGGAATCACTGAATTTCCTATCTAGCCGAGAAACCGTCAAACCGTCGAGTCTTATCCAGGTATAAGCCTTGGACTTTGGCATAGGCCGCACCAAGCCCTTGCCATTCCCTACCTTACCTCGCGTACCAACTATTTGTAGCTTGATGTGAAGTATGAGCACCCCCTTGCTGGCATGCAATTAAGCCTCATCAAGCATGGCCACAATCATATCTTGCATCGATCTACGAGCCAGATGATATGAGAGGCCAGAATGTCGCAATCATCTCCCAATTAGATGATATGAGCGACAAAGTGCTGGACCGACAATGCTGCAACTCATTGCGGATGCCTACGTTCCCTTCCCTACTCTAAAGGGATCAAACACAGACTGTAGTTCATCCTCAAAGGGATATAAGCTTAAGCCAAGTCGTTTGCAAGACTGTAGCCTATCAAAAATGGTAATGGCCTGGTCCGTAGGCCATTCCGTCAAGATGCACAATGATTATGAATCATCGGGTCCGTGACATGGCATAGTGATGCCTAAGCATCAAATCCCCTCTTTGCAAGGCTACACAACTATAAAGGAGCCTTAGGAATCATTTATATTCTTCCGGCTAAGCTATGAAGCTTACTTGGTACATAGTCCGCATATGCACCTTCAACGAAGTACCCCTCCCTGTATATGTCTTAATGGAATTTCTACAAGTTAGAATTAGGGACCAAAGTCACATGCTTGCTTCACTGTTCATCGCAATGATTGCGTGCAGTGATTGAGCATCATTTGTTGGGACACCCCTCTCTGGCCTAATGCACAATGATTACGCACCACTCGTTTTGCCGTATTGCACAATGATTACACAATATTCTCTAGGCTTGCCCGCTCTAGCCTGATGCATAATGATTGTGCGATATTGGCTCTAAGACAATAACCTTCATAATGCGCAATGATTACGCTGCGATCTCGAGGCCACCTACCCAACTAGCCTAATGCATCATGATGATGCAACATTGGACTTTTTTCCAATATGCCTACGCAATGTGCCTTCCTTGGCACCAAATATGACCCCGACCCGATGCATCTCACTATGCAAAGGAAGCTTTGGATGAAGCTTCATCACAAGAAAATGGCTTATCTTTTAGCATGCGTCATGCTAAAAACAAGGGAGTGTTACATTATCACACCCTTCAAAGAATTTCGTCCTCGAAATTCAAAATCAAAGTTGTTGTGGACAATCTCTTCGGTTTGGATTTCCTGAGAAAAAGTCCCATACCAGATGCTCAGAAATCACGGGTTTCTTCAAGTTATCGTTAACAAAAATTTAGACCTTCGGAGAAATCGTCCCACACCGCCTGCCCAGGAATCCAAAAGTGCCCACAACAATACCAAGAATCGCAATTGGCGAGTGCCAAGAGGATATCTCGACTAGGTATCCTAGATGGCATCCCATGATACCACCCAGGAATCCCTAAGGTTCACAAGTTGAAAGGTGTCATCTAAATGATAATATTTTAGCACAGTACTGTGCGGAACAGTTTCCAGTTGCCCACCGTCCCTGACGACCATCCAGGTTGCCACTCGTAAGTGGGATGCTATCCGGGCCTAACAACGCACACCCTTGGCCAGTTGCCAACGTGTGGGGATGATCAGTCCCATTGTATGCCCACCGTTCCAGACGGTCTTCCGGATATCCACTCGTAAGTGGTGTGCCACTTAGGCCAGGAAAACTCACAACACTAAAACAATCTCAACTCGATTCACATAGTAACTGGCATAACAATTACAAACTCCTTTCAGCGCAAAATTTGGCCTACTCTCCAACTTAAAGTTTCCATTAAGGAAAATACTCGTCAATGAGTCAACTCCGCACAAGTCCCTAGAGTTTTCTCGGAACTTTCTCTGATACCAACTGTGAAGGACCGGAAAATTACGCCTTTAGCGCGTTGCCCCCCAGGCCGTAATCTCCCCGATGCGTCGTGATGAAGCTACGATCCGGGCCTTAAAGCTAGGATAATGCACGTCCATTTTCCCTTGCAAGCATGCTCGTGGATCATGATGCATCTAAATTAGCTTCCACACCGTTCCAAACTTACCCTTGTTTGCAAAAGGGTATAAGGCCATAGGGACAATTCCAATGCACATTGCATGCATCTCTGGATTTGCCTCAACGTAGGGAATTCATCACTGAATTTCCTATCTAGCTGAAAAACCGCCATACCGCCGAGTCTTGTCCAGGCATAAGCCTTGGACTTTGGCATAGGCTGCACCAAGCTCTTGCCATTCCCTACCTTACCTCGTGTACCAACTCTTTGTAGCTTGATAGGAAGTATGAGAACCCACTTGTTGGCATGCAATTAAGTCTCATCAAGCATGACCACAATAATCTCTTGCATCGAGCTACCGGTCCAGATGATATGAGAGGCTAGAATGTCGCAATCATCTCCCAATTAGATGATATGAGCGACAAAGTGCTGGGCCGGCAATGCTGCAACTCATTGTGGATGCCTACGTAGCCTTCCCTACTCTAAAGAGATCAAGCACAGACCGTAGTTCATCCTCTAAGGGACAGAAGCTTAAGACAACTCGTTTGCAAGACCGTAGCCTAACAAAAATGGTAATGGTCTGGTCTGTAGGCCATTCCGTCAAGATACATAATGATTATGCATCATCGGGTCCATGACATGGCATAGTGATGCCTAAGCATCAAATTCCCTCTTCGCAAGGCTACGCAACTATAAATGAGCGTTAGGCATCATTTATACTCTTCCGGATAATCTCTGAAGCTTACTTGGTACATAGTCCACATATGCACGTTCAACCAAGTACCCATCCCTATATATGTCTTAATGAAATTTCTACAAGTCAGAATTAGGGACCAAAGTGGTATGCTTGCTTCACTGTTCATCGCAATGATTGCGCAACATTCGTTCGGCCAGCCATCTCTGGCCTGATGCACAATGATTACGCACCACTCGTTCTGCCGCATTGCATAATGGTTATGCAATATTTTCTAGGCTATCCCGCTCTATCCTGATGCACAATGATTGTGCGATATTGGCTCTAAGACAATAATCTTCATAATGCGCAATGATTACGCTGCAATCTCGAGGCCACCTACCCAACTGGCCTAATGCATCATGATGATGCAACGTTGGGCTTTTTTCCAATATGCCTATGCAATGTGCCTTCCTTGTCACCAAATATGGCCCCGACCAAATACATCTCACTATGCAAAGGATGCTTTGGATGAAGCTTCATCACAAGCAAATGGCGCATCTTTTAGCATGCGTCATGCTAAAAACACGTGGTGTTACATGTATTATCTAATTGATTGAACTACGCACAACCTGTGATATTTCGATTATATAAAAATATAATGTGGAAAAGAAATAACACAGAGACTAGAAATTTTGTTAACGAGGAAACCGCAAATGCAGAATAACCCCGGGTCATAAGTCCAGATTTGAACACCACACTATATTATGCCGCTACAGACTCTAGCCTGCTACAAGTTAAGTTCAGATTGGAATGTAGTTGATCCCTAACCAATATCACACTGATTAAGGATAGTCACGTTTCTTACGCCTCCTGAACCACGCTGGATTTTGCGCACTTGATTCCCTTAGATGATCTCACCCACAACTAAGAGTTTCTACGACCCAAAGTCGAAGACTTGATAAACAAATCTGTCTCACACAAAAAAGTCTATTGAAGAGATAAATCTGTCTCCCAAAGAAATACCTACGAGTTTTGTTCCATATTTTGATAAATCAAGGTGAACATGAGCCAATTGATACACCGGACCTATATTCCTGAAGAACAGCTTAGTAGTATCAACCACCTCACAATAATCTTAATCGTATGGAAGCGAAATAAGATATTGTGGAATCACAAATGATGAGACAAAGATGCTTGTGACTACTTTTTATCTTACCTATCAGAGATTAAATCTCGAGAAAATCTTAGAGAAGATAGTACTCAACACGATAGAATAGAGTAAGATCAGACCACGCAACTACAGAGAAAATAGTTGGGTCTGGCTTCAGAATTCCATTGAAGTCTTCAAGTCGTTAACCTATAATGGCTTTAGGAAAAACCTAGGTTAAAGGAGAATCAACTCTAGTCGCAACTAGTATCACACAGGAGGTATGTGGATTAGGTTTCCCAGTTGTTAGAGTTCTCCCTTATATATTCTTCAAATCAAGGTTTGCATTCAATGTTACCTTGGTAACAAAGCATACAATATTCACCGTTAGATGAAAAACCTGATTAGAGTCAAGCTAATATCGTTCAACCGTTAGATCGAACTTAGCTTGTTATACACAAATGAAATGCGACTTCATTTAGGTATAAGTAACCGTACCCAAACGTGTGCACATATTTGGCTCAACAATAGTTAACCGAAGTTAGCCATATGAACACTTTCATATCAACCTTGTTCATCTTAATCACAACTATTTCAAATGACTCAAATTTTTTATATAAAAACAGAGTTTTTTCGAGCGACGTGGTTAATCGGAGCTTCTGGTTGATTCTGGACCCACCATTTTAAATTTCAGCCAATAAAATTTCAAGAGAATCTTTTGGACCCACGAAATATCATTTGGCCAATCACATTGTAAAAATTAATTACCTAAAATTACTAAATCTTATAAAATTATGAAACAAAAAAAATATAACTTTATGTAATTATTTTAATCATAAAATTAATTTTAGAATTAAAAAATATATATATTTCGTAAAGAACACATCAAGATATGCAGTATCCATCATGATTTCATCATAAAATTAAATCGATCGTAAAATTAAAAAAGAAATTAATATTGTCCAATGTCCAATTACACTTCTTATAAAAAAAAAACTCATCAAATTACAACTCCAAATTATCGATAATTAAAACCCTTAATTTCAAATTACAATTAAACTTCCAAATGAGATTAAATTATCTAATTATTGGTCAAAATTTAAAAGCAAATTTGTGGATGGGCACAAATTAAATTACTTCGGATCAAATTTGAATCAATGATAAAAATCGAAAATAAAAATCATAGTTATGGATACTTATCTGTAGATCAAAGTATGTTTCTTCTTCCACAACAATAAATAACTAATCATGTCAAATAGTCGTAGCAAAATTATCGATTAAAATTTTGATGAAAAATACATGATATTAATCATAATTTTGAGAACAATATTAAGCAAAACAATATTAATAGAAAAGTGCAGTAGACAATCATCATAACGAATTTCAATATTGTTTTTTTTTTGTTTTTGTTAATATTATTTACTTAATTCTGAAAAAGTAAAAAATCTTAGACATCTTCCAAGAGATTCTACCAAATTTTTTATATACCAAAAGTGAGGCTTTGGAAACTCTAAAATTGGAGAGTTTTTCATATATTTTTAGTAAAAGAAATCTCACTTTTATAATTTTATTCTAAGACATTTTAGGATATGCACAATATTTTATTGGACAAAAATAATGCAACAAATAAATGTTTGGCATTCTAAATATAAAATGATTAAGCTAAATATACAAAATTATTGCAACAAATATTGCAAGAAATAATCTATTTCCATTTTATGGGAATTTCGGGTTTGGGTGACTCTCTATATAAAGCCTTCGAGCAAGGTATTTTTTCATTACGTTTTTTTTTCCCTTTTCTTTTCTTGCGATTTAATGTTTTTTTGTCTTATCTATTTGGTGTTTTTTGTTATGCAGTACCGTGTAACAAATCGGCTCTAATGCGATCTTGAGCATTAACTTGAGGTGAAACATGATAATATTAGTTCTTTTGAAGCTTGATGATATCCATTTTGAACACACAAATACACTTTTTTTGTCTTAACTGTGATATGATATGATGCCCTATACAATATGAGGTGAAAGAAATCATTTCGTTTTATTAGTGCATACCTCTCGCTTTCTGGGCACAGGTTTTTCATAACGAGGTAGTATTTTCATTTTCTGTCGTTTTTATTTTTTTTCCTATTAAATTTTTTTATAATATGGGATTTAATTTGGTTATAACTTTGTGTAATACGCAGAGATTTGATATGAAAAATTGATACACAATGCAGACCGAGACAGGTTTTGAGGAAAGAGGTAGTATTTTAACTTTCGGTTGTTTTTTTTTTCAATTCAATCTTTTGATAAAATACAATCTTGTAATTCAAGGGTATTTGATTTATAATGTAGGGTTTTACTTTTTGTTGATTTACAACAGATTTGTGATTTTGAAAAACAAAAGTTAAGATTGTCGGTGTCTATTTTACTCTCTGTGGGTGATGGATTCTTTCTTATTTTTTATTTTCAGTAGAACCCTGTGTTTAAATATTGAGGTTTTAGTGGATTTACAACGGCTAAAGAGAAAACTCTAACCAAATTGAGCATTTGTGTTAACATTATTTATTTATAGGACTCATAAGTTCAGATGGATTTTTCTTCTTTGTTAGATTTGATGAATGAATAAATTTCTTTATCAAGACACCTTAAATTGTCTCTCTCTGAAGTCCGATGTTACAAAATATATTGATCTCGCTGGAAACTTGCTTTTCCAAATTAAATAAATTAATTATATCATCCAATGATATTTTCTATTTACATTTTTGTATCTTAGTTCTTATAAAAAACCTTATAATGAACTATATAAAATTTATTAAATGTTTTTTTTATAATTGATCCTTTATGTCAAGTGTCACGGGTTCGGCTCTACCAAGTAGTGGAGTTTTCTGCTGAGAAGTTATCGGTGGCTTCACTTAATCCTAATCAAAATGTCTCTTTGTATCAGTCCAAAGGAGAGTGCTTTCGAATTTCTTTCAGGCACTTGCTGAGGTTATAGATTGGCATTTGTTACAAGTGTTACAAGTGATGACGATGATGAAAGAGTCTCTTTGTGTATCCATGAGAAACTTAAGTGATGACAACGGCAACTGTGCATATAGATGGGGTATTAAGGAAGTAGGTGTCACACGTACTATTATCTGATTTCATTTTTCATCGTTGATCATATATTCTCATTTCCGGCATAGTGGAGGCTCTTAAGCTTTAATCCTATAAATTACAGTTTAATGATATCAAATATGAGGTTATCCATCCAGTTGGAGGAAACCATTCAGCTGACATAAATGAATGTACGTTTGTGCATCTATTAGACAAGGTTAAGGAAATGACATAAATTTGATTTTATATTGTCCAATGTAAAACTCAGTATCCATTCGGTTGATATAATTGGAGATTATTTACTTCACAATTTGAGAAAGCGGTGTTTACGGATGCTTTTAAGGGCATGACTCATGGTAATGAGGATGATTATATTGCACCGGAGCCGCTTCATACGGTATTTGAGATTACTATAATGCATTATGTTTTTTTATTCTCGCAATATGTATACATCCCTTTTATTGGTCCGGTCCTAAGACACGGGGATAGGGGACTCCTCCCACTACTTAAAAGAAATACCAAAAATTACATTTAACTATGGTAGACTTGGCGTATAAAGGTTCATACCATCTTCTATGTCATCAAGTGAATACAGAGTTGGCAAATTAAGGATGCCACAAAATAGACTTTAGGATCCTAGCGAAGCCAAATCTCATAAAATAAATGTATACAACTACAAGGTTATGGGCAAGGTTATGATAATTAATAATGTAAATAAGTGAAGTAACCGTCCAACACTGCATTGACAATTCATCAACTCCCTTATCTACCAACAAGAATCCATCTTTAAGCATTCGCCTATGGATTAATAGTTTTCATATTTTTCATTTTTCTTAGAGATTAATTTGCAGTTAGATGATGTCTTTGTATTAAAATGCTTTAATACTGACTGGTGCCATCCCTCTTGAATGAATCTCTTAGGAATTAAAGTTAGCAGAAGCTGTATTTGGACAATTATAGGGCCGCATGTAATTCATTGTTAACAAAGTTTACCTAATTTGGTAATAAATGTTACTTATTATAATCCATTTTAATCCACTTAAGAATCTTAATTCGAACCGGATTACAACTTCTGCTTATAAATGATGAATTATAATCCATTTTTTTACGTTGCCGATGAATTATAAACCATGATGCAATGTATGTATTCGGTTCAGAAAAACAAAACTCTTTCTAGAGCGAGACCTCTTTCTGGTAGTAGGTAATTTCATTGTTTGTATGTGCATATATGGCTAGAGAGAAATGATATGACCAAATTTAAAAATATCTCTTACGTGGTATAAACTTGATTTATATGTTTCCTCTTAAACTCGATTTTAATCAACCCACTCCGAGTATTCGGATCATACTGTATCACTTCAGAGATCTTTTATGGGATCAACGTTCTATGTGACAAATGTTTCCAAGTGATTCATATAATCCTTTCTCTGGGATTCCTAGGTTACCAAGCTGGTACCCTTCGAAGAGTTGAATGGTGATGTTTACAACAAAATCTACGTTCCAGCGAAATGTTATTAGATGAGATCATAACATAACCTCCATGTGAACACCTGACTCAAGGCCTATGATGCGAATATCCATCTAATCTACTGCTACCTGCAAAATCTACATATATAACGAGAGATTGGTAAACGAGATATCGGGAAAAATTAAAGATTATGAGAAAATTGGTTTTATTGTTCGTTATGATGTTCCAAATGAAAATGAAGAAAAGTTCACAATCTCTTATTTTCGCACTGATAGGCGGATTATTTGGAACAAATCAGAAGCTTCTAATGCACAAATACTAAAGGCAACAAATTGATTCAGATAAAAATAAATATTAAAAAACTCTTCACTTACCGAAACAAGAACAAAAAAAAAAAATCAGAGACTCACACAAAAGTGAGACTTACCATCTAATCTTGGGAGCTGGAGACGGGGGCCATGCCCCAAAACTGTGGCGACTTTTTTCCTTTGCATCTCCAAATAATTACTAATATATGCAATTTGGTATGTGGGCACTTGAAAAACAGAACTCAACTTCCACATTAATGCATCTTCAAGGATACTATAAAAGACTAGAGCATCTCCAATGGTGTAATGTGGTGTACATCCCTATAACTCTTCTTTTAAAGATGTGAATCCTAATTTCCTAAATTTAAGGAGGCGAGAAAAATTCTTCTTCAACCATAGAACTTCTGAGTTTATTTAGTTGTGCAGGTGTATAAAATTTATTGGTTGAGAATATTTGGGACCACTAATTATATAACTAAGTATGTGATTCCAACCTTAGATATTGATGACTAGGATGTCTACACATTCTCTAATATGACCTTTAAAATTAGAAGATCATTAGGAGCATCTCCAACAGCTGGTGTTAAAAATCCTACGTAGAATTTTATTAAGACCCTTACTTACGAGGATTTACACATATAGTAAATATAGGACCCCACGACTAATAAATGATCTCCAATGGTATAAAGGTTTAACCCTTAGAAACCCTTATGTGATGAGATCTTAACCATTCAATTGTATATTATTTAATTACTAAAACTAAAAAAATATGACATGGAAGTCATTCCGGAGGTCAAGATAAGGCTTTCTTCAAAACCTTCAAAATTAGTATTTCATCCCTCCTGTTTTGTAGGACCTACTGTTAGAGATGGATTGAGTTAAAATGAAGGTCTAAAATCATAAATGTCACTAAAAAATAAATCTTCTGCCTTCTACTAGAGATTCTCTTAAAGGTGGAGACTTTATTCTCACATTCACTTGATTATTTGTCTGACACATCACAATGCACTCTCTAACACGGCACAACATATCACAATAAGCCTTGATTTCTGACACATTACAACACGGCAAACAACATTCTAAACAAATTATTTGTGGTCCGAGATGGGCTGGACTGACACATTTAACACCTTTATATTATGGATTGGTTGGTAAATGACTCTTACAGATATTTCCATTGGCTTCATTATTTATATGTGTTCAAAGTGGTCTACAATAACAAGTAAATGAAAAATGAGGAATTTAACCAGTAAAATATATCTTACTAGGTTTCCACTTACCTTAATAAAATACCAACAAAATCATCCTGCATAAACGAAATAGAGGAATTTATAAAAAGGTAAGCGGTCAGACGGTATTTATTTAACGATATAATCTAACGCGATCTCGATGGCGTTTTTATAGACGAAATAATTCGATGGACCAAAACAGGCAAGAGTGTATAAGAAATAAAAGCATGATGTAAAGAAGATCAGTTTTCGAAAAAATCCGTAGCGATATAACTTTTAATCAATCTTTGAATTTTAAATAAGTATTGTTGGCGCTTGGAAGATGTCGTGTTGGTTTTTTATCAGTTTACTAAAAAAAATTGTCAATTTCTAAGGTGTTGAACTTCTTGAATTTTAATTAGTTTAATTTATTTGTAACGAACTTAAATTTAAAACATGATCCAATATTTATTTTACAAGAAACATACCCGTGCATCGCACGGGTGAAAAACTAGTTATGGAGTTGTTCAATTGTTTATATTCTCATAAAAGTATACAAGACACAATTGAAGCAAAATCGATTTTGATTCACTTGAATCAATTCATGAACATTATAGCCACGGTTTGCAAAAGATTGCATTCTTTAATATATAAATGTATTAGTTCATGAACAAACCGATTTTAGAACTTAACCCACTCAAGTATGCAAACGCGTACGCATACTTAGAATTCCAGACTTGTTCTGGGTTCACCAGTATGCGAACGAGTACGCATACTATCGTACATGACCAAACTTAGTTGAATTCCCGGACTTGAACTTCTTAACCGGTATGCATACGGGTATGCATACTAAGTTCTCAGACATCAACTATCAAACAAGCACACATACGGGTATGCATATTATAGTTCTCAGACTTTGAATAACTTGCAACAGTTAGCATACAAGCACGCATACTGTGCTATATCCTGTCTTATATCCAATCAATGGTTAGTCGTCCTAAACTCCATCTTAATCATTGAAACATTTTTGGAAGACGAGAATAGCTGATTCACACAAACTATTAGCTTCAAAGCAATTTTCAAGTGATCAATAGATCAATATGAAACGTTCTGAGTCTATATCAAATGACTGTCTTACACAAATCATGTAAGATGTTACCATTCGATTTTCACATGATCATCTTTTGACTTCATCAAGAATAAAAATGAACTTGGTTAAAGCGAAAACTTACCAACACATATTTCGAGAAATATGTTAGAGAGTTAAACTCAGCTCGAAATATCAAATATGTATAACATAAAGTCTATATATCTATACGACTTTTGTCTCAATAGGAGATAGAATAAAAATAGACTTTTGAGTGATAGACGAGTTCAAGTCTCCACATAACTTTTGTTGATGAAGTTCCACAATACTTAGTAGTTTTTCGTCTTCAATCGATGAACGCCGTGAAGTATAATGATCAACTACACATTCTATCCTAATCTGAGACACATCTATAAGTAGACTAGAAATCAAGACTTATAGTTTTGGCAACTAAACTTGACAACAAGCTTGAGATAGCAACGCTTGCGAGTTCGACCGAGCAGTGCTCTAACAATTGTTGTGTGATTTTACTTAACTATCAATATTATAATTTTCTTAAGTTATGAATAAATTAATTGCACTTGTACGTTAATCACAAACACTTGGGTTGATCCATAGTTGTGTTCGCTGTCAAACTAATACTATATACCAAGTGTATACCTTGGGTTTTGCTATCTTCTTGACAGTCTCTGTTTATATTAGATCTTGCAAGGTATCAGACTTACATGTTGATATCAAAAATATTATGGTGTACTTGGTACCCTCTTCATTTCAACTACCGCAGAAAGGTTCATGAGAAAAGATAACAGTCTTTCAAAACTGTAAACCGTGTAAAAGCTTGAAGGAAAAGGCAACATATAAGAATAGAGTTGCTGGATAGTTCAAGGAAAAAGAATTTGCAAAGAAAACCGTGGCCAAAAGTTTTAAAAAGAAAATGAAAAAAGTCGGCAGCCATGTCTAACAGAAAAAAAATCCCGGTAGAAAAATCAGGCGGCTTGGTCCAGCATCCATGTTCAGATGCTCAGTCAAGCCAAGCCGTCCCTCCAAGTTGAGCCATCAGAGCCGAGCCACCATCTTCGAGCCACATATACTAAGCCAAGATGCTCAGACCGAGCTGAGCAGTTAGATGTTTCCACCCTACTCAGAAGCTCCTCTGAATTTTTCTGCACAAGCCGAGCTACGAGCCAAGCTGAATAAAGTTTCAATATTCCCACCCCACTCATTAACACCTACGGATATTTCTTCCCAAGCTGAGTCGCGAGCCAAGCCAAACAAGCATGGATGTTTCAGCCCCAATTGCATAAGCCTTTGGATATTTATGCCCCAGGGCCACATCATCGCCACATCGGCGCCATATCAACTGCCACATCAGCACCAAGTTGACGCCACATCAGTTAAATTAAATGCCACATCAGCAATCTGGTCACCCAAGATAGATCTGATACGCTGATTCAACTCGCTCTCTTGTTTACTTGATATCTATTTGTTTTATGTCGGAATTGAGTGTTTTTTTTAGCTCGTCGCGATTGTCTTTCAGTTCTCTACAACACGGAGAAGAAATTTTTTATATTTGAATTTTTTTATTTTTGAGGTTTGGAGCGGCATCGAAAACGTTCATCGACCATTATCAGGTAAAAGCTCTATATCATCTTCAAAGTTCATGAAATTTGTTGCATGGATACATGGTCCCCAAGATTATCAAGTTCAATATTCGTAAAAGTATTTGTATTGATGTCTATCCATAATAAGTTCAAGTTCAAGTTCAATGTTCATAAAAGATGTTGTGTTAATATTGTCTACAAGATGCTCAAGTTTAATGTGTATGAAAACTGTTGTGTCGATTTTCTATCCAAAACATGCTCGAATATAAAGTTCGTAAACACTGTTCTGACGATTTTCTATTTACAACATGTTCCTTTTCAAAGTTCGTAAATAATTTTGTGTCTATTTTTTATCCACAACATGTTCGTGTTTAATGTTCGTGAAAGCTGTTGTGTTGATTTCATATCCATAATACGTTCAAGATCAGATTTCGTTTAAGCTTTTATAAATATGTTCGTGGAAATTGTTATGTTGATTTTGTCAGTCAACTACATGATCAGTTTCAAAGTTCGTTGAAACTTTTGTGTCGAATTTCGAAATTTGATCGCATCCAAAGTTCGTGGAAACTGTTGTGTTGAATTTTTTTCTACAACATGTTTGAGATTACAATTCGTCGAGATTGTTGCCTACAGAGTTCGTCGGTAGCAAGATCAAGCTTGAGGTTTGTAATAACCTTTGTGTTGATTTTCTGTCCACAACATTATTAACTACAAAATCCGTGAAAGTTGTTGCGTATATTTTTTGTCTGCAGCGTGATCGAGTTTAAAGTTCATTATCTTGTTTTCTAAGATACTCTCCAAAACCTTGACTGATTTTCCAGTTCGGGGGAGCTGTTACATGAAAATTAAAGGCAACATGCTAGGAAAAATGTTCGACAATCATCATCGTTGAGAAACATCAACGTGCTAGTAGACATCCTAATCACCATATTAGCAATATTTTAATAGCACTTCCCATAAGGTATATGCATACATTATTTTTTTATTTTCGCATAACATCATGCATAAATTATCATCTGAAATATATACAATGTGGTGAGGGTTTTCGCATGCTAAGGCATCTCAATTCTACGCGCATCTAGAATAGTAAGCCTGGCCCATGCGAAAATTCCAGATAGAAGAAAACCTTCAACTTCATTCCATACACGAACGAGATGCAGCAAGAAAGTGCACCCATTTGCGAGCATTAAGAAACATGAAAATCACTATCTTCTGGGGTGAGTTGCATATCACTTCAATCGTGATAACGATCGCTTGTGGTAGATATTTGTAACACCTTAATTAACACATAAAGTAATTCTTTTGGGGCGAGCTGCATAACGCTCTACATGCTTTGGGGAGAGTTACGCACACCTAAATGTGATGCGGAACTCAGCTACCAAAAATCATAACAAAGGGGAACTCAAACTTCTTAATCCTACAACGATTTACATGATTAAGAGCGGACGAGTATACACCCTAATATTTCGATGTAAATATCGCCAAACTGCAATGTTAAAAGAAACACGCATGTAACTGCTACAGTTTAGTTCAACATAAGCTGATGCAGTCCAGCTGATCATAGTTGCTGCTGCAGTCCAGCTTTGCTTGTAGATGCTGCAATCCATCTCATCGCAGCTACTGCAGTCCAGCTTTGCTTGTAGCTTCTAAAGTACAGGTTTTCTTATAACTGATGAACACAATTGGACGCAACTGATGCATTATAATTTTTCTCATAAATTCTGTAGTCAGTTTGATGCAACTGTTGCAGTCCAGTTTTGCTCATAACTTCTGCAATGCAGTTTCTGTTGCAGTCTAGTTGGTCGCAACTGTTGCAATCCCGTTAATCTCAATTGTTTTATTCAAATTCCTCCGCAACAGCTGCGGTCCAATTTTACTATGATTGATACCGTCAAGTTTTACATGATCATTGACTACACACTTCAAAACTGCTGGCAGGCCCAACGACACAAGATGAAGCTGGAAGGTCCAGCAGCACAAAAAGTCTATTTTCATCCCAATAGAAAAGTCTCCCCATGTAACTGTTGCAGCTCACTTTCGTGACTATAACTTTCCATCAATCATTGTAGTCCAGTTTCACCAGTAACTCCAGGGTCCCGTTTCACCAGCAATCATTGCACTCCATTTTTACATAATTACTCCGCTCTAGTTTCATGCTTCTGTTTTTGACCATTTCGGTTTTCAGTCCAATTTTTGTCTGCAACAATGGCTCGTGCTCACCTATTGTCATTCAGTTTTCCAAGCACAACAACTTCACTTTAGGGGCGTCTTGGTTTTGATTTTTACAAACAACAAGGGAAACTTTCTTTTCACTTCAACAACAATAGTTTATGAAAAAGCGGGGGTATGATAACTACACCCTTCGTTCAGAAATCTGTATGGACTAAACTCCAATATAAATCCAAGCGCAGAAACTTAAAATAGAGCTCAATCAAGAGATATATCAAAGAGCTTTATCTCTATTTCTCAATACAATCTGCAATCGAACAAATAGGACTCTATGAACCTGATTGATATGAGAAATAACTTGGACAGACCAAATACCAATGCCCAAGTGTCAATCAAGTTATATCCAACAAACGAGGTAGGATTTATCGACTGTTTGATCTAAGCACAACCTGTGATATTTCAATTATACAAAAATATAATACGGAAAAGAAATAACATAGACACCAGAAATTTTGTTAACGAGGAAACCGCAAATGCAGAAAAACTCCAAGACTTAGTCTAGATTGATCATCGCACTGTATTAAGCCGTTACAGACACTATACTGAAATGTATTTGAGCCGTAACCAAGTCTTACATCGGTTAAGGTACAGTCACATTCCTTACGCCTCTAGAATCACGCCAGATTATGCGCACTTGATTCCCTTAGCTGATCTCAACCACAACTAAAGTCGAAGACTTATAAACAAATCTGTCTCCCACAGATATGTCTATTCTTTATTCGGGTTTTGTTCCGTGTTTTGATAAATCAAGGTGAACAACAACCAGTTGATAATCCGGTCTTATACTTCTGAAGAACAGCCTAGAAATATCAATCACCTCACAATAACCCAACCGATTAACAGAGAAAGTTATTGCGGAATCAAAAGAGATTGAGACGAAAAACTGTTGCGATTACTTTTTATATCTTACCTATCGGAGATAAATCTCGAGCAAATCTTAGAGAAGATAATACTCAAAACGATTAAACAAGTAAGATCTGAATACGTAACTACAGAGAAAATAGTTGGATCTGGCTTCACGAATCCCAAATGAAGTCTTCAAGTCGTTAACCTAATATGGTACTGGAAAAACCTAGGTTAAAGGATAATCGAATCTAGTTTGCAACTAGGACACATGAAAGTACCGGGATTAGGTTTTCCAGTTGCTAGAGTTCTCCCTTATATAGTCTTTCAAATTAGGGTTTGCTTACAATCAAAGCTAAGATAGCTTAGTAACAAAGCATAGAATTCACCGTTAGATGAAATCCTGATTTAAGATTCAAGCTAAGTCTGCTTAAAAATAGAGCAATCTATCTCCACCGTTAGATGGTCTTAGCTTGTTATAGACAAATGAAATATACCTTCATTTAGATATGGATAACAGTACCTAAACGTGTATATTGAGTTGGCTCAATACCAGTTAACCGAATACTACAAGAAAATCTACCTATTTATACACCATATATCGCCACACCTTCAATATAGGTGTTGCAAAAGCAAATTCTAGTCACAGTACTTTTCGGGTGCAGCTAAAAGCTATAATTTACTGCTGCAAAATAAAACTTTTGCCACACAACTATAGCAAAAATATGAAAATAGTGTGGAAAAAATGTATAATCTCTTGCTGCAGCAATAAAGATTGGGTGCAGCAATAGACTTCTTGCTACATAGGTTATCGCGACACTAATAGGAGTTTATGCCATAACCATTGGGTGCTGCAATAGGTTAAGTTTCTTGTAGTGGAAGTTAGCCATATGAACACTTTTGTCTTAACCACATTCGTCTAACACTTCTAGATCAAATATGATGATCAATCAATCATGAAAGAAAATCAAATGAATCTAATTGTGTTTCTAATAGAGTTGTTCAATTATTCACTATCTCATAGAAATATATATATGAGCAAATTTAAACAAAATCGGATATATTCGTAATTGTACAAGGCTTCTCTTAAATATAGCACATGGCTTTATTAACTATAACCCACATAAAATAAGTCATAAATTTAACCAAACGGATTCTTATGATTTATAACATAACCCATAAAATTATACACGATTTTTATATATAGCCCACAATAAATTATTAAATCCCTAAATCAAAAAAATAAAATAAAGTTAATCATATTTGATAATTAAATTTATGTAAGATCTATGGCATAATTGATGATTTTTAAGAATATTCAGTTTAATACAATCATGATGGAGAAAAAGGAATATCTTAGAATTTTTATACAAAATAATAATGCTTATGGAATTTCAGAAAATTGATTTTAAGAAAACAGAGTATGATTTGATTTCGATTTTAGATTGATATTGTTGTAGAGAATTCTTAAGGGAATATTTACAATATATAACCTCAATCGATATTACTGTAATCATGATTTAGGTAAAAAACTTCATTGTAGAGAAAATGTGAAAATTTGGGTTTAGTTTGTTTCGAAAAAATAAATGTTAGGGTTTATAATAGGGAAATTTATAAGAATAATGAGAGACCAATTACAATTAGATTAAAGTATAATTTAATTTGGATCTAAAAAAAGTTAGTGTTTATATTTTGATTTTGGGGAAGAAGTAGGATTATTATTTAAAAAATTAAGACTTGTTTGGTAATTTTGATTTTTCTTTTTAACTTAAACTTTTTGGGCTATAGTTAATAAAAGCATGGTCTATGTTTAAGAGAAGACTTGTACAAAGTACTTATACAAGAATCAATTCACGAACATTAAACCACGGTTTCCAAAAATTGCATTCCTTAATTCATAAATGTTTTAGTTCATGAGTATGAGAATCATACTTAACCAATTTTAGGGCTTAACCACTGTGTTCGTAAACCAGGTATGCAAACAACAACTCCGGACCTTGGTCCTGTCTAGCCGTTCGCAAACCAGGTATGCAAACAGTCCTCCCGGACCTAACTCAGGTGAAACAGTTCGCATAATAGGTACGCAAACAAGGTTCCCGGACCTTTACAGGTAAAACCGTTCGCATTCTAGGTACGCAAACAAGGTTCCCGGACCTGAATTATAACAATACAATTCACATACTAGGTATGCATACCGTGTTGTATCCAGACATGGTTAATTGTTCTAAACTCCCATTTAAATCATTGAAACATCCTTAAAGACGACAATGGATGTCTCACACAAACCATTAGCTTCAAGTAATTTTCAAGTGATCGAATGATCAATACGAAACTTTCCAAGTCGACATCAAATGATTGTCTTACACAAATCATGTAAGATGTTTCAAGGAAATTTCACATGATCATCTTTTGACTTAATATTTAGTTTCCAACAAATAAATTGTCTCCAACTAAACTCGTCAAGAATAATAATGAACATAGTTAAATCAAAAAGCTTCCAATACATATTTCGAGAAATAGATAAGCGAGATAAACTCATCTTGAAATGTCAAATGTGTATAATGTAAAAGTCTATATAAGTATATGACTTAGCCTCATTAGAAAATAGAATAGAATGGACTTCTGAATGATAGATAAGTTTTAGTCTCCACATACCTTTTGTTGATGAAGTTCCTCCAAGCTCTCCTTAATAAATCTCCGTCTTCAATTGATGAACGCCGTGAAGTATAAAGCTCAACTACACATTCCATCCTAATCCGAGACATAGCTATAAGTAGACTAGAAATCAAGTATATATTTTTGATCAACTAAACTTGACAAACAAGCTTGATCGTCAATACAAGAGGTAAGATGAACTTCTTAACCCTATAAAAAGTTGGAGGTTAAGAGGGGGCGATGTTTGTACCATGATAAAATTGCCACATATTGGACCAGAATGATGTTTTCACAACCATTCAGATGCCATCCAAGTATGTTATCCATCCAACCAGCACATTCCACCAACCTTCCCAGCTTGCCATGAAGTCAAATGTCGGTCAATGGTCACAATCAACTATCGGTCAACGGTTAAAGTCAAGTCAAGACCCATTTCTCCCGACTGGTCCGTTGGTCCACTTTGTCTAGCATACTTCACCGGTCCAGTTCGTCGGACTTGACTCGCCTAACTTGTTTTGTGGACTCGAATCTCCTTCTTCGGTCTAATTATGATCCCAGACAATATTTTGGCAATGCTGCTAGCTAGTCTACTATCAGTTTTCCAAGCATGATGCCAACCATATTTGCAGTTGTCAGCCATGTTGCCAACTAGTTTATTATGCCTGCCGACCAGTCAAGACAGTCTACCAACAAATCCTACCGGTAAAAGCTCAAAGGCCGCAGTCTACATGCGGTCAACAACAAAAATTTAAGGCCCACCAGCCAAATCCGTTGGTCCATGACAGTTTAGCCCGTTTTCGCCGATTCCATGTCAGTATCCACCAAGAAGGTTTTAGGAATTTCTGGATTTCTTGTTGACCAAGTCGCTGCAGAGAAATATATGGAACATTACAGATATCTTGCTGGACAAAATACTTGCATATGAAATTTATCTCGAATTTAGGGTTTATCTCATAAATAAAGAGGAATCTCAACCCTAAAAAAAGGAGGAGATACACGAAAATACACCACCAAACCCTGAAAGGGATCAGAAATTATTGTAACAGATAGATCAATAAAATATCTCTCCTTACAGGAATTCGTCCGCATGTACGAAAAACTTGTCGAAATATGTTAGATTTGTGTCTCTCTTAGGCCCTTTCCTATCGGTGTGGCAAACATGATTGTTTGACATTTAAGCACCCACTATGGAGGGGGAAAACTGGAAAATTTGCCACTTAGCCACGCCAGGTCAAGGTTCCACCGAGCGGTCGAGTTTTGACCGCTCGGTGTAGTTTACACCGTTAGGTGTACTCTCCACTGTCAGCGGTGTAGACTAGATCGCTCGTATCATCTCATCCAACGGTTATCATTTCATCTTCCTATAAATACAATATCAAATTTCATTTCAACTCACACCATTTTTTCAATATCCATTCTTTCACTCCACAAATCTTATATGTCAGTTCGAGTTGGAACTCGCAAATTTAGCGTATCTGAAGATGAATCCATTTGCAGGCATTATGTTTTTGTTATGCAAGATATGGCCGATGGTGGACAAAATCAACATTAAGAGGTTGTATGGAGTCGCATATTTCAGAGATTTCAAGAAGAAATATTGAACTTCAATAATCGAAATGCAGATGGATTGTGTCGTCGCTTAGGAATAATCAGCAAGGATTTGAAGTTGTGGGATGTTGTACTTGCTAAAGGCCATCGAAACCGACAAAATGGAAAAAACACAAATGATGTGGAGCAAATGTGCCGGCTCGAATGGCGCAACAGAGTTGGTCAAAATTACCACTTTGAGGGTTGTTATCTTATCTTGAGGGTGTTGCCCAAATATGATCAGTTTAGAGTAAATGCCCGAATATGATGCATCTTTCGTTTGTATGATGCAACTCTCATTTGTATCAAATTCTAATTTTAAGATATATTAATATAAAACTAGTGCATCTTTCATTAAAAGTTTAGAATTTTAATTTACATTAGTGCCTCTTTCATTCATCTAGATAATGACATAACTTACAATAAAGATTTTAAAAGTAAAAATTTGGGACAATGTTCTTCATCTTGTTTATCTTCTTCATTTCACCAAACTTTCAATCAATGCGCTCATGAACGGAATCTCCTTTGTTTATCTTCTTCTTTGCCTTCAAATTTTCCTTCCCTTGAACTTTTCTTGGTCTTCTCTTAGTTGGAGGTTTGATTTGGTTAATATCCAAAACTTGTATACTTCTTTGATTTTTACCTATTTCTTTAAAACCTTCACATATTTTATTAAAGGCGGATTCAAGCACCATCCCAGGCCACCTGGCATGGCATATGGAAGGTTTAGGCATTTGCCATAGGAACCGGCTTTATTAATTTATACTTGTTTCGTATTTTTAACCCAAACTTGCATTATCATCATCAAATCAATCCTCTTCTGTGCCTGGAAGTATTTTCTGGTACAAACAATACCCACGAGTTTCAAACTCTCTACTACCATTATCGGGTAACTTTATCATCGTGATATAACGACAACGTCATTGGTGTAAGGATTGTTGTTGAGAAAAGGTTGGACGACCTAAATTCAGAGTCACATAGAAGTAAAATAAAAAAAGTAAAAAATTGAAAAAAACGTCACTCCATAGTTTGTCGGTGTGCATAGACCCGGGCGCCGTTTAGGTGGCACAAGAAGTGTCAGTTGGGTGTTGGGAAGGGAAGCTCCAAATATTGGTGGCTGACAAGGTGGGTGGCGCCGGTAAAACCATAATTATTGGAGTGTATGCACGTGTGAAGAGTGTGACTGTCATAATGGTTTTCTGACTCACACGTTATATGATGAGGTAAGATTTGTATCTTCCCACCCCCCACCACCCAACTGGACAAAATCATTTCTGGATATGGGCAAACCACATTTTTATAAAGGAAAAAGAAAAATTCCCTTATTTCTCCTTCTCCTTTCACTTTTGACCAAACTTTTTTTCTTCTTTCTTTTACATCCACAATAATACTACAATACTCATAACATGGGAGAAATTCCAAAATCAGACTGTGGCATTAGCATTAGTATTTTTGTAACTATGCCTCTATTTTTCTTTAAGAAAAAATATAATACATTTTTACTTACAGACATAATCAGGATATTGCGTTTTTTTAGCTTCATTAAAAATAGCGTTTCTACTGTTCCACCATTATACTTGTGCTCCTATCCACAGTTCCAAGTGCTGAGGTGGCATGTAAAATGGAATATGGATGGATTCCACCGTAAGACTTGCTCCTATGCAGGTGAAAAAGAAGAATTCCATTCACGGAAAATTACATTTCCAAGATGCACAAACACAATGTGTTGGTATTTTTTCGTGTTTGATGTGTATCTTGAGCATTATGAATGTACCGGCCAGTGGCGGATGTACCGTGAAGCAAGGGTGTGCAGTTGCGACCCCTTGCTTTCACAAATCTCCACTAACAGGCTTTGATATCCAAGCCCACAGAAAAGTTAGCGCCCCTTCCACGAATTCTCTTCCTCTTCTTTTCCAATTCCATATTTTTTCGTATAAGGGAAACCACAGAAAACTCGTCTCTTTCTAACAGAAATTTCCATGAATTGATTAAGTAAGTCCAAATGAGATTTGAGCCAGTGTTGTTGATTGTTAGTGTCTTTCTTCCACAACTTCAGATACCATCTTTTGCCAATTTGATTTTGTAGTTTCTATCTAAATTAAGATTGAGATTCATGTCAAATTTTGAGGGTTTTAGTATATCACGTTTTGCATGAAAAATTGATAGATTGGGTATCCAACCTCAGTGTCATTGCATAGAGTTAGACCAATTTATAGGTCAGCTATATTTTGGATATAAGAACCATAATCTTAAATTGACCATAGCATGGTCGTCTCCTATTGTAGCTGGATAAGTAAGCCAAGGTTGTCTAGTGGATATGCACTAGCTTGGGGTTTAAATTAGAGGTGACTGCACAATTAAGACATTGTGTGTCTGTTATTAGAAATTAAGATGTTGTGTACCTCTTATCGGAAAACAAGACAAAGATATTGCCATATTGGTTCCGGTGATGATCGAGTTGTCAAGCCATAGTTCTTGGAAGACACTGTCTTGAATAGTATCATTTTTATGAGATACCTTGTGATGGAGCACATTAGAATCGAAATCGGCATCCGCAATTAGTTCAGAAGAGTTGAATTAGTAGAGGAGGTTATTGACGATTTACCGGCTTCGAGAGGTTATATGATCACAAAAGGGAGCTCTGGGTATTAATTATTCTTCATAATTTGTGTTTAATCATGAAGATTAGTAATGACAGGATTATTACATATAGTAATACACCATCTATCATGTGCAATGGGAAAAATAAATATGTGTAACCGAAAAAAAAATTACTAGAAAATTTTGTTGTGTATTTTTCTATTTGCTACCCCTGTCTTGAAATCCTGAATTCGCCGCTGGCACCGGCTTAGTCCAATTTCTGTTCATTTCATTTTTGGTGGTCCAATCTTTTGTTCCACAATTCTATCGGCGAAATCTCTTTATCGCTAAAAAAGAAACAAGGATTTTTCTTTCTCTTTTGTTGTTTTTTCTTTTTTTTTCCTTTGATCGGCGAAGGTTAAAATAAATTAAAAGAGCGTATGAAAAATTATCAGAGACAAATTCATTTAAATTAGTAACATGTTTGGTCAAAGGAATAGAATTCTTGGTAACATGTTTGACTTATAACAAAAGTAATTGAATTATCTCAACCAAACGCTAATTTATTGGATTTGAATTCGATTCACGGGAATTCAATTCCAAAAATTAGATTACCCCATAATTAAATTCAGGATTCTAACTCTTTCAATCAAACGAAGTGTATAATCCATTGCTGCGTTATAACTGGTACTTGAATATGATAAATAATTTTTTGGATAAATTATATCTGTGTCTTCACTCTCAAGTTCTGATTGATAGTTCTTTTTTTCCTTTAACTGTTGTTGTTCTTTTTTTTTTTCCTTTGAACTGTTGTTGTTCTTTTTTATTGGGGTTAAACTAGATTAAAAGAGAGCGTATAAAGATAAGCAAATACAAGCTGAAGAGCTACATATACTACAAATCAGAAGGCTTCTTGGGACGGCCAAAAAACGTCCCAAGAAAACAAAAAACCGTCCTAACAGGTATTAGGGACGGTTTATGTACCGTCCCCTGTTCCACCGTCACTAATATTATTTGGCCATGTTTTCTTTTTGGGACGGACATATTTTAATCTTGATTTAAATATTTTATGACTATTAGGGACGGTCAGGCCATCACTGTCCCAAATATCCTTCTTTAGGGACGGTTTTCTCAAAACAACCGTCCTTGGAAGCTACTTGTTTTGTAGATATAAGCACTCTATGCAAAAGAGTGAAAGCAAAACGAAGGACCAAAAGGAATGAAATACGTCTCAATCTTATCACGAATACTAGGTTTATGTTGAATGAAGCAAAAATGTACTAATAACTCGATATTCCATACAACGTACATGTACAAAAAGTAATACAGTTATGTAAAAAATGGTCCTTTTGATCTCTATAGTCTATCCCTAGAAACATATCTTTCCAACTTGGGATAAACAAAGATACCCTTGATTTGATCTCGAAATGACTAGGCTATGATTTTGTTTGCCATCATCTTTTTAGGACATATTTACATGGGATTTCCTCTTTTCACACCAAAAGATGTAAAGCGAAACTAACAGAGGATGATCCTGTCAGTGGTTAGTAATTTGTAACTGGAAAAAATACATCTGCGTAGTACACAAAAATGAAATAATACACGATGCTGCACTCAAGGAAATTACCCATCATCTGTTATTTTTTACACTGTTCGGAAGTTCGGATTCATAACATTCACCCTACTGAATAAGCCATCTCGAAGATACGGTGTATTAGCAGTAAATTTACATCATGTCACGAGAGCAAGAAAAGCACGCACAACCGATAATTTATATTGTACCATTTTTTGATTTGTGCATGTCATCCCTGCACAGAGGGCATGCTAATCTTCTAACTACATTAATATTAGTACTCTATCAAAAATGAGTGAGTATCCTTAGACCCTTAAGTCATAAGATCAAACCATACCAAAACCAAAAATCCATTTGTTAAATAACTCATTTCTCCAACAATCACAAGGAGGAACCATTCCATAAAACCTTAACAAGTACAAGTATAGGGAAATGTACCTAATTACCGCATGCATTAACGGGATATCGGTTTTTAAAAATGATTTTTATCGATTAGTAGGTTTCTTCGATCCCTTAAAAGGTTTCCGAACATTTTCAAATAATTACAAATCTACGGATCTACATATTTTGAGGAGCTGGTGATCGAAAAGATAGTACTTAAATATTGAATTAAACTCTTAGAAAAAGATTAATCAAGCAAGCATGACTATAAAAATACTAAGCTCTCGAGTGTGTATTATGCATGGTTTCCATCATCTTCTAACAACACGAATCCCAAATTCCAGGATCTTGATATAATGAACATGGGGTAAGACACAAGGAAACCTAATACTAACATTGAAAGTCTTTCCATTTCATAATTCATACAAAACTATGATCATAATTCATATAACAAGTGCTGTTTATTTAGTCGAGTAAATATGAGTAAGGGCACCTTTTTGAGTATTAACTTAAGAAAATTATTTGAGTTGCGTGCATTATTATCGCAATAATTAAAAAGAAAGTTTAGTTCAGGTGGTGGTATCATCTCTTTTAAGGGCAGACAGTCTTGTATGCTTTCACTATGGTACGAATTATGCAATGCATGCATAGGGGCATTGTCTTGTGAGAATTCTTACTGGATGGTCTTAAATCTACGCCGCAAATGTCATTGACTAGTTAGCTCCAGAGTCCAGACATCTATATCCAACCTTAAAGTATCTGTCACACTACTACAGGATTTTAGTTATAATTTTCCATGATTTGTTTAAAATTATTCATTCCCATGATTTTGTAATAACATAATTCACCAAAACTTTCTTTTCTTTATATTTACCGGAAACCACCAATGAGAAAATGAGTCATGGGCACTTCAGTTTTAAAACCGGTGCACAAAATTGCCTATAATAAATGGATTCAACATAATAAAAATAAAATAAAGAGATACAAGTAAAACACCAAACTTTTACTTTTATGTATTTTGAAATTTAAAATTAAATTCCCTCAAAAACCTATCTCTTTCTTTCTATGTCACTCTCTCTCTCTCTCTCTCTCTCTCTCTCTCTCTCTCTCTCTCTCTCTCTCTCTCTCTCATTGTGTATTGGTTTCAAAGAAAAGCAATCCACCCTGCCAAAGCCAAAGCCAAAGCAAAAGAAATGTCTGTAATAAAGAAATCCAATCCATATATAGAAACAGAGAAAATAAAAAAGAAGAGCAAAGTAGAATATGAATGACACCTTAATGTTCATCACTAGTACTACTACTCAATAATACCTTGAAAAATCTTCTCTTTCTCTCTTTAACTAGATCGATCAATCTCACTTTAGCAACTAGTAGCTTTGCTTTCTTCATAATTCAGATGATACCTTCATCAGTAGATTTCAGTACTACTCATCTCATTCATCTTCACCTAAATTGCCATACTTCATCAGTTTTTCAGCTTGTTCATGCAAGACCCACATAGAAAATCCATCAATAAAAGGTATGTTAATTATCTTCATTTATCTGTCATTGATCAATCTAACCAGCTTCAAAATCTTGTTAATGTCTATTATGGTTCCTTTTCATTTCCTCTAATTTTCTTTTTGAAGACTATAATTCCCTCTAATTACTTTTTGATTTCTGTATAGTACTAGAATCACCATTCAAATCTCTGAAAGCAAAAAACGAAAAGAAAGACATTATTTAGTTCGGATCTATGAAATATGCTTGTACTCATAAGAATGATTCATGAGTAATGGAAAATTTAAAACTTTGAATTCCATGGCTTACCTAACAGCTAACAGTCTTAAATGTCATATTCAAGTCAGTTGTCAGTACTAGAGAATAAGTCATTTTAACCGTACTTCACTAAAATACTGCAGCCTTAACAAAATATAGCACACATATGTACCCTATGAAAAAAATATAAGTACAACCATGCCCCAATTTCACTGTATTATAATGGTAAAATTATTGGACGATGATACTGATGAACTGACTTTAAAATTGATAGGAACCAAATTTGTACGTATATATATCATGACTGAATTCAATTTCAATTTTTTGGATGATAATTAAATAGGAGACCCTGGTACCAAAGAGCAATGGAAGTGGCAAATATATGGAAACCCATACCAACACCATCAAAGCCAATTACAGAGGTAGCAGCAACAATATCAAACAACAACTTATGGAAACCCATATCTTCTTTATCATCAACAACAACAACAATATCAAAATCAGAATTTCACGACAATAATTCAACAAACAGACCAAAATTAAGAAAATCTTCATCTCTACGTGTGGCTGCTTCATTTACCAGGGTATGTCTTTGTGCGCCAATTTCTTCATACAATGAGGTTTCATTATTTAGGCAAGTAGATATTATTCCACCAAGAAGAAGTAATAGTTATCCAAGGGCTGCCAAGAGTAATATGGAAGTAGTGCCACAAGTAAAATTTCCTAATCATCATATGAGCAGAAGCAGTAGTGTTAATAGTAGTAGGCTACCCCCTAGTAATAATGGTGTTCATGAAGTGAGAAAGGTGTTTAGGGGGAAATCATTAACTGATGATGTTTTAATGAGAAGACTTGTTGTTGAAGAATCAATGATGCATTCGAAGAAAAGAAATCAAATGGAAGTTATTAGGAGAAGAAGTTGTTTGAGAAGAAAGAAACTTGGGCCTAGTCCCCTTAGTAAAATGGTGATTGCTGAAGATCACTGTGATGAGGAAGAGGAAGAATATTGTTATTCGTAAAAAAAAGTAAAATAAGTATGTTATTTAATTTTATTTTCTTGGTTTTTTGGAGTTTTGAATTTTTTCTTCACGATTGGTATTGGTACATTTTTTCTGGGTATTTTCATGTCCAGTTCTCAATGGGAAGCTAGTTTGTCTAATTGTTCCATTTTATTTCTTACCACAGTACCATTTCCTTAAATTTCCCTAAATTTTTAAACTTCCGAGGAGCAAAAAAATTTACTATGGGGATGCAAAAGTCTTGCTAGGACGAATTTAAGCATAAAAATATTTTAGGCTTGGGAGTCGTTGGGCTATGTGTGCAAACTACACGCCCATGCAGCCATGCTTCAAGTTGGCTCGTGCCCTACTTCCGGTAAACATTAATCTCGATGAATTAATAATATTGGGTCGAAACCATTGGAATAAATTTCTTGCTTTTTCTAGGTGTTGGTTTTCAGATGTTTAGTAGTGGAGGGCCGAATAATGCGAATAGTGTTTCAAGATAGAAAGTAGAAAATGATCCAAAACGCTAGGCAGAAAAACGTTGAGCTCGATTCTCAATGTTCCCTGATATTATTGCCCGAGTGTTATGTGCTCGGGTCGAGTATAGAAGATTAGGTAGTAAATCATTATGCAACTTTATTATCTTGAAATAGATGTCGAAACTTAGATCTCAAGATTGTCACATTTCTGTAGAACACCCATTTTTTTGGTGGTTCCTCTTAGCTGCATGATAGTTCAATATTTGTCTGAAGTAATTGGACTACTCAACTATTGCCAATAGGTGATGGCCCAGGAGGCACTACGATGCCTTATCTTGTGGAATTCCAAATGAATGCTAAAAATGCTCAGTCAAATTATAAGTTTCAGGGTTCATGTCAGTCCACAATTTGGCTACCAATAATAACATGCAAGTGTTAAGCTAGTTGACATATTTTTCCAGCTATATTGACAAGATGCTTTGCCGTAGTCTCCCTTGCAACTAGGAAGTTGAAAATGCTGGAATTTCAGATTTATTACCCATCTAAGTATGCAAAGTACAAAATAACACTAAATGCAAGAACTAAAGTTCAACCTGTCAGTCAGTCAGGGCACTCCAGTCAATAAAAAAGGTAATGAGTTCTGTGTCGGAATAATTTGGCAGACAAGTTCACTGGGAACCTAACTGATCACATAATACATGCATCAGTTACTACTCATCCTCATCAACAGAATTCAATGACAGAAGAGGCAACCAGAATCATCTTCTCTGTATATGTAAAGGATTATAAATAAGATAAGAGTACTCACACAGATTCGTCAAAAACTCAACAATGGCTGTTTTCCTTACTCTGCTTCTTCATCTTATTCTCTTACTCCTCCTGGTTTCATCCACCCAAATAGAGACATAGAGACCACCGTGGTGAAACAGACGGTTTTCTTAGTAACCGACTATGGTGCAGTTGGTGACGGAATACGCTACAAAAATCAGGCTGCTATGATGACGGCAGGGGACATGTAGGATTTCCCCAAGAAAATTACTTAACGGGGACGATATTTTTAAAATCAGGTGGAACTAATTTAGGAGCGAAGTTCAACGAGAAAATTTATAAACAAAGGGAAGAATGTGATGGTGAATCGGAATGATACCGGGATTTGTCACGGTGATAAATGTAGGACGATGCTTGTCGGATTTATTTATTGCAAGAATGTCACTACACTGAACTCAGAGAACCAGCTCATTCCAAGTCTGCCTCTCTCACACCACCCTTTTCTTGATTTTGGTCAATTTTATCAGAGCAATCTTCTCCTTGGTCAAATACCTTGCAGTCCGTTCCAAGCCATGCAGGAATTACATTCTGTTCTTTAATGGAGTGTCCTGTATTTTACATAGACAGTACTGCTAGTCGGACCCCATTTAGAACCAAAAGCAAGGAATTGAAATGCAGTTGCGCGAGGGAAGAAAATAAAATGCCAGAAAATAGGCTCTCTGCAAAGGAATTGTAAAGACAAATAGCTTTATTGAAAATAAATTTTGCAGCGTGTTGCCTTGCAAAATTGAATTAAAACTAACGTGAAAACGAACTAAAGTAATTCTTCGGTTTCATGACTTCATCTTTTACCGCATTCTCCAAATTAGACATAACAACATTTTTTACGTCCATTGATAATTTGGAAAAGAAATACAACATTGAGGTTTTTCGCGCTTGAAAAGCTCAAGAGCAGAGATGCAAGACCAACGAAACCTAGCGTCTATTGATAATTTGGATAGCTTGTTGCAGCCCATACACAAAGCTTGAAAACCCTAGATTGGATTCCAAATTCTGGCAATTCCGACCGATAGCTTCCCATCCTTTTAGCTTCACACCCTCACATTTTGTTAGGATGAGCTCCCTCAATAAAGGACAACCTTTTGAAATCGTAACAACTACTTCAGTATTAATATAGATCCTTTATATAAGTCTGCGAATCCACTCATGTTAAGTGATTCCAAACTCTTGCAATTCCGACCAATAGCTTCCCATCTTTCTAGCTCCACATTCCCATAGTCTGTTATGATGAGCTCCTTCATATGGTACCAAGAGACTGCTTCAGTATTTATAAAGGACAACCTTTTGAAATCGTAACAACTGCTTCAGTATTTATAGCTGCTTCATATGGTACCAAGAGACTTACATATTCAAGATCCACGCTGCTAGCAATTGCTTGAATCCCCTCTGGTTTAATATAGCACTGTGTTGCTTCAAGACGGGTTAAGGTCTTTGGACAGTCAAGAAATCCAATACCAGTTATTTTGTTGCAGCATACAATACAAAGTGAATGTAGTTCTCGACAATTATGTAAGAGAAATCTTATTCCTGAATCAGTAATCGATTCACAATATGTGAGTCTAACCTCCTTTAACAATGAACAACATGTTCACATGGCCTCAAAACCCTTATCACTAATATGAGTAGTTCCCAAATTTATAAATCTCAAACGAGGCAACCAAGAAAACAAAAAAGAGAATTCGATATCAGAATACTCATAGCAGTAAGAAATGCGCAGAACTTGAACTTTGGATTCAAACAACGGTGGCTTTGATGTAACAGAACTTTTCATCTCTAGTTTAGGGCTAAAATCTAGACCCAAATATTTGAGATGTTGGAATCGAGTTAACAACTTAGAACTATGGGAAAGCTTTCATCAAGACTAGTTCTTCCATCCTTCAGGCGACCACTAAACGCTAAGGATTCTGATTGTTGTTTTGAATACGAAGCCATTGACGACAAGTTAAACCAAAGGAATTTCGATGGGCTCTAGTTATTAAGCACTTAAATATAAGATTTAGGCAGTCATCGGGGAGGTATGAGGTTCTAGGGATGTTGCTTGGACGTCCTTCATCAATACCATTGTTGTTCTTGTTCTCCCCTTGCTGTACTGCTTTTGCATTAGAGATCTTACCAAACCATTGGTTGTACTTGCCATTGGAAAACAAACCCATCATAAAAAATCTTGTCGACTTGCTGATGTTTCCCTGTATAATGTATATTCGATTCAAAATACAACAAAAAAACAAATAAATACAGTAAATAAATAAATACAATTCGAAGTACTGAAACAAACAAAAAATAATACCTTTGGCTTCTTCTTCTTCCGCAGTGCAGATTAAGCAGAGGCAAGAGGAGTCCAAGGGGTTCTTTACTTCTTTATATAAGGAGCTTACTTGTTTTAGGTACTAGTTTGTCATCCGTGCGATGCACGGGTATGTTTATTGCTTGTGGAATATTGAATGCTCTTTTTATATAGAGATTATATATCACAAAATCATAGTAATCCCAATAAGTGTGCAAAAAAATAAAATGAACAAAAAGGGCCAAAATTATTGATAATAATAAAATTTTAATATTGGTGATTCATCAACCAACAAAGAATTGATCGAAAATAGCAAACATTCTTTGTCGTCTATGGTTTTGATGGCTCCTTAGCTGTATTCCCGATTATTAAACTTGTTTTGGTTGGTTGAATAAAACCATATCATTCTTATTAAATCGAAGATTCACATCCTTTCGTCTATGGTTTCTTTGTCGTCTTTGTATGTCTCTTCTTCTTTTCTTTTTTCTGGTCGTGAAGTTTTTCAAGCTAGAGATAGTATACTTTTCCTTTTCATATTGTTCTGCAAGTCTTCTATGTTCTTTGTTTTGTGAATCTGTTGTTTTCTGCCATTTTTTGCTGTTGTTTTTGATTACCGCGTGTAGGTAGTGATACTCATACCTGTTTATACTACAAAAATTTTCTAATTTCATCATGTGAATTTTTTTGGGTTAAAGATGGCTTACATTTGATTTATATATATAGAGGATAACATGGTGTAATTTTTTTTTTCTTTGTAGTCTTCATCTCTTTTTCCTACTATAAGTCCAACGTTTTCTCAGTTTTGTGTATACGATGCAGATATAGATAGAGAAGTAAATCTCAGGAGGAATGTGTTTGTGAAGGCACATGAGGGAAATGCAGGTTCGTCAAAGAAGCAGGCAAGTGTGTCCTTGAAAAAACAGGGAAATGCAGGTTCTTCCGAGATGCGTTATTGTTTGGCAATTGCGATGCGTCTAAGTGTGTAAGAAAAAAAAATGAATAAAAGAAGGCCAAATATGACATTTACTAAAAGGGAACCATAACATTTACTAAAAGGGAAACTATAACAAAGTTGGAATTGTTTGTGATTTCTAAACAAATCTATTTCTAAGAAAAATAAAAGCAAAACTCATTTTCCTAATTAAACATAAAGCAAAACTCTAATTAAGGACCCAAATCATTCTAACCTTCCTCTATTCATGATTCCCATCATAGGTCACTGCTTGGAGAACTATATGGTCTATAGACCCGAAATTTTCAGGATTGTGTGGATGGACAACGGTTTTGGTGTATCCATCTGGTAAATCATTCTTTCTGATGATAGTGATTTTTGTTTTGATGGTTCCTTAGTTGTATTTGAAAAGCCAATATATGACGGATTGTCATCCTCCAAGTAAAACCCAACACTGTGTAAGATTTGTGCCTTGCATCTGTCAGTGTGCAATGCAAAGGCAATTTTCACTGAAAATTGACATCTAGTTAGTGGTACGGTGTCCCTTGATTTCATCACACTTTTTCCTATCACCACTTCTTCCCCGACTGCAGCTCCTGTTAACACTTCTGCAACAATTTTCATGTTCTAGTAGCTCTGTTATAGTCAACCTTGTGCCCGCAGCAATGTCTTGGTCCCTGGTTAGTCCACTCAAGAGAATAACTGGCAGTCTAATCTTTAATTTTAATTCATGAGGCGACATGTAAGCATTTTCAATCTTGTTTAGAAATTCTTTAAGATACAACTGCACTGCTTCAGTGTAATTATTAGCAGTAAAAGATACATAATCCCTGCTCAGGTATTCACGTCCTTCTCCTGAAAACAGGGCCGCGATGCGTTTATTTATTTCATTGATCTTGTCATCTTGAAGAGAGAGAATAGCAGAATGAGCGACGTACTATTTTTTGAATCTATTTCTTACCAAATCTCTATATGAGACTGCAATTACTGCATTGAGAAACTCATTCTCAGTGGACAGAAATGTCCGGGTAGTAATTACTTCCTGAGCTCCTCCTTTAATGGTACTTAAAACAATTCTCAAAAACTGATTTTCTTCCATACCCATGGTTTAACAAACAGTAATCCATAAAAAAACAAATCTAGAAGACATCAAGTATTGGATAGGTATTTAAGCTTGGTATTTTTTGCTTTGAAATGCAGACAAAAACTTATTTCTTAAATTGAGAAGAATGTGCTTTATTATTTCTCAACAAAAGCTACTTTCATATGATATATAACACTTCATTTACATAAAAAATACATAATCGACTTTTTCATTGAGATTAAACTTGAATTAGATGAACACAAATCATGTAAAAGTATAGGAATACAATCGAAAAAATATCTTCTAGCTTTTGTTCGACTGTTCAAGCTGCCTTCGTTAATTATGATCGGATTTTGTATTGTTCTGTGACTAAGTGAAAATTGAACAAAAACGCTAACAAAACTATGGAAGGATGCAAACTTTTCGAGGGATACTATAAGTCCAACGTTTGCTCAGTTTTGTGTATACGATGCAGATATAGATAGAGAAGCAAATCTCAGGAGGAATGTCTTTGTGAAGGCACATGAGGGAAATGTAGGTTCGTCAAAGAAGCAGGCAAGTGTGTCCTTGAAAAAATAGGGAAATGCAGGTTCATCTGAGATGCGTTATTGTTTGGCAATTGCGATGTGTCTAAGTGTGTAAGAAAAAAAATAAATAAAAGAAGGCTAAATATGACATTTACTAAAAGGGAACCATAACATTTACTAAAAGGGAAACTATAACAAAGTTGGAATTGTTTGTGATTTCTAAACAAATCTATTTCTAAGAAAAATAAAAGAAAAACTCATTTTCCTAATTAAACATAAAGAAAAACTCTAATTAAGGACCCAAATCATTCTAACCTTCCTCTATTCATGATTCCCATCATAGGCCACTGCTTGGGGAACTATATGGTCTATAGACCCGGAATTTTCAGGATTGTGTTGATGGACAATGGTTTTGGTGCATCCATCTCGTAAATCATTCTTTCTGATGATAGTGATTTTTGTTTTGATGGTTCCTTAGCTGTATTTGAAAAGCCAATGTATGACGGATTGTCATCCTCCAAGTAAAACCCAAAACTGTGTAAGCTTTGTGCCTTGCATCTGTCAGTGTGCGTTACAAAGGAAATTTTCACTGAAAACTGACATCTAGTTAGTGGTACGGTGTCCCTTGATTTCATCACACTTTTTCTTATATATCACCACTTCTTCCCCGAATGCAGCTCATGTTAACACTTCCGCAACAATTTCATGTTCTAGTAGCTCTGTTATAATCATCCTTATGCCCGCAGCAATGTCTTGGTCCCTAGTTAGTCCACTCAAGAGAATAACTTGCAGTCCAATTTTTAATTTTAACCCATGAGGCGGAATGTACGCATTTTCAATCTTGTTTAGAAATTCTTTATGATACAACTGCACTGCTTCAATGTAATTATTAGTACTAAAAGATACATAGTCCCTGCTCAGGTATTCACGTCCTTCTCCTGGAAACAGGTATGCGATGCGTTTATTTATTTCATTAATCTTTTCATCTTGAAGAGAGAGAATAGCAGCATGAGCGACGTACTATTTTTTGAATCTATTTCTTACCAAATCTCCATATGAGGCTGCGATTACTGCATTGAGAAACTCATTCTCAGTGGACAGAAATGTCCGGGTAGTAATTACTGCCTGAGCTCCTCCGTTAATGGTACTTCAAAGAATTCTCAAAAACTGACTTTCTTCCATACCCGTGGTTCAACAAACAGTGAGCCATAAAAAAAACAAATCTAGAAGACATCAAGTATTGGATAAGTATTTAAGCTTGGTATATTTTGCTTTGAAATGCAGACAAAAACTTATTTCTTAAATTGAGAAGAATGTGCTTGATGATTTCTCAACGAAAGCTATTTTCGTATGATATATAACACTTCATTTACATAAAAAATACATAATCGACTTTGTCATTGAGATTAAACTTGAATTGGATGAACACAAATCATGTAAAAGTATAGGAATACAATCGAAAAAATGTCTTCTGGCTTTTGTTTGACTGTTCAAGCTGCTTTCGATAATTATGATCGGATTTTGTATTGTTCTGTGACTAAGTGAAAATTGAACAAAAACGCTAACAAAACTATGGAAGGATGCAAACTTTTCGAGGAATTTCCTTTTATTTCTCTATTGAACGGTCATCGAAATCTTCAACTCTAGATCATGATCCGCTTTATATCCGTCTTTAGACAACTCATTCAACAAATCAGAAGTTGCCATATATCTTAAAATTGAAATCCTTATCTTTGCCAGTCATCTGTAAAGTGAACAATTAACTTAGGACCCTAACTCAAAGTAAAAATGTTAACTAACAAAAAAACATCAAGTGGGACAGCTTTCCCGTATAACATTCGACACTTACCTTTTCCAGTGTACCACTACAGGGAAAATATAGGTACAAATATACTCCGACATAAATACAAATAGTTAGAGAGAATTTTTTTTCATTTGTTCAAGTTTTTGACCAATAATTAACTCATATAGTTAGAAAAAAGAAAATGGACTATTAATTACTTACTTTCTCCCTCCTCGATGGACTGATGATCTTCATTTAAAGAAATTGACTTCCTTGTCCTAAATTTTCCAGGATAAGCAAATCAAGATCTTTTCCAAATCCTTGTTAAACCCGTAAGTTGTATGACTTATACAAAAAAAAAACGACGAAGGATAAAAATTATGATGTTGATATTACCTTCTTTTTTAATCGAAGCTAGAAAATAAAAACGATTCCATCCCGACCACGTACTGCGCTTACAGTGCTGCACCAAAATATTTTTTTTATGACTTTAAAGTCGCCATCCATCTTATCTACAAAACAAACTTTGTGTAAAAATTTATCTCCTTCCTTGAACTCTGCATGAAATCATTATCTATCGATTAACAAAGGGAAAAAGGAAAGCCAAGGAACATTTGATGTGAAGAGATTTACCATTCAAATAACATTAAGCATTTACAATACCGATCAACGTTTAGGGATACCTACAAAACAACAACATACCGGGATCAGATAACAAAATCAGGAAAAAGGAAAAAAAAAAACGAAACACCATTAGAAGAGAGAAGCGGCGTTAAACGATGGGATTTTCTTATGCTCGATTCTTTATACAAAGAGATATATTACCCACAATAAAAAGATTTTGTTTAAATAAAAAATAATAAAATGTCTAAAAATATAGTATATGAGTTTTATTTTTACGGCCTGGTGCATTTACCTGTTGTGTTATTTTTGGCAAGTTTAGATTATGAAAAACGGGTCTACCTTTAACTTTTTACCAAAAGTATTTTACCGTAAATATCATGCATCCAATATTTTTTGCCATTTTTACATGCAAAAACATAAAACAATATATTATATTTTTGGATGTCCACTATATTTCGAATTGCTACATTTATTTGTTGAGTTCAAAATAACTTCTACGCTTCCGAAAATAGAAATTTCTTTAATTTTCTTTTAATATTTTTATGGGTTGAAATTATTACGGCCTGCTGCATTTACCTGTTGTGTTATTTTAGGCAAGTTTAGATTATGAAAATCACGGGTCTACCTTTAAATTTTTACCAAAGGTATTTTACCGTAAATATCATGCATCCAATATTTTTTGCCATTTTTACATGCAAAAACATAAAACAATATATTATATTTTTGGATGTCCACTATATTTCGAATTGCTACATTTATTTGTTGAGTTATTTTTCCAAATTAACTTCTGCGCTTCCGAAAATAGAAATTTCTTTAAATTTTTTTTTAATATTTTTATGGGTCGAAATTATTAAGAATTTCTTTTTTTTGTTATTTTTATGCAATGATAATATTCAGAGAAAATGGCATGAATCATTCTTTTCTCCGCAATCTTATTACTATTTTTTGTTTGCTTATTTGCTTGATTATTATGTTCTAACACCATCAACATGATTTCCTCTTAATGATTTTGTGTTCTCTATAATTGTACAGGATAAACAAAGCCTTTTATAAGCCCCAGAGAAAGAAGGTCCCCTTATCTAACGGCGACCATTCACAGATCATGTATTCTTCTTTTTATTCTTGATATAAATTTGATCAATAATTCGATAATTTCATATCATTTGGACGGGTAATTGCAATTTTAAATTAGGGGTTTTAATTATCGGTAGTATGGAATTGTAAATAGGTGAGTTTTATTATAAGTTATAAGAAGCGTAATTGGACACTGGACTTTGGACATTTTTTTTTAATTTTTATGATCGACTTAATTTTATGATGAAATCACGATGAATAATTCATGGTTAATTTTAACAAAAAAAAATTCTATTTTTTGGTAGTGTTATATTTTTTTTATGTTTATTTGGTAATTTTTTTAGATTATTTAAATTTTATAATTTTAGGTAAATAATTTATAGAATATGATTGGCCAAATAATATTTCGTGGGACCAAAAGATTTTCTCGAAATTATATTGGCTGAAATTTAAAATGGTGGGGCCAGAATCAACCAGAAGCTCCGATTAACCACGTTGCTTGAAAAAACTCTATTTTATACAAAGAATTATACTTGCTGAATTGTTATTTCATAGCCTAGTTAAGTGAAGGGATGTCTAACTTATAATGAACTGACTCAATGCGATTGAGAGACAGAGAGAGATTTGAAGTTCTCGAATGAATCACACTTATTACAAATTTTCTTTGCACAACAATCTTATCACCATGTCGTTGGATACTCTCTCAAAATATATCATTCTTCCATGAAAGAAGTACTAGACACTGCTGCCACGATGGGGAGGGCCGACCGAAAAAATGCGAAACACCGCTGATTGCACAACGCTTTATACATCCCTTTTTGTTGGAATATTATTTTTGAGGCATATACATCGTTTTAGCGGTTGCATAACCAAATTAGTGGATGCATGAACCAAAATACGACGGTATAAACTGTTATGCATCGTTTGGGAATGATATTTTTAGGCATATACTACTTAGAATAGGAAAAATTGAAAACGTGAAAGTACCACTTTTCCTAACACGGAGTGAAAGTATCCCTTTTCCTGAAACCGGGTGAAAGTATCACTTTTCCTGACACGGGGTGAAAATATCACTTTTCTCGACACTGGTTGAAAGTATCACTTTTCCTGACAAGGCGTAAAAGTATCATTTTTCCTGACACGATGTGAAAGTATCATTTTTCCTAACACGGAGTAAAAGTATCACTAAAATAGGGAAAATCGAAAAGGTGAAAGTATCACTTTTCCAGTAACGAGGTGAAAGTATCACTTTTCCTGAAACAGGGTGAAAGTATCACTTTCCTAAAACGGGTGAATGTATCACTTTCCCTTACACGGGGTGAAAGTATCACTTTTTCTAAAACGTGGTGAACGTATCACTTTTTTGACACAGGGTGAAATTATAAGTTTTCCTGAAATGGGGTGATATCACTTTTCCTGACACGGGATGAAAGTTGTTAGAGCACTGCTCAGTCGAACTCGCAAGCGTTGCAATCTCAAGCTTGTTTGTCAAGTTTAGTTGATCACAACTATATGTTTGATTTCTAGTCTACTTATAGCTATGTATCGGATTAGGATATAAGTGTAGTTGAGCTTTAGACCTCATATCGTTTACCAATTGAAGAAAAAGAAGATCTACTGAAGACCTTGGAGGAACTTCATCGATAAAAGGTATGTGGAGACTAAAACTCATCTATCACTCAAAAGTCTGTTCTATTCTATCTTCTAATGAGACTGAGTCGTATAGCTATATCGACATTGTGTTATACACATTTGAAATTTCCAACCGAGTTTATCTCATTTATATATTTATCGAAATACAAATTTAAAGCTTTAGCTTCACTTTATCATCTACTTGACAAGTTTAGTTGTAAATTTTTTTATTTATTGGAAACTAAATATCGAGTCAAGATGATCATGTGAAAATTACCTTGAACATATTACATGATCTTTGTGAGATAATCATTTGATGTTAACTTGGAAAATGATCATGTGAAAATTACCTTAAACATATTACATCATCTTTGTGAGACAATCATTTGATGTTAACTTGGAAAGTTTCGAATTGATCTATTAATCACTTGAAAATTACTTGAAGCTAGTGGTATGTGTAAAATTACCATTGTTGTCTTCCTACGATGTTTCAATGAGAATTTTAAAACTACTACCAATGTATGTATACGTACCTATTATGCGAACTGTGAAGTACTAGTTCAGGTCTGGAACTCTTGTACGCGAACCAGGTTTGCGAACGGGTTTACCGTGATAGGTCCGGAACTGTGGTAGATAATTGAAGTAGCAAATATATGGAAAACCATACCAATACCATCAAAGCCAGTGACAGAGGAAGCAACAACAATACCAAACAACAACTTATGGAAACCCATATCTTCTTTATCATTATCAACAACAACATCAAAATCAGAATTTTCCCGACAATAATTCATCAAACAGACCAAAATTAAGAAAATGTTCATCTCTACGTGTGGCGGCTTCATTTACCAGGGTATGTGTTTGTGCACTAATTTGATCATACAATGAAGTTTCATTATTTAAGCAAGTAGATACTATTCCACCAAGAAGAAGTAATAGTTATCCAAGGGCAGCCAAGAGTAATTTGGAAGTGGTGCCACAAGTAAAATTTCCTAACCATCACATGACCAGAAGAAGTATTGTTAATAGTAGTAGGCTACCCCCTAGTAAGAATAGTGCTCATGAAGTGAGAAAGGTTTCTAGGGGGAAATCATTAACTGATGATGTTTTGATGAGAAGATTTGTTATTGAAGAACCAATGATGCAATTGAAGAAAAGAAATCAAATGGAAGTTATTAGGAGAAGAATCTGTTTGAGATGAAAGAAAGTTGGGTCTAATCCCCTTAGAAAAATGGTCATTGTTGTATTATGATGATGAAGAGGAAGAATATTGTTATTCATAAAAAAAAGAAAATAAGTATGTTATTTATTTTATTTTCTTGGTTTTTCGAAGTTTTGAATTTTTTCTTTATGATTGGTATTGTTACATTTTCTTTTGGGTAATTTCATTCCAGTTCTCCACTGGAAGCTAGTTTGTGTAATTGTTTTGTAGTTGCGGAAAATCCCACAACTACACCCGTTGTAATGATAATAACACAAAGCTTAAGTTATATGAATCAACCCAAACATTAATGATATTATTTACCACTTTGAAACTAGTATGATCTTCACAAACACTTTATATTGAGGGTATAATGTTCTTACAAGAGATTCAAGGTGAGTTTATGTATAACAATGGAGAAATACAAAATAAAAGATAAGTTCTAATGCTTATTTTCTCTCTTGATAATTTATCGATCTCAACTGAACTCTATCTCAGTTTGCCTTTCCTTCTCTCTCTATTATTTGAATCCTTATATAGACAAATATATCGGTAGAAGACAATTATGTTCACGTGCAAGATCTCTGATGACGGATTTTGTATCAGTTTGTCCTATTCGCCAGACTTTTGAGAACTGTCCCTTTCTGTCGCGTTGATACTTTCTTCTACGTGCTTCTTCTATATATGGAGATCATCATCGCCTTGTCTTTATCATGTAACTTCTCGTCGCGTCCTTTTTCTTCTGTCGCGTGATTACTCTTCGTCTTATTATTCTCTCTTCGTGTTTAGGGCTATTTTGATTAGGGCGAAGTTGTATATTTTGTCTTGTGCGATATTTCGCCCCTACATTTTGCGTCTTCTCGCGTTGTTCTTCTTTAAGTGGAATAATGCGAGAATCCTGCTTCGCCCTTATGAATTTTAGTTTATCCGACATTTTTTCAGGTTTTCCGTATATTTATCTCCACGCACATTTACTTACCTCTTCTTAATTTACACATCAATATCTCTGTACTTGACTGGTTACTGCTATATCCGGTTGGTTTTTTCCAATAAATACCTCTGGGGAGAGAGATTCCTCCTTTACTTTCTTGTTTCCCCTTCTCCTTTATTTCGAAAGAACTTGTCTTCATAGAAACTTTTTTGTTTTGAAATTTTTTTATCATTTTGTCGAGCCACTCTTCAATCCCTTCTTCTACTGAATCATCTCCTCGGTAAGTATCTGTATTTTTTTTGAATTTTTGACGGTTAACTGGTCATTTTAGGTTTTCTTTATTTTGTGTTGTTGTTGATGTTCCTTGTGTTGTATCTAATATCCCCCTACTAACTTGTTGCCTCAAACACACCCAATACAAAACGCCCGTAAATCTCTATGATGACCGAAAGAGTAATAAAGAAGGATTCCCGAAAACAGAAGCTTTTGTCAGACGATAAGGGTGTTTTTCAAAAGAAGGAGGTTCCCGCGACTGAGCCTTGGTGACTGCTGTGAGACAATTGTCATTGCTGCCTGCTGTCACTTTCGCTTCACCTTTATCATCAAAGTGAAGCCGCGATTACTGCTCCTTTTCAACCTCTTCCGGTATGCGCCCCTATTCACACCCATGAGAAATCCTTGATGGTGACAGCGTGTTCGTCTTCATATATTATTATCGCGAGAAAAGAGCAAGATGCGAATCCACGCGGCTGTTGAGGCATTTCAGTGGCTATGCTGACCTCCATCGCCCTAGGTATGTCGCCTCCGAAGTATGACTCCGATTTGTCCCAACTCTCCAAGCACGAGAAAATGATCGCGATTGAAGCTGAGGTAAAGCTTGTCTTTGTTGTCTTTTCTCCTTTGATTGTTTGACATGATTATGAGGTTCTTTTGTCGTAGGAATTTCACCGTTGGATGGTTCAGATTCAAGAGTTCATTCAGATTCAAGAGTTCAGCAAATCTGAACGAGTTATCGATGATCAGAAGAAGCAGGTGTCTAAGCTGTCAGCTGAGGAGAGTGAGGCCGCGAAGCTTCGAGTGAAGAATGAAGAGCTTAAAGGTGAGGTTTTGCGAAATTTTGTAATTTTTATGCATGTTTCGTTCTTGTATCGCCCTTCTTGATATTAAGCCTCTCGTGCTTAAGCTTTAAACCAAAAACGTACATATGAACGTTATGAATTCGAGTTTGCTGCGAAGGATGCCAGAGATGATTGTGTCGCCCAGAAAGCTCGTATTTCTGAACTAGAGAATGATCGCATACATTTATGCGATCAAGTAAATGATCTTTAAAATGATAATGTTGGTTGGCGTGCTTGGTCAGATCAACATAGTTCCGTGTCTGGTCAATTTGCTAGGGCTCTACATGTGTCCAATATGCTGAACCGTGCTCTTCTTGATGAGAATCGAACCCTATTCGATGATAATCGTGGTTTAAAGGATAATAAACTTTCTTTTGGCGATGTATTCTACCGGCTTCAACGAGATCGCAATTTGTTAGAGGGTTGTCTTCGTTCTCAGAAAAATGAGGCTGATGGTTTAATTAACGTCGAAATTGGTAAGGATATCGGAAGAAAGAGATGAAGCTCGTCAGAGTAGAGATAATGCGTTAAGGGATTTGCGTTTCCTTCAAGATGTTAATCCTCGATCTGTTGTTTCGCATGATCTTTGTGTAGTTGTTTCGCAAAATGAAGGTAGCTGCTACATTTGCTGCCTTATTTAAGTTTTCACTCTAAACTTTGTCGTACTGAGTGATTTTCCAATTTCTGCAGAGTCATTCACCAAGAGATTGCTGTGTTGAAGCAGAAGTTAGAGGAAGCTATCACAGCGCGAGATCTATCTTCTGAGCAGGTTTCTACGATTTCGCGCCTGGTATCTGACCTCTCGCAGGAACGAGATGGCTTGTGGAAGTCAAAGGAGAAGTTGGAGCAGGAGTAAAATCATTTAGGGATGGGGTTAGTAGGAGGTATTCGAAGGCGACTCAGCGTCGCGTGAATGAAGAGAGTCAGGTCGCGGTTAACTGGGTTTGCGAGAATCATGGGCTTCAACGGGACTATCATTAGTTTCCCGTTACTGATGATGAGGAAGGCAAAGATGTGACCGTGGATCTCTCTAAAGGCGAGCATGCTGATGGCGGTAATGCTGATAATGTCACGGGGAAAGAGGATCGCTCCCAGTCTAATGGCATGCTAAATCAGCTAGCCGCCGGTGGTGATGGTGCTTTGACATTTCAGGTCACTGACTCTTCTTCAGTTGTTCCTGATGCTACTTCCTCTTAGGGTTTTTTTTCTTTCCTTCATTTCGCGAACATCTTTGTCTGGGTGTGTTGGAATATTTTCAACACCGCTTACCAAAGGGGGGTCCTGGGGGGCATCGCCCCCCAGGCTGTGGTCGACCTGACAGGTCAGGTCGTGGGGGTCCAGGGGAGACCGCCCCTGGTGGGGGTTTCAAGGGGGCAACGCCCCCGGAAGAATTTTTTGAACTGACGGTTTTATCGAGGCATGAATAGGGCTGAACATGGTGTCGGTTAACCGTTGGAAACCGACCGAACCAGACCAATAAGCAAGAAACCGAACCAAATCATTTAGATTTGGATTGGTTTGGTAAAAAATATTGAAAAACCGACATTACTGGTTTGATTTTGGTTTGACCTGAAAACCGAACCAAAAATCATTGGGGAACCGATTAATTTTTAAACTTAATTTCTACCGTCGACTTAAAAGTATTAGATTCTACCCATTAATTTAGAGGATAAATAAAAACCCTAAATCTAATATTTCATTATGATACTCTCCCTCTTTCTCTTTCTCCTTCTCTCAGTCGCCTCTCTTCTCCACCCCCAACTACAGCTGTTGCTACTCGACTTTTTTCTTCCCGTCTTCCTTCTTTTTTATTTGTCAATATCTAAATTAAGATATATTATATATCTTCATTTGATCTCTAGAATTAGAGTAAGCTTTAACTATTCTTGATTTTTTTTTGTCTGTATATTTGTGTAAACCAATACTATCGGCAACTACGATTTTTTTATCTGTAAATTTGTGTATTTTTTTTTGGTTTGACATAATTATTGGTTAACCAAAAACCACTGGGACAAACCGAAACCAACTGGAACCATTTGGAAACCGAACCAATGGTTAATGGATTGGTTTGGTTTAGATTTTTAGAAACCAATAATATTGGTTTCGGTTTTGGTTTGGCTAGAAACCGAACCAAAACCGACCATGAACATCCCTAGGCATGAAAGGGAATTGACTTTTGATTTATGGATAGCCGTGGCTAATCCTTGGCTAGTACGGGCAAAGCCAACCGCTACGGGTCATTATTGGCGTTGGCTGACCATACCATTGCAGCGTGCTGAGCGTATAGGATTTCTTTCTTCTTCTTTTTTTGGTACAAGAAAAGAACAGCTAGAAAAAACTAGCTAGCAGCCTCTAGACAGAGAGCAGCAACATCAGCGGGTAACTGTTGATTGATTAGTCGCACATAGACTGGATGTTGTGGGAGAGAGCATAACTGGTGAGAGAGTGAGCAGCAAAGTTCGCTTCTTCTGAAACATGTCTGATTTCACTGTTGTTGAATATAGTTATGAGCTCTTTGAAATCATCTTGAAATCTCCATAGTCTCCAAGGTGGTTGTTTCGTAATCCCTGTGAGGCATCTAACAACAATTTGGCAACCTCCTTCTATAATTATATCATGCAAACACAGGTGGTCTGCCAGTTCAGCCACAAGAAGGAAATGTTGGAATATTTTCAACGCCGCTAACCAAAGGGGGGTCCTTGGGGGCATCGCCCCCCAGACTGTGGTCGACCTGACAGGTCAGGTCGTGGGGGTCCAGGGGAGACCGCCCCTGGTGGGGGTTTCAAGGGGGCAACGCCCCCGGAAGAATTTTTTGAACTGACGGTTTTATTTGGCCGATAAAAGCCTGTTCGAAAATTTCGAATCCAAAAGACACCATTGATGTCTGTTGATGAAGGAACCTGACGTTTCGTGAATAGAAACCTGTTGGCGAATAAAAACCTATTCCCAACAGGTGCAAAACCCTTTATAAATAGCTTCTCCCAGTTTCGTTTAACATATAAGAAAAATCAATCTGTTTTCTCTGTTTCAAAAAGCATCATCAGAAATCAGAAATCTCTTTGTGTGTTCTTGATTGAATCAAGGGGTACAAACCTTGAATTCAGTTTTCGTTGCAGGGCTTTCATTGTATCCTGAAGGCAATATTTCGCATACCTGTTGTAATCGCCAATTGTTATTGGGAGGGTAGAAATATTTGTCTAAAAGAAATTTATACAAGCCTTGAAAGTTTTGGAGTGCAACACTTTCTTCTCTGATTCATTCATCCTTTGTGAAACCCAATTTTTTCCAACAGTTTTTAGACAAATATCTTCTGGCAATGGAGGGTGAATCTTCGAATTCGAATGCTACTGCTCAATCTCTGCAAGTGATGAACCAAACCTTTACTCGATTGGAACGTTTTGATGGTGAAGGTTTTACCCGTTGGCAAGAGACTGTGAAGTTTTTCATGATCACCATCAAGTTGTGGTACATACTTGAAGATGGATTGGAGGAAATTCCTGCTGCAACTGACAATGACACTGAGGAATTGAAGGCTAGACGAAAGCAGCGTCAGGAAGATGATTTCATGTGTCGTGGTCATATTTTGAATGCTCTGGACAAACATGTGTACAATGCACATCGGAGTATTGGGACTGCAAAGGGATTGTGGACTGCGCTTGACAACAAATACAAGATTTCTGAAGCAAGCAACAAGAAATTCCTGATTTGCAATTTCATGGATTTTAAGATGGTTGACAGTAAGTCAATCATTGCCCAGGTCAGTGAACTTTTACTCATAGTTAATCATCTTAAGGATGCTGGAATTGATCTTGTTTCTGCGTTTGTTGTTGGGGTTATTATTTCTCGTCTCCCCCCTTCTTGGAATGGTTATAAGAAGAAACTTAAGCATGCTGAGACTGACTATGATTTAGAGGCCTTACAACGTCATCTTCGCATAGAAGAGGACTCTCGTAAGCGAGAACTTAAGGATAGTCCACATTCTGAAAACCATTCTAAGGTGAATAGCGTGGAAGAATCTAAAACACCGAATTCCTTGAAACCTAAGAATGATACTCAGTTTAAGAAGCATCCCAACAAGAAGAGTAAGAAGAAGGGCGCTGTCGGCCCTTGCTACTTCTGTGACAAACCCGGCCATTTTGCTCGTGACTGTCGTCTCAAAAAGAAACAACAGCAGAACCAAAAAAAGGAGGCAAATATGGTCGATGACAAACTTGTGATCGTGGTGCAAGCCGCCAATGCTGTTGCTGAAACTGGGGGGGTGGATGGTGGTACGACAATGGTGCAACCATCCATATCTGTAAGGATAGAAATCTTTACAAGACATACGAACCGGTTAGTGGAGGAAGGAAACGATGTTGTCTCCGCAAAACGGTCAACGCAGCAAAGTTATTGGGAAAGGCACTGTTGAACTCTCGTTTACTTCGGGAAAGACTGTGACTCTTACTAATGTTTTACATGTCCCTGACATCGTGAAGAACCTTGTTTCCGGCGACCTTGTAATGAAGGCTGGATTCAAGACGACCTATGAGTCTAATAAGTTTGTGTTGTCCAAAAAATGGTGTGTTTGTTGGACAAGGATATGCTTGTAATGGGATGATTAAGCTTAATTTAATAAATAATGGTTCTGCTTATATTGTTGACTCTGTTAATTTATGGCATGGTAGATTAGGGCATGTGAATTATGGTTCTCTTAGAAACATGAATCGATTAGGCTTGATTTCTGATTGCAATTTTGATCATGCTTCTAAATGTGAAATATGTGTGCAAGCAAAGATAACTAGAATTTCCCATAAGTCTGTAGTACGAAATTCTTCCTTACTTGAATTAGTACATAGTGATGTGGGTGATTTGCATGGTTCTGCCACTCGTGGTGGAAATAAGTATTATGTCACTTTATAGAAGATAGTACTAGATATGCTTATACATATTTAATGAAATCTAAGGATGAAGTCTTTGATAAATTTAGGATTTATAAAGCAGAAGTAGAGACACAATTAGAGCACAAAATTAAGATTTACGTTCTGATCGTGGTGGTGAATACTTTCCTACTGAATTTAATTCCTTTTGTCAAGAGCATGGTTTAGTTCATCAACGTACTGCACCTTACACACCTCAACAAAATGGTATGGCTGAAAGGAAAAATAGAACTTTGATTGATATGGTTAATTGCATGCTTATAAGTTCTGGTTTGCCTAATTCTTTGTGGGGTGAAGCTATGTTGTCTGCATGTTATATTTTGAATAGAATTCCTTTGAAAAAGAAGAGTGTTTCTCCTTATGAGTTGTGGTTTAAGAGGAAGAGGAAACCAAACTTGAGAAGACTTAAAGTCTGGGGTTGTTTAGCATATGTTCGAAAGCCTGATCCCAAAAGACCAAAGTTGGGAAACAGGGCTTATAAATGTGCTTTTGTGGGATACTCTCTTAATAGTATCACCTACAGATTTATAAACCTTGACACTTTTGAGATTATAGAATCTGTAGATGTGGAATTCTTTGAGAACTTAAATAGGAACAGTTCTCAAATGCAACCCATGGAGAATCCATTGTTACCTGATCTAGAACCTATGGAGATTGATAACAATGATGAAAATCCCTCTCCTACTCATGACAATGATATTTCAGTGCCTACTGAAGATATCGAACCTAGAAGGAGTAAGAGAGGGAAGGATTGAGAAAAAGCCTGATCCAAACTTTATTTATTACCTTGTAGAGGCAAATAAGAATAGAATTCTTAGTGTTAACCAGTATGTTATGCATACTGATGATGACCTAAAAACTTATGCTGAAGCCATGAGTTCTAGAGATGCAAATTTCTGGAAAGAAGCCATCAATGATGAAAAGCATTCGCTTTTGACTAACGGGACTTGGGTATTAGTAAATTTACCTCCTGGTGCTAAAGCAATAGGAAGTAAATGGATATTCAAGAGAATGTTGAGAGCTGATGGGAAGTGATAAGTTTAAGGCAAGGCTAGTTGCCAAGGGTTATAAACAAAGACATGGTATTGATTACTTTGATACATATGCTCCTGTTGCCCGCATCTCATCCATTCGTTCTTGATTGCACTTGCTTCTATTCATAAGTTGGTTGTGCATCAAATGGATGTCAAAACTGCTTTTCTAAATGGGGATTTAGAAAAGAGATATATATGGAACAACCTGAAGGTTTCATATCACCAGGCCAAGAGAAGAAAGTTTGCAAGTTAGTGAAATCTCTCTATGGTTTGAAGCAAGCCCCTATGCAATGGCATGAGAAGTTTGATAAAGTAGTTTTGTCATATGGTTTTGTGGTGAATGATGCGGACAAATGTATCTATAGTAAGCATGATAGTTCTGGTTGTGTGATCTCTGTTTGTATGTTGATGATATGTTAATCTTTGGGTCTGACATATCTGTTGTGGAAGAAACAAAGAAGTTTCTTAGTTCTAACTTTGATATGAAGGATTTAGGAGAGGCTGATGTAATCTTGGGAATTAAGATCCTAAGAAAGGGAGATGAGTTGGTTTTAACTCAATCTCATTATATTGAGAAATTTCTCAAGAAATATGGTCACTTTGATGACAATCCAGCACCTACTCCTTTAGACCATACTATCAAGTTAATGAAGAACACCGGCCGTACTCATGCTCAACTTGAGTATTCTAGTGTTATTGGGAGTCTTATGTACGCTATGCATTGCACAAGACCGGACATAGCCCAAGCCGTGGGAATATTATGTCGTTTCTCAAGTAATCCAGGATATGAACACTGGAAAGCAGTTTCAAGAGTTATGGCTTACTTGAAAGGAACAATAAATTTTGGTTTGCATTACCAAGGCTATCCCGCTGCACTAGAGGGGTACAGCGATGCTAACTGGAACAATGTAGAATCAAATTCCAAGTCAACTTCTGGATGGATTTTTACATTAGGGGGTGCTGCTGTGTCTTGGAGTTCCAAGAAGCAGACTTGTATTTCTGATTCAACAATGTTGTCAGAATTGATAGCTTTAACTGATGCATGTAAGGAGGCAGATTGGCTTAGAAACCTACTTATGGAGATTCCTTTTTGGAAGAAGCCAACTCCGGCGGTCTTGATTAATTGTGATAATCAAGCTACAATCTATAATGTCTCTAATAAGACTTATAATGGAAAGTCTAGACATGCAAGTCTTAGACACTACATGGTTAGGCAACTACTCAAGAGGGGAGTAGTTACGGTTAACTTTATTGAATCAAAGAGGAATTTGGCAGACCCATTTACGAAAAGTCTACCAAGTTCAGTGGTTTCAATAAAAGGAAAGAAATGGGACTAAGGTCTGTGAAGGAAGTTTGATCTCCCATAGCAGAAACCCAACCTATGTTTTGAAAAGGATAAACAAGGTTCAATGTGGTACCAACAAGTTATGGAAGTAGATTATGGAGCACTAATATAAAAACTTCCCATTTCTTATTAGTGCTGGTTTCTGCAAGAAAATAGGATGGATGTAAATCCTTAATGAGTCTATGATTAGTAAAAGGTGTATCGCAGAAACACCTTCGAGACTTACCTATATGAGTATGGAAATAAGGCCGTTTCCTAAGAGAAGAAGACCGTTCTCTAAAGAAGACTCATGAACAAGGATATAAGCACATGGCATAAAGTTGCTTGGCTACAGAAACACATGATTTTATGAAATCACTAGTGTGGAGACTCCGGTTTTATCATAAGGGGTACTTGGTTCAAGACTGGTTTCACCATAGAACCTCGATAAGGCTTTGAGTTTCTTACACTAAGTGAAGGTTCAAATCCAAAGTACCTATCATTTAGTGTGATTTCAACGATGATGCTTAGTCTCAATTGTGCTTGAACTACGTTGGCTTGATCCCACTCGGGTACGTAGGCAGTCACTTCGTGATGCAGTCACTCTGATTTAAAAGTTTTAACTTTGTTTTATGGTTTTTGAAAATAGGGGGAGAATGTTGGAATATTTTCAACGCCGCTAACCAAAGGGGGGTCCTGGGGGCATCGTCCCCAGGCTGTGGTCGACCTGACAGGTCAGGTCGTGGGGGTCCAGGGGAGACCGCCCCTGGTGGGGGTTTCAAGGGGGCAACCGCCCCGGAAGAATTTTTGAACTGACGGTTTTATTTGGCCGATAAAAGCCTGTTCGAAAATTTCGAATCCAAAAGACACCATTGATGTCTGTTGATGAAGGAACCTGACGTTTCGTGAATAGAAACCTGTTGCGAATAAAAACCTATTCCCAACAGGTGCAAAACCCTTTATAAATGCTTCTCCCAGTTTCGTTTAACATATAAGAAAATCAATCTGTTTTCTCTGTTTCAAAAAGCATCATCAGAAATCAGAAATCTCTTTGTGTGTTCTTGATTGAATCAAGGGGTACAAACCTTGAATTCAGTTTTCGTTGCAGGGCTTTCATTGTATCCTGAAGGCAATATTTCGCATACCTGTTGTAATCGCCAATTGTTATTGGGAGGGTAGAAATATTTGTCTAAAAGAAATTTATACAAGCCTTGAAAGTTTTGGAGTGCAACACTTTCTTCTCTGATTCATTCATCCTTTGTGAAACCCAATTTTTTCCAACAGGGTGCTCCCGAGCTTGGGGGAGAAACTTATCTGTGGTTGCTTCCTTTTCCTGTGCATTTGAAACATAACAAGTGATCCTAGTTTTATAGCTATTTGTTTGTGTTTTTATTTTTGGAAGCATTTAGTATGTTCTTAGATGCCTGACTGAGAAGGTGGAAAGCACGGGAATTTTAATATTGCCCTACTTGCCTATGCTTTCCTACTTCGAAGGAGGGATATAATCTTCGAATATTGTTATAAGGGGTTTATGCTAGTGTCCGTATAGGCGAACTGGTGCGCACGATAGGTTGTTACGAGAATTAAATTCTTATTTGTCTCATGTCGTGATATCTAGACATGTGAGTTCATATTGTTTCTTTATGGTCCGAGAATAATTTGTATCCTTATGCTGTGGTTCAACTACATTTCGTGTGTGTCGCATAATAATTGGGTAAATATGGATGTGTATTTGTCTAGCATGCATCGATGAGTAAATGTACCAAAACTTATGACGTTATTGCAAGTACATTTAGCTTATTTGGAGCGTGTTTCCTTATTTCTCTAGCCTCTGCGAGATTTATTCATTGCCTCAGTTTCCTTCGCGCTCCTTAGATTACTTGTATTCGCACAAACCTTTTTAGGTCTTTTTTGCCTCCTAAGTGAGGTCTTATTGTCTTCCCCCACATAGAGAACTTAAAAGACTTATGGTCGGTCTTCAACATTGGGCGAAGAAATCTCAATTTCATGTGCTCTTGCAGTCATTGGCTATTGATTTCGTCTTATCTTGTTAGTATTTTTACCTCCTCAGGTTATATCTGCGAAAATATACCAAGCCTAAGATACTCCCGTGAGTACAAAGCCTCAACACATTGCGTCTTTGACACAATTCATCTCCCTAGTGGAGGGCGCCGTCCATTTATATTCCCCCTGAATTGCCCTTTCAAGGAGGTCACCCCTAACCATTTCAATTGAGATCCTCCCATCCAGTTATTCAACAATCAGTGGCTTATGGCACGAGATCACACCCTAAATGGGGTTTCTTTGGACCGAGTGTATCCAAATCAGGAACTCCTTATACTCCACTAATCATGTTCCAACACCTCTTACCAGAGAACTTATTCGCTGAGTGGTTCGGTCTCAGTGGCCTCGGCGGATAGGCTTATATTTCGTCCCAATAAGTGACTTCTCCAAGATTACCCAATATGACGCGCGTTAGGACTTATGGTCGCCTCTTACATATTTCGCTGTCCTCCAATCGCACAATTGTGCGAACTAAGTTGACACGCCAAAATCGGGTATCCCAGCCTCCCTAGTTAGAGGTTTTAAATAGTAACTTATTGCCTCCTATTGAGGTCTTACGAGATTATCGTGCGGACCTTGTTTCTCCCTTGGCTTGTTCGCGTATATAGAGAACTTTGTTTCACATTAATATTTAGTTGATAAATATCTTGTGTTCTTCGTTACATCACTTCATTTCTGCATACGTTTTTAGAGGGGTAGCTTAATTGCGATGCATATCCCTGTTGTTGCTTTCAGTTGTTTCTTTTGCAAAGTCAGTCTTAGCTTTTGGTTGTCGTCCTGTGGTCTTTTTCTTATTCGCGTTGCGAATTGGACTATTACTTGTTACGCGATCAAATATTTTATTGTTCAGGCTCTTCCACCTTAAGACCAGTTTACGCAAGCTCTCTCATTGGTTTCTTTTTAGGTCAAATAGTACGTCTCTGCCTATTTTGAGTAAGGCGAGCTGTGCATGGGTGTTTATAAATGTACTTTGTAATTCCAGGGAGGATGTGACATCTGTCTCTTGTAAGTAGCTGCATTCTTCCATTTTGCTTTTCTTTGAGACTTTCTTCAGTTTTCGCAAACTTGCTCTCGTGTTGTCAACACCATCCTCAATCTTGTCCTCTTTTTTTTTGTATTTCGCTTAGAACTTTCGCTCCGATCACCATTTTCTTTTGCATAATATCTTGTTTCTGTCCTTATTACATTGATCATTAAGATTTCTGCCCTCTTATCATCCTTCACATTCTGTTTTTGTTTTTCCCTCAACTTTGCATTTCCCTCGTACTGCTTCACATCTAGCTCGTTACATGTCTTTGCACTGTTACAGTCTCCTATGATCTCTCCTATGTCGGATGGCATGGGAAATCGGATTCTCCTGTGATAAGTTGACGCGACTCTCATTACCCCATGAATCCAGGGCCAACCTATGATAGCATTGTAGGGCGACTCTACATTGACCACGCAAAATGTTACCACGGTCTCCAGAATTTTTGCGGGAATAATCATGGTAATTTTGCCATTTGGTTTCGACGTGACACTATTGAATCCATAGATCGTGTATGTGGAAGGGACCAGATCTGAGACACTGTACCCCATGGTTCTGAACGCGTGGTAGAACAGGATGTCGATTGAGTTCCCCGTGTCGACCAGAATCTTATTTATTGTCCAGGGTAGCTTTTTCTCCGCTTCATCCTCTTCCCACATGGAGTATGGCTGCATGGTCATAGTGACAACCAATGGATCTGTATGCATCCCTCCTGCAGGTATATCTTCTGTTGTGAAAGAAATCTGTTGCTCCTGCCATTCTTCTGGTGGTTTGCTCTTTGTTAATATGTGTATCTCCCTAACTTCGTGGTCCCTCTTGTAAACTCGGTTTAATACGTTATCATGAAAGTTACTGATGTCTTTGGCGGAATGGATAACTGAATTTATCTGCCTCGAGTTTTTTCCAATCTCAATCCGATGTATGATTACTTGTGGTTGTGGTGGTGATGCCCTTGGTAGCTCACTTGCTTCTAGGAAATGGTTCAGTCTTCCATTTTCGATTAATTCCAATAAGAATCTTCACACGTTTCTGCTGCTCGTCGTGTTGTGACCATGGAACTGATGATATATACAATACTCGCCACTTCTATAATTACATTTGGAGGTTCTCTTCCTATGTTTCCAGGTATTGGTATTTCTTTGGTTAGCACAACTGCATCCCAGATTTTTTCTAATGGAGTATCCAATCTTGGGAGTTTGATGTCTTCAAACGGTGGGTAATTAGGTCTTCACTCAAACCTTTGGTTACTATTGTACCCTGTCCTTTGATCATTGTTGTATCTTCCTCCCTGATTGTCATACCTCTTCGGTGGATAATTGTATGCGTGAGCTCTATCTCCATACTCCCTTCGGAACCACTCTTCGTCTTTACTTGACAAAGCTACCTCTTCCGCAGTGCTTGCCTTTACTAGCCTTCTTTCTTCGTGCCCAGGGCATTTTCCACGTTGCCTATAATTCGTGGTAAGAGTGTCGCGCTACCTCCTTTTGCGGTTGTTATGGCGGTTGTATTAATTTCCATTTCTCTTTGTTTTTCTTCTAACGTGATAAATTCCTCCTGGTACTCCCCGAACTCTTGCATGTTAATGGAGTGCCTATGTCGGAATATCTCTATATGTAAGAGATCCGTGGCATATAAAGCTTTAACGAAGACAAGGATCAGGTGTCGCTCTGATATTTACCCTGTTGATTCACTACACATGGTTCTTCATCGGGTACCCAAGCTTCGCAGGCTTTCCCCAAGCATTTTCTTTATGTCAAATGCGTTTTCTATGCCTGCCTTGGCGTACAGTTGTTAGTTATGTAATTTCCCAAAAATAATATTCGCATTTGTGCGAATGAGGTTACTTATCCTTCGCATAAATTATCAAACCACATTAAAACCTCTCCTGTTAAGCTTGCCGGAAAATATTTGCATAGTACAGCTTGGTGTTGAGCCCCTGGAATTGGTGTGAGATTACTCATATGTTGCACCGCATTTCCCGCTCCATCAAAGATGCTGGTGAACACAGGCAAAGGGCACTAGGAGGGAATTGGAGCTTGTAGTATTTCGCGCGAAAATGATGATCTTTCTACTTCTTCAATGGCTTCTGCTAACTTCAGCTTTCCTCCTCCCCATCTATTGCCGTTTTTCATCGCAGCTCTGAGTTCTTCAAGTTGTTGCAGTATGGCTTGATTCGCCGCGATCTGTTCTATTTCCCTATGTCTTGGTTCCATCATTGTCTCCAACCCTCTATGTTCTATCATGCTCCTTTATATCGCTCTCATAGTATTGTTGGGTGCAATAATCAAAAACAAAGAAAAATCAAATAAGCAAAAGTTATTGATACTTAGCTCCTTTATAATGGAAGTGATTGCTTTGACGAAACGAACAAGCTCCCCGTATCTCCGCAACAGCAACAAGGCAAAACTTTGGAAAATAGAGTGAGTCACGTGTTCAACACGCTGTCCTTAAGACATTAGCGCCCGGCTACACTCAAGAGTGATGCTATAGCCCTCACAGGACGGATATCTCCAGGATAAAACACCCTAATACACCTACTACTAGCATATGTAGTAGATGCTCAACTTGAGCTTGGCAACTCCGAAAAAACCGTTAAGGAAAATCGCGAATGCTTAAAAACCGCTATAAAATATTTTCCCTTAGGGGTCCCTCTAAAATATAGAGCAACCCCTTTCCCATAGATTTTACAAAAGTAGTGAATTTCTTTATATAATTGACAAATACAACTTAAGAAGAAAAACTCCCCGATGTGGGACTAAAAGCTTTATATAGTTTCTTAAAACTACTAAAAATTGGAAACTCCACGATGTGGGACTAAAAAGTTTCATTCACAAAATAAAACAATAAATTATAATTTTTTATTAAAACTTTAAAAAATTATTTTTTTTATTACGTTTTCCAACAATCTCCCACATGAATGAAAACTCAATAAAACATGAAAACACAGATAGATCTTGGTAAATAAACATCCCAACCTCACGATCCAAACAGACTGATCGTGCAAGTGTTGAAATCATACTAGTCATTTCTACGTCCTCTCCCTCACACAAAAGTGTGTTGACCCCAGGGTCATACTATGGATTGCATAAATCATAATAGTATTGAGAGCTTTCATCTTTAATTCTCACATGGTGAGACTATAGGTATCTTTCACCAAAGTGAAAAAGCATGAACTAGTGAACCCTTAGTGACCTTTAGGTCCTAAGTTCCAGTAATACCAAAACCATCAAAATGAAAATCACATAAAAAACGCAGGAAATACCATTTTAGGCAGAGGTGTCCATGAGGTCTTGAACCTTTGCTTAGTGAGATATTACCAGAATTACTTGCTAGAGACAGTGAACTATGTCTTGAACTGCTAGCATTTGATGTAATTCGTGATAACAACCACGGGTGATATCTCCAAGATTGCTGCCAAGCTCGTGCCGTTTTGTCCGTTTTGGCCCTGGACGTATCCTGTTTCTCAGAATGCTCTAGAGAATCAGCTCATATTCTCACAGGAAGCGACCCACTTCCTCATTCAGATAGGTGAGTTTCCATAAAGAGTGTTACTGCTACACCCCACTTCAATCTTAAATTGAAACTATAGAACTCATTAAGACTTATTAAAAAGTCATCCTCCACATGCAGTCACACTATCACGTCTACACCATAGGGAAGGGACAGAGAATGAAAATCTCTGATAGTGTTTACCTTTACCCACCACAAATTAGTTGTCTCATTCGAAACCTTGATCATGGGATCTCCAGTCAGCAAGGTTGAGTATCCTTCATGGCAAGTTTAATATATGAGCTTAAGCCCCAACCCCCTCGATGCATTTTTAACTATCTCTTTGTACAAACCTTTCGTCAAAGATTGCGCGATATTCTCCTTGGACTTTATCCAATCAATGGAAATAACGCCGATTGAGATTAGTTATTTCTTAGCTTTAACTATTATAGCTTGGCTAACACAATGTATAGATATAGCTGGCACAGGCCTATGCCAAAGAGGAATGTCTTCTAAAAATCATCTTAGGCACTCGGCCCCCTCTCATGCTTTATCTAACGCAATACTCTCAGATTCCATAATGAATTGAGCGATATGTTTGTTTGGAAATCTTCCAACAACAAACCCACATGTTAGAGTGAAACCATATCCACTCGTAGACTTAGACTCCTCTGAGTCAACTATCCAGTTTGCATCATAAAGTCCCAAGGACAACAAGATACCTTTCATAAATCAAAAGAGTATTTTAGGTACCATAATACTCTACTCAGTGCATCTGAATTCTCTTGCTCTGGACTACAATTATATCCACTTAACTTACTCACAATATAGGCAATGTCTGGACTCTTACAGTTCATTAAATTCATCAGACATCCTATAACTTTTGAGTATTCAAGTTAAGATACTCCACTACCCTTATTTTTCTTGAGACTACAAGAATAATCGTACGAAGTACAAGCAGGTTTACAATCAGACTGATTGTATCTCTTAAGCACAACTCAACATAATGAGAACGACTAAGACTTATAAATGTTTGATTATCTTCTAATCCTCATCCCTAAGATTACATCAAAAGGGCCCAAGTCTTTCAAGTCAATGTTCTCATTCAGTGCATGTTTTTAGTGGAATTGATCACATCTATGTTTGTATCAAGCATATCATCAACATACAAGCATACAATTACACAGACATCCTTAACAAGTTACTTGTAGACACTTGTCAGATTCATTAATTTAAATCCACTATCCATTATCACATGATTAAATTTTCCATGTCACTGTTTACGTGCTTATTTGAAAACCATACAAAGATTTTTCAAATTACAAACTTTGTATTCACAACCTTTCACTACAAAGTCTTCAGGTTGATCTATGTAAATTTCTTTACCTAATTCACGGTTTTAGAAAAAGCTGTCTTAACATCCATCTGATGTATCTCTACGTTCTTTATGGCAGCAATAACAATTAGTATCTCAACGGAAGTAATTTCCGTCACAATTGAATTAGAATCAAGGAAATCTACACCTTCTTTTAGTTTATAGCCTTTAGCTACCAACTTAGCTTAATATTTTTCCACAGTTTCATCTACCTATCGTTTCCTCTTAAAGACTCATTTACATCCCATGGTCTTACAACCTGGAGGTAAACTAGAAAGCTCCCAAGTCTGGTTCCAACGGACTGAGTCCATTTCACTAAATGAAGCTTCTTACCAGAATGGGGTTTCAGTAGATATTAAGGCTTCTTTACAAGTCTGTGGCTCAGACTAAGCTAGGCATGTTATGAAGTCGGTTTCATAAGAAGTCTCAAGTCTAATTATTTTACTTCTCTTAGGCTCAACATCAACTTCATCTTCCTTTAAAATAAGTTCTGACTATTTGAAGATAAATCTAGGGGATCAACAACACATCTCTAATGAGGTACAGGTTTAGAATAAACATGTTCAAAGAACTCAGCATCCCTAGATTCCGTAATAATATTCACACCAATGTCAGAAAAAATCAGAACACACAACCAAAAATCTATTTGTAGAAGTATACTCAATATACCCTATACGAAAACACAATCAACATTTTTGGTTTCAATCTAGTTCTTTTAGGAAGAGGAATTACAATCTTAGTCAAACGCCCCCACACTTTGACACATTCATAAGAAGGTCATCTACCGTTCCATAAACCATATGGAGTTTCATCTGATTCTTAAAAGGGTACTTTATTCAGGATATACTAGTTAAGAGGACTGCCTCCCCCCACAAGGCCAGGTAATCCTGAACTAATCAACATGGAAATTATCATCTCCTTAAGGATACGGTTGTTATGTTCAAGGCTTCTAATTGGTTTCCAACTTCAAGTTTATACATCTTAAGGCTTCTAAGGCGTCATCCTTATCCTAAGCAAGTATACAAGATAGTACCTCGTACAATCATCTACGGAAGTTATAACCATCTTTTACCACAGTGGTTTTGGGTTGAACTCATGTCAACTAGGCCTAACTGAATTAATTCTAAAGGCTTAGAATTACTCTGAACATTTGTGCTAAAAGATTTTATAGCATATTTTGATTCTTCACAGATTTCACTTTTGTGTTCAAAATCCAAACTAAATTTGGGTACGAAGCCTATGCTAGCCAGTTAAGCATTGACTTATAAGTTTACGGTTCCAAGTCTACCACGTAAAACAATCAATCACACAAAGATATCACAAGAATCAACTACGTTCACATCATCAGTTTTTCCGTTAAGCTTATATAGACCCAAAGTCCTATAACTCTTGCTTAAAAAATCACTGCCTAGTTACAACAAGTTTTCCAGATTCAATTAAGATCTTAAATATTTTTCCATCTACAACAGAACAAGATACAAGATTTTCGCATATGCTCGGAACATGAAAACTTCATTCAATGTGAGAATATTACAGATATGAGCTTCTGCTCGACCTTTTCCTTTTATGCAACCTCTATTGCATATGAGTTACTCAATAAGAGTTTCTCGACATCCCCTATCCTATGATAGGAGGTGAACAGGTCTCTGTTTCAACAAACATTCTTGGTGGCTCCAGAGTCCACCTACTGGTCTCTCACATTGGTTATTAAAATAACTTCCGACATCATGCCACCAAACTCGTTCTAGTTTGTTTCAACTAAATTAGCATTAACTTTCTACTTATTAAGGTTTTTATGTTGTCTACAATTTACTGCCGCGTGGCCAAATTTTACAAACATAACACTCACCCTTAACTAAAGTAATTCCGGATTCAGGTTTAAATATACCTTTATCATGAAGACCATGCTTAGAGTTGCGTTCGATGTTCTCACCTTTGCCATCTTTGGAAGATTTGTTTCCAACCACATGCGGCTATTAGCCATGTCCCTCGGAGATGACACCTTTATTCACAAATCACAATTCCAAATCAGAAAGTAAAATATGAGTTTTGAAGATAACATCTATATATACAAACTTCGTTTGAATCAGCGTGTTTCAAAAAACTCATGGTTACCCCACAAAAATTAATTTAGTTAACAACAATTTTCTGCTCGTCAGAATTTTTCAGAAACGTTTTTCTGTTTTGTAAAATATCAAAAAAATACTTTTACAACTCCAAAAATTCTGAAATTTTACGGGTAACTATAGGATGTCTACTACGTTGTGTCAAAAGGGTTCATCGAAATTCCTTCTAGATTAAAAGATAAAATTGAAACTCTACAGCTGACCAGAAATTCGTTTTTGTTTTTTCACTCCACAATTAACATCCATGATTCACAAACCAATCAATCGTTTTCGATTATTACAAATGATAATGTCTTAAGATTGTTGGGTGCAATAATCAAAAACAAAGAAAAATCAAATAAGCAAAAGTTATTGATACTTAGCTCCTTTATAATGGAAGTGATTGCTTTGACGAAACGAACAAGCTCCCCGTATCTCCGCAACAGCAACAAGGCAAAACTTTGGAAAATAGAGTGAGTCACGTGTTCAACACGCTGTCCTTAAGACATTAGCGCCCGGCTACACTCAAGAGTGATGCTATAGCCCTCACAGGACGGATATCTCCAGGATAAAACACCCTAATACACCTACTACTAGCATATGTAGTAGATGCTCAACTTGAGCTTGGCAACTCCGAAAAAACCGTTAAGGAAAATCGCGAATGCTTAAAAACCGCTATAAAATATTTTCCCTTAGGGGTCCCTCTAAAATATAGAGCAACCCCTTTCCCATAGATTTTACAAAAGTAGTGAATTTCTTTATATAATTGACAAATACAACTTAAGAAGAAAAACTCCCCGATGTGGGACTAAAAGCTTTATATAGTTTCTTAAAACTACTAAAAATTGGAAACTCCACGATGTGGGACTAAAAAGTTTCATTCACAAAATAAAACAATAAATTATAATTTTTTATTAAAACTTTAAAAAATTATTTTTTTTATTAATCGTTTTCCAACAAGTATCTCGCTCTAGATTTGTTTCTCCCCTACACCGTTGGCTTTCGCGTTCAGAACTACTTCATCTTCTTCCATCGTATCTTTAAAGTTCGCGGTCTGGGATTTCTCTTTGTTCTCTGTTCTTTATTATTTCGGCTCGTTCTTGTAGCCTTCTTTCCCTGTCGCGTGGGATTTCCCTTTCCCGTTCTCTTTCGCATACTCCTTGCTCATATTCTCCACGAGTGTTTTGTACTTCTATATTCTGATCATGATATTCTCTTCTTCTCCTTGATGAACTCCTACTTGTTTGAGTCTTTGTTTCCCCAGTATGAGTTCGCGCATGTACACCTCCATTCAGTCGATTATTTTCTTCTTTTAGCAGGGCATTTTACCGTGCCAAGTTTGCTCGTTCTACTTCTAACTCTGAGTCTCTTGCTCTGCTTAGCTCGAGTCCTTGCCTCAATTCTCTTTCAATTCTCCTATCTTATGGGATACGTTCCCTTAACTGCTTAATGGTTAAGTTGTCTTCATTGCCTGGGTTTTTGCCTCCACCTTGCATCGCCTGATTCTCGTCTTCCATTGTTTCGGTGTCAGTTGTGTGTACAACACCTTCTTCGTAGATGATTCTCTCTTCATTGTGGTTTTGCACTGTCGGGTTTTGGGCGACAGTGTTGTTGTCTTGTTGGTCTCTTTCTACGATAGAAAGTAGGCCGCAATTACGATTCCGTCGTTCTGCACCTCGTCTTTCTCCAGCGGCTGAAGTCTCAGGTTTGTCTCTTACTCCTCTTCTACTTGCTACTCTGTTACTTCTTCGTGTAGAAATAACATGCCCTGCTCTAGAGACTGTTCGCACCATTTTGCCAGCAAATATATTTAATTGCTAGAGGGAATACTGAGAGTTTTTTAAGGTAAGCTTTGTTCAAAGAATAGAGAAAGAGTTTTACTATTGTGCTTTTCATAGTTTCTGGTTGGTGAAGAGAGATTCTGATGGGATTTCTGAGTGATGCAGTAATATGTTTTACCAAAATTTCATGATGGGTTGAGAGATGACAGAAATTAAAATAACAAGTAAGCTTGGGAAACTGATGATTTTCAGCTGATTACTTTCAGGTGAGGATAAATCCCCTCTGTTTATAGCGCCAAAATGTAGTTGGGGAAAATCCCACAACTACACCCGTTGTAATGATAATAACATAAATCTTAAGTTTTATTAATCAACCCAAACATTAATGATATTATTCACCACTTTGACACTAGTATGATCTTCACATTTATATTGAGAGTATGATGTTCTTACAGGAGATTCAAGGTGAGTTTATTATAACAATGGAGAAATACAAGATAAAAGCTAAGTTTTAATGCTTATTTTCTCAACTTGATAATTTATCTATCGCAACTGAACTCTATCTCAATCTGCCTATCTCTCTCTCTATTATTTGAATACTTATATGGGCAAATATATTGGTAGAAGACAACTATGTTCACATGCAAGATCTCTGATGACGGATTCTGTATCAATTTGTCTTATTCGCCAGGCTTTTAAGACCTTTCCCTTTCTGTCGCGTTGATACTTCTTCTTCGTGCTTCTTCTATGGAGATCATCATCGCCTTGTCTTTATCGTGTAACTTCTCTTCGTGTCCTTTTTCTTCTGTCGTGTGATTACTCTTCGTCTTATTATTGTCTCTTCGTGTTTAAGGTGATTTTGGTTAGGACGAAGTTGTATATTTTGTCTTGCGCGATATTTCACCCCTGTATGTTTCATTTTATTTCTAACAACAGTACCAATTCCTTAAATTTTTAGACTTCCGCGGAGCAAAATTTTTTCCTATGGGGGATGCAAAAGTCTTGCTAGGACGCAAGCAATTAAGCAAAAAAGTTAGACTTGGGAGCCAGTTGGGCTATGTGTGCAAACTACACGCCCATGCACCAATATGCTTCAAGCTGGCTCGTGGCCTACTTCCGGTAAACATTAATCTCTATACTGTAAAATCTCTGTACCATAAAATTCTATAATGTAAAATCTCTATACTATAAAATTTCGATGAATTAATGATACTAGTATGTAACCCGTGGTACGCACCGGAACGGTGGAATCAGCTATAATTTAGAGTCGCGGGGCGACAGTGGTCAAAATTTTTTTTTGAATATTTTATGATTTGATTTTTTTTAAGGGATAAGGAACCTTGATACCGTTTAGAAACGGTATCTAATGATTTAAATTTGGTATGATAAACCTTGTGTATTAATTTTACGAGAAGATATTAAAATAATTAAAAAATGTTAACTCCATAAATTTTAGATTTAAATAATTAACTTTTATATGCCTATAATTATTTGTAATTGAACGTAATTACAACAACTTTTTTTTGTCCAACCTTTTTTCAACTAACAAATCATCCCATCCAACGATTTTATATGTAAAAGTTTTGGAAGCTGAATATGTTACATGTAATTTTCAAAAGAAAATAAAAAGAAATGTGAAGAAGTGTGCATGCGATGTTACTGCAGAGATAATTTTATTTATGTCGAGAGGAATTCGATCAATGTAACAATACTATACTGAATCCAGTTCTGCGTGCACCTTGTCGGCAAAACATGTTTGTTGGTGGTGTTTGAACTATTACTTAAGCTAACTAATAAACCTTATCCAAAATGAGTACTTGTCCCCAAGAAAAAACGTCATGATAGCACTGTTAATTATAAGATTTGCATCTATTTAGTTTAAAATTTCTGAGATTAGTTTTTGGTTTAAAAAAATTTAAACACTATACTGACGTAGAATAATAATATGTTTCAAAAGCAGTAATGCTATCTATAATCTCAATTAATAACTAAACACTCCATTGACTTTTTCATCTATCTTAACTAACGACGGCATGTCAGGATCTTTCTCCGTAATCTTGTCCATTTCATCCTTATGTTTATCCAATTCCATCAACGTTGACATGTTATTGTCGTTTTCAATAGGATCATATTTTCTTTTTTTACCAGATCTTTTGTAGTATGTGTCTGGAATTGTTCTCTATGAGTTGTCCGTTCTTTTTTGTTTAATAAGATATTCTTTCTCCAAAGTGAGGCGGGGCTTCCCCACAATTATCCTTAAAGAGCTTCAGTTAGTAATGCGATTTATTAAGTATCATTAATTAATAAAAAAATGATTGCAATCAATTGAAAGTTACTACGACTAAATCTGTCACCTAATCTAATGATTGAAACTAAGAGACATCTTTGGTACACTTAAGTTAGTCGTACCTAACTTCACTCCATTATTTCCTTCTTTCCCTTAATTCAATATATCCCGTTATTTGAAAATGCTCGGTAGTGGAACTAATCCTAGGCAATGCCACCAGCAACGTTACCATTTTGCTACTACAAAACTACCAAGAAAATAACTTCAAACCAATAGGCAAGGCGGTAAACACTTTACCTAGTAATAAATTAGTATAAAACCCAAGTCCATTTTTCACCATAAGGTTTTCACTGAAATAAAAATTTGCTCATTTAAAATCTTGTCAATTTGCTTAAGATACATTAAGAGGACATACCGGACATCACTTACCATCGCCTAAGGCACGAAAATCAAGAGAAAGACCATAGACCATTACAGGTTTATGGATATATCAGAAAGAAAGCATGAAGTATATCAGTTGTACATTGAAGAGAATATTATAGATACATGGTTGCTTTTATATCATTAAGTACATGGCAGTATAATCGGAAGATCACTGTTGTTAGCGCTATTAAATAGTCTGATTCTCATTGGTTGATAATGGAGAGGTACTTCAAACTCCTGAACTCCTTGAACACATGGAATAAATCTAACATTAGTACTAAGATGGGCTACCTCTTTGAAGTACTCGTGTAGCTTTGTTTGGTTGAAAACCAGTCACTCCTTTGGGAAAGGAAAGAACAATACCAAGAGGCAACTTCTTGGGAGTCGTCCTTGCCAACGGCTACTTTCCCACATCTGCGGGATTTTCAAAATTAACACATTAACAAACCGAGACATGTTCTTTCTTGAGCTATTTATCATATCTCTAAACCATTTATTGAAGAAACAAAAATTCTTCGCGAACCGTGACATTGAACTCCATAGAAACCGCATACTCTCATTAAAACCCATAAATGGGACACCCTATTTTCCTCAACCGGCGGCGCCCATCTTTTATGTTTCCAGGCGGTTTTCACCTGGTCCAATATCTCGGTTCCTAAAAAACCACCGTTGAAGAAAATTCCAAACTTATTGTTTCTTACGAAAGTTACCCTCGGCATCAGCGTTGTGCCATGAGTAGTCAGGATCAAAGTGCATTTCTTTTTCCCTGCATTCAGATCTAATGAAATTTCAAATTTCAGTCACAAACAAAATAATTGGTGACTATTCAAAATCTTTTGCGTAAGCTTAATAAAAGAAGGTAATATTCATCCGTTAGTGCAAGGCCACATGGTACAACATGAAACCCGGGATAAAGTAATATATCCTTGATAAACCAAAATGATATTACCTTTGGACATGACATACATCTCTTCTAACTCTTCAGCTATCCTATTAATTGTTTTCCTTTATCCTTTACAATGTTATCCAAAATTTCTGAACGAAGCATGTATTGCAAAGCCATAAAAACAAAATTTGAACTCTTATCTAGCCATGAAATCAAGCCGTAGCACTATTTTGTACTGATTTTCAGCTAGGTCACGATTAGTTCAAGTAACAATAATATAGGATTCAGAAAAATCTTCTTGTGTAGCTCTCCCAACTCCGTACCCTTGAAAGAATCAATGTTACTGTCAAAAATAATTGACAACATGCAACATCACTGTAGTACAACAACAGACCAACTCTACGCATGAAATCAATAAGGTTTTCTTTTCTTTTTCAAAACAAAACTGCGTAAACCATCAAGAGACCGGAACTTCCCATTTGACCACTTCACTATCTTAGCAGTATAATAAAAATGACACGAATGAATCATCAAATAACTAAAAGCAACGGCAACAACACCGACACAATCTAGCATTTATTACTTTAACTTCTTCATCATGTTGATCACTGTTGATTGACGGAGGTGTATTTCAACAAAGAGTATGGAGTACTGAGGTAAAGAAGAATATTTATGGAGTGACTCCATACTCTTTGTTGAAATACTCCATAAATATTCTTCTTTACCTCCATACATTTTCAATAGAAGTTTTGGAATTCCTGGCTTTAGGTGATGGATATTTATGGAAGTAAATAAGAATATTTATGGAGTAACTGCAAAGAGTGCATTGATAAGATAAATACTTCTTTGTCGTATCGGTGCCACTGTTGAGGCTTACAGATTATTGTGATCGCCTTGGGCTTGAACCTGCCGGGAGACCTAATTCAGTCATCACAACATTATGTTTAACAAACCTAACTATGTAGGAGGCATTGTAGCACAAAGGATTTAGCACATACCATTCACGGAAATCAAAAAATTAAGTGAACAGAAATGCAAGTGCATCATATAACTCACCAGCTCAGGCACATAACCAATCCCTCGGACACCTTAAAACTCACGGTGAATGATGTAGAGCAGAAAAATCTCATGATTATATGTTCAGACCCATCAAATAATATGAATAAATAAATGGGGTATATGTTACAGACTCAATCTGGTTTTGTTCGATTTCAAAATTGAACAGTAAAGCAAAAATAAGAGAAATAATAAATTTGTATTCAGTGTCCCAGTATGCTCTCCCGACACTCTCAAAGCACGAACCAATTGTAAGTTAATTTTAATCATCGGTTATAATGATATATTATTTTAATCATCGGTTATAATGATATATTAGGACTGTAAATACCGAAGTGTGTCATTTATGTATACAGAATCAAATTCAATGTCATTCACATTTACGGATACAAAAGCATGATTTATAAATGGTATACCAATTCTACTAAGTGTTGATATCATTTTATATAAGACAAAAAAATTCCACCGATTCTGACCGTTGGATCGATAAAATGGTATCAACACTTAATAGGAATGGTATCCCCTTTATAAATTATGTACAAAAGGATTGGAAGTTACCTTTACAACCATCAAAAAAATTTGGTCCGCCGGGCTGCTTGGCACTCCAATTACTAATCTTGATCTGAACACGTTAATCTCCAATTCATTAACAAACCAATTTTGGTCGGTCGTGCTGTTTGAGCTGTTAGAGCAACTGCAGTGGTGCGAGTATAACCAAAGATCAAAGACCAAAAAAAACGACCAAATTTGAGTTTAGTCTGGTGTGTGACGCTACGGGTGGAAGACTAAATTTGATCGAGCGTAACACTGTGCATTCGCCTGATGTGGGGCGTGTGACTATACGTCCGCCCGTTGTTTTATAAAAAAAAAAAAAAAATTGGGGCGGAGGATTAAATCTCCGCCCGTCCCACTAAAGAATCAAAGTCATCTTATGGGGCGGAGGTGTAAACGTCCGCCCCATACAAAATTGAAAAACAAAAGAATCGCGCGGAGATTAAAAACACGCCTGGTGTGGGCGTAAACTAAATGTACGCCTAGTGTGGGGCGTAGCCTTCAGGTTCCGCGCGATCAAATTTGGGTTTAGTCTTGGTCCCAGACCAAATATAGTCTGGGATTTAATCGATGGTCAGGATTTAATCGATAGTCCGTCCCACTACGTCTCGTTAATAAACCAAATATTTGGGTTTAGTCGCCCACTGTGGATGCTCTTAAAATACGAAAATGAATGCACGATAAATAAAATTTCTTTTGGGAAGTCATCCCTTAAGCAACCAAGACCAATAATGACCGACTGTTATATTGCTCGCTTTATGATTCTTACTCCTCCTTGGAAACAACATAAATCAAGACAATTCTGATTTTTAGAAAAATACTGAAATCTAATTTTCAGAAAAACTGATTTTTAGAAAAGACTGAAATCTAATTTTCAGAAAAATGCTGAGACCACAACCTTATGGCATGACATGGTGTTAATGATCAAGCTGGAGCAAGCGTAAAAAAATAAATAATGCCAAGAGTGCCTTAACTGGGATACCCACGTTTCAGCAGATGTTTAGTGATCCTTTAGCACCAAACTCTGATTTAATTAATTTATAAACTTCAGAATCACATCCTAATTCAAAATAGTGCAAAATAGTAACGTTTGTAGTTTAGTTCTTACCTTGAAAATATTAACATTGCGTACAAATCTATAGTTATTCTTCTTTGCTCGATACATTGCAGCCGTTAAAACTCTTAACAATCTATAGTATTCTTCTTTTCTCAAATACGGCAGCAAGAGATTTCAATTTTCACTTTATCAGCTGAAAGTTAATCTACCAAAAACGCGTGTACATAAAATGAAAATATTCAGAAAAATACTCGGAACATACCTTTCAGTAGTGATGTATAGCTATCTTTTTGTCTTTGGACCGTTTGGCCAGGCCTCTAATGTCCATTCAATGACTCTCGGCGATGCAGACCAGCTAACTTGACACAAAAACAATTCAAATTGTATGGATTAATCAGGTGCTACAAACCCCACTTTATAAAAAAAAAAACAATATTTGAATCAAGACCTTAAGTTGCAGTAGTTACGGTAGTTTATCACGGCATAAGTGTTATTGATCTTTGAAACTAATAGATGAACTCGCAAGAGCACCTTCTGGCGCAAGCCCCGACAATCCTATTGGGAGAAGCAGAAAGCCCGCCTAACCACACAACAACTACAGCACAAAGGAGATGGAGCAAGTACCATGCTTAACTATCTACCCGAAATCTCTAATAGAATTTTTCATTGGGAGGGTTTTTGGACAAAGAACTGGATGGGGAACTACCCCTTTCTGCAATCATTTCATTGATATTGTTCCTCAACGAATTGAGAGAAACATTACTATATTATTGAACATAATGTTTCTCTTTTTCCTAAAGAGAAACATTGGGAGAGGTTTTGGACAGTATCATATCAATTACAAACATAATGAATGCTATGGGCTATTATTGTGCACGGTTTTGAACTTCATCCACTATTGATCGTCCGGTAACCAAATGCTCTCATCTTGCAAATAATTTTCACTACAGAATGGCTCATAAATCCTACCACAAACACATTGTATAAATTCCAAGTCAAAAGCGCATTTTTCTGCATGTCAAGATCCATTTGACATCCTGTTTATCTTAATGCCTAAAAGTCCATGAATTACCTACTTATCTTAATGCCTAAAAGTCCATGAATTACCTACACACATTCAGCAGTTTATCCTGCATTTTTCTAGTGATCGAGTTTGCGCTGATTTTTAGGTCTCATCTTCTTCTCCTTCTGTTGGAAATAATAATTGAGATGAAAGTACTTCACTAAAGATTTCTGATAACCGTCCTTACAAGAGTCACATGAGGGACTTAAATAGATAAGCTAGAGTGAAAGACAAGTTAACCGGTAACTGGAAGAACAAGTTATACAGTAACTGTAAAAGTAAAAAACAGTAAAGTAGTAAACTAGTGAAAACAACAAAGGTAAAATAAAGTTACTTCTAACACTCCCCCTCAAACTTAAGCAGGGTACTGCATGAGTTTGAACCTCAAATCATGAAAATGCTCAGCAGACAATCCCTTTGTTAGAATATCAGCAAGTTGCTCGGATGAAGGCATAAAATGAACAGCAACATCTCCAGAATCAATGAGTTCTCTAACAGTGTGATAGTTTATCTCAATATGATTTGTCCTTGCATGAAAAGCTGAGTTAGACACTAGATATGTTGCTCCAAGATTGTCACAGTAGAGGTTGAAAGGTCTTGTAAGAGAGATCCCAAGTTCTTCAAGGAGTTGAGATAGCCACAAAACATCAGTAGACAATAAGCTGACTGCTTTATACTCAGCCTCATAGAGGACTTAGAGACTGTGGGTTGCTTCTTAGAGGACCAACATATCAAAGAAGTACCCAAGAAATCGCAGAACCCAGAAGTTGAACACCTAGTATTAGGATATCCAGCCCAATCAGAGTCTGAATAGCCACTGATAAAGGTAATATCTCCATCAAATAATGTAATACCTGCATCTATAGTACCTTTTAAGTATCTTAGGATGCGCTTAACCAGAAGAAGATGAAGTTCTATTGGTGCATGCATAAACTGGCATACATAGTTCACTGCAAAGTTGATGTCAGGCCTTGTTAAAGTAAGGTATTGTAATGTTCCAACAAGACTTCTATATTGCAGAGGATCTGCAAGTAAAGTTTCATCAATAATAGATAGTCTTTTTTCAGTGGTGACTGGAGTGTTGTAGGGCTTGTAGTCTAACATTTTAGACCTTGTAAGAAGATCCAATGTATACTTTTGTTGAGTAAGAAGAATAGAAGTAGGATAGTTTGTCATATCAGCTTCAATACCAAGAAATTAATATAGATTACCAAGATCCTTCATGGAAAAATGAGAGCCAAGTTGAGTCATAAGAGAGCCTATGAAGGAATCTGAGCTGCTAGTGAGAATAATTTCATCCACATATATAAGAAGAATAGCAATAATACCAGAGTTGTTGTAGATGAACATTGACTAATCAGTAACACCTTTCTTGAATCCAATTTGAAGCATAAATCCACTGAACTTCTCATACCAAGCCTTTGGTGCTTGTTTACGACCATAAATAGCTTTCTTGATAAGACAAACATGAGAATGATAATTGGGATCAACAAAACCCTTAGGTTTTTCCATGTAAACAGTTTCTGAATGATTTCCATGGAGAAAGGCATTAGAAACATCCAATTGCTTGATGCTCCATTTTCTTGTTAAAGCTATAGTAAGAACTTCTCTAATTGTAGTAGATTTCACTACTGGACTGAATGTCTCATTATAATCAACATCATCTTGTTGAAGATACCCTTTAGATACAAGTCTGGACTTAAGTCTGTCCACAGTTCCATCAGGTTTGAGTTTATTCTATACACCCATTTGCATCCCAAGACATTCATGAAAGATTCATAAGGGACTAGAATCCAAGTACCATTTTCTATAAGAGAAAAAAATTCAAGTTCCATTGATGTTACCCATTTTGGATCCTTTGCAACAGATTTGTAAGTTTTTGGCTCAAGAGGAGCTTTGCTAGTGAGAATGGTACTCATAGCATGAGGAACTGAGTAATTTGTTACAAAATCAGGAAGATTCTTAGTTTTAACAATACCATCTCTGAGTCTTGTTCTCATAGGATGAATAATAGGTCTTGGAGAAGATGGTGGTGAAGAATGTGGTGAGGGAAAAGCTTGCTGCTCAATGGGAGAAGTTGGTAGGATATCATTTTGAGGTATAGAGAGAACAACAATGGATGGCTCAGAAATAGTGGTACAAACACAAAAAGGAAAACAGGCTTCATCAAAGACTACATTTCTTGAAATGTAGACTTTCTTGGAGTTGTTGTCATAGCATCTGTAGCCTTTGTGGTTAGTACTATATCCAATGAAGGTGCATTTAGAAGATTTTGCACTTAGTTTATCTTGCCTGTAAGCTCCAAGATAAGGGTAACAGGTGCATCCAAATACTTTAAGGAGAGAGTAATCAGGTGGATGAGAAAACAATACCTCAAATGGAGTTACATACTGAAGAAGCTTAGAAGGAGTTCTGTTAATGAAATATGTTGTTGTGATGAATGAATCGAACCAAAAATGCTTTGGTAGGAAAGCTTGAATATCAATTGTATTTCCAACTTCTGTAATGTGTCTGATTTTTCTCTCTGCCATACCATTCTGCTGTGATGTGTGAGGACAAGAGGATGCCACTGTGATACCAACTTCATTTAAGTAGCAGTTAAATTGACCCTTTACTAATTCAAAGGCACCATCACACTGAAAAGTTTGAATCTTTGTAGATAACAGATTATCATTTAAAGTTTTGAAATGCTTGAAGCAAGTATTTCATTGGATAAATCCAGTGAAAACGGCTGTAATCATCAACAAATAAAATAAAGCATATGTAACCAAGTGTAGAGAGATGAGGTGAAGGACCCCATATGTCACAATGGATCAAAGATAAGGGTAACACAGCTGTTGTAGTTGAGTTTGAAAATGGTAATTTCTTACTTTTCCCAAGTAGACATGAATGGCAAATGGGTTCAAGGGTAGAAGGGTGATGAGTGCTAAATAGTGCATATTTATATATATTTTTGTTGGCATTTAACTCATCTTTTGTGCATTAATTCTACATTTTATCCCATATTCTGTATTTTCATTGTTTTCAAGAATAAATATTTTTCTTATTTAATTTTATATTTTTAGGTAATGAATAAAGTCTGGATGAATTGCGGAGCAAAAAGAGCAGAAAAGTAGTAAAAAGCCGGGAGGAATTACGCGAGGAAGCCGCGAAGAATGTTGTGCACAAGACCAAGAGGGTAGAAATGGGCTCAAGAAGGAAGAATTGTTCTTAAAGAAGTTATGGGCCTGTCACACCCAAGGCCCAAAATCCTTTCTCAAACCCATTTCCATTACCCAAGCCCGTCTCGAATTTCAGCCGTCAGATTGAAGCCTCTCAGCATCCTACGGTCGCTCCATCGTCGCACATCAATCTCCGAAGCTCCTGCTTTACATCGCAGCGCCGATCTCCATCTTGGGCCGTCCATTTCGTTGTATTCCTCCATCCGACGGTCGCTACCCATAGCCTCCCACCTCATCGTTGGATCCACCTACCATCGTCACATCCTACGGATCAGCTCGCCAAACATCGACTCAGATAGTCCCGCCTCACACCCTAGCAACAAATATCTTCTTCCCAACCAAACATTCCCTTCTTCCTCCCATCGAGAACTTCTTCTCTCTTTCTCTGCAGTTTTCTTCCCCCGACCATTTCCAGAACCACCATCTCCTGCAACCCTCTGCAACTCCACCAGACCTCGAGCTCCACCATACCACGCACACCCGACAACACCACCATCTCCATCATCAGACTACAAAGCCCATCCCCCTATTTCACCCATTTCATTAACTCTACTCACTGTTAGGGTTCTGAAATGAGAGAAGTAGGGTGATGGTAACTGAGTTCATAGCAGAAGGAAGTATGGGTGATTCACAGTTCATAGCAGAATACAGCATGGGTCGAGCTGATTTTGGGAATCTGTAAGTCCAAATTTTTGTATTTCTAGAAAACCTAATTTTTTGTTTTTGGGGATTCACCATGAGATTGAATGTCTGATATAAAATGGTGCACTGTAACATTGTAAAGGGGAGAAGAGAGGAGACCCAAGTTGAATTTCAGTAAGAATTTCTATATCAGTTAAAATTGTCCTGTGTCCTGTTACTATTAATTTTTCTCCATGAACACCAACACTCTTAGTATCATGTTAGGTTCTCTAACTATGAACTAAGCATCTTAACTGGGGCTAAGATGAAACCCTTAGCCTGAATGCTAATTTGTGTGCTGATGTGCTGCTGTTTATGCCAAGATAATTGTGTAAGATGAATTTTTTGTTGATGAACACATGTTGCTTTCACCTAGAATGTCAAGCATCCTAGGTAGTTAGAATTCCCCTATGTATGTTCACTTACTCTACATTGCTTGATGTTGTGTTTTGATTAGTTGTGCTTTAAACAGACAACTAATGCTTGCCTTGATTGAGTGATTGGAGGTAGTTTATCCATTCAAAGAAGCTAAGCAGTTCATTGGTTCACATGCTAGTATGGGCTGAGAGGTGAATTCTCAACCCTAGTTTCCATTCATCTAATTCTCACCATCCTTGTTACTGTTTACTGTTCAGAATTTTTACCCTCTTCTCATTTGCTTGTTCATTTCAGTTCTCTGTATAACTTTGCTTCAATCTCAATGATTGAATTAGTGTAATGATTGCCTCCAATTCTGTTGCTCAGTTAATGTGGATGATTAGTATTAATGATTTATGATTAGTTCTCTAGAAATAAATGCTAGTATTAATGTTCAGTTAGTGATTAATGATTAATGGTAATGAGTCAGTTAATGTTAATGATTGGTAGTTATGATTAATGCTTAAAGGAATAACGACTGTGTTGAATCTGAGGCTAATCTGAAATCAATGCAGTGAAGAATTAATGTTAGTGGGAAATTAATGTTAGTCTGTCTAATAAATGTTAGTCTGATTATGATTGAGGAGTTAATGCTAGCTCAGTTAATAAATGTGATTGGTTGTGAAATTAATGCCTGTTCTGTTAATGGTTGTTAGTGAAAAATAAATGCTGATTCTGTGCAATGATTTGGGAAGTAATAATTGCTAATGATTAGTGCTGTTGAATGCTAATGATTGGTTCTGTTTAATCTCACACTAAGAAAGATCACGCTTGCTCCCCCTTGTCCCTGTGGAACTGACCTGTGCTTGCCCTGTGTTGCTTACCGACACTGTGCACTTGCAGTTAGATTATTTTAGGACCATTCCTAGTCCCAACAAAGGGTGCATAGTAATTTGGTGATTTGTATGAAGTTTCTGAAGAATATTAGGACCAGGATGACCCATTCTTTTATGCCAAACATTTTAGTCAGCTGTAAGTGAAACAAGAGTTGTAGGTGTGATTGAAGTTTGAGATGTAATAGGATATAAATTATTTATCTTGATACCTTCTGCTAAAATTTGATTTGTTATAGCATCTTAAATTTCATAGCCATAAGGTGAAAAGGAGAAGGTACATTTATGCTCTTTAGTGAACTAGCCAATTGAAATCAAATTCTTCTGAATGCTTGGGACATCACAAACATTTGATAAAGAGAATGAAGCAGTTGAGGTGTGTAAAACCGAGTCACCAATCTGAGTAATAGGGAGAAATTGACCATTACCAACCATGACCTGAGATGACCCTATATAGGTAGATGTGTTAGTGAGAAGCTTGAGGTCATTGGTGATGTGATGTGAGGCTGCTGAATCAGGGAGCCAATAAGTAGCAGCTGGGAAAGATGACATCCCAGAAAAAGATGCAGCATTCATTTGGATGAAAGCATTTGCTTGTGGGTTTTGAAAATCAGAAGTGTTAGGTTTATTTTGAGGTGTTTGCAAACAAGCATGAGCTTGATGAGGTGGTTTTGGGTTTGATCTTGCAGAATTACTAACTGCAACACTGCCATATCTTGAAGAAATATACCTGTATTTGCATTTACTGGATGAGTGACCAACTTGTTTACCGATTTGGCACTCCATAGATTCAAAATAAATGTAAGATGGATTTTGTTGCTGTCTAGGAGTATTTGAAGATGTTCCAGCATTAAAACCACCATATGGAGCACAAGGATTACTTGATTTACCACCATAACCATACCCACTTGTCTGATTTTGAGATCCAACACCAGAACCACTTGAATTAGCACCAGAACTAGTAGATCCAGCATTTGAACCACCAGAACCAAAAGTTCTCTTTGTAAAGAAGGCAGATGAAGTGACTTGATCTAAAGCAGCAGCTGGTTCAAGAGACTGACTATTTAACCATTGTTCATGGTTAATAAGACGAGATTTCAAGGCAACAAAAGAGAGATTTGTATCCCGATTTTGAACAGCTACAATAAAGTCATTATATTCACGTCCCAAACCATTAAGAACGTACATAACAAGGTCAGCATCAGAAACAGACTCATTGATAGCAGCCAAAAAATCAGTAATAATTTTAAAATCATGAAGATAAGCTGAAATAGAGAGGCTACCACGACGAATATTATGTAGTTGACTTCTAAGCATAGATCTACGTGCAGAAAATTGATTATTGAAAGTAGTGGCTAGATAAGACCATACCTCAGCTACAGTACCACAACCATAAACATCAGTAGAGATAGATGGAGAGAAGGTTGCATTTAGACAGTTGTTAACAAATCTGTCCCATTTTAGCCACTTTAGATAAGAAGGATGTGGTTCAACCACATCTCCAACTTTAACCGTCTGTGGTGGTGCAGGAAGAGAGCCATCAAGATAACCAAAAATACTGGTACTGATAAGGATGGATGATAGTTGAGATTTCCATACTAAATAATTAGAATCATCAAGTTTCATAGAGATAAAGTGAGTTATGTTTGTGAAAGGTAGTTCTGTTGTGACCTCATAATGGAGCTGAGAAGAGGAGGACATGATGTTGAAGTTTGAAAAGTAATATCCAGTGGTTGATTTGAAGAACCAGGGAATAAAAACACATATGTAGATGAAACATGATAAAGTTCGGTTAAGTTTATTGAAGTTTCATGAAGTTTGATAAAGTATGTAGGCGGCGGAAGCAAAGAAGGATAACCCTATGAGAAGGAAACCCTAAAGGAATCTAAAACCCAAGACGAATGATACCATGTTGGAAATAATAATTGAGATGAAAGTACTTCATTAAAGATTTCTGATAACTGTCCTTACAAGAGTCACATGAGGGACTTAAATAGATAAGCTAGAGTGAAAGACAAGTTAACTGGTAACTGGAAGAACAAGTTACAAAGTAACTGTAAAAGTAAAAAATAGTAAAGTAGTAAGCTAGTGAAAACAACAAAGGTAAAATAAAGTTACTTCTAACACATTCGTAAAGCTTCGTAGAGATAAAAAGACTTCTTCACTAACATCTGCAATGTAAATGTAATATTAATTGGCAACTGTTGAAACTTATAATTAATTGGCAACTGTTGAAACTTACAACAAAGAAAAAATAGGATCAATTAGACACTGAACTTTTTTCGTTAATATTAACATCTACAATACTTAAAAAGATGGATAAAAATAGCGAAGTTAATTTGCTCGACTCACTCTAATTATGAAATAATTGAAATCACTAAGATAAAATAATACGTCACTAATGCAGACTGCATAAACCAAAGGGAGAAGAGATTACCATTTAAAACAAATCAAACCAGATGAAATACCCATTATTCGAGTTCGGATCAGTTTCTCTTCACCTACAAAATCAAAACAAAAATAAATCACAACATAGAAAAAAACGCACATCTCTGTTATGTGCAGCGATGAGTGAAGATTATTAGGGTTCTGTGATGTGAGAAGAAACGAAGCTGAATGAATAAAAACTAAAAAATACTCTTTATATACTGTTTCACAGATAAAATATTATCACCACAAAATTTCCCAGAATATTTTTACTTTTTTGTTGAATGAACGTATTTTGTACGCTAAATTTGGCATAAGTCGCCAATGCATGAAACTACATTTGGCGCAAGATGTTGTTACTTTAAAGGTTTTACCTAAAGAGTCCTGCTATCACGCGGATGCGTGCGTGATAGCCAAAATGAAATCGCATGTAAGAGCCGTTCGATCAGTACAGCAGTCACCGATCCGGAAAAAATGAAAAACTATTATTTTCTTTACATTTTACTTTCTATAGCAATCATAAACTCTGTGTATATTTTGTATTCAGTCCTCCGTAACTAATGTGAATCAGTTTCTCCTTGAACATCGTCTGCAAGTGAAAATCTTTCATGGATACCAAATATTACCATCAGCGCACAGCTGTTTTAGGGGTTTTAATCAGTATGCTCTCAAACCCATATTTGGTTTATAATTCTTATGCTCATGTTCAGAATCCCAAACTACATAAAGCCTTCCATCATCCATAAAGAAATCACGATTACAAGCACAATTAAAATTAACGAAATCATAATCAGCTTACTGGTAAAACAAACTCCACAATCGTAATTGCAGTTCTCAACATGCTTTATGTTGGAAATATGGGCACCGATTGTGTGTGTGCATGCCCAAATTCCATCTTGGGTGGATGAGTTAAGTCATATGCTTGACTTTGTCAAAGGAAAAATCCTTCTCCAACTAATCAAGCCATGGTGAAACATATGTCTTGTTTCTTTCCACCATGTATTTGCATGATGTTAACAAGTGTTTAATCACTTACTCCATTTGTTTACTCCATGCTAAAAGAGTGTTAGAACTTTATCCAAGTGCTGGTTCTTCCTCGACACTTGCCAAGAGAGGATACTTGAAGTTCAAGTATAAATAGGCTTCTAGTTTCATTTGTTGAAACAATAATAAGAAGTAGAAGAAAACACTACAACTCAATAGTAGTGAGTTTAGTAAGAGATAAACCAAGTATGGAGATTAAGCTAGAGAGTTCTAAGTGAGCATTCAAGTTAGTGAGTAAGTCTTCTAGTATTCAAACCTTAGTTGTTTAGAATCACCCAAATCCCTTAGTGTCCTTTGGAGAGAAAATTGAGGTTCGACAAGGTACTTAGTTTGTGGAAGTATAGTTTGTGCTCGTTTTCGTGGCACCTACTCACCGTCGAGTTTGGAGGTTCAAGAACGTGAAACGCAAGTGATCCACTGGTTGTTATTCATCCGCTTTTGGAGCGATTTCAAGGTATGAATTAATAACCCGCTTCCGCATTTTATTTGTTCAACTAACATATATATTAGTTATATATGACTAACATTGGCATCAGAGCCTTTTATGCGTTTTCGTTAATTTTTTGAATGGACCATGGACTCAACTGCCTCTTCCTAAAAGGACTATAACCTAAAATTAATTATGTGGAGAAATCACCTTTGTGGTTCAATGTGTTCCAATTTCTGGTCTTGCACCGACTATCCAATGGACCATGGACTAAAGGGCCTTTGCCTAAAAGGACCATGACCTAAAATTAATTTTGTGAAATAATCACCTTTGTGGTTGATTTAATTAATTTCATATAAATGTAACATGCATGATATTAATTTTTTTTTTAATATGATTAATTTGTTGTATCATGTTGTTTAATTTAATATCATTAGTTTAACTATAAGTGTCTTGCTCAACAAAAATACTTAGTGTATGTGTTTGCGAAAATATATATTACTTTGTGTATTTTCAGAATTTTAGAAAAATCTAAAAGTGGATTTTTCATTCTGAAACGGGGCATATTTTATTTTATGTTTCATTAATTGAAAGATACCTTACTTGCTTTATTTTCATTAGTTGAAAATAATTTCAATAGTATATGTTTCCGAAACAGTGCATATTTTTGCTTATTTTCGTTAGTTGAAAATAATTCGTGAGCGAGGTACTTTAAAAATTAGTAGCTTATTTATCTCCGTTGATAGATAACTAAGCATCATATGTTGGTTGATTCTAAGTGGTTTTATTGGCTTAAGTTATGTGCTTTACCAATATTTATTAGTCCAAATTAATTGATAGAGGTTATATTAAAATGCATATTTTTGGGTGATGATTATGAGCCTAGCGAAATTTCCGATCTCGGATTTGTGTGTAGATATGATTTGATCAATTAGATTTTGAGACAATATGGTGAGTGTACACATAATAATAATGTCCAACTTTGTGCAACAAACGTGTAGAAATGGCTAGCAACAATGTGATTGTTGATCTCAATAAGGGTGACAAACTTGATGGGAAGAACTATGATGTGTGGCATAGAAAAAACCGATACTTGTTGTATGAAGGAGGAAAAATGGAACTCCTAACACATGAAATGGTCCGACCCGTAGAGGGTCATACTGCCCAACACTGTCGTGATCTTGAAGCCTACGAAACTTGGGTTAAGAAAGATCGTAGTGCACGCCACACTATGTTGAGTAGCATGCACAATGATCTTATTGGAGAATATGAGGATTTTCCTACTGCAAAGAAAATGTGGGACCAGCTAAAATTTGACTTTGGTGGTATGTCCACCACTAGACTTCGCAGCTTAGTGCTGAAATTTGAGGTCTACCGAAAGGATCCCAAGCATTCAATGACAGAACATCTTAGAAGGATGTCGTCAATGATTCGTGAGTTGAAATCTGCTGGGAATGTTCTAAGTGATGAACAACAAGTTTTAGTTGTGATAAGATCGTTACCTGATTCTTGGGTTCATATGAAGCAAATTCTTACTCATAATGAAAGCATCAAGAATTTTTCTGACATCTCTCGACACATTGAGCTTGAAGCTGAGCGCCAAGAGGCGAAACGTGTGGCTACCTTGGATGCTCAAGGTGAGCGCAAACCACAAGGGAAGCGCAAGAAAAATAGCCAAAGGGATGCTGAAAAGGCAGAAAAATCAGCTAAGCGCCGTCGTGGTAAGCGTGCTGGTAAAAGTGACAAATCTAAGATGAAATGCTATAACTGTGGAAACAAAGGACATTTTGGCCGTGAGTGCACTGAGACGAAAAAGGTACTTTGTTCATTTAACTCTGTTTACACATCTGTGTGTTCGCATGTAATGGTTGCTCACTCTCTCCCTGAATGGATTGTAGATACGGGAGCAACAAAACATGTAGCTCGAGATCGAGCGGGGTTCGTAGATTATCGACGTATTTCACGTGGTACGTATATAGTTTATATGGGCAGTGACACATGTGAGGATGCTATGGTAATTGGCACGTATCAACTCTCTATGCGCTCTGGACGCATTTTAACACTTCACGATGTGTTATACGTACCTGGAATTCATCATAATCTACTTTCAGTTATTTCACTTCTTAGTTTAGGGTACTCTTTTAAAATAGAATACGGTAGGTTGGACATCTTCTTTTATGGTACTTTGTTTGGACATGGTTATCTATGTAATAATTTCTTTAAATTAAACTTGTTTCATTCTGTTTCTTCTGAGACTTTAGTGTCTGATGCTAGTAGTAGTATTGTTATTGACTGTGTAACTTGGCATGCTAGACTAGGACATATCGGGCAAGATAGGATGACTCGGTTAGCTAGATAAGGCCATCTAGGCTCACTCGCTAAAGTTTCCTTACCCGTATGTGAACCTTGTCTAGAAGGAATAGCTTGTAGAAAACCTTTTGGCCAAACGTGCTGCTCAACTTCTTGAGCTGGTACATTCTGATATTTGTGGACCTATGAATGTTAAAGCTATACATGGTTATTGATGGACACATTTTTGTGACCAAATTGTCCTCAATTTTCAGTATTTTTGGTACTCGATTTTCTACTTATTATGGTGTTTCATGTGTTTGTAGGTATTTTTGGAAAAATAAACATTTTTGGAAAATTCGGCACGAAAAGTTGGTATAGGCACCCGGAGGACACATGTTATTCGGACTCTCCGTTTTGGATAAGGGGCACCAACTGATAAGGGGCACCCCAGGGAGCCAACTGCTAATCGCACCACATTAATGGTTAAGGGGGCTCCATCTTCTTCCTTGATTTGAAAAGAAAAAATGGCGGGAAATTTGGTTTCAACGGTAAAGGATTTATTATCTTTAAGATAAGAATATCTTCTTGCCTTACAAACATGAAGTTTTGAAGAAAAATGAAGTTATCTTGTATTAAACAAGAAAGATATCCTTAGAAGATTTTATCTTGGATTTTATTCTGCGAATTAAAGAAGATATGGGTTTACTAAAGACATATATAGAATAAAGAGAAGAAAAAATCCTGAAGATATTTTTAATTAAAAAGAAGAAGATTTTGGAGTTATGAAAGAATATATTTGAGTGATGTGTATTTGTGTGTATAAATAGAGAGCTAGAGAGCACATTTGGGGGGAGTTTTGGGAGAGAAAAGAAAATCACTGCTTTAATAATTTTCTCACATTTTCGACGTGATGAGCTAATCCCCAACACTGGGACGACGGAGGAAGACGAGTGTCATACATGGGTAAAATTATTTAATTCTTTTTAAGACTTTTGTATTAATTTTAATTGAAATATGATTTGAACTAATTGGTTGTCATTTAATTTGATGAAGTATTCTTAGCTTAAATGTTTTGATACATCATGCTTACGATTTACAACTAATCTTTTGAGAATCTACCTTGGCAAAATCAGAGTCCATGTTAATTTGATTTATTGAGCTTTAATTGTTGAGAATAAATAAATCGAACCCTATGTTATGAATTCGACGAAATCCTAGTCCCAGTAACTCTCTTCATCTTGTGACAATATTTTGTATATATTTTTCTTTTATTTTAGTTTCTTAAATCTTAAAATCAATCTCATCAAGTCTGAGTGAACGACAACTCTATTTACCACTATCTAAAATTCGATCAGTTATTCTTATTTTCTCACATTTATTGATGATTATACGCGATTTGGTTATGTATATTTGATTGCTCACCGTTACGAAGCCTTGGATTGTTTCAAGCGCTTTGTTGAAGAAGTTGAGAATCAAACTGGGAAGAGTTTAAAGACTCTCCGTACTAACCGTGGACGCGAATATTTATCTGATATGTTCAGGGAATTTTGTGAGAGTAAGGGAATAACTAGACAGCTTACTATTCCAAATACTCCGCAACAAAATGGTGTTGCAGAGAGAAGGAATAAAATATTATTAGATATGGATAGATCAATGATGGCGCAAGCTAACCTCCCAATATCTTTTTGGGGGGATGCTATTATGACTGCGGCATATATATTCTGAACTGTGTCCCAACTCAGTCGGTTCCTTCTATACCATATGAACTTTGGAAAGGCGAAAAACCTAATTTAGGAAGTTTGCGCCCGTGGGGTTCAGCTGGCTATGTTCACAACGCTTCTCATGTGTATGGAAAGTTAGGTCCTAGAGCAAGAAAGCTTGTCTTTATAAGATATTCTGATTGCTCAAAAGGCTATGTGATTTATGGTGAACATCCAAGTGGAGGGATGATTGAGATAGAGTCCAGAGGTATTGTTTTCATTGAAAATAATTTTCGTCGAATCAGTGGCATTAAAAAAAACTTGGAACTCTTTGAAATAGAAGAGATTGAAGATATCTTACCATCTTCGAGCGAAGGTAGAGAGTTAGTTTCTCAACCTATAATCGCTGAAGATAGTGGGAGTGATCTACATCCTAGTGGGAGCGAACCGCTAGAGACAAAAGTTTTTGAACCACGCAGAAGTGAGCATGGAAAAGTACCCCGTCGTCATTTTGAGATTGAAGGGGGAATATTAATGTATGCTGTGAGTATTGAAGATGAGCCTACTTCTTTTAGAGAAGCCATCTCTTCAGTCGATTGCAATAAATGGCTTTTTGCAATGAAAGAGGAAATTAAATTAATGGATAAGAATGACGTTTTCGAGTTGGTTGATCTTCCGCCTGGGCGAAAGGCCATTGGAAACAAATGGGTCTTTAAAATTAAACGCAAGGCAGATGGTTCAATCGAAAAATACAAAGCTCGTCTAGTGGCAAAAGGATATACTCAACAGGAGGGTATTGACTATGAGGAAACCTTCTCTCCTGTGGTAAGGTTTGCCTCAATTCGCCTCGTGCTTGCTATTGTTGCATATTTGGATTTAGAATTGTTACAGATGGATGTTAAAACTACATTCCTTAATGGGGAACTAGACGAAGAGATTTACATGTCTCAACCGACAGGTTTTGAGGTCAAAGGACAAGAGCGCAAAGTTTGTCGTATCAAACGTTCCATTTATGGCCTTAAACAGTAGTCTAGACAATGGTATATGCGTTTCCATCTATCTATCACCTCTGCTGGTTATGAAATGATTGAGGAAGACCATTGATGTACATAAAACGATCCCAGGAAAGCATTCTTATCCTAGCCTTATATGTCGATGACATTCTATTAGCGGGTAATGATCTAGAAGGAATTGCCGCCACTAAGAAGTGGTTGTCCTCGAATTTTGAAATGACGGACATGGGTGAAGCTAATTATGTATTAGGTGTTAAGATCACGCGAGACCGCTCAAGAAAGACTCTTAGTTTGTCTCAAGATACTTACATAAAAAAGATACTTGAGCGCTTTCGAATGCATGATTGCAAACCCATTGACACTCCTATGGACAAAGCATGTGTCCTAAGTAACGATCAAAGCCCTAAGAATGAAGAAGAAAAGAAATACATGTCCAATGTACCATATGCATCTGCGATTGGGAATCTTATGTACGCTATGTTGTGTACTAGACCCGACATAAGTTTTTCAATAGGGATGTTAAGCCGTTACCAAAGTAACCCTGGACCAGATCACTGGAAAGCAGTTAAACGGATATTTCGTTATCTTAAAGGGACTGCTAATCTCCCTCTTTGTTACCATGGGGAAGACATTAGACTCAGAGGATTTAGCGATGCTGATTGGAGCAACGATAGAGATGAGTTTAAATCCACTTCAGAATACGTTTTTAAACTTGATGGTGGTGCAATCACTTAGTGTAGCCAGAAACAAAAGTGTATTGCTTTGTCTACAATGGAAGCAGAGTATGTTGAACTTGCGTCAACCGCCCAACAAGCTTTCTGGTTGAGGAGATTTCTTAAGAGACTCAGTGTCTCGGAACACGCAAAAGAAGCGGTGTTGCTTCAAAGTGATAGCACATCAGCTCTAGCATATGTGAAAGATCCCAAATACCATGGAAAAACCAAACACATTGGTAGGAGATTCCAATTTATACGCCATATGGTTGCACGAAGAAAAGTTGTTCTTAGGCATATCTCCACAAATAGAATGTTGGCTGACCCTTTGACTACGCCCATTCCGAAAATTGCTTTTCAATCTCACGTAGAGAACATGGGATTAAAATGGATTTGATATGTAGAACATGTGATAATGACATTATTATTATAAGTATTAATGCTTTCTTTAATAAATATGTTTTTATAGAAATCATATACTTTTGATGTGTACACGGATATTGAAGTTGTCAGCAGGCAAGAATCGGCCTACTCACACAGGTGATTCGCCTTGGCGCTTAGTATAGCGAGCAAGATGAGACAAAAGAAGAGACGTTTATCGAAAGATATGTTTTTCGAAAAACACGTGCTTTTAATAGCAAACTTTTATATACAACTATAAGTCATCTTAATATGTTTAAGATGAGATCTCACAAAGAGATCGATCATTAAATGTAGCCACTATTTAATGAAGCCTGTTATACAGCCAGATGTGATTTTCTGAACAGTTACTATGTGAATGACTGTTGGAATAGAAAGTCAAGTTAGGCGCTTAAATGACGACTAGCTTAAGATCTGTATGGCGTATGCTTTTTATGCTGGACATTCCCATTTGAGTGGGAGAAACGCCATAGCATACACTTTGTGATGTATGTGCTAGGTCGACCGATTGTGAGAGCGATGAATGATTCTCTGCTTCATTGTTGTGTGAGCCACTGGATTAATATCCAATTCATTTACCCCTTTGACTTGAGTTTATGTCATGAAGAGGATACTTAATGATGTTACTTTAGCATGTTTTCTAATACGATGCAACTTTCTGTATGATGATACATGTCTAGGAAAGCTGTTAAGTTGAATTGGAATGATATGAATTTCTTGGAAGAAAATTTGATGATACACCATGAATTGTAACTCATAGCTGGCCAGCGTTTTTCGTCTGTCGAAAATCATGAGTACAATTGATAAAATGTACATGGGTGCAATACTGCTTGCTAAAGGGATTAAGAGTATTGTGTCAGGAGTAGTCAAATTATCTGAGGTAATGAGATACGAACATTCTTTGTGAAGAGTTGATGTCTCCATGCTGACTCGTAATGAGGTTCTAGTATGGAGCTCCCAAAATAAAGGTATCTCGGCGGTCGCACAAACTATTTACTAATATGAACATTTTTCTCTTAGGACTTTTGATTGGGAAGCATGCTGGCGTTACACACATTTTGTGTGAGTGGGAGATGTTGGAAATATGGGAACCCATTGTGTGTGTGCATGCCCAAATTCCATCTTGGTTGGATGAGTTAAGTCATATGCTTGACTTTGTCAAAGGAAAAATCCTTCTCCAACTAATCAAGACATGGTGAAACATGTGTCTTGTTTCTTTCCACCATGTATTTGCATGATGCTAACAAGTGTTTAATCACTTACTCCATGTGTTTACTCCATGCTAAAAGAGTGTTAGAACTTTCTCCAAGTGTTGGTTTTTCCTTGACACTTGCCAAGAGAGGATACTTGAAGTTTAAGTATAAATAGGCTTCTAGTTTCATTTGTTGAAACAATAATAAGAAGTAGAAGAAAACACTACAACTCAATAGCAGTGAGTTTAGTAAGAGATAAACCAAGTATGGAGATTAAGCTAGAGAGTTCTAAGTGAGCATTCAAATTAGTGAGTAAGTCTTCTAGTATTCAAAAATTAGTTGTGAATAATCACCCAAATCCCTTAGTGTCCTTTGGAGAGAAAATTGAGGTTCTACAAGGTACTTAGTTTGTGCTGGTTTTCGTGGCACCTACTCACCGTCTAGTTTGGAGGTTCAAGAACGTGAAACGCAAGTGAATTAATAACCCGCTTCCCCAATTGATTTGTTCAACTCATATATATCAGTTATATATGACTAACACTTTAAAATTCTTCGGATGAGTTGAGAATACTAGACATCAAATCGATACACTATCTGATCAGAATATTTAAATCATATAAATGACATGAAAATAGAATTACTAAGAAAATTGAAGTATGTCACAATCATACACAATAGTTATGAATAATATAATTTCTTTCAACTCGGTATTCTGATTCGTGATTTCATGGAAAAAATCATTTTGAACTTCATGATAGGAGAAGTAGAGATACTATATATAACATAAAAGGATTAAATAGTAATTGGTTTTTTCTTATGTGCAAGGGCTCAATATAACATAAACATAAAGTTTATGGGTGCTTATACATTAAAATATGTAGAGAATGATATAATTTGCCTGATTTACGGATCCACAGCTGTGATATACATCCAACGGCTCCTTTGTGCGAGTTTATTTGAGCTATCACGCAGATGCGCGCGTGATAGCACGACTCTTACCTAAATATCACCCATGGTTTTCCTAAATACCACTCACATCCGAAAACAAAATAGTTTTGTACCTAACTTGAAGTGGGTAGTAAAAAACCCAATTTCTTCCCTAACCGTCGCTTAAGAAGATTATAGCTACAGCCTGTAATGGCCACCGCAGCCTTCCCCACCTTCGATTTATAATCGTGTATAACATTAGGATCTTAATATTATTGAGATTTAAGATTTAGTTTTAATTTTAATCTTAATCACGATTTAGTTTTAAAAATAAAGTTAGGTCTTTTATTTTGATCAATTAGATTCCAATTTTTAAAAGAGATAAATTAAAATCTGATTATAATCTTAGTCATGATCCCATTTCGACAAATTCTAATGCAATCTTGGGAAACTTGTCATTAGATGAACAAACACAAGCCCCTTCTTAATTTGATTTGAAAACATTGTAACCAAAATCCATAAATGATTATATGCAGATGCGGGTGATTATAGTTGTTGTAAGTGGTTTAATGGCTTAATGGATATCACTGTATTATGGGTAGTAGAGAAGAAGAATTTTCATTACCCACGTTAACGTAGGTCTACAACTATTGTGTTTTTTAACCGTGGGTGGCGTGTAGGTAAAGTGTGGGTGATATTTAGGTGAAACTTTCTTTAAATAGACAGCCAACAAAAATAGGAAAAAAGCAACGACTATTCTTTGCTTAATTTTGCTGTGCGAAAAGTAAAACTATTCTTTGCAAAAAAAAAAAAAAATCTATTTTTAGGAGTTTATTTCTACACGGAATTAGCAAAAAATCTATACATAGAATTAAAAGATATTTAACTAAAAATTAGCAAATTTGATTTATAACTAAAAATTGAAATATTTAACAGAGAAGCTATTGACTATTGTTAACAAAATTACGATATTATTCCCAAACCACACTTAAAAAAAATTATGGAAACTAATAAGACCTAGGATATCCGTCAATTTTTTATTATTTATTCCACCCTTTTTTAAATCATGATTTATCATTAAAAACCAAAATAGGGAAATAATCAGATTTCCCCAAAGTTTTCCCGTTTTTTTATTTATTAAATTCATGTAAACATGGTGTAAAAATCCCGATTAAATTTGGGACATCGGATCGAACCTTGAAGATCTTTTAAGATTTCTTTTACATTAATTGCTCATGAAAGAATCTCGTAAAAGCTTATGGGTCCTCTTAACTTATATACCAGGGCAGATGCTAAGGAAATATAATATACTATTATTTTGCGTTTTTTATTAAATGATTGTTGTATGACTAAAAAAATCTTGGGAAAGAAATTTTATAATTTTAGAAAGAATGACTTCCACCTATACCCTTGTAAATCTAGTCTTTATTTTGTTTTAAGTTTTAACCTTAATTATAACACTACTTTATTGGCACTCTTTATTTTAAGAAATATTCCCCACCTATTTTATTTCCTATCGTATTTTGATGTCGCTTTCTATGCATAACTCTTTTTTTCCAACTAACTAATAAATCATGATTATCTTACTCAAATATATTCACCTGTTATTATTGTGATATATGCACACTGTATAAAATAAATACAAATATTTGTACTAAAAAATCGGTGAAAATACTTGGTACCAAACAACACAGTAAAGAGTTGACTATAACCAGTATGCAAGAAATGATGGAGAATCACGGATCATGCTCGAGACCAGAGAGGCATATTATCTGGCAGAGATATAGCAAGCAGATTGAAAAAGAAAAACCAAGTCAAATAAATATCAACGGTAGAGAGATGTAGCATTAATTGTAGAGAGATGTAGCAGACCTGGAGACTAAAACTGACCCTAACAAAAATTCGGGAATGAAAGGGTAATTTAGGAAACATAATTTTTCTTTTTATCAACATTAATTACAGCCTCATTGACTTTAATACCGGTAAGAATTTGCAACTTTGATGCGAATAAAAGCCAAAACTATTCTCAGATATACAGGTTAATAGGACCCAAAACTTATTTATGTTAGATTTTCTTTTTATATGGAAATTCTCGTATTTTTTCTCCAAAAAAAAATCGTCTTGGGCTTTCCCTAAAAGATATTTGTAGATTTTGTGGCTAATCCGAAGGTTCAGATTTTATATTCTATTAAAAATTAACGGCAACAAAATGTAAGGGGAGTTAACTTTGATTTCGGCCAATCAAAAGCGAGAGTTCCGTTCACCGGCTAATGGAAGGGGAGGTTTTTGCAATTCTCGACGTGGTGTGAGATATGTGATTGGGAGTTTAGGTTATTGATCGGGTCCAAACGGTTAGAATTGAGTTCTTGCTTTTCCTCGTGGTTGTTGGTTTTGAGATATTTAGTTGTGAAGGTGAACAGTGTTTGAAGATAGAACGTAGAAAATTATCCAAAACGCTAGGCAGAAAAACGTCGAGCTCGATTCTCAAATCACTTGATGCTCACTAATATATTATATTGTGATCGGGTCGAATATAGAAGATTAGGTAGAAAATCATTATGCAGCTTTATTATCTTGAAATAGATGTCGAAACCTAGGCTATATCACAAGGTATTGTCATATTTGTGTTGAACACTCGGTTTCTTGGTGGTTCCACTGAGCTACATGATAGTTCAATATTTGTCTGAAGTTAAATGGACTACTGATGGCCCAGGAGGCACTACATTGCCTTATCCTCTGGATTGCCAAATGAATGCTAAAAATGCTCAGTCAAATTTAAAGTTTCAGGGTTCATGTCACTCCCCAATTTGGCTACCAATAACATGCAAGTGTTAAGCTAGTTGACAACCGAGTACAAAAATAAAAAAAGTTAAGCTAGTTGACATATTTTTCCAGCTATATCGACAAGATGCTTTGCCATAATCTCCCTTGCAACATTTCATCATACAATGAAGTTAAGTATGCAAAGTACAAAACAACACTAACTAAAGTTCAATCTGTCACTCTCATATTAGCTCCCAATTACTTCAAAAGAAAAAAGTCTCTAGATAACTCGGCCGACGAACTCGAAGACTGAATCGGTGTAGCTCAGAAAAATTTCAATCTTTCATTACTTGTTTTAGATGATCATTCCATGATTCTTCATATCTTTTACTTCAATTTTATCTTATTCTAATCCCTATATATCCTTTATTTGAATTTTCTAATGGATTTTCTTATAGTTTCTCTATAGGTACTGGTTGTTGGTGCTTGGGGGTGCTGGGTGATTTGAGTGGTTTTGCCTTATCAATCTGGTAATCCTTCTTGGTTTGTGAATTATGGCTGCACTTTTGATGGACTTTTATCACGCGCTGATTAATTATGTATTACTTTGGACAAACATACTTTATGATTCTCTTACAAGCCGTTGTATTCAAGGTAGCCGCCTCTCATTTAATTTCAACAATAACTTAATGGGTTTTAAGAAGATTTTCACCAGGTGTATGACATTCACTAATACTCGTTGCGGTGGATATTTGTTTATAATTTTGGGTTACCTCGTTCTTTTCTCCCATCTCTTTTCTTTTTCATTGAGCTCCACCAACATGGAAGCAGAACTCACACAAGTCCAAAAAAGAATGGAGTTTAATTCGATAATTGATTGTCTCAGAGCCTAAAATAGCCCCAGATTTCTACAGAGGATTTGATTCTCGGAGCAGAACAGTACAAATTCTGTTTTCTAGGGAAGCCTTATTCTGTTAAGACCTACACTGTTAGTGAGCTAGATAAACAGTTAAAAATCCTTTGGCCCAAAAGTAAAGATATCTTTATTACAAAGGAGAAGAATGGTTGTTTTCTGATAAAGTTTCATACCCAAGATGAGTATGAAGTGGTTTTAAAATTTCGTCCTTGGTTTCTAGATGGTGATCTTTTGGTGCTTGAACCCTGGAGTCCCAAAATACCTAAGTCTGCAGTTGATTTAACCAAGCATCTCTTATGGTTGCGTCTTTATAACATGCAACCAGGTTTTGCAAGCTATACCATCGTCATGGAGATAGCTTCAACAATGGGAGAAGTAAGAGAGTTAGATCCACCAGACTGCATTGTTCAGAAGGGTAAGGTGCAAAAAGCTTTGGTACTCATTGATGTGAGAAACCCTCTTCGTAGGGGTTTCTGGATGAAGAATGCAGCTGGTGAAGATGTCTAGATCAGATTATTCTATGAAAAGCATCCTTTTAATTTATGTGGTTTCTGCTACACGATTGATCATAATGAACTTGAGTGTGAAACTATTGCTGCATTTCTGCTCCAACAACAGCGTGGGTACCTTTCTTCCACTTCCATTTTTGATGTACCGTCCAGGACAAATCTGGATATGAGAAGCAAAAGGGCTACAAACTCTGTTGGTAGTCAAGGTCAAACTGACGGAGACGATCAACATGCAACTATTGCTCAGGGAGAGAACATCAATACTGTTATGATTAGGCACACGTGCAAGACAAGGATGTTACTTCTATTATAGTTCATTAATCTTCTAACATGTATGCAGATTCTGCTATTGCTGATCCAGCTCATTTTATGTTGGAGGTTTCTAGAGATATGGTTTCTCTTAAAGAACAAAGTGCAGACAACAATTTGAGAAATATTTCTTTGTCTTCTTCTTCTCCAGTGGCTATAGTGGACTGCAATGACCAAGGTATGCTACAAGTTAAATTTAATAATCTTAAGGACAGAGATGATGTGGTTCAGAGGCAGGATAAGAGAGTCAGGCTTGAAGAGGGTCAATCTAGTGGTCCAAAACTTTTAAATATAAAAAGAGAAGATAATATAATTAATAAGTCTGAGTTAAATATGGAGCAGCAACTTCATGATTTTAAGTCAACCATGGGTCAGGAAAGTGGGTATGGTTCACATATGGATATCTTAAAGTCATATATTGCTCTAGGTGGTATGGATGTCTCTTTTGATGATTACAATGTTGCAAATCTTGATCCAAATAGTCCTAGTGCATCTAGAGCTTTTTCAAAATCACTTCAAGCTTTACTGGCTCATTTTGAAGATAATATGTCCAGCCATAATCCTAATGATGTGAACCCAGAGATATCAGGAAATGAGCATGTTAGTTTGGATGGGAATACACCATCTCCTAATTCGTTCTCTTCATTTCATGGTACCGTTTCAGAGAACAACCACTCTAAAAGATTTAAAGCATCTTCCTCAGTCACTGGCAGTCAGGTACACTCCTCTCATCTTTTACACTTTCAATTTTGCAGTTCTTTCATTTTTCAATTTCCTGGTTGTTTTGCTTGGTATCTGAGTTGCATTAGAAATTGCTCCTTTCAATTTATAGTTTTAAAATCATGAAAATTTTATCTTGGAATGTCCAAGGTCTGGATGGGAAGAACACAAGAGATCATCTAGGAGACATTATAAAAATGCATAATCCATATATAGTGTTTTTAGTTGAAACGAAAGCTGGTTTAGATAAAGCCAAATTTCTGGTTCAAAAATATAATTATCCTAATGTTCACTTTATTAGATCAATTGGCTTATCTGGTGTTATTGCATTACTTTGGAAATATGGGTTTCCTTGTGATATTGTTTGTGCTAAGGATAATATGATTCACCTATTAGTCACCAGTAACCCTTCTAAACAAAAATGGTTTCTTTCTTGTGTGTACGGGTCTACTCATTCTGAGTTTAAGAAGCAACAACGAGAATTTATTAAGGAGATTAGTGAAAATTTCTTTCAACCATGGGTTATTTTGGGTGATTTAAATATCCGTATTAGTAATTCAGATGCTTCTACTAGTGTGAGTACTCTAGATAATTGGGTTGGCAACATTTTAAATGATGCTGGACTCATGGATTTAGGATATGCTGGACCTCAGCACACTTGGTCTAACAGATTAAATGGTAAAGGCCACAAAAGAGATAGAATATACATGGCTCTTCATAATTCTAACTGGATAAGAGAATTTCCAGATTCTAAACTGCTGCATCTTCCATTTTTAGGATCTGATCATAGACCTATCTTACTTGTCACTGAATCAGATTGTATTAAGCCTAGAAATGTGTGGAAGTTCTACAGATGTTGGTTAGCAGATCCAAATTGCTCTGAACTCATTGTTAATTCTTGGGATTCCTCTCCAACTGAACTTAATTTGTCTAAAAAGTTATCTAATGCAAGGAGGAAACTTTCTACATGGAATAGAGAATATTTTGGCAAAATTGGTTTTCACTTAAAATATATTGAAAATCAATTGTATTTTATCCAAGAACAGCCCTATAATGATGCCATCTCTCAGAAGATTCATCTTACTATTCAAAGGTTGAATTATTGGAAAAAGATAGAAGCGGATTTTTGGCAACAAAAATAGGGGGATCGTTGGTTAAAGGATTCTGACAATAATACTGCTTATTTTCATGCCTTAGCCAACAGAAGAAGGTCTAGAAATCACATATCAGCTCTTAGAGATGATCATGGTAATTGGTTTCATTCTCATCAAGACTTAGAAGCTCTTCTTACTAATCATTTTCTTCTATTGCTAAGACTACAAACCCTCAATTTCAGCAAGATTCTTTTGATATTATTTCTCCAATAATAACTCAAGAGGATAATGCTTCTTTGCTTGCTATGCCAACTGAAGAAGAGATTCTTAATGTGCTTAGAGATATGCCAAGTTGGAATTCACCGGGCCCAGATGGGTTCCCAGCTGGATTCTTTCTATCACAGTGGAAAGTTGTCTTTCATCATCAACGTATCCTGCTAAGAAAACGGTAGTCTTTTTGACGACGGAAGCTTTATCATTAGTTACAAGAGATTTGAGCAAATCATTCCTACTATGGGAGCATTTATTTCTAAAGAAGGAAAACAAACTAAATGGTTGAAATTTAATTTCGAGAAAAATCATCTTTTTTCTGATTTAATCGGATCTTATTCATACTTGTATTTGTCTTACTCTGGTAATCATTCTCTTTCTCTTGTCTGATTTCTCGGTATTGTACTCTTACAATATATTCTTGTTACTTTGTATTCTCTTATTTTCGATCTTAAACTCATTGTAACCTTGAAATCCCATTAATGAAAAGGTTCATCGTTTATTAAAAAAAATAAAAAAAATATAGGACTAAAAGCGTCATATTTGTGCCCGAAATTTAACATATCATTCAAACCCTACCTAGCAATTACATGGTTCGAACCCCTATCTCCGTAGTGAGAGGGAGAATGTCAACCACCAAACCATTTGGTGATTGGCTATGAGTCAATGACTCAAAAATTTGAAATGCTTAGTCGTAGTTGTGCTCGGAGTTTGACATGTCACTTACATTCTGTTCCACGAATCTAAAATTTGTTCACAAAATTGGTCAATTAACCCAGTGACGATAATTCCTGGATGAAAAAGACATGTAAAATTTGATACTGTTTAAATGGACAAGAATGTAAAAATAGCCAGGATATAAATCATCATATCCTTTTCAAATATTTTTTTCTTATTTTTAATTTACACCAAGATGCATCATGTTTCATCCTCGCTCTTTTTTAAGTTTAAGCCAACATATATCAAGTTTCATTCTTGTTATTTTTTTGGTGTTCATTTCACCCATACTAATTTTTTCTCGTCCATTAAAATCATGTTTTAAAAATATTTGGACAAATGACCCATTTTCCAAAATTTGTTAGATAGAATGTTGTTCCACGACCCGGAAACATATGGTCGTCTTGGCTTGTTTGTCGACGTTATGGCGGCCATTCGGTGTTAATCATTGAAATTTCCGGCGTTTATAGCCATTGGCATCTTAGCACCCTGCGCGGCACGAGCTTTCGAGCGAGTCAGGCTCTTGCAACTCACAAATCTATCCAGGGTTAAAGATGTCATTTTGAACACTCCTAAATCTGTATAAAGACGCATCTCATTTCTAGGGTTTTATTTCGGCCTTTCGAAACCCTAGCTAGAGCAGCAGCCGCTGGGAAGAGGAGAAGAAGAAGAAGAAGAAATCAGCCATGGGTAGAAGTAAGTTTCCCCCCAAAATCCTTCTTCTTTTCCGGTGTATGAATATTGCTTGATAATCTATATTACTTGATCTAGATTTACAAATATTTTCGTCTTATTTCTGGATTAAGAAATCTTGAATCATGTATGCTTTTTAAGGCCAGATTGGTTTTCTTATCAGATTTTGAAGTTATGAAGTAGGTTTTTTATATGGAGATTTTGTGAATACTCTTTCTGTAGTTGATTCTTATGATCTTAGTAGCTTTATTGCTCATGTTATCCCATCGACTGTATGTATTTGGGTTTTTCAGAAGCTGCCATTATTCCTGCATCTGTTGCTAGTTATCTAGGTTTACGGCTGTATTTTTGAAGTTGGGTAAGGTGGATGTTGCTCACTGAAATTGGTTACTTTTTATGAAATTGGTTCCAATCTTCTTTAGGTTGTGTAGCCTTTAAGAGAAGCATCATGAGTATCTTTAATCTGATTGTATATCCTGATGTGATTCCTTGGTTACTGTGAGCTGATGACCTTTGTCAGATCTAATGTGGGTCTTTGCTTTAAGTTCTATTATCTTCGCTGCACAGGGTATGGGTATTTTTTTTTCTTATACTTGTTGTATTGGTTAAACATTTCAGGACCTGCTAGGTGTTACAGGCAGATTAAGAACAAGCCTTACCCAAAGTCAAGGTACTGTCGTGGTGTACCTGACCCAAAGATTAGGATTTATGATGTTGGCATGAAAAAGAAAGGAGTTGATGAGTTCCCTTTCTGTGTCCATTTGGTGAGTTGGGAGAAGGAGAATGTCTCCAGTGAGGCTTTGGAGGCTGCCCGTATTGCTTGCAACAAGTACATGACCAAGTTTGCTGGGAAGGATGCTTTCCATTTGAGAGTCAGGGTACATCCTTTCCATGTTTTGCGTATCAACAAGATGCTTTCATGTGCTGGAGCTGATAGGCTTCAGACTGGTATGAGAGGAGCGTTCGGTAAACCTTTGGGTACTTGTGCCAGAGTTAGCATTGGTCAGGTCCTCTTGTCTGTTCGTTGCAAGGATACCAATGGCAACAACGCTCAGGAGGCCCTTCGTCGTGCCAAGTTCAAGTTCCCTGGTCGTCAAAAGATCATTGTCAGCAGGAAGTGGTACAATTTCGTACTTACTAATTCACCAGTTATTTTCTACAGTTTATGTCCTCTGTGGTTCTGTAATTTGCAACCGTATGCACATCTTTATTCCTGGATTGCAACTTCTTATTTTTTATCTCCCTAGATGTCTGTATGTTATTTGAAATTACAATTCTATTTGCTGACCTGACCCTTGTTGTTGTCTTCTTTAGGGGATTCACAAAGTTCAGCCGTACCGACTACGTGAAATGGAAGTCAGAGAACAGAATCGTTGCAGATGGTGTCAATGCTAAGGTTTGTTCTTTATGTCCTGTTAATTGTGTCGTCTGAGCTGTTACCTGTATCCAATGCATGAATTCTCAATAGACTGTTGTGATGTACTGTACATCCTTCCAAGTGATAACCTCTTGAACTTTTAGGGTATTCCAGCATGAAATGTACTCTCTGTACTTTTGTGTTGGTTTGGTCATGCTTTGGAATCTTTCTTTACGTACGTAGCATGTAATATGATATTCTATTCTTTTAGATTTGTATCTTTGTTGTGGTTATAAAGAACATTGAGCTGATTGTCGAGGCAAGTTATCTTACAATTTTATGTTTTGCTGTGCAGTTGCTAGGATGTCATGGACGTTTGGCTAGACGTCAGCCCGGTCAAGCTTTCATAGATGCTGTTGCTGCTTAGAGACACAAAAAATCTTCTTTGACTGCAAGCGAGAAATCTGTTTTACTTAGTAAAAGATATAGTGCTTTTAAAAGTAGAGACCATCTTTCTGGAAGTAGTAATTTGTGAAACTTTTGGGTTTATCAATTTTGATTTAAGTTTGGATAATACGTGTATGGCACGCATTGAAAGAATCAGTAGCTGTTTGTCCATCCTCTTGTTTTGGTGTAATACCTGGCATTTTCTGTTATTTTCATTTGCAGCAGTACTAATTAGTCTTTAGAATAGAAAGCTTAATTCATTTGCATTCAGAATTACAGGTAAAGAAGCAGCAATTTCTAATCATTCACCTGTTCCTATTATTCAGCTTCGGGTGGTTGATATTAGTTCTTTACTTCTGCTCAAGCAAGACCATTTTCTTGCCTCTGAAATTTGAATTGACAGTTTTCCTGGAGTAAACTAGCTTGAAGGGAATGATATTTTTCCGACATGAAACATAAATGAAGCTAAGTTTTTTATATATCGGCTAGACCAACAAAAACCTCCTGCAGAACCATTTCGTTTGGCTGGTCGTTCGGTCAAAAATCAGATGCAAATTTGATTGTGCCCTCCATTTAGTCTAAATTGGCTGCCAAAGTTGAAAAAATGAATTTTCTTCCAGTTATTGGTAGTCAAAAGGACTAGAAAACTGAAAAGACATCTTGCGTAATGACATACGTTTGTCACTTATAATTATCATAACAGGGACTTGTGTTGCCACTATTACTCGCCCCATCTGCATCAAATGCATTAACTTGTCACCTAATTCTTGATTTTTTGTTCTTTGTAAATCTGTTGAAATTTTGGCTTCATGTTTACAGGTCTCTTCTCTTATGACTCACCACTGCTACCTTAATCTGAAACTATATATCATAGCTTTTAGAGGAAGTAAATTCCAAGCTTGATATCTCGTCAGTATGTCACAGGCGGATCAGGATAAGTACACTTCACCTGTACCAGTAATTGGCTTATATACAGCAGCGGCAACATTGATTTGTTTTCTACTCATGCTTTATGATATATCAATGGGTTTTCATCGAAAAAAGCCATGGTTACCTTGTAAGTTTTTCAGATTAAACTCATTTACATTATCTCTTCTATCAGTAGCTACTAAATTACCTGTAGATCTTACAACTGCAATGCCAAGATCTCAAGATCAATTATCCAAGCTAACTAGTACAACATTGATATGCATTTGCATGGGTTTTGCTATGCCTTCACTTGGGATACAGCGGAATCCCGAATGTTTATCAAATATGGCTGCACTAACCATTTTGGTAGTAACGGTTATAGTCGATGTTTGTTTACAAATGTCTACCGGATTAATATTCTTGTTCAGAGTTGAACATATCATCGTCTTAGTTTGTATGTTGGTATTACTCTTACTGCTGTGGTCTTCTGCTTTCGATATTAGTCAAGGGAAAGATTTAGCTGTCGATCATAACCGCCTTCTACACGAAAAGGGCTTAGAAGGAGAACATGCCCGTTCTAAAACTATGATTAAAAGGTTAAAATGGTGTTACATTTACAATTTCAGTTCCAACCCACAGTTCATTGTGTCAAATTTCACATTGCGCAAGTATAGGTGTGGTCTGTACTATTAGTTTTTTTATACTATGTTTGTTTACTCCTGACTCATCTGAGTCGTCTGGATCCGAGTCATCTGGATCTGAGTGAAATCACCTGACTCATCTGGATTTGACTCAATATGTTTGTTTTGAGTCAGATCTGACTCATCTGACTCAAAAAACATGAGTCAGTGGTTTGGTCCCGTGAGTCAGGGGTATTTTGTTACCTGACTCAAATGGGTCCGAGTCAGGGGTTATGTCTGAGTCATAGGTCGAGTCAGATCTGACGCAAAATGCAAAACAAACGGTCTGACTGGTGACTCGGCCCGAGTCAGAGGTTAACTCAGATCCAGACGCCGAGTCAGCTGCAAATAAACAAGATGTAGTGTGTCAGAAGCTGTGTTGAAAATTCTTGTTCAAGAAGGATTGAATTTCAAAACTAACCGGGGAGGAGAATGCGATTATGGGTACTCAGTCTGGATGGTGGTTGTGATTCAAATCTTCACAATTTTACTTGGAATTTTAGCTGTTGAAGTTCGCTTCTGTTTGAGTCTTTGATTTCCTTGATCTTCTTGACATAGATTCTTCTTCGTTTAATCACTTGGCTATATGGTTTTGGCTATTTGTATTTTCAGTGGATGCTCTGCCACGGAAAGTAGTCATAGCTCATGCAGGAATGTTGAAGGGAAGCGTCTAACACCTTTAACCGCTTGATCTCTTCTCGACTTCATCGTTAATAGCTTCAGATGTACATTAGCTGAAACCCCCATTCTTACTTCTTCTTCGTGGTCACTTTTGGAGTAGTTATATTACCAGCCCCTTGTATCTTCTCACAGTGATGTGTTACCACCTTCATGATTTTCTGTTGTGTTGGTTGTATTTCTTCCAGTTCTTTATTCCGAACTTTATTTATCATCTGTAGGGTTCATCTTGCATGGTTTGCTCGGTTGTCGTATGATAGTGGGAAGATGCAACAATGTGTATGTCAGGTTCTTGTTTCATTGGTCTGTCGAAGAAGTTGTTAAGATTCAATGTTAATTCTCTAATCTATCCTTGGAAGTAATTGCTTTGCCCGGACCGTACACTTTCATAATTGATGGTTTTATCAAGAGTTGAGCTGATGGCATAAGGATAGGTGAGGCGAATAGCTTGTTCTTCATCATTGGCTCTATCTCCTCCCCCTTATTTTCTTTTCTGGATTTGGTAACTTGTTTCACGCAATTGGTTGCTCCTTCCGCGATTTCAAGGCTGAACTAATCAAAGGCTCGTGGCGTTTATCTCTTTGGTTCTTCTTTTCCCGCAGGCTTAGTCTTGCATTAACAACTTCAAATCTCTTTCTCGTGTCCAGATCTTGTGATTGTGCTTCTACTTCGGCATTATACATACGCCTTCTACAGTTCTCTCGGGTGGGCTTCAGTAATCAGTAGCTCTCGTTAGTGCAAATAAGTTATACGAGTTGTTGATGCAGTTCATCTTAGAAGATGATCAATTAGAGACTATCTAGGAGTTTTTCCGTGAAATTGTGAGGGCATTAGTTCGTCACTATGTTGGCAGGGTTCTCATCACCCCCTCGTTTTTGGTTCCGAATTAGCTATGCCGTTGAAGTTCTTTATTTTCTCTCGATGAGGATTATTTCTTTGGGTAGTGAGGACGGAGGAGAGAGAAGCAAGATGAGGCGGCTAATGGGAAACAGTGGTAGTGCCCTCCGATAATGGTGAGGGTGACACTTTGATAGTGCGGGCGGATTCTGATGGTGGTGGTTATTTTGATTTAGTGGAGTTGAAAGTTGTTTGAATAGGTTGCTGCTGTTACTCGTGATGGAGATGATCGTGATGCTGTTTCGATGGTGCAGTCGAGAGGAGTAGGAGCATGGGTATTATCGAGAAGATAGTGTGATTCTGTAGCGGTTTGTCATCATCCGTAATTGATTAATAGTAAAGGTTGGCGTGTTGGTCTATCATGGTATTACTGGCACGAATGTTGGCAGTGATGACGAGTTTGGATCAGTAAGAAAGGATGGAAAAACCTGAGTAAGCAAGCTACTCTTCACTGCTTAGGATCATTTAGTCAATGAGAACTGTTGACAGTAGTTGCACTTATGATAGGTGGAAGATAGTAATGTTTCATCTAGAAAGCCCGTAGTCATCTGTCTTGGTTTGCAGTGTGGCGTTTTTGTCATAAGTCGTGAGAGTGAACTGCCAAAGACATAAATTTCCGAAGACGTTGACAGAGAGGTTCTTCCGAAGATATGAACTTTTGTTTTAAATTGCATCCTCAAGGTGTGGCACCTTTGTAGATTTGAGTCATATCCGATGTCGTATGCATCTTTTGTATGAGCTTGGTTTCGGTGGATGTTATCGGATGCAAATCCTCAATAGCTACTCACATCTTTTGTGTGAGCTTGGTTTCGGTGGGTGTTATCGGATTCAAATCCTCAATAGCTACTCACACAGGAATATTCAAAATCATTCATGTCAATAGGAAATCCATAGAAGAGTCCTTCTGTAAAGCATATTAGCATACACCTGCGTTCATGGACTGTATCAAATTTCCTTCAATTCAAACAATAATCATTTAAGTATTTAGGAATTTCAACTACTAATATCCAAAGAACTGATTAGTATAGCATTTATGCAGTATTCCAAAAGAAATCAGCAAAGAGAGATGGGATAGTATGTTATCCGATTTGATGCTCGGAGATGAACATTATCGTGCTGATTGCTTCTTCACTGTACGATCTTAATCGTGTAGATTGTTTGTCCGACATCGCCTCTGGTATGACAGGGGTTGAACATCATCGTGCTGATTGTCGATCCGATATGGATTGAGTCCGAGATCATTGAGCTCGGATCTCGGACACGTGAATTTACAGTAGTATCCTCTTTTATCAACTTCGGAAGTTGGTGGTCGAAGATGCTAGGCAGTAGTATCCTCGGATTTAAAGTATTATATGACTTCTGGTGTAGATTAACATCAGCAATAATACACCTAAATTTAACTGTACATTATTATCAACGTCAGAGGTGGACGACACTTGTATCAAAATCGTTAAAAATAAATAAAAATAAAATCGTCCAACTCTTTGTTTCCCACTTAATTAAGGAAATAGTGTTATAAAGGAAATTGTTGATTCAACTTTTGTAGTTAATTAAGGAAATTGTGTTAGACTGTTAGTATGGAAATCGGGTGATTTAATTTTTGTTTATATATGCAATTCATAACGTAAAATTATTCAATTACAGAGTTTTCGAATTTATACCTAATATGGTAGAAAAAATCATAACGTAAAATCGTTTGTTTCCAGCTTATAGAAATCGTGTGAGTTAAAAGTTTGGTTCTTCTCCTCCTTTCTCCGCCTTCATCTTTCTTCACCACTTCTACGTCTCTGTTCAATACTTTATGGTGTTGTTTGCCCCCTTCTTATTTAAACCATGTAACATATATGGTTTGATCTTCATTCCATAATTCATGAAATTATGACTGCTTTCATCAAACCATCTCATAACATGCCGCACAATTTGGGCGTCTTAAATAATCCTTTAGATTACTGATGGGTTTTTTTACTAGCAAAGGTATCATCTTTGCTATAAGCCTAACCAATAGAAATCAATTTGATTGTTTTTGCTGAGTTTTCATTCACAGATTGTTTTGCTACAGGTCAGGTTTTTTTCACAATACCAGGCATTATTAGGGTTTCAATGATTATTGGTTCTAGATTTTACACGTCTTTTTGTCCAGGGTGATCCTGGAAAACGAATTTGTGTGGTAACTGTTTTTATTATTTGCTTACAGGGAACAATTTTGCAGGAAAATTAACCACGGAGTGGGATGATGTTGTGTTCGTTTTTATTGGTTGTGATGTATCTCCTGATCTTCAGCAGCCGTCACTTACTTCGACCATGTAGGCTTCTTGAGTATGTACCTTTTGTTCAACAGGAAAAAGGTTCATTGAAAACTTACATTTCTATTTCATACTCCGGTTAGGATTTTTGATTGAATAGATGATTCATACTATTAGTTTGTCATCAGAATTGTCGTTTTTGTTTGCTGTCATTCCATTGCTTTCATTTTAGTTTTCGGTTTGTTCCCTAAGATGATTCATATTATCTTCCAAAGTCTTTCGAAGATCTTGCTGATGAAAAGAAAAAAGCTTTCTAAGATCTTCAAATCATTCATCTTTTCTATCATTTTTAATCACCCTTCAATGGGATTTAGAAAAATCTTTGGTACAAAAATCAATGGAAGAATTCTTTTTTGATGAGATTAAATGGAAAGACCCGAGTATCATCAACAAAAAGATCAAAATCTCCTGATAAGTTGAAAAACTTGGAAAGAATTAACTACAAATTTTGAACCTGATTTCAAATCTTTCTGTACGAATATGAATGACAATTAAATTTGCACTAGCAATCGCAATAGGATCCATCGAAATAATCTTAATCAAATTAGTGTTGCCCTAAACTTGCACCTGATTCAACCAAATGTTTTTAGATTTAATGTTTATGTTGCTTTAGCCAAAATTCTTATGGTTATAAAAACGTTGCTGTAGAAATCATATGATATTTTTCCACCACCGGTGTTTGGTGGTGGCAGTCGTAATAGCATGATCGCAGTAGTGGTGGTGGTGAAATAAGAACGATACGTCACACCTTACAAATTCCTTTTTAACTTTGGGAGCATACAAAGAGTTTGTGCTGGATTGAGGCTAATACAGTCCAACTCGGGAAATTTTTTTGGAATCTGTCTTAGATACCGAGTTGAATACGGATTTCTACTCTCCTCGGATCCCTTTTTGCTCTCCCTTTAACAAAAGTCAAAGATTAGAGTTAAGGGTAATGATTTGAATTTCATTCTCTGCATATATGTAATTATTTGGGGTTTACCTGTTTTTTAAATTTAGGTTTCCCATTTACGGTTTTGCTTAGTTTGCTCATTAAAATTGTGGAGGTTGATCATCTCGGGGAATATAATTCTTTTGGTTTTTTCATGTGAGTTTAATTTCATCTTGTTCTGTTTCGGTTTATGGAGTATGAGGCAGAGTATTGGCTATGATTGTTATTCCCGCTGGAGAGGAGTTCTGAAGATCAGGACATTAATCGTCAAAATCGTAAACCATGAAACAGGGGATCAAAATTGTTTCTACTTTGTACAAGTACAATATTCTCCTTGTATTAAGGTTGATTATCTTGCTGCGGTGGTTACCATTGAAGCATTTTTACTTGGTTTGTGCTTGAAATGTCGTGCTGCTGGTAGTGGTGTTTCGAAGGTGCAGTTGGAGAAAGAATTGAAGGCATGGGTTGGTTCAATATTTGGTTTCAAAACTGCTACTTCTTCTGTACCTGAATTGTTCCATTTGTTTGCACCGGATAAATGATTGTTTATTTTTCTTATGAATTAAACTACATAGAAATATATCAATCTTGTTATTTAGGGTCAGTTGTCTCTTTGCGGTTGTGGATCTAGGAATAATGTTAATTGTCATTGCTTAATTTGATTTTGGGAATGACCTGTTGTTGATATACACATTTTGGTTATTCCCTGTTTGTTTCTTAAATTACTACCTCAGTTAGCATTCTAACTTGCAAATTAATGACTCAATGTTTAGCTCAATCTAACTGCAACCTTCGGACGATGTTTCTGTATCTATTTTATGTTAGAAGTTTCCCTCGTCGTGTTCACTTTTTGTTTATTAATTGTGCTCTTTGTCTTAGTAGTTTCTTTTTTGATGGTTGTCAGGGATGCTTCTAAGGATGCTGTGCTTATAGTCGAGTGCTTGGTGGGTCGGGAACATATGAAGGGAGTGGGAATCCAGAGCACGTACATAGAAGCTGATGGAATCGTTCTTGGTGCTCTACTTGATGTGAGCAGAAGACGAACATAAGTTGAGCTATGGTTTAGCTGGGCACTTGCTCAGGCCCGGTCCTGATAATTTGGAGGCTCTATGTCAGAACAAATTTGTGGCCCCTAACATAAAGGACGGTACTCCTAATCATAATAACGGTTAAAACAGTCAAAAGAAATCAATCAATTTAAGCTAAATTTAAGTTATAAATAAGATGTAGAGCCTAATGAGTTACTTAATAAAGCTATTTCCTTTGCAACAAACCATTATGAGGCTTAATTTTTTTGGGACCTCCCTGTTCTGCAAGGACTACTTATACTGCCTTAGATGACAAGAGAGTTAGCATTACATAACCCGACATAAGAATCAAAAAGTATTATTAGTTAGTTTACTCACAGTTAACTTATAAATATAAAAAGAAGAAAAATATTATCCAACCGAAAAGAATTGTATTGGATACCCAGAAATAGTGATCACAATGACAATCAATTAAGAGATTGAAGTCACAGTTTTAAACTTACACCAAATAAAAGAAGAGAAGCATTAGTCTAATTGTCTAAAGTATCAGTCAAAATAGCCTTGTCCCTTCCAATCAAAGCAAAATTTCATTTTAATGATTTTAGTGGCTGATTAGGCAACAAACAACACAATCAACAATAATAGAAGTAATTAGTAAACAAAATCATAAAATCGAAAGAACAAGACAAAGAAATTACGTTAATGAAGCTGATTGATAAAATAAACCCTAGTTTTTTCCATTTATTTTTCTCTCCTCTTTTTGATTTTTCAAGCTCTTTATAAACAAGAAAACCGAAGAGGAAAACGTGTTTTCTTGATAACAGGAAGATGTGTCTCGTGCATAGAAGTTAGCACTAACTTTTTTTTTTGTGTCCCTTTACAAAATATTTTTTTGCCTCTTTGAAAAATTTGCTTTATGGGAGACACTTTTTTTTTAATTTGAAGAACATGTGTAATGTGTCCCCCTAAAATTTGTGGCCCAATGCAAAGCGTTGTCTGCATGTGTCCATGGTCGGCCCTGCACTTGCTCGCCAAATTCTTCAATTACTCACACTAAGTCGACTTAAAACAGTCCTAGTTAGATGATTTGGGGCTTAAATGTCTTTACTAAGACAGATTTACTGCCACATAGGCATTAACGGAAGTTAACGGTTTTCTCAAAAGAACTGGATGGAAAAGGTCAAGAGTGTGGTATTTAATAAATTCTGAAAAAAACAGTGGCAGTTTCTTAAACATGAAATTGGAAGTGTGACATTTTATTAAAATCCCCATAATACTTTTTAAGGGGATTTTGATAAAATACACAATGTGGGATTAGTATTTCCTGAAGTACATCTATTCTTTTGTTCCTAAACGCAATTCTGGTCATTTTTTCGTGACCGAAAATCAAAATATCCCCAAATATAATATAAAAACTACCGTTACCAAATTGATTAAGTTGAACACTTTCGTAGTGGTGAAGAAATGGTCATGGAGCTACTGGTGTCACTGTACTACAATGGTAAAGTTACTGGGTGATAATACCAGCGACCTGAGTTCGAAACTCATCTGCACCAAATTCTTTACCGATCAAAAAAAAATGGTCATGGAGCGTGAAAATACTTAACGAGAAATTATTTTTCCTAAAATTATAAGTTGACAATATTAATAAGATTTCCCACTATTTTGAAACCCTGGAAACAATTCCATTAAAGAAACAAAATAATACCTAGGAGATAACTTTTTCAAGTAAGTGATACCATCTTTTTGTTCTATTTTCTTGGACAATCAACATATTTCACTTCATTCAAATCAAAATAGTGATTACATGTTCGCTTACAAGAATAACAGAAACATCAAAATACAAGATAATCAAAACCCTAATACAAATAAGGACATCAATTACAAGTAGATCACGAAGAGAAAGAGCGATGAATCACAAAGATACCTAAAAGAATTTTATGTATAAGGGAGAGATGATGGTATATCCGGAAATAAAATCTGACCATTTAATCTGGTTGTATTCTTCTTCGATAAAGAGATGCTCCTTAAACATAGGAGTACTTTGCCCATAAATTTGTCGATCCATGCGAACACGGATGCTGATTCAAAGCGATATCGTGATGAATCGTTCATGTTTTTGAATTGCGAATATCAAGCCACGAACAACCATTATAATCTGAAGAACTCTCCCCACAACGATGAAAAAAAATCGCCCCATCTAGGGACATGAGTTTTACCGCTCACTAAAAATAAATCTTTACCGATCACAAAATAATACAAATGACGTGAGTTTGAACTCGTCAGTAACAAATTCTTTATCTATCAAAAAAAAAAAACTTTACTAGATCAAATACCAGTACTGTATTATATTTATCGTTCGAAACTCATTAACCAATATATACCGATACTATCTTTATATATATTCATTAAATGAACGAGACTTTCTTTTATCACTATGGAACCTAGTTATAGAAATCTGGGGGACGAGAAATATTTGGACGACAAAGGTACGAGTATTATTCGTTTTAGCGAAATGTGTGTCTGGTCCACTATTTGGTTAGCAATTGGCTATTTTCGTATAATTCGAAATGGCATACATATGTGTATAATTCGGCACACAAAATCCATCATAAAATTTGTACCGCCCCATAAGCTAGCAGCTGACTAATTCAAGAGATTAACTAAATAAATAGGCACTACAAATCTAAATCAAATACTCAAGCATTCAATTAAGAAATCTGCTATAAAAATTTAACTCAAAACTAGCCCCGCTTAGAAATATATATAAGAACTTCTCTCAATTGATACATATACAATAGTCATTTGGTTTACAAATATAATATGAAACATAATAAACATAGCAACTCCACCAAATAAACCCATCAACAATGAACTGAATTAAATCAGTTTCTCAAGAACTCACAGTTGCATAAACTAAAATTCCATCTCCATTTTGTAACAACACCAGTTCCAACTCACATACCCCTTCATCTCAAACTACTAATCTAATATTCATCTAACAGATTCTGGATTTAATCCATAACACATCTTATTCAACAATAATTACCAATCTTCAAATATGAACTAATTTACTTAGGAATTAAAAGGATTATTACCTCAGATTAAATCCCAAACTGAAATAGATGATTCGTCATCTGCTTAATCTTCAACCTTGACCCTAACTCACTCAGTTGATCGATACCCACCTCAAAACGTCTTTTCTAAATATCAATTTCATCTTCTTCATCACTAATCGAACTCCAATAAATTCACATAATACCTAGCTCTTTGATTCTTCAATTCATATTTCAGAACAACCTCTTATCATTAATACAACATCAACCCATTCGATCTTCATCCATTATCAACTCGAAATCATCATCATCAGTTCTATACAAATCTAACTTCAAATCCAGAAACCCTAATTTACTGATTCTCGATTCAACTTCCTCCTAAACTCAAACAACAACAACACCACCACCATCAAATACTCCATGATCTCATCCACCTCCTACCGGTTACAAAACCTCCATTTGATCTCTCAATCACTCGCAGAAGAGAAAGAACAAAGGAAGAGAAGAAACAGAAGAAGAAAGAAAGAAGAAGAAGAATGAGAAAGAAGAATGAATCTTCTCGGTGGAGTGAAGATAAGACCGAACAAAGTTACTAAGGCACCCACGCTCTGGATAAGGGCTGCCAATCCGGTTGGTTTACAAAAAGACTATGACCCTCGAACAAATCTGATGATTACTTCTTCGTCTAGTATCTGATTGACACGTTCGAGTAGTCCATTCCGCATAACTTTTCGAGATCTATATAACGATATTAGTTTCGTAACTACATCGTTGTTAGATTAATTCCTATTAATTAATGTTCGTGCTAAACTAATCGTGTAATTATCGACTAAGACTTCTCTTGACTAGTCTAATAGCGTTGACGAGCTTGAGGGTCTTTACATTCTCCCCACCGTATAAATTTTCGTCCTCGAAAATCAAACCATCCTTCTAGTCTTCAAAAACTCCCCACCTTATAGAACAATCCCGTCTCTTGTCTAAGCGCAAACAACATAAAAAAACCACAAACCTTTATGGCTTTCTACAACTAAGATTTAAAATTTGTAGCTCTAGGTTCAACTACTCTAATTTAGATTCTATCAAATATGAAAGTCTAAGTTTCTTACACTAATCTTCATAATGAAAAACTATAAATTTAGTCTCTAAGTTTCTTACGCAAATTTCTATTTTATAAAATATCAAACTGTAACTTCAAGGAAGGATCCTACGAATCTTTCTAAGTGAAATTACATCTGTTGGTTATCCAAATTAAATTACAGCATACTTCTATTATTGGTCACCTCTGAATGCAGTTGCCCTGCCAAAGTTGGCCAATCCCAACAATGCCTACCTACGAACAGAGAAAACATAACCTTCACTATTCCCCAGTGTTGGATTAATTAAATGCTAAATTATTACGACTAATCAATCTCTAAATTCTATTTTAACTAATTTAGCTTAAAATTTTTGCTTCATAATTTTTATGAATAGGTTACATCATTTTGAGCAATTTAATCATCAAAATTTATTTTATCATTATTATTATTTATTTATTCTAATGAAATCGAATTTTAATTCCAAATGAAACTATATTATTATAACTAGATAATCTTTAAATTCATGTACTATTAAGAATAACTTAATTTTATATCCATTATCCATATGATATTTATAATAAGCTTAAATATTATAATAATGAGTATTATATATGTTATTATTCACCTATCTAATCAAAAATTCTAGTCATAATTATACTATCATTATATATTATTCTTAAGTTAATAGTCCAGTTGGTACAATAAGCCTTAATCTTCTAAATATAACTCAGATTCACGTAAAGATTGATTATTCATATTGAATCCGTATACTACGTCTTGTTAAATATTGGTTTTAATATGATTTAAATTTGAGTCTGCGTAAAAATACAATGTCTTAATAGTCTTTAGATTTTTGTATTAACAATAAGTATCTTCTTCATATGCAAATTTTATTCTCCTTTAAGTCTAACTTTGTACTAAGCATTCAAGTACCATAAATATTAATTTATTTGTATAATTTAGTGATTTAGTGAATCATTTATTGGACTAAAGATAATCTGGGTATAAGATCGTTAACAATTTAATCTTTATTCTATGCCTATATGACCTCACGTTCTCAATCCTACCTAATAAGTCTTATATTATCTATCTGGTTTGAACATAATTCTAATTTTTTATTAGTTAACTTTGCAAAACTTAATTGTAGATAAACACTAATAATTTTCCATTGCTATTTAATCATAATCATTCTTTTATCACTATATATTTGTAAATGAGATTTCAATTTAAGTTATACTCAACATAATACCAATTTAAATTCTAACAGTTTAAGTTCGTCATACTAATTTTCCATATTTCAAAAGACGATTGAATCTATTTACGAAGAAGGATCCTATTAATATACAAATTTATTTTCTTTTAATTGTAATATTACACTAAGCATCTGAATACTATTATTACTACTTCATGTATATTTGTTTCATTTTATAGATTTACTGGATCATTTGTTAGACTAAAGATAATTTCGATACAAGGATATTTAACATGTCGAGTCTTCTATTGTATATATTACATCCTCGTCTTTTTACGTCTAACACCTAATAAGTATTATATTAACTATCTAGTTTAAACGGGGTACATATATTTCTAATTTATAATTAGTTTAATTTACAGAACTTAATCGTAAATAAGCGTTAATAATTTTCCATAATTACTTAGTCATAACTATTATTTTTATCGTATCCTTATTGAAATTTTAGCTAAGTTTAATATGGTACTAATTCCAAAAATGCTAACATTTCTTATTAAAATTAATATTACTATTATTTTGATTTATAATTACTATTATAGTATTTTTATTTTTAACACTGATGGTTGAACTATTATTCTAACAACTCTTACGAATATTATTATGTTCCAATAATATTATTAGTTAACATTTATGTCAATGTACTCAGTAAATTTCTATGTGACTTTCAAGATCTAACGAAAATGCTAATATCACAATTTTATTAATATTGGATTGTGTACGTATTCATACCTTTTGGACTAATTACTTTATAATCTCTAATCGCTAAACTTATTGGTGTACCATACTATTTTTATTTCATTACACATACAAACAATCAAACAATCAATCAATCAAATAAATCTTTTAATCATTGATAGCTTTTAGTGATTAAGATTTACCTCACAACCCAACCCAATTCTAAACTAATCTAGTTCACTAACTGGCACTGGCTAATTCTATCTTTTCCTATATAAGATCTAATAGTGAGCTCTGATACCGACAATGTAGCAGCAGCTGACTAATTCAAGAGATTAACTAAATAAAGAGACACTACGAATCTAAATCAAATACTTAAGCATTCAATTAAGAAATCTGCTATAAAAACTTAACCCAAAACTAGCCCCGCTCTGAAATATATATATATATATATATATATAGAACTTCTCTCAATTGATACATATACAATAGTCGTTTGGTTTACAAATATAATATGAAACATAATAAACATAACAGAAGTTAAACAACTAACACACTCGACCCTTGAAGCTTTTGTTGCGAAACTCTGATCTGTCTCTGAAACTGAAAGTGGGAAGGGGTGAGCACATCATCCCTAAAAGGAGTGCCCAGCAGGAATAACATTTAACTTTCATGCAATCATTGAAAATAATTTGAAAACAATTCATGTTTTCCCTAAACACTAATATGCAACCAATTTCACATAGGTAAACAATCATGTATATGGAACTAACTCCTTCCAAACAATATATAATATGGTGACTCGTCCCGCACCTAGATAGCTATATGGTGAACTTGTCCCTCACCTATTAAGCATAGCTCGAAATTGAGTAGTATAAATGAAGGAGCAGCATCCTATATACCACAGATGAAAATTCTCATTTCCAAACAATCAAATGGAAATTCTTAATTCCCAAACAATTTATAAAGACAAACAAAGAATTGTGATTCATTTCCAAGCAATGGAATGATTAAAAGAAATCAACAGTACTTTCGTAATTCAAAGTTAAACAATGCATGGAATACACAATCAGATAATGCATGAATTTGTTAAACATAAACTTTGGTAAAGAAAATAACAATAATCACAAAAGAGATAAATGTATTTCCACCTATTTTGATGACAAGCCACGCCTACCTCGAGATTCACGATCCACTGGTTCATCCTTTGAATCGATCGTTGTTAATATACACTAACTGTTAATCGCACACGAAGTCTAAGGATCTAGCCAAAAGGCTCACACAAGAATCATACAAGTCTTTCTAATGGTTCTATAAGCCCATTTATGACTTTACACCTTTCAATCTCTACCTTTAACATATCTAAGGTTTACTAATTTAATTAGGTTGGTTCTGTAGTCCATCTGATGAATATATACAACTTTGTAGAAAGGAAACGAAAGCTAATTCGTACCATAAGGGTCCAATACATCAAAATAGGTAACTAAACCTAAGTTAAGTCCATCAAACCAGCCCATTAACCTAAGGTCCAGTCCACCAGAGTCGACTAACGGTCAATAACAGTCAAAGGGATCAACTAACAGTCCACGCCCAGTCAAAGTCCAGGGTCAACGGTCAAGTCTCTGAGTCAAAACAGGTCAAAACCTGGTTACAGAGTTAACTCAGTCAACAAGGCTGATTCAGGTAAGTCAGATTCACAATTGACTCAGTCAGATAGACTGGGTTAGAAACACTAGGTCGAGTCAGCTAAGCTGAAAGAACTCAGGCTAAAACTCTTGCACAAAACATAACTCAAATACAACTTCAACTCATAAATTCTTAAGCAAACTTCAGAATCAAATTACAAACAGAACCACTGCTTACTTACCTGCAATTGTAGCTCTAAGCTTTCATAAGAGAGATTCAACTCCATACACACTCATCAAACCTTCATTCCTATAACTCAATCACATAACATCATCTTCTTAACAACTCAAAAGCAGTTCAATTATTCTTTCTAAATAAACTTCATGATTTAATTACAAATGCAACTATAGCCTACCAGCAATTTCAGCAGTTCCGTGCTTTCGCAACAATCACTATGTACAACTCTAAATCACTGTTCTAACTTTCTTCTTGACCCGAGCCACTAACAACTTCACCTGCATCTCCATCCCAGTACCAACTACATCTCTACTTCCCATATTTGCAAAATCAACTCAGCATTCACCAACAGAAACTATCTCTAACTCCATCTGCATTATACTGCAGTTTACCAATAACTCAATTCTTCTCTGCATTACACCACCACTAGCAATTTCAGCTCAATCCCTCAATGTATTTCCAATCAAACTCAATATCATCACCAACACAAACAACTTCATTATCACCTCAATTCCATCTCTGCAATACATCATCACTTTATAATTACAACTCTATCATATATTCACCAATACTATCTCAATTTCATTCACATCCATTGAACTTGAACATTACTGCCAAGCCCATGAGTTGTAACACCAGCACCACTACCACCATTCACTAATCACTAACCAACCCATTCTCACAACCCTAAACATCACATATTACTATAAAATTACCACTAATACACATCTCCTCCCCTGTAACATCAATACCACACCACCACAACTAAACTCATCTTAGCTGCATAACAGAATCACTGACAGGAATACTATATCCAAACTCAACTGCAATACAATCTCAAACCTCATATGCAACACTCATATAGAATTATACTTCACTCCCAACTATATAATTCAATCTCCACCAAATAAACCCATCAATAATGCACTGAATTAAATAAGTTTCTCAAGAACTCACAGTTAAATTCAGAAAGTATAATTCCATCTCCATTTCATAACAGCACCAGTTCCAACTCACATACCCCTCCTAGTGCATGAATTACTGTGTCAACAATAACACAACAAAAATAAGTTCTATTCGCAAAGTTATAAATAACAAAGCACGCATCGCATTGGACAATGCTCGTGAAATTATAAAATCATGTAGCTGCATTTTTGGAAAGAAATACCAATTTTAAGGGCCTAACGTTCATGCTTAATCTTTTATCTTGGGGAAGACACTTTCTTTTGGTCCACCTGGTTCGGTCTATGGTTTTAATTTAATTTATCCCATGCACCATCACGCCAGAGAAACATTCAATGCCTAAAGTATTTATGGATACTAAAGTATTTCCCATTTACTAATGTGACCTATATGTGTTTATCTGATTGGTTAGGATTTTTATTATTATTATTATTTTTTTTAACTTTTTTCGATTATGTTTACGCAAAATTGGTGATCAGGAATCCTTACATCCTCCAGGACAACCTCTAAAAATAGAGGATGTGTTAAAGAATGTGATAGTAACTAACACGCCAACTGATCTCCATATTCAATATCACATCTCATCAGTTGGAGGAGATTTTTTGGTAAAAGTATGCTAAAACCTATGTGGCCTTGAATATAGAAAAATTTCATTGTCCCGTTTGAAATGCTCATATAATGCACGAATGTCAGGCATGAAATATATATAGTTCATCATGCATGACCACCTACCTAATCTTGGTCCAACCCCACTTACATCCCTTTCTATGCAATGGGAACCGAGAACGACCCTAACTTGATTTTTAAGCTAGAGTGGCAGAGATATAAGTATATGTCTCGAATCACCATAATTTTCCTAATATAGCTATCCAGGTACTAGAGAACCGAATTAGCATGTATCTCATATAAGAATATCATTATGCTTACGTAACCAAGATCGTTGAGATTAGATTCAGGTATTTGTATCATGCAAGGTCGACTAAAAAGCGAGCAATCATGCCTAAACTGTGCGAAAAATAATGCCAAAACATGGAGGCCTTATCATGATCGTGAGTCGGGAATATCCTATTCTGGACTTGTATATATATTAGGTGGTGAAGTTTGCTACATCCACAGACATGAAATATAGATTAGGAAATATATTAATCAGAATATTGGTTAAAATGAAAGAAAATGCCAGAGGAAAAATGAAAAATAACTTCATCACCTCATTCATGTGATAAGGTCCTAAATTTCCTGATTTTTTGTACTGATGGGAGTACAAAATCGAAGTTGAATGGATTAAAATCAAAGAATCTGATTTAAAAAGTTCATGTCATCCACGTATTGCGAAGAAGCATGCATCGACAATAACTACAAATTGAAATCAATGATAAAAACTAAAAGATATCAAAAAGGATAATTTCCCTAAGGATAATTTCACTATGATGTACCTCGTGTGAGTTTATTATTAATTTAAAAAGTTCCAAAAGATCCGAATCAAAACTCATAAGCTCCCATTGCAACAACAATTCAGGAGCTCCCATCGCGCAACCATTAGTGCCACCTTTGAAGCGTACATGCAAAAAAATAAATAAAACAAATTAGGTTGAACAACAAACTCAATTATAAGAAATAAAAAAGAAGAAGAAACTAAACGAAAAGACCAACGTGCGATTTTGCTTCCACTCAAGCACTTTATATAGAGATTCATTAAACCAAGAAATTCCACAAAAATAAAAAATGATTGAAGGAAATAATCTCCACAAATATTGCATAAAAATATTTGGATAACCACATTTACCGAATATATTTGTATAAAAATATTGAACATCTTTTACATGTTTACTAATATTAATATTTTTATAAAGTCCATATAAATAAAAAAAGTTATGAATATAAAATCTGCTAGATTTTGGGTAGCTACATTTACTCCTTGCAATATTTTTATACATAAATATATTGAGCATCTGTTGCTAGTTATTTTTATTGCAAACTCCATTTATTTTTATTTGTTAAATGCAGAATATTTAGAAATTTTTTGATTCTCATATTTATTTGTTGCCAATTTTTGTCAAAAAAAAAACGAGCAAATTCTATCTGCCTGTGAATGAAATATTTTTTTTTAATGGAATGGACGCTCATTAATTTTTGAATTTTCGTATTTTCTTCTACAAACATTTTCTTGTCTTCTCCACAATTTTTTTGTTTTGTTTTGCTTAAAATTTTCTTATAATTAATTTGTATTTTAACTGGCAAGATTATATATCGATTTTTTGGCGGAGGAAGAACTATACACTTTGATCAGCCGGTTTGCATTCACATTTCCTGGTATTTTGATTTGAAATTTCAATCAATAATCTAAATTTGATCAATAATTCTTTATTTTCAACCCAGTTGAAACTGTAGTTGTAAATTGTAATTAAGGTTAGTTTAATTATCAGTATGTCGAAGTTGTAATTAGGATTAGTTGGTAACCATAAAAACTGTTTTTGGACTTTGGACATTGGACATTAATTTATTTAATTTTAATAAGTTTTATGATTGATTTGAATTTGTGATGAAATCATGATAAAAAATATATATCTTCATATGATTTTGTCTTAATTTATTTGCTTATTTTAGAATTAAATTATTTGAACTTTTCAGCAGATTTTTTGTATTTTCTTAGGTAAATAATATTTTGTAAGATTTTAGTTTTAAGTATGTAAATATAATTGGTCGGCAAATATATTGTGGGTTTGACAAATATAGTTGTAATTTAACTTTTCTCTAATAAAATGCATGCTTCAAAAAAAAAATATATTATGGGTTTTAAAAGATTTTTCTCAAATTCTATTGGCTGAAATTAAAATGGTGGGGTTAGAATCAACCAGAAACTCCAGTTAACCACGTGACTCGAAAAAATCTATTTTTATATAGAAAATTTACTGTTTTAATGTATTTTCGTTTTTGTTTGGTTTTGCAGCTTAATCATCCCTGGGATTTCTTTTAAAAGATTAAATATTAACACGTTGACCAAACGCTCATTATTAAGCGACATTTGGATCCAGTATTTAATTAAATAGCTGTGAGTGATGACTTATTGGGATGTCATCATCTCATTATCATTTATCATCTTCACGATGTGAAGCTTATCAAAAACAAGAAAGCTTATCGTATGTAATTCAATTTTGTACATCCTCAAATGTATTAATTCAAAAGATCGCATTTTTATTGGTTAAGTAGTTAACAGATGATCCCATTAATACATCCCCATAAAAGCAATTCTTTTTTTTTTTTGCATATATGGATGCTACTGGATATGTGATCATTAAATTTTATTTTATTTTCTTCAAAGAGTGATCATAAAAATTGAAATTAAGATTATTCGGTTACACCAATTGCATCATGCACGATGAAGCTGTTGCATTATTATCACCGTGTGATGTAAGCAGCCCTAAGCAAATACTAGTATCTATTTTCAGCATAGGATATGAAAATACTTAAAATAAAAATGATAATAATAGTGAGTAAAATTTCTCAATATCTTGAAAAATATTTTCACATTATAAAAATACCTTAATATCTCCTAATTAAAGAAACAAAATAATATATTGGAGACAACTTTCAGAAAGATATTAGATCTGCAATCTAGTTAAGTATATGTTTTGTTTCCCAATAATCATATCTTACTTCCAACATTAACATTCACAACTCCACTATAAATACCATTCTTGGCTAAATATCCAAAGTACAATTCAAATCTCAATAAAAAAAAGAAGAAGAAAGAAATGGCTTCATTAATTGTCCTCCTAATCTCCATTCTATTACCTCTTTCTGTCGTGCTCGGAGACGCTGACTTGATCCAGAAAGTTTGCCAGAAGACACAGTATCCCGATCTATGCACATCGACATTAAACTCCTACAGGGGTAGCCAACTTACAGATGTAAGACGTCTAGCCACTATCTTGATTAATACTGGCTCCGCTAATGCTGCAGACACATCCAGATTCATACTCGCCGAGCTTGTTAAAACTGTTTCCGATCCAGCAGCAGTTAAAGTATTTAAGAGATGCAGCGAAGATTACAAAGAAGCGAAGACTTCTCTGGACGGATCAGTTCCGTTTCTGAGTTCCTGGGACTACGACTTGGCATCGATTGCAGTTAATGCTGGCCGGGATTATGCTGATAGGTGCCATGACTCGTTTACTTTCTTCAGTCCTCCATTATCTTATCCTGATGCATTGGAGCAAAGAGAAGTCAGATTTGTGGAGTTGGTTGCTGTTGCTGCTGATATCATCAAACAGCTTGTGAATATTAATTAAGTAAACTAATTAAGATGGATAATGAGAGTTTGATTTAGCGATCAAGACAAAATAAAGATTTAACTTAATGATATTTATTTATGTTTTTTTATAGTTTTTTTTCATAGAGGTACCGTGTCTTCAAACTGATTTGCCTGACCATTCGTAATGAGTTGATCCATACTGAAACCAACAGCTGAAATTACTAGTAAAAATGTGAAGATTTGAATCACAACCACCATCCAAGCTGAGTAACCGTAATCGCATTCTCCTCCCCGGTTGGTACTGAAATTCAATCTTTCTTGAACAAGAGTTTTCCACACAGCTTCTGAGACACTAAGAAACCTAATTGTGCAGACAATACCTATACTTCCAAATTGTAAGCAAAATGTAAAATTTGACACAAAACAAACCACTATAAGAAACTTAACCCTGTTGTATCACCTAATGGTTATGACATAAACCCTTATTAGCGCCGTGATAATCTATGTAGCAAGAAGTCTATTGCTGCACCCATTCTCTATTACAGTAGTAAGAGATTAAACTTTTTTGCCACACTCTTTTCATATTGTTGCTGCATTTTTACGGTAACAATTTTATTTTGCGGCAATAAATTATAGTTTTTAGCTGCACTTGAAAATTATTGCGACTAAATTTTTTCTTTTGCAACATATATCTCGAAGAGAATCCAAATTTGTACACTCCTCATTGGGATGCACATTTTGGCCTTCCTCATTGGTTGGTAAAACTCGTAAAAACCACATAGCTTTCTGTTTTTACTTGTGTTCTTTTTATTCTCTTTTTTATCTTGTTTTTCTCTTTTAAGAAGCACTGAACATATCTTGTTTATTCTCTTTTTTTTCTTGTTTTCAAGAATATAAAACACAGTTTGCTTAACTTTGCCTATGTAAGTGGCGGTTCAGATTTGTCCTCACAAGAGATAAATCTATTGGATGTAATCGTTTGTCATAAGTGATGGTTGTGATTGGGATTAGAAATGCATCTGACGGACAAAATTTATCATCTCATTAAGGTTCCATAATTCTTCATAATAAATGTTCTATTAACTTGCCATAATATATAAATTATTCTACTAATGATGATAATAAATATATTTTTATCAGCTAATACTTAGGATTAGTTTGGTATTGCTGTGAGCTTTACAAAAGTGCTTTTCCGATATACGTTACTGTGCCGATCTATATAAAAAAAATTTGGATGGTTGCCGATGTATTGTTGAGCTCCGTAAGAAAAACAATTGAATGGTTACAAATTATAAACTAAAGCTAAAACAATTTTAAAAAATGACCAAATTGTGTCTGTGAAAATATGAGGTTCAGCTATAGTTAGTGAGAAAATGACAAAAGAAGATTATCTCTAAAAATTGCTTATCTATTTTATTGTGCTTAAAATAAGTAAATTTTTCTACTATTATGGTACATATATGTAAGATTAAATTTACTAATTAGTATTATTACTAATTTGTATTCTTTTTCTTAACCACTTTTGGAAAATCAATAATTCCTTAATATTTATTGTTGATAAATTAAAGTATATTTCAGTGGTACAGTATACCGTAAAATGTAGTTTGAAAATGAAAAATAATTATCTTTAAAGAATAAAATATAACGAACAAAATTTGGTGATATATAGATTCAAGGATAATTAAAAAAAAAGATTTGATAGAATTGGAAAATAAAATATGAGATTAAGGTGAACTATAACATTTGCTTTTGAATCTTTTAAAAGCTCATTCTCCCCACTTTTAAAATTAATAGATTTTGGAAGTGTTTTGCATAAAACTAGAGATACACATGGGTTTGGCGAGTTGGCTTTTAGCTAATAACAACTATAACGGATTTTTATTTTCATAACCAACCCCGCATCCATAAATATCGGAAGGATTTTTGACCCGTCTGTTACAGGTCGGTCGAGTTTACATTTAAACCCGCTTAAACCCGTCATGTTTCTCAATTTCATATGTTAATTTATTTTCTTGATCTGAAGATTCTTTAACTGTCCTCCATGGACTACAAAATTCCCGGCATCTTGTTTCGGCTTAAATAGCCACAAACACCCCTCATCTTTAGATTATATGAATGGTGAAACTCTAGTTTAAAAACATGGTTCCTTCAAAAGGAGATTCATTGAATCGATTTTCGGCTTTTTTATTAAGAGGCTATGTTCTCCTAGCAAATTATTCTCCTCTGTTCCAAACTCTCAGTAACTGTGCAGAGTATACTTAAAATGGTGTTCGGCCAAACTGCCAAAACACATGTTTGTCAAGTTTTTCACCTGAGGAGGCCCAACAAAGAGGAAGAGAATAGAAAGCGGAGAGAAAGAGGATTACCTTATCTACTAGTATCACAAGGATTTCAATAACGGACGGTTAGGATTAGTTTTATTAATGGTGTATATTTAGCGGGTTTTAGCTAATATCAACTACCAACCCAACTATAGCGGTTTTTATTTTCATAACCAACCCCGCACCCACAACGGCGGGTTCGGATTAAAAATCCACGGGTTTAGCGGGTACGGGCGGGTTTGGGTAAGTTGGGCGGGTCATGTGCATCTCTACATAAAATTCACTTTATGACATCTTTACCAAACACTTGGATAAAAGCATATTGTTATAAATATGTTTTCAAAGTACTTTTTCTTGAAAAGAAAAAAAAGCAGCACCAAACTTAGTTAGATTGGCTAACAATTATGTAAATAGATCATAGTGACGGTGGCAAGTATTGGCGCCTAGTGAGCAATTTCGCATCGTCTCACATATTTCTTGATAAATGGTTTAACGTTATTTTTATTCAATGATGATGGATAACAGAGTTTATTGTTAGTTTAAAGTACTGTTATTAGGTTAAGTACTTAACGATTTGACTTACTAACTAATCATGGTTTTATTATTTTTAGGAAATGAATAACCTCACATTTGGAAGCGTAAGGTCGTAGAATGTGATGGCCTGACCCTCTACTGATAATGTCCCCACTTAGTCACTATGGTCATCTGATGGTATGAGGTTTTGAATGGTCACCGCTACGGTCATCCAGTAGCAGCTTCTCAGGAGGTCACCCATCTCAGGGTTACTCAATACCTAGCCTGCTTAACTATAGAGATTTTTTTGCAAACTATGAAGACAATTAGGTCTCGGTGTATGGAAAGTACAAACCATTACCTATATTCCATTTGACGAATCCTACCTACTGAGTCGGAGTACTTTAATACCAACAACTTAATTTGGAGCCGTCCTTGGCTTCGAAATATGTTCCATACTAGACTCTGGCATTTTTCACTCATGAGACCTTTTTCCAAAAAAATCCGTCAAGCATACTCTTTCTCCCTCGACAATTAACCCGTCGTCGACTCTAATACCATTTTTAAGGACCTAATCCTCCTCCAATACTTTCCCCACTTATACAATCACTTCGGTAATCCGACATTGTGGGATAACTGACACTGATGCGGTCATCAATCAACTGTTTTCTGGGAGGTATCCCATCCCTAGATTACTCTCGCCCGAGAACGCATATATACAGTGCTTTTTACCAACTATAGATCCAACTATGTTGCAAAAGGCCATAATGTTACAGAAGGATAATCCATTACCTATATTCCATTAGGTGAACTCTTCCTTCCGAAGTGAATTATGTACATAATATATTTTTGAATTTTTAAAAACTAGAACTACATCGTATGTGAGTAAAATGGTTTCCATCGGAAATGAATTAACATTTTAAAATATAATAGCCTAAGTGAATGAATTAGCTTTTCATTATGCCATTGAAATAGTAAGAACATACAATACGATATGTATTGTTGAGTCAATTCTGAGTTTGACTCTTTTCAGATTATTCTTAAAGGGGAAAAAGCAACAAAGATCTGAACATTATTAATATCTACACAATTATTCTTGGGACGGATGAGTTCAGGTGTTGTAATTTTGTTACATTTTACATAGTTTAATGTTTTGGTTCTCGGTTGTTGGAGTATGTGGCGTGATAAACCATATATGGATAGCTAAGGATAGTCTCTCATGCATGGACTAAAGAGGATTACATGTGGAACTCAATAAGCTTGGGCATCTCCATACATAGCATTGAGACCTTTTAGTTAAAAACCCCACACCTCTTATCCCAAGGTGGTCAAGTGAGGTTCGGGGTTATGTGGTCGTGCCCTGAGTAGTGTCAGATGGTCCGTGAAAATCCTAACAATTGGTATTAGAGCCCATGATTAGGGCTACTTTCTGAACATAGAAGTGGTTTTGGATGTCACCTGATTTAGGGACAAAGTGGAGTCAGACTCAAGGTGGAGCAGGTAAGGCCCAAATTTGAATTGGTGCTCAAGGTGGAGATAGTGTCTCACCCATTAACTCAGGTGGAGCAGGGGTTCATATCGGCAAGGCAATTCTCAAGGTTGAACTGGCGCTCAAGGTGGAGTTAATGTCTCACACATTAACTCTCAAGTGGAGCAGGGTTTTAGGTGGTAATTAAAGGAAATGGTCAAGGTTGATTTCGTGGTTGCCTTCTCATTAACTCGACGTGGAGTAGGATTCCAGGGTGCATAGTGACATTGATCAATGAGTAGCATATAAAGATAGTAATCATATGGTGGAGACTAATTGGACAGGTGAAGTGGTTTAATATCGCCAAGGTGGAGATTTTTAGAGTATGTGGAGCGATAAACCACATATATATAGCTAGGGATAGTCTCAGATGGAAGAAACAAGAGTAGATGTGGAGCTTAATAAGCTTGGGCATCTCCTTACGTAGCACCGATGCATTTTAGTTTAATACCGCAAACCTCTTTTCCCAAGGTGGTCAAGTAGGGATAATATTGGTGTTATGTGGTCAGGCTCATAATAGGTTCATATGGTCCATGAAGATCCTAACATCGTTCACTGAAATAAGGAAGATGTAGAAAAGTAATACCATTTCACAGTTTGGACAAATTAGGAAAGATAAAGAGTGGCCAAGATTTGTCTAGGGAGAAGATAAATCTATGCTCATGGTTTGTTCAAATTAAACAATACAAGTGTTTCATTAATTAATGTCCAATTAATTCCTCATAATGAATGATCTATTAATTTATCATTTCATGATAAATATTCCCTTAATTAATATCATTACATATTTTTACATATTTCCATCAATAAATAGTTTGATAAAAATTATTTCAATAGATAATAGTGGTGGTCGTGAAAGAATTAGTGGGTGGTGAAAGCTATTGCGGGTGTTAGTGAATGGTGGAGGGGGTACATTAGTGGTGGTGGAAGAAATAGTGGAGGTGGATGGTTTTAGTGGTGGTGGGTGTTTTTTTTTTCCCTAAAGCGAAAAAAAAAGCCTTTACATAACGGGTAACATTGATTGTGAAAGATGTAGTTGGATGTTTTTGACACGATTAATAAAGGTAGGTACTAAATGACACGATTAATAAAGGTATGTACCAAATATTTCGAGGATGATACCAAATCATATATCACAAAATGATCATGAACGTTGGATCAAATGGTACCCCTACTTTCTTTGGCAACCGATCATATGAATCATTGTTTTTAGTATTAAAATAAAATTAATTACAATATAAAAGAGAATATAGCAAAAAAAAATATAAGAGATAAATTAATTGACGACCTAAGTTTGTTCAATCTAAACTTTATATATGACATTTGTGATTAATCGCCCAACATCCTTCGAGGGATGTAGTGGTTTTGTGGTGTTGACAGGTATTCGTGAGTAGTAATATACTATGTTAATTTTGGGCCGCTACAAAACGGGTAACACTATAAAGTAGAAGATGCGGTTGATCGTCTTAATACTAAAATAACCTCAATTGAAATACATGACAATTAGAAAAGAAAAAAAAAACATTGGGATGTCACGTTATATAATAATTACTATAAATTAAATATTTAGTATAAAATTTTTTCCTTTCAATAGATAAATCTGCGGTTGTATTGAGATCCTGTAAGTAGTCTCAAGTTGGCTCTTCTCTTTCTGAATGATGACGAATACAATGAAATGCTCACTCTCAATTTCTCCAAGGAAAACCGAGACCTTCTTGAAAGAATTTTTTTTTAAAAAAAACAATCGAACAACAGTTAGATGGAGAGTCATCACTACCACTGTAAACTTCTCTGAATTGCTACATATCCGGTGAACTTTCCACATATTAATTTTATGACTTCATCCTATCATAATTCTTGAGAAGACATGCAATTAAAACTTTTTTGAAGGTATTTTCTGATTATGAAATTCTATTATAAGTTTTATTTATGCGAGTATTGGTTCAACTTGAGTTCTTCTATGTTTTTGTATTAAGTTGATATTTTTTTAATTTGAATACATGTTTAGATAACATAATTTTATACATTAAAGGTAATTTCTTTGTAATACAGATGTTATTCTCTCATTTTTACCTATGTTGACATTCTGTAATGATCACAGATTCGTAGACATTATTTGACCAATGTTGGGGGTATTTGTTTAATCTCAAGGCTGGTTAAACCCAATTTATTTTTTACAAATTGAAGGTGATATAAGTTTGCGTCGAAGTTTACTCCGAAATGAATGATTTTTCTTCAAAAGGTTAGTTGAATTTATATACATGGACATCAATATGGCTATATATATTCTTTCGTGTTCCAAATTACTCGAGTAACACTAGATGTGAGAATGACACTCATGCTCTACTTAGCATAGTTGATGCAAAAAAAAGTTATCCATGAATTTGTTCAATTTTGTTATCAATATGATTGAGGAAGGATCTTGCTCATGTTATGATTTACTTTTAGAAGTTTATTTTTCATTTTGTATATCTAAGCCTTCCAATATCCAAGAGTTCTCCAGTTTTATAAAACACTCATATTTGCAGAAAAAGAATAGTCTATAGTAGGGAAAATACTATGGGTCTTTGCTTCACTCCGTAGAGCCTTAGCTATCAGTAATTTTGGAAACTGTGAGTTCATAAATGTCATGGAATTGGGTCGGCGGGTTAGGCATATTTATTGTTGGATAAAATATTTTTTCTGAAAATTGAAATTACAGTGGGATGAAATACTAAACCGGAATAATATCTATTTTATTTTTAATTTTCATGTTGGGATGATATTGTTACTCTGGCTGAACACTAAATAGAAATAACATGCTTAAGTAAAAAAAAAAGGTCAGGTAACTAATCATTTTCCTGGCCGAAACCTATTTGAACATAAACAGAATTACCCACGAAAAAATAACATAAATTGAATGCAAACAATGTCGAATTTGAGAAAAAAGCATCTCGTGCCGTTACAACACGTTTGTAGCAATAAGTAGATTTGCTTTTAGTGAACAATGGATTTGTACTGAAACTGTATAGGTAGCACCAATTTAACCTTTTGATCACTGTTTTGGAATCGGCATGTTCTTCTTCTAAACCTTTTTCATTTGGGCGATTTATATATGAGGGAGGATTCATGGACACTCTTAGATGGACAAGGTCAGATAAGATTTGCGCCATTTTCTCCGCAAAACCCAAATGACAATGAATTTAAGTGTAATTTCTTGTTGATATGTTCCTCTTATAAGACTCCACATTCGTACAAAAAACGAACGCAATTCGAGATAGAAAACCTAACCATCCACCAATCTTAATTTGAACTGTTAAATTTGAACGACTGATATTCAAAGGGGTAGATGGTCGTTTTATACATTTCGAATTGTATTCATTTTTTTAGGAACGTGGATTCTTATAAGAGAAACGTATCGTCAAAATATTACACTTAAATTCATCGTTGTTTGAATTTTACGAAGAAAATGACGCGAATCTTGTTTGACGTTGTCTATCTAAGAGTGTCCATGGATCCTACCTCTTTGTACATTGTTCATTGTTAGAAAAATCAATGGATATATACACACACACCAAGGAAATGACGTGTTTTAAATGGAGTACCAAAAACATCTTTTCTTAAACCGTGTTATCCCACCGAGCTGCGCGACATGCCTTTATAAGCAAGCGGCTAGCAAGCCGTTGGATGTTACCAGATCTTCTAATTGCGTTTTTTAGGCTTAACCATAAAATATAAAATATCGATATTCTCTCGTCTTTCCCAACTGTAACATTATTTTCTCTGTCTTCGTCTTCTATGGAAAAATCATCCAAGTGGCTAAACCTTCAACTTCTTGCTTTGATTTTTTTCTTTTTTTTTTGTATTTGAGGCGCAATTCCTTCCTTGATAATCATCATATAAACCAAATAAAAAATAAGTATATTTAAACTAAAATCAGTTATATAGGGTCTTCTAGATTCGAAGGAGGCACAATGATTTAGGGCCGATGATACCAGTGATTAGGTTTCGATGCAAGTCGCCAATCAACACGATTTTGAGCAGCAACAACTACAATAGGTACTGAAACTAGCTTAAATGGGTCTTTTTGATTCGAGTATAATAGGATTACTTCTTATAATATCATCGATGACAGATCACCATCAACAATTGCATCGACTGAAAGCTCAACTTAGTTGATAGGATTTTCAGAGACGAAAAGAGATTGGATTTCTTTAGGAAAGAAGAGAGTATCTGGTTAGTTTATTTTCTAGGGTGTGTTTGTTTTGATGGTTATTCTAAAGTATAGGAATTATGAGATCCAATAACATCCAACGGCTAGCAAACAGCTTGATTATAAAGGCCTCCTGCGCAGCTGCGCGGGACAGCACGACTCTCTTTTCTTTACACCATTAATTTGCAGGGCTGAATTGGGGGCCCTGAAATAGTAATTAAGGACCCCTACCTACAAGACAAAAAAGGTCATGAAATAGTAATTGGGAGTTATCCCTTATCCCACTTTTTTTAGAAATGGCTAAACTACCCCTGGATTATTAGTGTTAATTGAGTGTTGATTAGTTGTTAATTAATTTGGGTAGATTAAAATCAGATTTAGGGATAAAAATTTGATAAAAGAAAAATTGTGTTTTTGTGTTGTGGAGAAGAAGAAGTTGAGTTTTGGGGAAAAACTTAAGGTTATTTGAAATGAGTGATTCTAGTGGAGGAAATAATGTTGGTGAAGCTTCAAACAACAACAATGATTGTGTTGATGGCAAGATTGTCTCAACCAATCATATGGATTGGATGTTTGATGAGGAGATGTTGATAGAGGAAGCTATGAACAATGGTGCAAATGAAGATCCCATTTCTCAAAATGAAGGAACCAACACTCAAAATGAGGAACCCCAAGCTCTAAACAATCAGGTAAACTTCCTATACTCTTCAAATCGCATGAATGGTGCTCCAAGTGGTCGATTCATGGTCACTATGCAACAGCTCAGTGTGAGGGTCGTTAGGTCGTGAGTATAATTAACTAACGACCCTGTAGAGTCGTCAATGAATTGGTACCAAAATAAACGACTCCATTGTTCAGTTATGAAAAATCGTCAATGAGGTTCCTAAAAGATGACGACTCCATCTTTTATGTCATATAAAGTCGTTAACTCTATATATTTAGAACCGAACGACTAAAAAACCTTTTACTCTCTGTAGCTATCACTCTAAGGGTCGTCAGTTAAGCATTACTATATACGGATGACCCTTTCATATTAAATGAGAGTCGTTTTTTTATACATCTCTAATATTGACGACTCAAAGTGTTTTTTTCTTTATTAGAGAAGAATAAAATAGATATTTCATTCTCATTTTTGGAAGCCCCATATATTTTCGGGTATGGGTATAAAATGTGTCATGGCTCCAAATTAGTTTCCATGGCCCCCAATTCAGCCTTGTTAATTTGATCCAATCTGCGACCTCTTTGCTTCGGAGTACTTACCATACTAATATAAAGATAATTGGATTACGAAAAATCTTGACGATTTGGGTTTACTAAACAATAATTATGAGATAATTTCATACCAAAAAAATGTGAAATATGCAATTTAAGTTAAAATATTTGATTCCCATAATCAATTCTTTATTCCAACATTAACTTTCCCACATTCCACTATATATATTTAATTCTCCTTGACAGATCAAAGTATAATTCAATTTCAAGAAAGAAAAAGAATGGCTTCGTCATCAATTGTCTACCTAATCTCCATTCTTTCCCTCATTTTCATCGTTCAAGAATCATCTATTCTTGTAGTAGGAGATGCTGGATTGATCCAATCTACTTGCCAACAGACGCGGTTACCCGACCTCTGTACATCGACATTAAACGCTGATCAGTCTAGCCAAACAGCCGACGTAAAAGGTCTAGCCAGTATTGTGATTGCTGCTGGAGAAACCAGTGCTGCGGACACATCAAAATACATACTCAACGAGCTTGTCAAAACGTATACTGATGCAAACGCACAAGTTGTCACAAGATGCAGTACGTTTTACGACAATGCAAAGTCTGCACTTGAGGGATCCGCCGGAGATTTAAGTTCTGATGAGCTTGACAATGCAATTTTAGAAGTAGCTGCCGCTTCTACGTATGGTGATAATTGCAAAAATTCTTTTAGCAACGCCACTCCTCCAGTAGCTTATCCTGATGCATTGGCACAGAGGCAAGTCACCCTTCAGGGCCTATGTGGTGTTGCTAATGATATTATCGAAGTGATTAGGTCCTCACAACCTTAGAACTTTAATATACACAAAGTCGCTTGATCATTCATATGTTTTTGTACTAATATTTATTTGGATCTAAATAATGAGAAAATCAATTAAGTTTTCATTTGTAAAAAAGTCATTTCTGGTCATACACTAATTTACTTACCAAGGGTTTATCACTCTATTTGGGCTTGTTGTCCTATAGATTCAGCCCATTAAGGCTGTTTTGTGCCTAAACCGACAGACCCAGACTAAGTCCCTAAACCGACCTTCTAAATTCGGATTTTCCTCGGACCTTCCGATCCAGTCCGGATAAAACCCTTGCTGTTTCCTACAAATACTCCCTCCTTTTATTCCTCTCAACAAATTCCTCTTTATCTTATTTCTTCTCAAAAATCTTCACAATCTCTTTAATGGCAGCCATGAATTACAGCAACATCACAACAACTAGACGCAGTACTAGCAGAGGCCAACAACGTGGTGCTACTAGACAATCATCATCATCATCATCAAAAAACCAATACAATAATAATCTAAAGCAAAACTTGCGAGAACAGAAACTCCAATTCCTGCAACAACAATTGCTCGAATATAAGTTGCAGAAACAACAACAACAAGAATTCGATCGACAAAAATTACTTATTCAACAAACGAAATCTCAGGAAGATTACTTACTGCAATTGCAAGTGAAGCAAATTCAACAAGATTACTTTCTGCAACAAGAATTACAGAAACAGCTTAAAAAAACAACAACAACAGCAACTGTATACAAAATATCCTGCTGGTGATCCTTATAGTACACATGAACGGAAAGAATGGGAAGAACGATCATCGAATTGGGAAAAAGGGTTTCAAAAACAAACGATGATGATTTCAGATGAACAGTTTGCAGAAGATGTGCGCTTTATATTAGAGTCAGGGTTATATGATTTTGAAGATAAAGAGCTTGAAGAAGAAACTCGCATTCTTGATCAAGAAGAGCGGAACAAATATGCAAAATTGACTTCCTTCTTGTATTCATCGAGAAAAAATCCTGAGATTAATGAATCATCATCATCAATCATTTCTAGTTATTGTGAATCGCTGTTTATGAAATTAGGGTTTGAATCTTTCTTCGAGAAACAAGTTTTGGATTTTACATCTTGCCCAATCAATCAAAAAAGAAATGTCAGCAAAGTTGATGAACCCAGAGTTGCAAGATCAAAATTTTATTAGTTGCATGTAGACGAAAATTTCACTATGTAATTTATGTTATGCATCTTGTCTTATCAACAATTTCTTGAATTTTGGAAGTTATGAGTTTAATTTCGTCCTCTGACATTGTCATGTAATCTTGGGTGTTACATGTAATCTACCTTTCTACTATGAATTATTGAATAAATGTAGTAAATTTGAGTAATTTGATTACTTCCTGCAATTGGTTTTAGGATACTCGCAGCGATTTCTTGAATGTCATTATGAGCAATTTGGTTCTCTGTGACATTATTAAAATTTTGGGTCTTACCCTGCAATGTCAGGATTAAAATGTATGGCAAATGATGTTTCCAATCAAGCTATCACTAACATCAGTATCTTGTTCATCTCTAGACCATGTCAGAATATTAGCGTCAGGCGAATTAGGTGATTTTGTAGCACAATTCTGAAAGAGTTCCAGTAAATTCTTCTTAGGCACTACCAAGGCATCATTGTGGTGAGCTCTCAAACTCTACAACTGTATAGAAGTCCCATATAAAGCTTTGAAAATACGAGTTGCTGCAACTACCCAATCTGACCCTACATCAGAATATACCCCTCTCTAGTCAGTAGTAATCCTAATCTTTTGGTTTACGGACTGCTGTCTTCGATACAGATACTAATAGACCGCAAGATAAATTTATGCAAGGCATTTGCTATAGTTATAAAATGGAGATACCCAGAAGTTATAAAATTGAGCCATACTCCAACATTATGAAAAAGAACATTCAGAATCGTAGGCATTGCAAGAGTAAATTTGTTATGAATGTTCGGCATAGCTGTTAAGAATTTGATATATTTCTTATTATTATTCTCTAACTCTTTACAACGAATTATATATGATTCAATAATTGGGAAAGAAATAACTTCTTTCCTAATACGACTCTTTTCTAGACCGACCTTAAGAGTCCCAATTAAACCATATTCCTAATCAGTCTCGGATCCTCAGATTTCTTACCGAGCTTAGAAGTCTTATTGGTTAGACTTTCCTAAACAATCTCTAAGAGACGTGTATAACTGAGACTTTCCTAATCAGTCTCGGATACACGTCTCAATACCCCCCCTCAAGACGGAGCATGCAGGTCACAAATGCCCATCTTGGACAAAATAGCATGGAACTGAGCTTTTCCCAACGACTTTGTGAATATATCCGCCAACTGCATTGTTGTAGGAGTATAAGAAGGTAGAATAATCTTCTGTATTACCGCATCCCTGACTAGATGACAGTCCACTTCAATATGTTTCGTTCGTTCATGAAAAACAGGGTTCTTCGCAATATATAAAGCTGATTGACTATCGCAAAGAAGACTCATAGCTTGTGTATGGTAAACCCCCATATCACTGAGTAATTGTTTCAACCATTTTAACTCACATGTAGCGCCGCCATGGAACGATATTCTGCTTCAGCCGAGCTACGAGACACAGTTGGTTGCTTCTTAGTCTTCCAAGATATTGGCGAATCTCCAAAACAAACAAACCATCCCGTCAGTGAGCGCCTAGTTAAAGGACAACTTGCCCAATCTGAATCACACCAACCTCTCAAGGTTAAACTACTATCAGAGCGCAACAGAATTCCTTGTCCAGGATTCTTCTTTAAATATCTAACCACACGAAGTGCTGCTTCCCAATGCTCCATTCTTGGTCGTTGCATAAACTGAGATAAGATATGCACTGAGTAAGCAAGATCTGGTCTGGTGACAGATAAATAGATCAAACGCCCAACCAATCTTCTATATTTTTCTACATCATAAAGCAAATCTCCTGTTGCTAAAGCAAGACGATGATTGGTTTCAATAGGAAATTCTGCAGGTTTCGCACCCAATAAACCTGTCTCCATTATAATATCCAACGCATACTTTCTCTGGCAAATGTAAAAACCTTGTTTACTACGTGCCACTTCCAATCCTAGGAAGTATTTCAATTTTCCTAAATCTTTCATCTTAAAACATTGACCCAAGTATGCTTTAAATTGTGTAAGCGCAACTAGATCATTTCCTGCAATAATCAAATCATCAACATACACCAGCACATTAAGTTGCATTTTTCCCTTCATCATAGTAAAGAGAATAATCTGAGTACGATTGCCGAAACCCATAATTCTTCAATGCAGTTGACAGCTTCGCAAACCAACACCGCGGTGCTTGTTTTAGGCCATACAACGATTTCTTCATCTTACACACCATATGAGGGTTACCCTTAGCAAATCCAGGTGGTATTTTCATATACTTCCTCTTCCAAATCTCCATGTAAGAACGCATTATGCACATCCATCTGATGCACATTCCACTGTTTAGCTGCAGCAACAGCCAAGAACATACGAAAGTTGTCATCTTTGCCACTGGTGCAAACGTCTCATTGTAATCTAATCCTTCAACTTGATGATTTCCAAAAATCACAAGTCTCGCCTTTAAACACCAAACTCCCATTTTCATCATACTTTTCCGTATATATCCACTTACTTCCTAAAGCTTTCTTACCAGGTGGCAATTCTGTTAGATCCCACGTGCCTTGTTCTTCTAAGGCCCGTATTTCTTCCGCCATTGCTTTCCTCCAACCTGGATGTTTCATTGCCTCTCTGAAATTCCTCGGCTCAGACTTTGCAGATAATGCAGCAATATAATTTTTATGCATGTCAGAAAACCTGTCACAACTAACATAATATGTCAAAGGATAAGGTGTACCTGAGGATGATGACTGTGATGTTGAGAGTGAGATGGACTATTTTCTCTAATGGTGTGTGTCACAAAACCTTTCAGCCTACTCGAGGGAATCTTCTGACGCTTCCCCTTACCTAAATCATCATTCCCAACTGCAGCATCTGTGGCTTGTCCATCATTTGTCACAACTGCCTGTTTTCTGAGTTGTAGTCTGACGCTGAACTGCTACATCGTCAACAGGTGTTGCAGTTGCACTGCGACATCTTCATCCGTCTGTCGCTGTTTTCTGCAGTTTCTTCACCATCAGCGACTATGCACTCTTCGTCATCACTCCATTCTTCACCAGCACGATCGTCTCAGTTGTAGTCCCAGCAACATCAGTTGCTATATGACTTCTAGAGCTCTCCATCATATCCGTTCAACTATATTACCATTCAACTCAGTCTTAAATGGAAATTGTGTCTCATAGAATTTTACATCTCGAGACACCATAAATTTTCTTGTGTCTAGATCATAAACTTGCCATGCCTTCTTACCATATGGATAGCCAAGAAACACACACCTCCGTCCTCGACTAGCAAACTTATCTCCTTTACTGTTTTGATCATGTACATAGCACAAACACCCAAACACCTTCAATTGTTTATATATAGGTGGTTTCCAAACAATACTTCATATGGTGTTTTATTATTTAGGATAGGTGTAGGCGTACGATTTATCAAGTACGCTGCTGTCAATGCACACTCTCCCCAAAACCATTTCGGCAAGCTTGCTTGAAATCTTAAAGCCCTTGCTACATTCATTATATGTTGATGTTTTCTCTCTACTCTTCCATTTTGTTGAGGAGTACCTACACATGATGTCTCAAAGACTATTCCATTAGTCTTAAAATAACCACGTAATGCATTAAATTCCGTCCCATTATCACTTCTAACAATTTTAATATCTTTGTTAAATTGACGCTTCACAAGAGCAACAAATTCACGAAATATTGATTCAACCTCTGTTTTATTCCGAATTAAATAAATCCAAACACCTCTTGAAAAATCATCCACTATTGTCAGAAAATATTGAGCTCCACATGATGAATGGATCTTATAAGGACCCCATAAATCTATATGAACTAAATCAAAAATACAATTTGATTTACTCAAACTACTAGAAAAGCTGCTTCTACGATGCTTTGCCCGGGGCAAATATCACAAGCATCATTATTCTTCTTAATTAATCTACTAACACCTTGCAACTTCTGCAAAACTTTCTCTGAAGGATGTCCCATACGTTGATGCCACAACTCATATGTATCTTCACGCACAGCCATAACTTCAACATGCGGCACACCACAGAAAATATATAGTCCACCTTGTCTCTCAGCCACTCCAATCATCCTCCTCGTAGACCGGTCCTGTATAAGACATAATTTGTTAGTACACTGAATAATACAACTCATCTCATCAATAAGTTGTGTGACTGAAATTAGGTTACAGGTTATCTTTGGCACTAAAGAGACGTTTTCAAGTTTCAATCCACCAGGAAGAATCACAGTTCCTATTTTCTCAGAGGATGCATACTTTCCATCAGGCAATCCAACCGAACATGCCCTAATATCTCTTACATTTATCATGTTAAGAAGTTCATACGTAACATGGTTTGTTGCTCCTGTGTCAACAATCCAAGATGTTTCATTCTTTTTACCTTGTAGATGAGAACCCGATTTTCTTGAGTTTAAAAACTCCATCACCTGTTGAACCTGTGCTGCTGTAACTCCTACTAGAGACGTTTCATCAGCTGATGACGTACCAGCACTATTTGTTGCCGAAACATGCAGGTTATGAGCACGGACAGGATTACCTCCTTGTCCTCTACCTCCTCTTCCAGCACGTCCTCTTCCTCCAGTTCTTCCTCCTCTGCCATTCTTTGGTCTGTCTCCCCACCATTCTGGATATCCAATGATCTTAAAACAGCCATCATCAGAGTGTCCTTGTCTGCTGCAAGTTTTGCAGTACTTGGTGGGATCATAAGCACTATTAAGTAGGCGTTGATCAGCTTGCACCTTGAAGGCCATAACATTCTCTGCATCTCTGTAGGTACTACTCCATCTCCAATCTTCAGGCGTTCTGAGTTCACAATGGTTTGATACACAACGTCTACAGACGGCAATGGTTCCCTTGCAAGCAATTGTTCACGCAAAGATCTGTATACAAAATCTAACCCAATCAAAAATAGTGCAAGAAATCTTCTTCTCTTAACATACTAACCTGAGATGCAATATTACATGTACACTGTCCACACTTGCATTGCGGTATCTTCATATAAGTCACCATCTCATCCCATATTTTGTTCAATCTTCCAAAATATATAGCAACTCCCTCTGTTTTCTTCTGTTTACAGTCACTTAAAGATGCTTTTAGTTGACATATTCTTGTCCCACTAACAACACAAAATCTTCTCTTCAAGTGTGCCCATAATAGACTTGCATCCTCATAATCTCCCAGGGTTGATCTTACTGACAACTCCAACGTGTTAGCAATCCATGACACCAACGTTGATTGCACTGCTATCCATTCTTCTAACTGATCTGGATCTTCAGGTCGCTTAATGGTTCCATCAATGAAGCCATATTTTCTCTTGGCTATCAGCCATCTTCTTATGGCTCTAGCCCATTCATCATAATTATTTCCTCTCATAACTATTGGCGTGATGATGGTTCCTGGTCCATCACTCGATCCTAAATGATATACAAGATTCTTCTTCTGTGTATCATATTCCACCATCTTACTTTTTGATGATTCAATCTCATTGACCATCCTTGTTTTTTTTTTTTTTTTAGGTTTCAAAACTGGCTCTCGATGCCATGTTAAGAATTTGATATATTTCTTATTATTATTCTCTAACTCCTTACAACGAATTATATATGATTCAATACTTGGGAAAGAAATAACTTCTTTCCTAATACGACTCTTTTCTAGACCGACCTTAAGAGTCCCAATTAAACCATATTCCTAATCAGTCTCGGATCCTCAGATTTCTTACCGAGCTTAGAAGTCTTATTGGTTAGACTTTCCTAAACAATCTCTAAGAGACGTGTATAACTGAGACTTTCCTAATCAGTCTCGGATACACGTCTCAATAATAGCATACAAAGAAACAAATGGAAGTTGCAAAAGCTGAATATAAGCTAATCAGGAGTACAGGTGAAGCATGCTCAGAAATTAAGTTAATCTTGAATCGGCCAAAAATCACATGAGGCGAATGATGAGCCATATGAATGAGGTTTTCCTTACAAGGTTGAATTTCCCACCAATTTCTTCAACAGAACAGGAAAGGTTGCGTTTTTGGTTTTGGCGTATTTTTATTTTTCATGAAATTTGACTCTGAAGCTCTTCAAAATTGGGCAATGAGGTAGAGAAAGTTTGCAATTTTAGACTAGAGAAGAGTCCATTTATTTCAGAATAAGCGTAAACAAGAAAAAGAAGAAAAAACATGTTTATCCTATTTGAACAAAGGCTTATGCACCACCAATCAAGGTAGAATCTGGAATGAATAATTAAATTGTAGTACAGTAAAAAAGCTACACCTATAAAAGAATTCCTACAACTAATAAAAAACTTCAGAAGAACTGTTCTTGACAAATCCTCCTGATCCATATCCATAACTATTTCTGCGAACTCGAGAAGAAATCCAATTGCCATTAATCCGTTCCAGATGAGCCCTCAATTCCCACTTGCGGTATTCGATTTCTTCTCTTGACAAAGGAAAGTATACATAATATATAGAACTATCTTCCCCAGTACGCTTACTTCGAATAGGATCTCTACCTGTAATTATCCCATACCACCACCCATCCTTGCAGAAAACATCAACTGGATCACTAACATTGAAATATGATGCTTTAAAATTAGGAGGCATGTGTCTAATTTCACTGCGAGGAACAACTTCTCTCAGCAAACACTTCTCATCATCTTCTTCGTGTAACTTCGTGTATTCAACTAAGAACTCATCTTTTTCCGTTTGCTTGATTATTCTTGCTTTGAAATACGAACCCAAAAATCCTTCTTCTTTACTGCTTACTTCAACTAAATCACCATGACGGAAATCCCCCATTGCTGTCAACTGCTACAGAGAGAGAAAAAGAAAAGAGTTTAGAGACAGAGAATGACGAGTGAATGGTAAAAATGTTGGGTGCAATAATCAAAATAAAGAAAAAATCAAATAAGCAAAAGTTATTGATACTTAACTCCTTTATAATGGAAGTGATCGATTGACGAAACGAACGAGCTTCTCATATCTCCACAACAACAACAAGGAAAAACTTTGGAAAAACAGAGTGAGTCACGTGTTCAACACGTTTCCCTTAGGACATTAGCGCCCGGCTACACTCAAAAGTGATGTTATAGCCCTCACAGGACGGATATCTCCAGGATAAAACACCCTACTACACCTACTACTAGCATATGTAGTAGATGCTCAACTTGAGCTTGGCAACTCCGAAAAAACCGTTAAGGAAAATCGCGAACTCTTAAAAACGCTATAAAATATTTTCCCTTAGGGGTCCCTCTAAAATATAGAGCAACCCCTTTCTCATAGATTTTACAAAAATAGTGAATTTCTTTATATAATGAAATAAAACAATTTAAGAAGTGGAAACTCCACAATGTGGGACTAATAAGTTTTTCATTCACAAAAGAAAACAATAAATTATTATTTTTATTAAAACCATTAAAAATCAATTTTTATTAATCGTTTTCCAACAATCCCCCACATGAATGAAAACTCAATAAAACACAAAAACACAGATAGATCTTGGTAAATCAACAACCCAATCTCACGAACCGAACTGAGTGATCAGACAGACAGATCATGCATGTTAAAGTCATACTAGGAATTCCAACGCCATCTCCCAAACACAACAGTGTGTTGACCCCAGGGTCATACTATGGATCGCAAAAATCATATAGTATAGAGAGCTTTCATCTTTATCTCCTCACAAGTGAGACTAAAGGTTCCTTTCACTAAAGTGAAAAAGCATGAACTAGTGAACCCTTAGTGACCCTTAGGTCTAAGGTCCAGTAATACCAAAACCATCAAAACGAAAATCACATAAAAAGCGCAGGAAATACCATTTTAGGCAGAGGTGTCCATGAGGTCTTGAACCTTTGCTTAGTGAGATAATACCAGAATTACTTGCTAGAGACAGTGAACTATGTCTTGAACTGATAGCATTTGATGTAAATCACGATAACAACCACGGATGATATCTCCAAGGGTGCTGCCAAGTTCGTGCCGTTTTGTCCAATTTGGCCCTGGACATATCCTGTTTCTCAAAATGCTCTATAGAATCAAAGCTCGTATTCTCATAGGAAGCGGACCACTTCCTCATTCAGATAGGTGAGTTTCCATAAAGAGTGTTACTGCTACACCCCACTTCAATCTTAAATTGAAACTATAAAACTCATTAAGACTTCTTAAAAGTCATCCTTCACATGCAGTCACACTATCACGTCTACACCATAGGGAAGGGACAAAGAATGGAATTCTCTGATAGTGTTTACCTTTACCCGCCACAAATTAGTTGTCTCATTCGAAACCTTGATCTTGGGATCTCCAGTCAGCAAGGTTGAGTATCCTTCATGGCAAGTTTAATTTATGAGCTTAAGCCCCATCCCCTTCGATGTGTTTCTAACAATCTCTTTGGATGAACCTTTCGTCAAAGGTTGCGCGATATTCTCCTTGGACTTTATCCAATCAATAGAAATAACGCCAATTGATATTAGTTATTTTTAGGTTTAGCTATTATAGCTTGGCTAACACAGTATATAGATATAGCTGGCACAGGCCTGTTCCAGAGAGGAATGTCTTCTAAAAAGTATCTTAGGCACTCAGCCCCCTCTCGTGCTTTATCTATCTCAATACTCTCAGATTCCATAATGAATTGAGAAATATACGTATGTTTGGAAATCTTCCAAAAACAAACCTTCCTGCTAGAGTGAAAACATATCCAACATAATATACTCTCACACTGATTGTATCTCTTAAGCACAAAATTCAACATAATGAGAACGACTAAGACTATAAATGCTAGATTATCTTCTAATCCTCATCCCCAAGATTACATTAAAAGGGCCTAAGTCTTTCAAGTCAACGTTCTCATTCAGTGCATGTTTTTAGTGGAATTAATCACATCTATGTTTGTATCAAGTATAAGCATATCATCAACATACAAGCATACAATCATACAGGCATCCTCTTAACAAGTTACTTGTAAATATACTTGTCAGATTCATTAAATTAAATGCACTACACATTATCACATGATCAAATTCTCCATGTCACTGTTTACGTGCTTATTTTATAAACCATACAAAGATTTGTTCAACTTACAAACTTTGTCTTCATAACCTTTCACTACAAAGTCCTCAGGTTGGTCTATGTAAATTTCTTTATCTAATTCACGGTTTTAGAAAAGCTATCTTAACATCCATCTGATGTATTTCTAAGTTCTTTATGTCAGCAATAACAATTAGCATCTCAACGGAAGTAATTCTCGTCACAAGTGAATAAGAATCAAGCAAATTTACACTTTCTTTTAGTTTATAGCCTTTAGCTATCCACCTAGCCTCATAATTTTCCACAGTTCCATCTACCCTACATTTCCTCTTAAAGACTCATTTACATCTTATGGTCTTACTCCCTAGAGGTAAACTAGCAAGCTCCCAAGTCTGGTTTTGACGGACTGAGTCCATTTCACTATATGAAGCTTCTTACCAGAATGGGGTTTTCGTAAATGTTATGGCTTATTTACGAGTCTGGAACTCATACTAAGCTAGGCATATTATGAAGTCAGGTCCATAAGAAGTCTCAGTTCTAATCCTTTTACTTCTCCTAGTATCAACTCTACTACATCTTCCTTTGAAGGTAAATTTGACTAGTTGAAAATAAATCTAGGGGATCAACAACACATCTCTAATGAGGTACAGGTTTAAGAATAAACATGTTCAAAGAACTCAACATCCCTAGATTATGTAATAATATTCACAACAAAGTCAGAAAAATCACATCAAAGTCTGAAAAATCAGAGCACCCAACCAAAAATCTATACGTAGAAGCATACTCAGCATGCCCTATATGAACACACAATCAACATTTTTGGTTTATATCTAGTTATTTTAGGAAGAGGAATGACAATATTAGTCAAACACCCCCACACTTTGACGTATGCATAAGAAGGTTATATATCTTTCCATAAATCATATGGAGTTTCGTCTGATCCTTAAAAGGGTACTCTATTCAGGATATACTAGTTGAGAGGACTGCCTCCCCCACAAGGCCGCAGAAAATCCTGAACTAATCAACATGGCAATTATCATCTTCTTAAGGATACAGTTGTTATGTTGAAGGCTTCTAATCGGTTTTGAACTTCAAGTTTATACATCTTAAGGCTTCTAAGGCATCATCCTTATCCCTAAGAAAGTATACAAGATAGTACCTCGTACATTAATCCACGAAAGTTATAAACCATATTTTACCATAGTGATTTTTGGTTGAACTCATGTCAACTAGGCCTAACTGAATTAATTCTAAGGGCATAGAATTACTCTGAACATTTGTGCTAAAAGATTTTATAGCATATTGATTTCACTTTTTTGCTCAAAATCCAAACTAAATTTGGGTATGTAGCCTATGCTAGGCAGTTTATGCATTGACTTATAATTTTAAGATTCCAAGTCTACCATGCAAAAATTCAAATACACATAAAAGAAAGCACAAGAATCAACTATGTTCACTTTATCAAATTTTCCTTTAAGCTTATATAGACCCTAAGTCTTATAAATGTTGCCTAGAAAATCACGGCCCTTAGTTATAACAAGCTTTCCACATTTAATTAAGATCTTCAATCTTTTACCATCTTCAAGAGAACAAGATACAAGATTCTTGCATATGCTCGGAACATGAAAACTTCATTCAGTGTGAGAATATTACAGATATGAGCTTATGCTCGACCTTTCCCTTTTATGCAACCTCTGTCGTAGATGAGTTACTCATATAGAGTTTCTCGACATCCATTATCCTCTGATAAGAGGTGAACATGTCTCTGTTTCAACAAACATACTTAGTGGCTCCAGAGTCCACCCACCAGTCTCTCACATTGGTTATTAAAATAACTTCCGACATCATGACAATGAAATCGTTTCAATTTGTTTCAACTAAATTAGCATTAACTTTCAACTTATTAAGGTTTTACGTTGTCTACACTTTACTGTCGTATGGCCAGGAATTTTACAAACATAACAATCACCCTTAATTAAAGTAATGCCGGATTCAGTTTTACGAAACATACCTTTCCTATGAAGACTACGCTTAAGTTGTATTTGATGTTCTCTCCTTTGTCAGCTTTGGAAGACTTGTGTTCATCCACATGCGCCTGGTATCCATGTTCCTTTTCAATTTCATGTCACAATCCTCGTTTATACTCTGACCACAGACACGGTAATTTACCAATCACCTAATACACCACATCTCACAAACCTTAGTTCCGAATCGGAAAATAATATATGAGTTTTGAAGATAACATCTAGATCTACAAACTTCGTTTGAATCACCATTTCAAAAAAAACTCATGGTTACCCCATAAAAAACTACTTTAGTTAACAACAAATTTCTGCCCGTCAGAATTATTCAGGAACGTTTCTCTGCTTTGTAAAATATCAAAAATTACTTTTACAACTCCAAAAATTCTGAAATTTTACGTGGGTAACTATCAGGATGTCTACTACGTTGTGTCAAAAGGGTTCATCCAAATTCCTTCTAGGTTGAGAGATAAATTTGAAACTCTACAGCTGACCAAAAATTCTTTTTTGTTTTTCACTCCATAATTAACATCCATGATTATTACAAACTCTAATGTCTTAAGATTGTTGGGTGCAATAATCAAAATAAAGAAAAAATCAAATAAGCAAAAGTTATTAATACTTATCTCCTTTATAATGGAAGTGATCGATTGACGAAACAAACGAGCTTCTCATATCTCCACAACAGCAACAAGGTAAAACTTTGGAAAAACAGAGTGAGTCACGTGCTACACTCAAGGGTGATGCTATAGCCCTCACAGGACGGATATCTCCAGGATAAAACACCCTACTACACCTACTACTAGCATATGTAGTAGATGCTCAACTTGAGCTCGGAAACTCCGAAAAAACCGTTAAGGAAAATCGCGAACTTTTAAGAAACGCTATAAAATATTTTCCCTTAGGGGTCCATCTAAAATATAGCGCAACCCCTTTCCCATAGATTTTACAAAAGTAGTGAATTTCTTTATATAATGAAATAAAACAATTTAAGAAGTGGAAACTCCACAATGTGGGACTAATAAGTTTTTCATTCACATAAGAAAAAATGAATTATTATTTTTATTAAAACCATTAAAAAATAATTTTTATTAATCGTTTTCCAACAAAGAACTGAGTAGAGAAGTTTGATATTTATAGACCACTGAATTGTGAAAACGAATAATATCAGAAGTTCGAAGTGGACATGGATTTGAAAACTGAATTTGGAAGGGGGAATGTTAAAAACATGGCCGCAGCCAGACAATTGTTAGTAGGCCGCACGAGAAATTAAGGAGGGAGTAGGTTTGACCATTCAGTCACCCAGATGGTCAATTTAGACCTTGGGCCCTCCTATAAGAGGTTGGTACCGAAAACGAAAAAGTGGGTGCTGGTGCTACTGATGATTTTTGAACTGCCTTTCTCCGTCGTGGCTCGCGTATGTGCACAATCCAAATAGTTGGGGGTTATGTAGGCGATGGATTTCACCCCCAGCAATCACTCTATTTTTGGTAAATTCCACTTATGTGAGGTGAATTGCCGATACAAATTAATTTTGAAATTTGAGGGTTTAGACAGACAAGGCAATAAGATAACGAATAATGCAATTATTATCTACTATCATAATTCAATGTGAGCATCCAGTAAGTAAAGAAGAATATGATAAATTTAAAGAAAAAAAAAATTTTGTTATTTTTTTTTGGGAAATTAGGTGCAGGCCTAAAAAAATAATATTTTCATTTTCAAGTCCAAGACTATTTTTAGTTTCCGTGACACCCATAATTATACGAAATTTTGAACAATGACTGTATAACGGGTTATGCATCTTAATTTTTTAGGGGTATATTTTCTAGGGGTATAATTGGCAACGCAACTTGGATATAACATGTCTAAAAAACCGCGCCTTGGAATTTTATATCGTTGGAAATCTTTTAAAGAGATCTATACAACGAGTACAAACACAATATCAAAAAAAATTGTTTTTCACGAAAAAATCGGAGGTGATCATCATTTTAGGGAAAATTTTCGAAAACTAACTACATATTCATTATGCAGCCTCCAAAAAAGATGCATAACACAATATGCATATACCACAAAAGATGCATAACACGTTATGCAACCATATTTTTGTTCATGCATCAATTATTTTGGTTATGCAGCCACTAAAACGCTGTATATGCCTGAATCCAACAGAAAAAGCAGACGCATAACGAATTATGCAACCATTTTCTCAATTGCATAACAAGTTATGCATCCATAACAGGTTATGTAGCCATTGTTTTGGTTGGTTTTAGTACGTACAGATAAAGTTAATGCATAATGCATTATGTAGTCATATTTTCGGATGCATAACAGATTATGCATCCCATTTTCACGATTGGATAACATATTATGCAGATATTGTTGTAGGTGCATGACAAATTATGTAGTCTATTTTTATTGCTGTTTTCGATACTAACAAATAAGTTGATGCGTAACGTGTTATGCAACCATTTTCTGGACTGCATAACAAGTTATGCAACAATTTTTGTAGATGCATAACAAGTTATGCAACCAATTCCATAGCTGAATAACAGATTATTCAACCAAACCTATTTACTTATATCACCAGAAGTCACACAAACTACTCACTGCAACAGCTACAGCCCTGACCACCTAATTCTCCATTTCATCTCTCAGTCACCAACTTAAACCATTAACAAATAATCCATAAACATTATTAGCATAGTAGAAATCAAACAATAACGAAAATAATTGTGAAAGAAGAAGCTATTTCATATCCATTGTAAGTTCATACTCTGCGCTTTGAAATCTCCCATATCGATTCCTCAATCACGACAAATCATCTTCACAAACCCCTTCTTTTACTGACCTTCACGGTTAAATGCAACAGCCAAACTCATACAACAAATTGTTTATTCCTGTGCTTTTCTTCAGCTTCTAAATTGAGTCGGACTCTTCAATCACGTTACGTTCACACTTCCCTAGCAACATTTCTCACTACTTCAATTACAGCAGCAACTTCATCTTTCTTCTCAAACAACTTGTACTTCCGTCTCTACTTCCTCTCTTCTCAGTTGGTATTGAGAACACCAACTAGCCAGGTATTTTACTAGACTATCACATGGGCTGAACATGGTTTCGGTTTTCCACTGGAACCGGACCAAACCAGACCAATTAGGAAGAAACCAAACCGAACCATTTACTAATGGATTGGTTACGGTGTAGAAAGTGGGAAACCGATAGTGTTGGTTTTGGTTTGGTTTGACCTCTAAAACCGAACCAAAAACCATTGGAAAACCGATTAATTTTTAAACTTAGTTTCTACCGTCGATTTACAAGTATTAGATTCTACCCATTGATTTAGAGGATAAATAGAAACCTTAAATCTAATATTTCATTATGATACTCTCCCTCTTTCTATTTATCCTTCTCTCAGTCGCCTCCCTTCTCCACCCCCAACTACAGCTGCTGCTACTCGACTTTTTTCTTCCCGTCTTCCTTCTTTTTTATTTGTCAATAACTAAATTAAGATATATTATATATCTTGTTTTGATCTCTAAAATTAGAGTAAGCTTTAACTATTCTTGATTATTTTTTTTTTCTGTAAATTTGTGTAAACCAATACTATCGGCAACTACGATTTTTTATCTGTAAATTTGTGTATTTTTTTTTTTGTTTTGACATAATTATTGGTTAACCAAAAACCACCGGGACAAACCGAAACCAACTGGAACCATTTGAAAACCGAACCAATGGTTAATGGATTGGTTTGGCTAGAAACCGAACCAAAACCGACCATGAACAACCCTACATTGTACTCTTTTTCCTTTATCAAGGTTTTGTCCTACTGAATTTTCTTTGTCAAGATTTTGACGAGGCAACATAGGTATAACCAAATTATGTTCTAAGTTTTCTCACAATAGTACTCTTTACCCTTTCATCAAGTTTTGTCACTCGAATTATCCTGACAAGGTTTTAACAAGGAAATTAACTTAGATAAAGTTGGTCATCTCTTAGGGGAGCATTATAAACAGAAGTTTATCATGGTTTTTTTTCCCCCCGAAAAACCTTAACTATATATTGATTTGTAATAACCGAATTGGAACCAGTGAGACTGTTACAAGACTGACTCGGTGGTTTTTAGCAATTTTAGATAGATCATACAGACAAAATTACAATCCAAGCAGATAATACAACAATTACAAAACATGATTTCATAAAGAAATTTAACCATTCCTTTTCATACATCTATCAAAAATAACAGTGTCACTAAATCTAACACTAACACTATCAGGACAGGTATGACCATGTTCAAATGAAAAGTAGCTCATGCAAACTACTTCACAAGTCCACAATCAGTGGAGATGTCAGAATCCATAGAGTCAACCATTTTTCAGGATTTTATTCCACAAAAAAAAGAACATAGGTAACACAGATAATTAAAATCGTTTATCTTGAGTCGGAATTGGTAGGAATCGATCTTTGATAACTATTATTTGCTGGTGTCTCTGAAGTAAAAGTTGTTGCTGGTGCCTTTGGAGTTAAAATTCCTGCTGGTGTTGCGGGTCACTTAGATGCTTAGGTTGTGAACTTGCTCATCTTCATAAAAAGTGATGATAAACCGAGCTAATAAAAAACTATCACAAAAACGAGTTCGAATAGCATCAAAACCTAAATAGCAACAAGATAAACCTTGTACAAATAAGAAAACAACAAGATAGTTTGAATCAGATCAGACCAAATTCTAACAAAAACTAAAAACAAGGTAACAAAAGAGAAGAGATCAAGGGTGAGAAGGTATGAAGATGGCCTGCTGAGGTCTGCACCAAAGGACCATATCTGACGGAGGAGGTTCATCCGGCTAGGGTTTGGGTTTCCCTGATGTTTTGGGTTTTTAGGAGAAAGATCGATATAGAAGTTCATCACGTAGATGCCTACTTTAATGCATGCGCACCAATTATCTAAACAGCATAAATAGAGCCCTGGATATTTGTAACTATATATACAACAATAAGACCTCTCTCCAGTTTTTACTCTCTACTACTGACTCCTTATATATTCATAACATATTTTATTTTTTCAATAAATTTGAATTAGAGACTTTGAAGGCTCTCATTGTCTTAGCTCGTTACTGTTTCAATTAACAATGCTATCCGTTGCAACTACCTCCTTGTCTTAGCTTGTGGGACGTTTGAAGGTATTATATCTCTCATTTTCGATGACTGTACTTGAGTCTTTGTAGTACTTTAGGATTGGATTATATATCCGCATCTAGGTTTAGTGAGAGAATATGGTTTTTATTAACACACAGCATATAATGTACAGTAGCGCTAGACCCACCCAAGAAAACTTCCGAATGATTTCCGGACAGACAGCTCTGTGACCCCACCAAAAAGTGTAGAAGGAGGTGAACTTTACTCATAGTGGGTCCCATCTGAACAATGTCTATCCAGAAATCTTCTTCGGTGGATACATTGATTCATTTGTAAACGCATTGACATGATCGAAAATGTTCTTGGCCAGCTAGCAAAACTAACCACAGCCTACGTGTGGCATGGAAGCCAAATGTCATGTATTTATTTTATTTTTTGGTATTTTGACTTTTAAATTACTGTGGCTGGTAACGGTGAGTATTTGGCTGGGAATCCACGGATTGGACTGGATCATTTGTATTGAGTAATTTGATTACTTCCTACAATTGGTTTTAGGATACTCGCAACAATTTCTTGAATGTCATCATGAGCAATTTGGTTCTACGTGACTTTTCAAATTTTGGGTCTTACCTTGTAATATGTCAGGATAAGAATGTTTGGAAAATCATTCTTTTGATCAACCTATTAGTCAGTGTCTTGTTCATCTCTGGACCATGTTCGGCACTTAATATTTTATTGATTTTTTGTCATTATCCTCTGGGAATTAAGTGTTAATGGTTCATGTGCTCTAAAGATGTATCCCTCTAGAAATTATTATTCATTGAGCTAAGAATTCATTATTGACACTTAAAAGATATCAAATGTTATTTAAGCAAAAACCATGTTTTGAAAACTTTTTATTCCCTAGCACTTGAACTCAGGCTCATGCACTCCGGTTTGTGTACTAGTTCACGTACCTATCTAACCATCTATAAATAAGAACAAAGGAATCCTATTCATTCAAAAAACCCTAGTGTTGACCGAACAAATAGTTGAGTCCTATTTTCTTCTTCTTAAAAGATGGAAAACTCAAAAATACCTCACGAAACTATTGATCTTAATGATGAAGTTAAAGAAAGAAGTGTGTTTCAAGGATTTGTTTTAAAAAAGATGGTTATCAGAAAAGAGCAAAACTCCTGGGTTGTTGAGTCCATGAAGGACCTAACTCATTCCGAGAATGGCTCAAAGGTTGAGATTGCAAATCTACATATGCAAATAAATCATATTATTGATGGTTAAACCAAAATCCTTGAGAAACAAAAAGTCTTGTTTGGAAACCAGAAGAAGCTGATTTATGAGTGCACAAAAGATCGACAACTTGCTCGCATTGTCAATCGGAAGGTTGGTGTCTTAACCCACGAGCATGGCTTCTCAAAAGTTAAGCGAATTAAGGACATCAGTGATATGTCTTATGATTGAGGTTTGGAAAGGTATGAATAAATAGATTAATAAATAATTATGTTTATGTACTAGGAAACTTCTTGTGAGAATTTATTCTTATGTTCAAGAAGGATAACTAGGGTTTGGTATAGAAAGTATTGGTATTGCACAAGCTATAACTCCAACGATTTTCATCTTGCATGTTTTTAGATTTATTTATTTAAACTCTGGAGTTGTTGGAAGATGAACTTGCGGTATTTAATCATTATTGGTTTAATGCATTGCAAAGTCTTATGAGATATATGTGTCATTTACTTTTTGTGAATTGAACTGATATCGCATATATGCTCAAAAGCTAAATCTATTAAGTTTTATGAACTGAAAATAAAACAAGCTTTGTGAGAATTTTTCGCAGTATTGATCAATTTGTGATTACACTTTTGCGAAATTATTGCACTATCTGCTACGTAAGATTTTCTTATGTTGAGTCATATCGATTGAATTATCTCCTTGTTCATAGCTGGTGTTTGGATTAGTTTATGTCGATGATTAGGATACAAATCCATGTGATTTGTTAATGTCCGAAAAAATCCTTATTTTCCATTAATGGCAGGTCACTCATGTTGTTTTCTTGGGAAATGACATCAAATGGGGAAGAGTTCTTAATTGAACTTGTGCTCAAATAATATATATCTTTGTAGGGAGAGTGGATGTGAAATTTACAGGGGATGCTTGTATCTTAAATATCATAGATGAGCACTAAGTATTTTATACTCTGTGATATCATCTAAATAAAAGTTGATATGTATTCCCTTAAGCATTGAAAAATCTTTTGTTTGAATTCATTATGATCCCATGTATTTCATACCTTTGCCGATTTTTATTGACAAAAAGGGGGAGAATTAATAAGTAGTTCCAAAATACATACATATAGTTTACGAATCATTATGTAAGGGGGAGTGAATCAACATATATAGGTTTCACCTATTATGCAAAAGATGTAAGTATTGACTAAGGGAGAGAAACATATCACTGTAGTAAAAAGATTCCAACACATATTTCGAGAAATAGATAAGCGAGATAAACTCAGCTCGAAATATAAAATGTGCATAATGTAAAAGTCTATATAGCTATACGACTTAGTCTCATTAAGAGATAAAATAGAATATACTTCTGAGTGATAGATAAGTTTTAGTCTCCACATACCTTTTGTTGATGAAGTTCCTCCAAACTCTTCTCATTAGATCTTCGTCTTCAGTTGATGAACGCTGTGAAGTCTAAAGCTCAACTACACATTTTATCCTAATCCGAGATATAACTATAAGTAGATTAGAAATCAAGATAATAGTTTTGATCAACTAAACTTGAAAACAAGCTTGAGATATCAACGCTTGTGAGTTCGACGGATCAGTGCTCTAACAACGACGATTGAGAATATTTGTTTTTAATGTTGTTACCACTATGGATATTCAACAAAAACCATGCTGAGTTGAACACATGAAGTAACGAAGAATTCAAGGAGTTGAATAACCAAGGAAATCAAGCATGATGGATTTTGGAGTTTTAAAGATTTTTCTTTTAATCGATATGTATTGATAGTTTTGTCACTAAAATTGACAAAGGGGGAGATTGTTAGAGCGATGGTCGGTCAAACTCAAAAGTTTGTTATTTCAATCTTGTTGTCAAAACTATATCTTGATTTCTAATTTACATTTAGTCAAGTCTCGGAGTATCGGATATCACTGTGTTCTACCGTTTAAAGGTAAAGATCAACATGAGATCTGGAGAACTTCTTCAGAAAAAGGTAAGTGAAGACCGAACCACCTATTTCTCAAGTTTTCACCTTTCTATCTTTGAGACATTGTCGCATAACTAAATTAGACAATTCATGCATAACAGAAATTTTGAGTCAAGTTTATCTTGAATATTGTTCTCGAAATATGCTAAGATATAGAACATTTGTTCACATTTGATGAATTTGGTTAAAATAATTTATTGTTTATGACCTAATTATGATTCAAGATTTAATCATTTGAAAATAGTCTGGAACAGTTGTATGTGTCATTGATGTTATTCGGGAATGTTTCATATTCATTATTAGAGACACTGTCGCATAACTAAATTAGATAATTCATGCATAACAGAAATTTTGAGTCAAGTTTATCTTGAATATTGTTCTCGAAATATGCTAAGATATAGAACATTTGTTCACATTTGATGAATTTGGTTAAAAATAATTTATTGTTTATGACCTAATTATGATTCAAGATTTAATCATTTGAAAATAGTCTGGAACAGTTGTATGTGTCATTGATGTTATTCGGGAATGTTTCATATTCATTATTAGAGACATATGTAGACATATGTAGACTATATAAGGAGAACCTCAAACAACTGGGATCTTTGAATCCCTGACATTATTCTTGTGTATCCTAGTTGTAAACTAGATTTATCGTCTCCTTCAAACCCTTCTAGGGTTAATCGACTAAAACGACTTTACCTAGGAATTCGTGAAGCAAGGTCCAACTATCTTTATCTTGATAACTCATGTATCCTGATCTTGTTTTGATTGTTGAGCTTACTCCAACAAATACTATATATATATATATATATATATAAATCAAAATGTTTTTTCGTCTCAGACTTTGTGATTTCACAAGTTTATAATTGTGAGGTGAATAATAATCTAGGTTGCTCTTCGGAGTCATAAGACCGAATGTTGAGGTTTGCTAGACTTTTTGTCCATTGCAATCAATTTCCTACCTCACCTTGATCTTCGATCAGAACGGAAATCACATATAGGCTTATCCGTGGGAGAAAAATTGGCTTAAAGTATTTAATTAAGTTGAAGCAACTCTTAGGCTGTAAAGGACGTCATTTAAGGGAATCAATTGCGCGGAGTCTCGTTGGGATCAAGAGGCGTAAGGAGGCCGTAATTGAATTATTGTGACGGTTTAATTCGTTCTCAGATACATTCTAGTCCGAAGTTCTGATAGTAGGGCTAGTGTCTGTAGCGGCTTAATACAGTTTGGTGTTCAAGTCTGTACTAGGTCCCCGGATTTTTCTGCATTTGTGGCTTCCTCGTTAACAAAATTTCGGGTGTCTATGTTATTTCTTTTCCGCATTACATTGTTTATATTTATAATTAAAACATCACAGGTTGTACGTTAAAATCAATCATAGTAGATATATCCATCCTTGTTTGTTGGATACGACTTTGATTGATTCTTGGATATTGATCTTTGAAATCGTTCAAGTATTCTCACGATATAATCAGGTTCACGGACTTGTCTCTGATTATCAAAGAAAGAGATATAAACTCTTCGTATAATTCTTGATTGAAATTTATTAAGTTCAACTCTGGGAACTGTATTCGAGTTTAGTCTATACATGATGCATAAAAAAAAAGTTGGTGGTGTATTTTCGTAACCCACGTTGTCACCTAGTACTTTTTTCTTTTCATCGGCTTTCTTTTCTTTGGCTTTATTGTAAATAAGCTCTACAAAATTAGAAAAAAGGTTTTCAACGCACTCCACACAATTTTCCTTATTTTCCTTAACCTCCCAATTTAGATAATTTAGCTTTACTCATTTTCCTACTTCTATTCATGTCAAACAAGAGAAGTTATTGGGCGTGAGCTCAATTTCAAATGTAGGAAAATGAAAAGTATTTATAGATTTCCAAAAACGCTTAACAATTGCGTGTGTGAGTTGTTGATCATCTTCCAGAACATTCATCTCGAGCAACCGACCCAATCCACAAGTTTTCATAAACTTCTCACACTTTGAATGTTGACATAGGATTTTATACAATTTACACATATTGCTCCATCCATCCCTAAATCTAATCCAAGGTTTGTCACTTTCCATGTTAAGATTTTTGCATATATGATTTTTTGCATCTTTAGAAAATATCCTAGTATAATCCATTGTTTTCTATATGAACTCTAAAATAAATGTGGTGAATTATGAATCAAAAGCAAGTAATCATAAATCAATCACCATAAACTAAAACAAGAACAGAATGAGGGTAAATCAATCACAATAAAACAAGTAACAATCATAATCATGCCTTTAATCTAACTGAATTCACTCCCTTCGAAAAGTTTGAAAGAAAAAAAGGCAAACCTTAAACAAAAAACGAAATTAGATAACCCAAATGATATTGAAAAAGGATTTTTAAACGGCCAAAGAGATTTACCTTCAATACTTGTAGAGTGGGTTTCATTTGATTTTGAAACCTATGGCGATACGTGGATGATTGGCAGAAGATAGAAGAGAGTGATAGAGACAAATAGAAGACGAAATAGAGAAGAAGTGAATACATCCGGTTTTCCTCGATGTTACTTGTTTGAGTACCAAACGGGAAACAGTCACGTATGGTTTTTTTTTTTCTGGACGAGGTACAGTCTCCCATCTGGTTTCATTTTGTTTTCTAATTTCAGTACCAAACGGGAGACAGTCACATCTGGATTTTTTCTTTTCTTTTTCTGGACGAGGGACAGTCTCCCGTATGGTTTCATTTTGTTCTCTCATGGGAGACGATCTCTCATATAATGTTTCTTTTCCTTTTTCCCATAGTGAGTTCCCTCGTCCATTTGAGCGAGTCCTCATTCCATTTGAGCGAGTCCTCATTCGTATGAAAGAGTTAGTTTCCAAAATAAAAACTATCGTTACTACCTATAACCCTGGCTATTATATAAACTTTTACTGTGCCTATTTAAAAAAAAAATTCTCTGAACATCTCTAAAAACATAATTTTGGAAATTAGAAAAGTCTTAAAAAAATTAGAAAACAAATCTTTATATGGGAAAACCAGAAAGATTCTCTTAAAAGACGTTCAAATTCTGCTTTGACTACCAATGCTATTTTAAATTCCCCGGGTATCAAATCCCGTGAATGTCACCGCACCTCACAAAAAATGGGGGACCAACTGTGGGACCCATAGCCTACTCCTTGCAAGCTCCAGCAGGTCTCAGGGCTGTGAGACGCGGTGATTTTCGCGGTTCCCAGCCCCGGTAGCTGTAGCATCACTGGGATAAAAATATTAAGGGTTTTGTTATTTTGTGCACCCATGCGCAAGATAAGATCCAATTATTGGCCTTGGAAATGCTAAAAAACAATAAAAAATTATGAGAAATGTTGTCTTTTGCATTGGAGAAAACACAGGTTCATAGATCTTTTGAATTTTTCTTTATAGAACTGCGAACTTTACCCTAATGCAAAATATATTATCTCTCATAATTTTTTATTGTTTTTATCATTTCAAAGGCCAATGATTGGCTCTAATCTTGTGCATGGGTGCACAAGATAACAAAACCCAAATACTAAAAAGAATTATTAAACAAGAAAAACAAGAAGTCAATCAAAATTTCGTCTTCCTGAAAATAACAACTGAAGAAGAGAGAGAGACTGACTTAAGCTTCAATGGTAGTAGAAACAACAACTAGTTTTTTGACTCTTCTTCTTCTTCATTCCTATCCACACGTTTTAAAGATATCAAAGATAAAACATCTTGTTCAATTTGTAGTAGTACTGATCTTCTTTCTTCTCTAAATCACTCTTTCAAGTTGTAAATTAGTTAAATCCTAATTTTGTGTGTTCATTTTTGAAAGTTTTCTTTTTCCCGAGGTATGTTAATGGCGGAAACTCTGTATTTTATAAGTTTTTAACTAAATCGATCTTTTATCCACTTTGTAATTTTAGTTGCAGGAAATTCTACAACCATATCCATACAAGAATCTAAACAATACTATAAGGAATTATAGTGAAAATCATTCGTTTATTCATTAAGATCTAAAGTTGGATATAAGATAATACAAAGACTTAACTTGCCCTCCAAATAAACTTTCTCTCTCTTAATTTCTTGTCTGACACACTCTAAAGGATCTCCCCTATTACATGATTGCTCTTCCCTTTATATAGGATACTACGTAGTGGATGACAGCTAACGGATCCCCTATTTTCGGAATCATTGTGCGTTACAATTGCTCATGTACATTTTCTCAGCTTCGCACACTTTACACTTCGCACAAATCTGTGCTGACATCATCAGATACGTCACCTCAATTTTGCTATGTGTGATGGTCTTCGCTTATATTAGATGATTGTTATTTCGCATACATAACGAGTGTGCGATATTTCACTCCTACATTTTGCCTCTTCTCATGTAGTTCTATTTATAGAGTGAGCGATATGAGAAATCTCCATCCTATAATATCGCACATGCTCATATTTTCATATTCTGTTTTGCCGACACACTTTCGGAGTTTGAGCTTTCCTAATTTACGAGTGTCTTCTTGACCACTCGTTATCTGACACATCCTTATAACCGCTTCTTTCTATCCGTTGATTCTTCGCATTAAATGAGATAAATCTCGGAAAACGAGAGTAAATTTTCTTATATATCTTCCTTCATCTTCTTCTTTCTTCTTTTTTACTTCTTCTTTATTTTCATCTGTTACTGCAATTTTCTTTTTCGTATCATCATCTTTTTTACAGTCCATTACCTCTTCCCCATCTCCTTTATCATTCTTTGCGTTTTCCTCTCTTTTCCCTGTAACTTAATCTTGATTTAACTGATTTGATCATATCCTTACTGATTTGATCAAGATTAATTTTTTTTTTTTTACTTATAAACCCATCATTCCCATTCTTATAATGGCTCCAGCTGGTAAAAAGATGGAGATAGAATTCACTAAACTGAAGAAAGAACTTGACGCAAGAGGTTATTCGCTTTCTCTTCCTTCTGAATCTGATTATTCATCCAAACTCAATCTTGAGTTAATTAATTCCGAACAATGGACTAATCAGAAGATTATCGTTTCATTAGGACAACTTCTGAATAATCTTCCTATCCCATTATATAATCCAGAAATCCCCTTATTCTACGAAATTCTGGCTGATAATCGATTCGCACGGGGAATATTTCAACTGAGTGGTGATGTTATTAGAATAGTTTTGGAATATTCTCGTCGCGCGGCAGGATTAGGAACTTCTTATTCTTATGAGGTGCGAAATGAACTGTTCCGTGATAAAGCCATCGACCCTGTTGAGTATACTCTTGATAATTTCTTCAAACACTACTGCGTTGAAATTATGAAAAAACGAATCAACCAAATGATCCATTCGCTTAAGAAGAAAAGATGGCATTTATGAAGACGAGAAGATTATGCGAGATGTCGATTGGAACGACAAATCCAATAGTACTACTCGCAGGTCTAATGACACATGTTGGCTTAATTGCCCTGTAATTTTAGAAGGTCCTTGTGTGTCTGGCAAAGCTGCTGACGGTTGCGATCTTCCCTTTCCTGAGAAATTTTCTGCTTACCAACCTTGGAAATTGGCTCTGTCCGAAGATGAGAATAAGAAAGCGGTATGAGATCTTCGCAGAAGTATTCTAAATTTTGCATAATTTTAGTTATTTCTTATTTTCCTATTCCTCCAATTCCAGGGTGTTAAGCCAAAGAACATATCCAAGAGAGTCAAGACATCACACGATGTGTCGTCTTCGCAGAATAATGAAATAAGAAACATTCTTTCTCTAATTTGAACAATATTGTTGCCTCTGTTTCTTATCTTGATTATTCGCGCAGATTGAAACTTCGGGTGTTAAGACTCACTACACCAAAACCAGGATTTTGTAACAGTGCAACCTGTCACAGTTTATTTTTCAGTCACAGATACACCTGTGATAAGTCCTGCAACAGTTATAACTGTTATTAAATTTTGTATTCGTGATAATTATTAGGAATATTAAATTCTTTTATTAGTCACAATAATATTTGTTGACAATTTTACAGACTATCACAATTATAATTCAAAGTGATGATTCCACCCAAATATTTCACCACATCTAAAACAACCCCAAAATTATAACACTTTGAATTTTACTTGTCACTAATTTTCCCACATTCATACAAACTAACAATTATATTTCATTTCTATAAATCAAAATATTTCTTAATATTAGAAAACAGGATCAAGACCAAGTCAACAAGTCATGACTTTATAGAAATTTGACTTGACATATCTGCTTCTTCCGAAGACGGTGAAAATTATCAGACTACCCTTATCGGAATAAGTGCAATAAAAATTTCGAAGAATGTGAAAATGACCAGACTACCCTTATCGGAAATAAGTAAAGTAAATATTACAAAAAATTACTCTTAATGGAAAAAAGTGCAACAAAATATTATGCACCAAAGAAGCTATTTTACTAAATATGTAGCTTTCAAAAGCGTCCAAAACAGTTTGGTATTGGTGGTGCATTTCCTCCAAAAAGGATTTGCATAGGTTCGTGAAATGGCCAAAAATTGTCCGCATTCAACGCCAGAGGAGGATTTTAAGCAACGTTCGAAGGTTCCACCTGCTTTGAACCAGTTCACAAAGACCTTAGATAAAAACCTTGGTATGTATGTCGAGTTTCGTATATGTATTACATTTATTATGTCTCTGTGATGCTATAAGAACGATACAGTTGATTATTTCTTAGCAGGACCTGACCCAATTGCATTTGCTTTTCCAGGAAAACGACAAAGTTGGAGGACGATTTATATAGTTCAGTTACATATTACTTGGAATGCTTGTTGGACCTGCAACTGCTGGAAGAGGAGAATCATATTTGTTGAACAAAAGAGAAGGCCAATTCATTGCCTGGCATATCGCCTATTTTACTACCGATCATCTAATTTACTGCTGGGGTATTGAATTTTTAAACAAATTTCTCAAGTATAAGTCGGAAGTGTCTAATTTACTACTGATTGGTGCAATTCATTTCCTTGCAGATCGGACGATGGTGGATGCTTGCCTTACAGAAGGTGCTCACTACCAGGACCTTGTTCAGGTGCATAACTCATAAGTGTTGCAGATTTGAAAGACAATCGGCACGCAAGACAAGGCAAAGACTGTTATGTGAGTTCTGTCTTTTAGTCTACTTATATGTTATCTATTTAAGTTTCTAAACATATGTTATATTCCCTCAAACTTAGGAATATGAATTCTCTCCAAGTATCAAACTTCATGAAGAGAGATCAATAATAATGTAGCTCTTTACATTTCTTTATTCTGTTTTTATGAAAACTTGTCATTAACATGTTCAATTTTTATTATTTGTAGCTCATGCGTGTTTGATGCCAATGCTGGAATTACTTGAAATGATAAATTTGTCTATGCTCGCGTTAAATGGTATGATAACTAATCTTATTCATTCATTTGTATATTTTTATTCTCTTGCAACTTCTTATCTCATTGTGTATTAATTAAGTTAAGCTTGTTTTTTCTTGGTTGTAGCTCACAAAGTGTTGGCTCTGAATTGTGCTTGGTTAAATAAAACAATTTTTTGGTTGCAAGTATCATAATGAATATACCTTTGTGCTTGTATTTCCACAATGTATGTATGAGTGTTGAAATGTGTGTCGCAGCCTGTGTTTCAGGATAAATTGTATCGCAAGCCTGTAAACTGGAAGCCCAGGTCCGTTATAATGGATCTGGACTATCCATTTTTTAATTGTAATTTAAAGAATTGTCACTGAAATAATTGTTACAAAAAGTGTTAGTTAAAAAGAACACGTGTCATCATCTGGGTGCTGATATAGGACGATGACACGTGTTACTAAATGATTTGTTACAAGCAATAGGTAACACTTATAAGTGTTACTGTAACCGTTACTACAAGAACACACGTGTTCTTAAAGGGATCGTTGCAATAATATACTCACACCTAAACAGTGACAGTTTTCGTGACAAATGAGCCACGTGTCGCTTTCCTAAAATTAGGTCAATTGTGACTAATAATTATTGTAACGCTTTTTATATGTGACTATATCTGGATCTTGTCACAGATAAAACCGTTACAAAACACGATCACAATTATTAATAACAGCCTATTTAGTACAGTTATAACCGTTACAAATTCAATAAGTAACAGGTATAGCCTGTGACAAAGTTCTGGAAATGGTGTAGTGACTATGGGTAAAGTTAAGAATCACCCCAAGAAACCCGTGTCTAAATCTTCGTCTAAAACGTCTTCTTCGGATCTTTCCAAGAAGCGTAAAGAATTTTACCTTTCTTCAAGTCCTGAATCCGACGATGATGATATTCTTGCTTCTGAAGATCCATCAGTCTCCTCCTCCATGAAAGATTTATCCACCCTTTTCTTTGATACAATGTCGGCTATTAATAATGATGAACTACAACGTACTTTTGGAATGGTCTCTAAAGTCTGCGATGCTCCCATTTTGGATGATACATCTCTTCTCGGAGCTGCTTCTGTGATAAATCCAAGTTTCCAATATACAAGTGGTTCTATGGTAATGTTCACATCTTCGCACTTTCTTTAATGTTATTTATATTATTTCTTTTTATTACATAATGATTTCCTTATATTTTCGCAGGTATCTCGCTTATCTTATGCGGTTTCCTCAGATTTAAAAATACCAAAGGAAACTTCTCAAGCCGAGGGAAGAAAATACCAAACTTAAAGCTGAAAATTCTTCCAACTCTGAATTGATTCTCCAGGTCCGAGAAAGGAATGATGAACTTATTGGTACGTGATATTTAACTTTCTCATTCACCTTGCTTTATGTAATAATTCGCACTTCTTACTTTTCTATATTCACAAACATTTATAACCTTTCTGATGAGGCATCTAACTTTCCTGAGGAGGAAATTCTTTTAGAACATCTTAATTCTTCTTTAAACAATTATCCTACCAAAGGATTTGAGAATCTCAATCTGGAGGAATTAAGACTGAAGTATACTTCTATTAGAATGGATCATAGACCCCTATTAATTGGCTACACTTAATAACTTCATACATCGTCTTCATGAGAATAAAGAGACAATTCAGGTTTTGGAAGCAAAGAAGAACAAACTCATTAGTGAAAAAGATGAGATTGCTCTCATAGGTGCGAAGGCACTAGAAAAATTCTAAGAAACCGTCCTTAAAGTTCAAGTTGAACGTGATTTAGCTTTGAGCGAAAAGAACACACTTGTTGAAGTAAGAAATTTAACCCATTCTCAACTTCTCATAGAAAGTGAAGGTGAATTTAGTTGGGTTGCTAGAGTTCTGAATGATGCTAGGAAGGTTTTAGCCGTAAACACGAGCCTTCAATCTGAACATTCTACACTGGTTAAAGACATTATTTCCAACCATCAAGGTCATTTGTCGCTCTTTCATACTTGTCATTTCTTGAGGATGATGTCTTTTTTGGCTCTAACCTGTTGTTGATGGTGGTTTTTAGCTTAGGGTTAAAATCGTAAAACCTTACATCTGACATGACGTCACTACGACCACTAGCACATTTACCGAATCATTCAACATGCCTCCGTAAAAATTACTAGGGTACCATTTTTTATATACACTATATTCCATGGCAGAACCCTCAATACTGACTGGAAAAAATCTCTGCGTCAAGGCATGCCAACCATGCCAGCCGAACCACAGTGCCAATGGCATACCTTGCCACCCACATCTACGCTCCAAGTCATGCCAACCATGCCAGCCGCACCACAGTGCTAACGCCATACCATGCCAGCCGTACCATAGTGCTAATGGCATACCATGACAGCCACATCTCTGCACCAAGGCATGCCAACCATGCCAGTTGCACCACGGTGCCAATGGCATACCATGCCAGCCACATCTCCGCGCCAAGGCATGCCAACCATGCCATCCACACTATGGTGTCAATGGCATACCATGCCATCCACATCTCCGCGCCGAGGCATTCCAACCATGCCAGCCACACCACAGTGCCAATGGCATACCATGCCATCCAAATCTCCACGCCAACGCATTCCAACCATGCCAGCTGCACCATTGTGCCAAAGCCATGCATCCCTACCACCATGTCGCTGGCTGCCAAATGAAGGATTGCAATAATCAACGACTACCCTTCCATCTGAGATGCATATATCAGCCGTACAAGTTCGCCACCTAACACATGGCAAGTTCCGGCACAAGACCAAACATCACGGTTTATGCCAAAACCCTAATTTTGGCCGCGCCTAAAACATGCCAAAGCCATGCGGCCCTACCACCATGCCACTGGATGCCAAACGAAGGGTTGCGATAATCAACGGCTACCCTTCCATCTGAGATGCAGATCTCAGCCGCACAAGTTCCCCACCTAACGCATGGAAACTTCCATCCCAAGGCCAAACATCACGGTTTATGCCAAAACCCTACTTTTGGCCGTGCCTAAAACATGCCAAAGCCATGCGACCCTACCACCATTCCACTGGCTGCCAATCGAAGCGTTGCGATAATCACCGGCTACCCTTCAATCTGATATGCAGGTCTCATCCGCCCAAGTTCTCCACCTAACGCATGGAAACTTCCGGCCCAAGGCTAAACATCACGGTTTATGCCAAAACCCTAATTTTGGTCCCCCTAAAACATGCCAAAGCCATGCGGACCTACCACCATGCCGCTGGATGGAAAACGAAGGGTTGCGATAATCAACGGCTACCCTTCCATCTGATATGGAGATCTCATAAGTATAAGTTCGCCACCTAACGCATAGCAACTTCTGGCCCAAGGCCAAACATCACAGTTTATGCCAAAACCCTAATTTTGGCCTCGCATAAAACATGCCAAAGCCATGTGGCCCTACCACCATGCCACTGGATGCCAAACGAAGGGTTGCGATAATCAATGACTATCCTTCCATTTGAGATGCAGATTTCAGCGGCACAAGTTCGCCACCTAACGCATGGAAAATTCCGTCCCAAGGCCAAACATCACAGTTTATGCCAAAACCCTAATTTTGGTCGCGCCTAAAACATGCCAAAGCCATGCGGACCTACCACCATGCCTCTCGCTGCCAAACGAAGGGTTGCGATAATCAACGACTACCCTTCCATCTGAGATGCATATCTCAGCCGTATAAGTTCGGCACCTAACACATAGAAACTTCCGGCACAAGGCCAAACATCATAGTTTATGCCAAAACACTAATTTTGGTCGCGCCTAAAACTTGACAAAGCCATGCGGACCTACCACCATGCCGCTGGATGCCAAACGAAGGGTTGCAACAATCAAAGGCCTCCCATCCTCCTGAGATACGAATTTCAGCCATACAAACTTGCCACCAAACGATTTATGGCAATCTCTTAGCCACGACGCCAAAACCCTAATTTGGCCGTGCCAAAATCATGCAAGCGCTGTGACCATGCCGCTGGTGGCCAAATGAAGGGTTGCAACAATCTACGTCTACCTTTCCTCCTGAGACGCAGATCTCATCCGTACAAACCTGCCACCAAACATCTCGTGGAAATGTCTTGGCTGCGATGCTAACTCTCTGTTCACAACACCAACTTGGATACAAACGCCAAATCCTTTGGCCATGCCACACGTATCAACATGTACACATTTTCCACGAAAACACTTGAGACATCAAAACATGTCATAAACTGGGGGATCCTCATCAGGGTATTGGTCTGGCGGTTTACAGCATGCGGCGTACATTACGCCCATTACAGGAAAGTGTCATAAGGGTGAGGCGGTTTGTAAATACAAGAAGTAATGGTGAAACATTTCCTTCATTATGGAAACATCAATTCCAGGCATTACCCGTTACCATTTTCTTCAATTTACTCAACCGTTTACACTTCTTACGAGATCAGAGTATGTTTCGTTGCGACTTGTATAAATAGGTCTCACCTATTTCCACTAAAGACAAGTTTTGGTCAGGAGCATACAATACTCAGAAATCACTTGTTATCTTTCCCATCTGTTAGCTTTCCACTTTCTGATACAAGTCGTCAAACAACTACTCTTCCCGAATCAACTATTCTGGTCTCAACACTCTCTTCGCTTCCCTCCCTAGTCCAACCCTTCTCCTTCCCTTTGTGACCGAAGCAAGTCTGGAACGATCATTTCTTGATTTACGCCGGATTTGTACAGATTGATCTCTCGAATCAAAGTACTCCCTTGTAGTATATTGTTTAGGGTTTAGACTTGTTTCTCACCCACACACTCGAAATTACCAAAATCAGCAGAAAATGTTTTCACCCTCAAACATCTGCTTATTTATATTTCGTAGAGAAAGAGAAGAATTATCTTGAGAAAATTGAAGAATTAAAGATACAATTAGCTGCCGAAGAGAAGAAACGTCTTGAGGAAGCCAAAAAGTCTTCAATGGAGTTATCTGATCGCCACTCCAAGTATCAAAAGTTAAAGAAGAATTACATCCTCACTGTTTCGAATAATGGCAAGGATGCCACTCGTGCTCGTGATGCAGCTGTTAACAAAGTCTGTGTTGATAATGATATTCCTCTCTCAAAGTATACATTCGCAGACGTTCCCTCCAACGAAGTTGTTCCTGATATTTTTGATAGTGAAGAAGAATATGAAGAATACGAAGAAGAAATAAGTGATTCTGAGGCCGAGCGAGATGATGAAGATAATTCAGGCAAAAATTAATCATTCTTCGCTTGCTGTAAATTCTTTTTCTGCCTCTTGTATATCTTCATGTCTTTTGGAATTTTTTCTTTAATGAACACCTTTAAAGTATTAATTTTTGTTCATTTAATATATGTTCCATTTGATTTATATTTGTATTCGCAAATAGCAAAATGTCATTCTTTCTCGCACGTGCATGAGACTATCAAATGGGGAAAATAACATTTTTATTATGTTTGCATTCCCATTCTTGCCTCTGTTAGTTGTCACATATTGATAGGCTGATGAACATAATGTCGTTCCCTGCCTTATTTTTGTTCTGTATCATGCGAAGTTATTCGCAACACACTTATTTTACTTCAAAACAAAGTTAGCATATATCTTATTTTTCTCATGAGATCTTATTTTTCCTTCCTAATTAAAGGTCTTATTTTACCCAAAATTTTTCTTTGATCTTATGCGACGAAATCTAAGGAACTTTACACTGTAGTGTATCGACCCATTGATCTTGCCTTATCTTTTTCTTGTATTATTACCTCTTAAAGTTTCTTATGTGCGTATATATGACAAGCCTTAATACTCCCATGAGTAAAAATCCTCATGACATTTACGTCTTTTGACATAATTCAGCTCCCTAATGGAGGGTGTCGTCCTTATATTCCCCCTGGCTTCCCCTTCAAGGAAGCTTACCTCTACTGGATTAAGGTTGGATCCTCCCATCCGGTAATACAACAACCGGTTGATTTCGTATCCTCTTATCCCTCCACCGATAAGGTTTATGGTTACGAGACTGCACCCTAAGTGGGGTTTCATCGTACCGAGTGTATCATAGCCAGAACTTGTCAAGAGTGGCAAGGTACGCTCCAGACGCCCCGGGGACTCTTGACTCAATCGTGTACCTCGGCGCCCTGATCGAGTTTCTGCACTCCTTAGGAAAGATCTTATTACTCCAATCTTTCGATTTAGGTGTCTCTTCTGGATGGGAATTTTCGTTTTTCTCACCCCAAATATCCATGACTCAAGTTCCAGCGTCGATGTAACTTTCCATTGAGTCATGCTTACCAGGTTTTCCCCGATTATGACGTGCGATAGGTCTTACTTTTTGCCTCTTGCATTTATGCCAACAAGGTCTTATATTTGCCTTTTTTTGATATGGTATCATCATATGAAAATAGAATTTTTTCCATTCCATTCTTACTCTTGAGTTACATAACTCTAGTACATAGAATTCTTATTAATTTCTTACTCATGAAGAAAAAATTTGCGCTTTTCATACTACCCACATGCTTCTTTCATCCTTTGCATCTCTTTAAGTTTGCAGATGCTCCTCAGAACATGATTTCGCATGATTTCTTTGATCTCCTCCGTGCGAGAATCTTCGCACAATTCACTTTTTTCCTGAGAACACAACACCTGCCTCTGCATTCGTTCTCCTTATTTAGAAGTAATCTTGCTGGCTCGTTTTGTATTATTATTCGCAGAAGATTCTGCCTTAGTATCCTGCTTATCTGTTTTTCCAATTTTAGACACTACATCTACCATTAGTCTCTCACCTCTTTGACTATATTTAGCATGCTTCTTCCAATTTCTTCATTTGCATTCTCGCTCTTCGCACTTGTCAATATCAATTTCCTGACAGTTTCTACCTTCATTTGTATCTCCTCGTATTACGCCAAGACCTTGAGGTAAAGGAAACTTTATGCGTTGATGGAATGTCGAAGCCGCACCCAAGATACTATGCAGCCATGGCCTCCCAATCATAGCATTACAAAGTGACTCAACATCAACAACACAAAATACAATTTCTGTTGGAAGACTTTGTAGAGGAATTCGCATTGTCACTTCTCCTTTTGGCTTATTCGCAGTGCCATTGAAGCCATACGTTTTATAAGTCGAAGGAATTAATTTGTCATCTCTTCCACCCATAGTCTTGTATGTATGATAAAATAGGATATCAATAGAACTCCCAGGATCTACGAGTATTCTATTTATAACCCAAGTATTCGCTTCATCTTCTTCGTCATCCTCTACTTTTTCTTTCTGATTAATCCCTAACCTCACTACTAGTGGACATTCATGTGGTTCTCATACTCCTGGTGTTTCTTCCGATTTGAACGAAATGGTTTGTCTTTGCCAATAATTTAATGGAGATACCTTCGCAAGGTTAAAGTTTTCTCGTCCATCATTATCTCTTGCATGCACACGACTTAAGATATTGTCATGAAAGTCTTCTATATTTTTAAATGAATGTATAATCGAATTGCAGTATAGGTTCTTCTCCTTCGTACCTACTTCGATTACATATGTATTCTTTCCTTTATCCACACCATATGTATTTCCTCCTGGTGGTGGTGGTGGTAAATTCTGTGTCTTCTGTACTAAGAAGTGGTCCAGTTTTCCTTGCTCAATCATTCGCAGTATGATTTTCCTCACATTTCTACAATTACTTGTTGTGCGACCATGAAAGCGATGATATACACAAAATTCTTTGCTCCTTCTCCTTAGTGGTAGCTCATCTCCTACATTATGTGGTTCAGGAATTTTTTCCATTAATATAATAGCTTCCCATATTTTGTCTATTATAGTATTTCACTTTGGCAAGTTTATCTGTTCCCAGACCACCTTTCCAGTTCATTGTCTTCTATTATAATATGGTTGTTGGCCTCCATAGCCTTCTGAAGGGTTATCCATTGTTTGAATCTTATTATTTCCTCCGCTATTTTGGAATTGTTTTTCTTTGTATTCTCTTTCGAATTCTTCTTGATCTGCGCTACCCATGGCTACCAGCTTTTGTTCCACCTCTGTAATGTTCTTTCCTTAACTTCTCTGAGATGTACTCGAAACATCATTTGTCATCCTTGGGAGTAAACTTGCATTCCCATTATTCGCATTAGGTATCGCAAATGGGTAAGACTCCATATCTCTCTGCTTATCCTCAAGCGCTATATATTCCTCTTGAAATTCGCGCAACTCTGACATTGTTATGGTGTCTTTTATCTTGAAGATCTGTGTATATAATAAGTCCGTAGGAAAAAGAGCATTGATAAAGGCTAGTATAAGATTTTGTTGATCCACTCGTCTTAACATTTCACTATACATGGTTCTCCAACGCGTGGTTAGATGATGCAAACTCTCATTGATCCTTCTGCGAAGTCCAAAGGCCGTCTCAATCCCTGGTCTTGACATATTATTACTGATATATTGTCCCAAAAAGACGTTCTGCAAATGACGAAATGATCTAATGGTTCCTACTGGCAACCCTTCAAACCATTTCAAAGCTTCCCCTGTCAAGCTCGCAGGAAAATATTTACACAACACTGCATCATTCTCTTCCCATTACAACAGAGATCCACTGTAAGCTTTTATGTGTTGTACTGCACATGTGCTTCCATCAAATATACTTGTGAATACTGGTAAATTGCATTTAGGTGGTATTATTGCGCTTTGAATTTGTCTTGCAAAGGGTGTTTTTCCAGCTTCCTCTACCGCTTCCTCTAACTGTCTCCTCCACCATTTCTTTACGCAGTCATCATTTCTCTTAGTTCTGCCATTTCGTTAAGAATTTCTTCACTCATAGTTTGATCTAAGTCCTGTCGCATAGGCCTTTTTAATCTCGCTTTCCTCAATCTATTCTCATGATTATTCTGTCGCATGGCCTCTTGTATCTCTCTTTCTTCAGCTTCTGATCTTCTTCTCCTACGCCTTTCTCTTTCATCTCTCATACATTCACGAATAACATTATTTCTTTCATTTTATTCTTCGCGTGCATACTGATCTCTCAATATTTCTCTACCATGCAATAGAATTCTCTCTTGTTCTGGATCATTTTCTTCATCATTATATGATTCATAGTGTGTGCGATGTCGTTCGCCTGCATTTTGACGTCTGTTATTCCTTTGACCTTGTTGTCGGTGATGATGTTCACGCGGTTGCTCATATCGGTCATATTCTATGCGTATCTCATCGTGTTGATCTTGTCAATTATCATCTACTTGTAAGTTCTCATCAATATTACCTAAAGGTTTCTCTCGCCTAGCATCTCTTTGATTAGATTGACTTTGTCTTGATGAACTTTTGCTTGTCCTAGATCTTGATCGTGTAGCGTTTCTTGATCTATGTTCTTGCGATCTGAGAGTCTCTTCTCTTAGATCATCATTCTGACGTATCAAGTTCGCACACTCTTCCTCCTCTCTTCGTCGTTCTGCAATCAATCTTTGTCTAAGTTCTGCAATTGTCATATTTTCTTCGTTTCCTTCAATCCTTCCTGCATCTCCAGTTCTTTGTTCCTCTTCTTCGGTAGAATTCGTTCGTGCAGTATGAATACTCACTCGATCGTAATCAATATCATTCTTCTGCTCTTGTGCACGCTGAGGTCCAATTGGAGTTGCATTTCTTTGATTTTCTCTTTCTCCTTCCTCTGGTTGTTCAGGAATTGCACCTCTTTTTCTTTCAACAATTCTTTTACTCCTCCTAGCTGTCACCGCTTGTTCAGCAGTAGATCCGATTCATACCATCACCACCTTTTTTATGTTAACAACTGAAAGACTACTTTAAAGAGAATTGAAAGGTTCTAATGATAAAAATATCAATTGTTTAAAGAAAAATGTTATATCTAAAATTCTGGAAATTTGATTTCTAAACGAATTCATCAACAGGGTATATCACTCGTTCCCTGTTTCTAGCGCCAAAATGTAGTTGCAGGAAATCCTACAACCACATCCATACAAGAATCTAAACAATACTCTAAGGAGTCAAAGTGAAAATCATTCGTTTATTCATTAAGATCTAAAGTTGGATACAAGATAATACAAAGACTTAACTTGCTCTCCAAATAAACTTTCTCTCTCCTAATTTCTTGTCTAACACACTCCTAAGGATCTCCCCTATTACATGATAGCTCTTCCCTTTATATAGGATACTACATAGTGGATGACAGCTAACAGATCTCCTATTTTCGGAATCACTGTGCGTTACAATCGCTCATGTACATTTGCTCAACTTTGCATACTTTACACTTCGCACAGATCGTCACACTTTACTCGTGACTGTACTGACATCATCAGATACGTCACCTCAATTTTGCTATGTGCGATGGTCTTCGCTTATAATAGATGGTTGTTATTTCGCATACATAACGAATATGCGATATTTCACTCCTACAGTAATACAACCCGGATTTATCATTTATCCTCCTCAGTTGTAGTTGGAGTAGTATTCTTGTGGAGTTACAATTCCAATTGTTGTAAGTAGAAAGAAAGTTTATTGGGGTTTAATGGGTTTCATTTCATTCAATCGTAGTGGAGAATCAATAATTGAAGATTGGTATGTTAGTTTAGTTTAGTTCAATCTCAATTAATTCATCAAATCAGTAATTCAATTTTTGAGTTTAGGATTTTCAAGGAATTTTGAGTTTGGAGTTATGGCAGCAACAAATTCAGTACCAACAATTGATGAAGAGAGTACTGTGAATAGAGGTAGTATGAGGGATTTAGACCAGAACCTTGATCAACCCATGGAAGAAGAAGCTGGAAGGCTCGAGAATATGTACACAGAAAAGGTCTGGTTTCACCCCCTTAACTTCTCGTTGTTGTACTGTGGATTTTATTGATCATTTGTGGACACTTTACACCAAATTTTGATTGATCCGTTGTTCATATGATAGGGATTTTGTTTATTCATCAATATATTAGTAGGATGCAGACTAATTGTGCGTGGAGTTAGAATTGGGGGTCTAAATCAAACTTGGGCTTAGTGTTGTCGTGCTGTTTCTCTTTTAATGTTTGTGCAGAAATTTTGAGCACTAGCATTTCAGAGTCTTGGAGTGGTCTATGGAGACTTGGGCACGTCTCCTTTGTATGTCTTCTATAATACATTTCCTGATGGAATCAGGGATCCAGAGGATATTATTGGAGCATTATCGTTGATTATATATTCTCTTACACTTATTCCACTCATCAAGTATGTCTTTGTAGTGCTGAGGGCGAACGACAATGGTCAAGGTAAATATTCATATATCAAGTATAAACTGCAGTATATCTCTGGATGTTTCTTTTGTTGAGAGAGTCTGAGTTGCGAGGGCCATAGATTGCGTGTATGTGTGAAAATATTTATCTAACTACGTTGCAGGTGGAACATTTGCTCTTTATTCACTATTATGTCGACATGCAAATGTGAATACAATTTCAAACCAACACTCGACAGATGAGCAGTTAACAACGTATAGTCGTCATATATTCCGTGAGAAATCTTTTGCGGCTAAGACCAAGAGATAGTTGGAAGCTACAGCATTAAGGAAAAATTTACTGTTGATTCTTGTCATTGTTGGGACGTGCATGGTTATTGGAGACGGGGCCTTAACTCCAGCCATATCAGGTCTGATTCCCATTCTTGCTTTAACAATTTAATCATATTAGAAATCACATATTTTTGTGTTTGGTTTCATTCCCAGTTATAAAACATAGTAGTAACACACTACTATAGAATTTATTCTTTCAGTTAGTTGTATGATACAATCTTTTCTGCCCAATTACTTAAATCAGGCGCTGGCGCATGACCTTTTCTACTAGAATCTGTTTCGGGATCTCTCTTTGACAACTCTAAAATAAATACTGTGTTCTCTAGTATCCATGAAAGCAGGAAAATACAAAAAGATTCATTATACTAAAATTGCTATTTTTTCAGTTCTTTCGGCTGTTGGAGGGATTAAGGAAGATCTCCCGAGTCCCGAGCATGAGCAGCAGTACTTTTCTATCCTGATACTATACATGATTTTTATGATGAGCAATATTTTATTCCCTTTGATCTACTGTTTTCTTCATTTTGATAGACCGTTATACTCTTGTTTTCTTCTATGCAGATGTAGTGATAATTGTTTCGGGTGTCATATATATTAGTTGGTTTGTTTAGCATGCAGCACTAGGGAACGGACAGACTTGGATGGCTCTTTGCTCCAATTGTCCTTCTTTGGTTTCTTTTAATTGGAGCATAGGCGCTTTCAATATATGGAAATATGATGGCTCAGTTCTAAGAGCTTTCTCTCCAATTTATATTTATAGAAAAATCAAACGAGGAGGTTGGAGAACCCTTGGGGGAATTATGCTTAGCATCACTGGTAAGCAACCTTCTTCCTTCACATATTTGGATAATTTTTGAAGGTGAAAACCCATAGATTTCTGATGAATCCGTGTAATCCTTCCAGGGGCAGAAGCTCTATTTGCTGACCTAGCCAATTTCCCTGTGTGGGCTGTTCAACTAGCTTTCACGATGCTTGTGTTCCCTTGCCTTTTATTGGCGTATACAGGACAGGCTGCTTACATCCTCAAAAATCCGGATCATGTGATTGATGCATTCTACCGTTCCATACCAGGTCTCTCCTGAACTCCTGATTAAAAATTTTGTAAGAAAAATAAGTTCTTATCTGATTAATCTCTGATTCGTAATTTTCAGAAAGCATACACTGGCCAGTGTTTATTATCGCTACAGGAGCAGCTATTGTTGCCAGTCAGGCCACTATATCTGCAACTTTTTCAATAATCAAGCAGGCTCTTGCACTTGGTTGTTTCCCACGGGTGAAAGTTGTTCACACATCAAAGAAATTCCCTGGACAGATATACATACCCGATATTAATTGGATTCTTATGCTTACGTGCATTGCTGTTACCGTAGGATTTAGAAACCAAAATCAGATCGGCAATGCTTAGGGTGAGTTTTTATATTTCTTTTTTTCCAGGCATTTTTCCATCCAATCTCCTCCTTACCAAGAAGGGTCCTCAATTTAGGAATCAGAGAGTTTCAGCGTTTAACATATGATTGATATCTTGTTTTGGCTACCAACAGGAACAGCAGTTGTGACAGTTATGCTTGTAACGACATTTCTTATGATACTGATAATGTTACTGGTATGGCGGAGTCACTGGATTCTGGTTGTGATCTTCACTGTTTTATCATTAGTCGTTCAATGCACTTATTTATCATCAGTACTTTCTAAGCTTTTGCAAGGCGATTGGGTCCCTCTTGTGATAGCTGTAGCATTTTTTATCATCATGTATGTGTGGCATTATGGAAAGTAAAGCGTTATGAAGTTGAGTTGCACAGTAAAATATCAATGGCTTGGATACTCGGTTTGGGACGGAACCTAGGTTTAGTACGGATCCCAGGTATTGGACTAGTATAAACTGAATTAGCGAGTGGTGTACCTAACATCTTCTCTCACTTCATCACAAATGTCCCTGCAATTCACTCAGTTGTGATTTTTGTCTGCTTTAAGTATCTGTCCGTCTACACTGTACCTCAAGAAGAACGGTTCCGAATTGGGCCCAAAGAATTCCATATGTTCCGATGCGTGGCCAGGTACGGCTATAAGGATCTCCATAAGAAAGACGATGATTTTGAGAAAAAGCTCTTTGAAAACCTTTTCTTGTTTGTTGGACTTCAATCTATGATAGAAGAAGGGTGTTCAGATTCAGATGAGTACAGTTTATATGGACAGCAAACATTGAGGTCAGGAGACTCCCAGTTAACTGAAAATAGAAATATGATATCTCTGAATGTGGACAGTACTGTGAGTTCATCTGGAGACGAAGGCATTGTACCTGCAAAATGTTCAGCACTAACAGCTGCAAGCAATTTTTTCAGTTCACCAGGGCAGACAAGTCATTGGACGGAGTTGAATGAGCAGAGCCTACATACAAAGCTGTAGGGATGCAGGGGTAGTACATATCCTTGGGAATATGATAGTAAGAGCAAGACGAGATGGGAATTTCATTAAATCGATTACATTTATGCATTCCTCAATAAGGTTTGCAGAGAGAATAGTGTCATATTCCATCTACCTCATGAGAGTCTGTTGAACGTCGGCCAGATATTCTATGCATGAAAATTTTATTTTTATGCCAAAATTTAGATTTCCTAGCAAATGGTGCCACCTCTGCAGAGAAGAATTAGCTTTTTGTATGATAATTTCGGTTTTGAATCCGAATCCGAGTGGAAAATGTTATAAGTATGTGTTTGAAAACTCTGTTTCCTATAAATACTCCTTCCTTCCATTCCTCTCAACACATTCCTCTTTATCTTACTTCTCAAAAAATCTTCACATTTTGTTTAATGGCATCCATGAATTACAGCAACATCACAACAACTAGACGCAGTACTAGAAGAGCCCAACTACGTGGTGCTACTAGACAATCATTATCATCAAAAAACCAATACAAAAATAATGTAAAGCAAAACCTAAGAGAACAGGAACTCCAATTCCTGCAACAACAATTGCTCGAATATAAGTTGCAGCAGCAACAACAACAAGAATTCGAGCGACAAAAATTACTTATTCAACAAAAGAAATCTCAGGAAGATTACTTACTGCAATTGAAAGTGAAGAAAATTCAACAAGATTACTTTCTGCAACAAGAATTACAGAAGCAGCTTCAAAAACAACAACTGTACACAAAATTTCCTGCTGGTGATCCTTACAGTACATATGAACGGAAAGAATGGGAAGATAAAGAACAAACGAGGATTATTTCAGATGAACAGTTTGCAGAAGATTTGCGCTTTATATTAGACTCAGGGATGTTTGATCAAGAAGACAAAGAACTTGAAGAACAAACTCGCATTCTTGATCAAGAAGAGCGGAACATTTATGCAAAATTGACTTCCTTCTTGTATTCATCAAGAAAAAATCCTGAGACAAATAAATCATCAACATCATCATCAATCAGTTCTAGTTATTGTGAACCGCTGTTTATGAAATTAGGGTTTGAATCTTTCTTCGAGAAACAAGTTTTGGATTTTACATCTTGCCCAATCAATCAAAAAAGAAATGTCAGAAGAGTTGATGAACCCAGAGTTGCAAGATCAAGATTTTATTAGTTGTAGACGAAAATTTCACTATTTAATTTATGTTATGTATTGTCTTATCGACAATTTCTTGAATTTTGAAAGTTATGAGCGTTTTGGATTCGCCATTAATTGTTTTAAGTTTGTCCTCTGACATTATTCTATATGTAATCTACTTTTCTACTATGATTAATTGAATTTGAGTCCTGCAATTGGTTTTGGGTACTCACAGCGATTTCTTGAATGTCATTATGAGCAATTTGGTTCTCTGTTACTGTTTCAAATTATGGGTCTTACCCAGCAATGTCAGGATTAGAATGTATGACAAATCATTTTTTTGATCAAGCTATTACTGACATCAGTATCTTGTTCTTCTATAGACCATGTTCAGCTTTGCACGCAAATATTATCGTCAGTAAATTCTTCTTAGGCACTACTAAGGCATCACTGCTGAGCTCTCAAAAATCCAGACCAAATATACCTTTAGTCAGTTAATTCTTCTTAGGCACTACTTAGGCCCTATCCGACCGTACTATAATCAGAATAAACCCCTCTCTTGTCAGTGATGATCCTGATCTTGTGATCTACTGTCTTTGATACCGAAACTAATAGGCTTGTGCTAGAAATGATGCAAAGCATTTGCTATAATCGAACAATATGAGATAACAAGAAGTACAAAACTGAGCCATGTTTCAACTTTTATAGTAATTTATATTAAAAAAAGGCATCAAAAAACGCATCCAAATGTATAGTGCAGGACTAATATCCTCAAGTAACTTATTGGCATTGAAAGAAGACATAATGCAGGAAACTGTTCGTTTGATTCGTTTGTTATGAATGTTTCGCGAAGCATTCAAAAGAATCAAAAATGGAAGTTTGAAAGAAATCTGAGTATAAGCCCAGACAAGGAGACGGCATAACACCATCTCAATGTACCTGCAAGCATCGTAGCTTCTAGCTTGTTTTAGAACTAAACTTTTCTTGAACAAATTACCATATTTGATCAATAACTAAAATTTAATTTCTACCAATTGACAAACTTTTATTCAACATAAATTACAAATAAACATTACGGTGCAGGAAAAAAAATACACCTATAAAAGAATTCCTATAACTAATATGAACTTCAAACTAAAACACCACCGGAAGAATAACTTCTCTTGACAAATCCTCCTGATCCACATCCATAACTACTATTTCTGCGAACACGAGAAGCAATCCAATTCCATTAATCCTTTCTAGATGAGCCCTCAGTTCCCACTTCCGGTAATCAATTTCTTCACCTGACAAAGGAAAGTATACTGAATATATTGAACGATCTTCACCCGTAAGCTTGCTTCGAATAGGATCTCTACCCGTAATTATCCCATACCACTACCCATCCTTGCAGAAAACATCAACTGGATCACTAACATTGAAATATGATGCTTTAAATTTAGGAGGAATGTTGTTGGAATATTACAAGATATGCGGAAGATTTAGTCTGATAGTCTTGTATTCTAGCTGGAAAGTCCTAGTCAAATATCTAGAGTTGTTGCTTATCTTTAGGTTTACATTTTACTGTTTATCCATCTTCCTATATAGATAGGAACCATTGTAAGTGTAAAATCTATCTGAGAATGATCAATCTCTGGAGATCAATAATGTTATTCACCCTGCGGGGTTTTTTCGTAGACATTAGAGCCGAACCACTTTAATTCTACTGTCTTCTTTATTTTATGTTTGATACATTTTGTCTAATTGATGATCCGTCTCGATGATACCCATAATTTATTATGGAATCAGAGCGGGAAGATCCGCTCATATTGCTTCCGCTTCCAAAAAAAATTGTGATTTTTATCAATTTTGTTCGGATTAGTTATCATCAAATAACTCCTCCAAACTCATTGTTTTTATGCCTTTAATTTCCATGGAACACCTTTTATATATAGGTTTCCTACCATGTCAACAATAGGCTTATAAACTCATGGAAGACCTTTTTTCTTTCAAACCTCATCATGTGCAATACCTTCGTATGCTCATTAAAGTGTGTCACTGTTGATAGAAGAGGAAGTGCATACGTTTCATTCTTTTCTCAATCCATCTACAGTAAAGCATCGATAGTATTCATGACTTTGCATATAAGATTCGTGGGTTCTATTACCATCTTCATCAAGTTCTTTTGATGTTGTCTTACTGTATGTATGATTTCAAGTCCAAGTCTACATGTTGTACACATAATTCCGTAAAGATAAAGCTTTTGAGTCTTTGCCGTACACATAGAAGTAGCTTCTTGGTTCATCTTTGCCGAGAAGATTTCCATATTTTCAAGTCAATCCCGAAAATATCTCCGTTTTTCGGATTTTTTTTTGCCAAAGTCTGGTAATCGATTTAATAGAAAATATTTTCCATATTTTCAATTCATATCCTAAATAAATACTAATCATCATTTCTTTCCGAAAATTTTCGGATTTAGAATTTATTTAATTATGAGAATATATTCTCTCCTTTCATAGCATGAAAGTCGCCATCAGTTGGCATCTATTAGCCATTTCAATGGTTATACATAAAGCAGTCTTTATCTAACTCATCAAGGCGTATCATTCTTCGGGTATTACAGCTACTGTCTCAGGTTAGATAAAACCTTGAGTACGCCTCTCTTCACATCATCATTTTTTTTTATGGTTTTGGGTTTTCATATATTCGTAGCTTATTAAGTTTTTTCCTTTTACAAGGTATTAAGATCTCATTTGCATAATTGCATCACACAAGGTTAATCCTATTATGATTCTTCATCGATTTGATGCAGACATATCCCTTATCATATATATTTTGCTTGTAGCAAATTCTCTTGTCAATTTTTTTTTATGCATCATTACTCACTATTCATCAAAGACCCGTTTCTCCGTCGACAGTTATGGACAATTATTATCTTCTAGTTGTTTCACATAAGAAAGCAATATTTTTGTTTCATTTTTTTACTTGCCATTGGTCACGGCAAGATCCACGGAAAATCTGCATATTTCGTTCTTGGATTCATATCCTCATGAGATGAGTAATCCTCATTAATTATCTCATATGTTGTAATCCTGTCATTTCAGTCGATTAAATATTCAACATCTCCGGAAGTATTTCTCACTTTCAATCGTTTCGGTGAAGTATTTTTTGATATGATTTTCTTTCCTCAAAATATCTCTAGAAACAATGGTGAAATACTTCTTAGTACAACCAATATTCTCATATCTTCTTTGGTTGTGTGTTGTTAGTAGTCTTGTTGATAAATCCACCGCAAGATCTATCATAGCATGAAACTCACCAATGGCCATTGCAGAGAATTATTTGCGAGTTAAAGCACTTAGCTTTAAAGGGGTATTTTCTGCCAAAATCATCATGATCAAGGTGTTCTGTTCTTTATACTATTTTTCAAGCGTAATAAGAACTATTTTTTCTCGACCTTGATTTCAAATCCATCTAATACTATTGTAATGAGTACAATACAGTCAACTTTATTATCATCAGCGCACTGCCTTGTTTTGGTGCTTTTATTTTTCACATCGATTATTATCTACTGATGATCGATATCTGGAAAGGATTTTATATCATTCCATTCTCCAAATATAATTTGGACGTTCAGATCTTCCATTCCAGGGAGTATCAAAATCTGGGTTTAACCATTCAAAACAATTTTATCATTGTCTCTACTTTGTTCAGCATCTTTATCAATTTTTATCAAAGATGCTTTTGCACAGGTCTTTCTGTTCTCAAACAATAACAGTGAAGAAGTGTGTAATATTCCATGGATGATCAAATATCTCCATGATCTTGCCTCTCCAATCATGTATTTTTAATCGGTTAAACAAGTTTGACTTGAGATTTCTCCATTTCCAGGGGGCAATCAATCTTCCTCACAAACCTTGGTGCAAACCTATTATTCATCAATACTCATTACATGAGTTGTCAAACAGATTTGGTTTGATCTGTTATTTCTTTTCATCAAACTCATTTTTTAGTTTTACATCTCATCATCATTTTGATGTTTTATAATCTTGATAATTATCTCACAGTTAACCCGAAAATGTTTCCATTTTCTATTGTATACTGCCATTTCTGCTGCAAAAGAATGTAAAAAAAAAGTGCATTATTGGTGTTTCTTTTACTTGCTTATGAAAATTAGCCATCAATTGAAGAATGGTGGTCTTTGATCGAAGATCAAAATGCAGCAGTGATAATCAGAGTTGAAGTTAAAATGTTTAGCTGTGAGTCAGAGATATTTTTCAAGTTGTACACTCCACTTTTCTCCGTGTCCAACTTGAGGGGGGGTGTTGGAATATTACAAGATATGCGGAAGATTTAGTCTGGTAGTCTTGTGTTCTAGATGGAAAGTCATAGTCAAATATCTAGAGTTGTTGCTTATCTTTAGGTTTACAGTTTACTGTTTATCCATCTTCCTATATAGATAGGAACCATTGTAAGTGTAAAATCTATCCCTGGAGATCAATAATGTTATTCATCCTGCGGGGTTTTCTCAATGGACGTAGACGTTAGAGCCGAACCACTTTAATTCTACTGTCTTTTTTATTTTATGTTTGATACATTTTGTCTAACTGATGATCTGTCTCGATGATACCCATAATTTATTACATGTCTCTGATTTCACAACGAGGAACAATTTCTCTCAGAAAGCACTTCTCATCACCTTCTTCGTATAGTTTTGTGTATTCAACTAAGAACTCGTCTTTTTCCGTTTACTTAATTATTCTAGCTTCGAAATACGAACCCAAGAATCCTTCTTCTGTACTGCTTACTTTTACCAAATCACCATGACGAAACCCACCCATTGTGTCAACTTCTAGGGAGGACAAGAGAAAATCCAGTTTAGAGAGACAGAGAATGGATGGATGGTACAAGCTGCGTATAGAAGTTAATATTTATAGGCAGCTGAATATAAGTAGACGCGGACTGGGAAATTAGATTTAGGAGGGAATATTTTATTTTAGAAACATGGCCACCGCAAGGAAATTGTTAGAAGGCAATAGGAGTTCTTTAAGGGGGGAGACGGTTTGACCATTAAGTTGCCTAACCTTAGACCTCCCTATAGAGACATTACCTCCCCATTTTGCATTATTAAGCTGCCTAAATAAAGAGTGCTTGCAGGCTGCAGTCATCCGCTTAACAATAATACTTCAATCCAGCTCAAAGTCGGCTCTTTTATCTCTGGGGAGTGGAAGAATTGTGAGTCTTCTATTTAATTGGTTTGCGAAGAACTGTTAGTCGATTCGTTAAATTGGATGCACCTATTATTGGTTCTTTTTATCCCTAAATCCGGGCCACCACGGACGCGCCTAAAATGGTCAGCTTTCCGCATTAAACTGCGTCTGATACTTAGACGCTCGCCTCTACAGGGCAGACACATCGTTGACATCACATGTATATGTCACTTTAGTATAAATGTCTGAATATATTGTATACTAGAATATAACACGTACCGTAATGGCTCGGGATTGTGTTGTTGTTACTATAAAATGGGAAGTTATTACATACATGAGCACAAACAGTATTTCAAATGTATACAGTAAGAAATACCTGTAAGATGTATGTTATGAAGATTCGACTCGAGTGCCTCAAACTCAGTGAAGCAGAAATTATGGGGAATAATCGACATGGACTAAGCATCCAGTGCGGAGAGAGAGGTGTTCCACCGAAAGTATCCTCTTTTTCCACTGTTTGCTGGCCTGAACTTGGGTTTTGCAGCAGCCAAGTGCAATTTCTCGATAGTGTACAAACCACCTTCTCTAATATGCTTATCAAACTTCCAGATAAGATTTTTGGGTATGATGGCATGCAACTCGTCACCCTGTATCAGTGGAGGTGTTAGCGAAGCAATATTGAAGTCGTGGACTGCAAATTTACAGAAACAGGGGGTGGTCAATACCTGATCATCGACAATAACCATATTGATGCTGGTAACGTCATTGGTGGACATAAAATCCAATTCTTCCCATTTCCTGGGAACACGAACAGTAACCCCACTTGTAGGAGTGAAATATCGCACGTTCATTATGTATGCGAAGTAATGGTCATGTAATATGAGCGAAGATCATCGCACATAGTAAAATGGAGATGACGTATTTGATAATGTCAGCATAGTCATGAATAAAGTGTGAAGATCTGTGCGAAGTATAAAGTGTGCGAAGGTGAAGGAATGAACATGAGCGATTGTATCGCACGACGATTCCGAAAATAAAGGATCCATTAGATGTCATCCACTATTTAGTACCCTATATAAAGGGAACGGTTATCATGTAATAGAGAGATCTCGGTGAGTGTGTTAGATAAGAAATTGGGAGAGAGAAATTTTATTTAAAGAGGAAGTAAAACCTTTGTATTATCTTGTATCCAATTGAAGATTTGAATGAGTAAATATATGATTTTCACCATGATTTCTTAATACATTGCTCAGATAGTTATACAAGTGTGGTTGTAGGATTTCCTGCAACTACATCTGGCGCTAGAAACAGGGAGAGTGATAAATCATGTTTGTTGGTTTATAGAATCTTGGAAACTTAGATCTGGAAATTTTGGAGAAGACAAAGATGAAAAATGAAGAATCTATAAAGAAAGCAAGAATCATGACGATACGAGGAAGAGCAAGGAGTATACTGTGTAATTCTATAACAAAAACGTCAATCTACGAAGCGGATTTTCAAGCAGGAATAACAGGAAGAATACACAAACGAGATTACAACGGAAAGAAGGTGACAACAGTAGAAAAGGAATCCCCATTAAAGGAATGGGAGAAGACGCAGATAACGTTTGCAGCAGATGAAATTAAGGAAGAAAATTTAAAACGAACAGATCCTTAGTAATCACAGTAACGGCTGAGCGAAGCAAGAATGATGAAAAGACGAAAGAATCAGAAGAATGGGCGATTAATAGAACTTTGGTGGATATAGGAAGTGTTGTTGATATCTTATTTTATCGTTCGTTCAAAGACATGGGATACAAAGATGCAGATATGATATATCCAACTTACAATATACATGGATTTAATAAAACCATGACAAAACCAAAAGGTGAGGTAACGATGTGAATACTGTTGGGAGAGATACAAACGAAGATAACATTATGTGTAGTTGATATAGAATCACCACACAACATGTTATTGGGGAGACCATGGGTGCACGCGATAAAGGTTGTAACGTCAACATTACATCAGTGCATTAGATTCCCAATTCCAAGTAGAATAGGGGAAATTAAAGGAGATGTTACGAGTGCGAAGATCTGCCATCAAGTAGATGTAAGGAATTATGAAGGACGTGCAAAGAAGTGAAAGGATCGCTAGAGAAAAATGAAGGAATTGAAGAAGGAAGAAGAATTTCGGGTATACATGATTAGAGCGGATGAAGGAAAAAGAATACCAAGCGAGATACCAGAGAAGGAAGGTGAGCCAATTCAAGAGATTAAGGAATCAACACCAGTGGGAGAACCAAGAGAGAATTTCACTGCAGCAGAACCAACAAAAGAAATAAATGTTGGAACGGAAGAAGAACCAAAAATATTAAAAATAGGAACCACAATGGATAAAGAAGAAGAAAAAAGAACAATAAATATGTTGCATGAGTATAATGACATATTCACATGGAGTATGGAAGAGATGCCAGGAATAGATCCGACTGTCGCATGCCACAAATTGGATATTAAAAAGAATTCAAAGCCATTTAAGCAAAGAATAAGGAAGATCGCAACAACATATCATCCTCAAATAGAAGCAGAGTTACAAAAAATGTTGGAGGAAGGTATTATAAGACCGGCAAAATATCCATAATGGATAGCAAACATAGTTGTGGTACCAAAGAAGAATAAGGGGATCAGGATTTGTATATACTTCAGTGACTTAAACAAAGCCTGCCCGAAAGACAGTTTTCCTTTACCAGACATCCCGCAGATGGTGGAATCAGCATCAGGAAATGACAGACTCTCATTGTTGGATGGATACAAAGGTTATAATCAAATTCCTTTAGCTGAAGAAGACCAAGAGCATACCGCCTTTTTCCCACGAAGAGGATTACACTGTTATACGAAAATGCCATTTGGATTGAAAAACGCGGGTGCGACATATCAGAGAATGGTAGAGAAAGTGTTTGCGAAGTGGGTACATACAACACTGGAAGTTTATGTGGATGATATGCTAGTAAAGAGTAAATAAGCAGAGGATCATGTAGATAACTTGAAGGAAATATTCGAACAGATGCGAAAATTCAATATAAAGATAAACCCAGAAAAATGTGTTTTCAGAGTGTCGTCGGGAAATTTTTTGGGATACATAATATCAAAGGAAGGGATTGAATTTGATCCTAAAAAGGTAAAATCAGTGTGAGATATGCCACCTCCGGCGACAGTAAAAGATGTTCAGAAATTAAATGGTTTGATAGCTTCGCTGGGGAGATTTATTTCACTTTCTTCTGATAAGTGCAAACACTTTTTCAATATATTAAAGAAAGGAACAAAATTTGAGTGGACAGAAGAGTGCGACAAAGCTCTACAACGTATAAAAAATTACTTGATGAATCTATCCATTATGCAGAAAGCAAAGCCATGAGAGGATCTGTTACTATATTTGGCATCAACACCGTATGCATTAAGTGTTGTTTTGTTACGTTCAGACCAAGGAGTGGAAAAACCTATATATTATATAAGTAAAACGTTCAATTTTGTACAGAGAAACTATTCCAAGATTTAAAAACTAATTCTTGCGTTGGTTTATGCATCCTTCAAACTTCGCGTATATTTCCAGGCTCATAAGATTAAGGTGATCAAAAATGTACCAATTGAGCCTGCAATGAAGAATTCAAAAAGATCAGAGAGAATTAAGAGATGGAATGCTCAAGTTGGAAATTCTGAGATTAGTTATGAGGTTTTATCTTCACCAAAGTCACAGGTTATTGCATAATTCCTAGCATAATTCCATTAGAAGAAGATGAATATGTAATATATATGATGGATGTAGATGAAGAACATGGGAGTCTTAAAGATCTATTGACATACCATAATTCAGAAAGATGGGAAATACTAGTAGACGGATCGTCCAATGGAGAAGGAAATGGAATTGGAATTGTCTTTATCTCACCAACAAGAGCGCGAACGTCCTACTCATTTAGATTGGAGTTCGCATCCACAAATAATGAAACTGAGTATGAGGCAGTTGTACATGCATTACAGTTAGCCATCGAAATGGAGATAAAAGATGTGCGAGTGACTAGTGACTCACAGTTGGTAATTCGTCAGATAGAAGGTAAATATATTACAAATGAATCATCTTTGCAGAAATACAAAAAATTGGTCATGGAGTTAGCAGAACGAATTCCAAAAATAAGCTGGAGAAACATAGGTAGAAAGGACAATAGATTCGCAGATACATTGGCTTTCATACCTTCCATGTTAGAGGATCCCGTTGCGCGAGACATAAAGATACAAACACTCTTTTTACCATCTATAAAGAAAGAAGAAGAAACAGGAGCAGATGTGATGATAGTAGAAGACAAAGAAGAGAAGCAAATGAACGAAGACAAAGATTGGAGAACTGAACTTCATTTATATCTGGAAAAGGGAGAGGTACCAAGAAAAAAGTTAGAAGCACACAAGTTAAAAAGTCGTGCGACGAATTACGAATTAAGGAATGAAATTCTGTATAGGACGTCATTTCTTGGACCTTCGCTTAGATGTCTTACACGAAAAGAAGGAATATAAATTTTAAAAGCATTACACTATGGGGATGCTGGGAATCATAGCGGGGGAAGATCACTCGCAGATAGAGCGAAGATACAAGGATATTATTGGCCATATATGCATGAAGATGTAAACAAGTATCAAGGCGATGCCAAGAATGTCAACGTCATGGAAAAAAGATACACGCACCCGGAGCAATGTTAAACACGTCAGCAAATGCATGGCCATTTGGAAAATTGGGGATTGATATTGTTGGTCCGTTTATACCAGGTACCGGACAAAGAAGATATATAATCGTCGCAACAGATTATTTCACAAAGTGGGCAGAAGTAAAAGCAGTTCAGCATATTCGTGATAAAGATATATACACGTTTATTTTTGAGAATGTCACATGCAGATTTGGCATACCCGCACAATTAGTCTCTAATAATGGAAAGCAATTTGAAGGCGAGAACATAGAGATGTTACTTAATGCATTTAAAATCCAAAGTGGGAAGTCTACCCCTCTATATCCACAGAGTAATGGACAGGTAGAGGGAACTAACAAAATAATCGCAGATATACTGAAGAAGAAGTTTGAAGGACATAATAAAGGGTGGTGCGAACAAGTACATAATGTAGTATGGGCATAGAACAACGAGGAGAGAAGCCACAGGAATGTCGCCTTTCTGTTTGAAATATGGGGTAGAAGCAGTGTTATCAACAGAGGTCATTATACCTACAACAAAGAAACAAGCTTGGGAGAAGAATCTAAATATGGATTTAATTTTAACAAAACTTGATGATCTGGAAGAAGTTAGGGAGGTCGCTCTGCAACATATGGAAAATTACCAAAGAAGATTAGCTCGAGAATACAACAAACGAGTTAAGATAATGGATTTTCAACCAGGAGAATTGATGCTGCGAGAAATACCAATTTATCAAAAAGGAGGAGATGGGAAACTAGAAAATAAATGGGACGGACCATATATAATCAAAAGAATAGTTGGTAATGGAGCTTATGAGTTGAAGGATCCTGAAGGAAGAGATGTAGGACGCAAATTAGACCGTCCTTGGAATAGATTATATTTGAAGAAGTATTACCCATAAATACTTGCGATAAGAATCGCACATGCGACAACGATGCGAAGTTACGCATACGAGTTCATATTTTGAACATGGATGTAAAATTCAATTCCATGAAAAAGTTTGAAGTCTTCGCACACTGCCAAGAAATTCTTTTATAATAAAAAGGCAAATGTAAGACCTTGAAGTAAGACCTTAATAGAAGGCAATAGAAATAAAAACTCTAATCAGGGAGGCTAGGCATCCGAATGTGGCGTGCAACCTAGTTCGCATAAATTCAAGAGGCAAAAAGTAAGACCTGTCGCACGTCATAGTCGGGGAAAACCTGGTAAAGAATGACTCAAGGGAAAGCTACACCGACCCTGGAATTTGAGTCATAGATATTTGGCTGTGAGAAAAACGAAAATGCCCATCCAGGAAAGGCACCTAAATCGAAAGATTGGGGTAATAATATCTTTCCTATGGAGTGCAGAAACTCGATCAGGGCGCCGAGGTACACGGTTGGGTCAAGAGTGCCCGGGGCTTCTGGAGCCTACCTTACCACTCTTGACAAGTATTGACTATGATGCACTCGGTCCGAAGATACCAACCCTATCGGTGGAGGGATAAGAGACTTAGAAATCAACTGGTTGTTGTATTACCGGATTGGAGGAGCCAACCTTAACCCGGTAGAGGTAAGCTTCCTTGAAGGGGCAACCAGGGGGAGATAAGGACGGCACCCTCCATTAGGGAGCTGAATTGTGTCAAAAGACGTAAATGTCATGAGGATTTTTACTCATGGGAGTATTAAGGATTGTCATATTTACGCACATAAGAAACCTGAAGAGTTAACAATACAAGAATATGATAAGGCGAGATCAATGGGTCTGTGTAATGACCGCCTGCGATCTCGTCGCACAGAAATAAAAGATGCATTCGGGAAAAATAATACATTTACTTAGGAAGGAAAAATAAGACCTCAAGAGAAAAGTTATATATAAACTAATGATTTTTTGCAGGGAATCAAAGACTTCGAAGAAAAAATAAATTCATACACTTGTTTTTTACAAGAAATATAATAAGAGGAAAGTATGGGAATTAAAACAAAGTGATATTATCCTTCTTGATCAAGAAACAAGTTCAAGGTATGTCAAAATAAAAGAGGGGAGTTCGATAGTTAAAAAATAAAAAGATTAAACATTGCCAGAAGGTAAATGTTGTTCAACCAAAGATTTTTCAGCATCAATTTTAATTTTAGTCGTGTTTTCACCAAATACAGATTGGTGCAAGCTTTGAGGATGTTTTATGCTGGGAGTTTGTTTTTTCACCAAATACTAAAGTAACAAACTAATAAAATCATCCAATCTAAAGAAATATTAAAAATTACATGTACCATTACTTCTTTTAAAATTAAAAGAAGCATCAAATTCTACAATAATACTTCATGATACACTACATTTTTTGTTACCGGATCTAAAGACACATTTGATTCATTTGGAAATAATAAAGTATTTCTCCTTGCAGCAGTACACCTGGACAATGCGACATATAGTTGGCCATGACAAAATACCGGAGTACGTAAATCAATGCCCACATACTTCACCGATTGCCCCTGGGATTTGTTAATAGTCATCGCATATGCAACGCGTATGGGAAATTGACATCTTTCCATTTGTATGTTTAGCTCTGAAGCTGAAGGTTGAAAAGTTATTCTAGGTATGAATACTACTTCACCATCTTTTTCCCCGGTTATGATTTTAGCTTCAATCATGTGTCGTCCGCACCTCGTCACCACCAGTCTTATACCATTACAAAGGCTTTCTCTCGGTGCCAGATTTCTCAGCAACATAATCGGACATCCAACTTTGAGGTCTAGCTTAAATGGAGGTGATCCTGATGGACTTAAATTGTTGAGAAATTCATTTGTAAAATCCGAATCCCTTCCATGATCATCCGAATCATTTTGTCAGCAGCAAAATAAGTGTAAGTCTCCCCATGTAATCTTTCTAATGCATCCATATTGATCTTATGGACGTCTTCATTACGTGGAGATAAAATGATCCTCTCGGTTAAGTATTCGGGTGACATTGGTTCATCCATTCCCAACAGAGGATACACCAAAGATATTAGCTCATGCATGTTTTGACATCTACCCATTGTCGATGGAAGATTAACAACCTCTTCAGGGTTCGTTCCAATCTACATACCAATTAATCAGATTTAAAATAGCTATGTCTACGATAAATATAGTTTTATTTAATGAAATTTCATTACCTCAAGCAAGTAGTCAGCAAACTCCAAATTTTCCGGTTCCTACTCCAATCGCATATTTTGGTTTAGCGTCAAGACAGTAATGTAATCCCAAAGCAATGAACCTCTTATAGATGCTCCAACAGTTTGTTCTCGACTAGCATTCGAGACCACTGGTAAAGTCTGTCTAAAGTCTCCACCCAAGACGACTGTTACACCTCCAAAGTGTCTGTCATCACTGCGAATATCTCGTAGTATGCGATCAGCTGCTTCCACACAAAATCTATGTTGCATTGAAACTTCATCCCATATGATCAATCTTACTTCTTTAAGCAGCTGGGCATAATCCGAGTCTTTACTAATACTAATATTTTTATCGTCTTGGACTTCAAATGGAACTTAAAAGTGGAATGTGTCGTTCGACCTCCATCAAGAAGTAGTGAAGCGATACCAGATGAAGCAACAATTAAGACTATTTTTCCATCTTTACGACATCTTCTTGCCATTGTGTTGTACAAAAAAGTTTTTCCGGTCCCTGCACTGCCATTCAGAAAAAACATTCGTCCATTGCGATCATTGACAGAATCCACTATCGCATTGTACGCCGAACGTTGTGCGACATTCAATTTCTCAATATCTGACTGAATCACCGAATCACTTAATGCAAACTGAAGTTGTCTATGGTCCCAAATGTATCTTTTACCTACTATTTGACCCCAATCATGTCTTGGTCTCGGCATTGATTCATATTTTTCTATTTTTTTTCCAGATCGTTGAAGTAGTTGATCCAACATGTATAATCTGTAATCCATTTCCAGTTCATCTGTTGGATTCTGGATGTTAAACATTGTTCGCAATCTATGTGGTAGATCATCACATATATTCATTCCAAATTTCGCCCACAACACTTCCGGTCTTGATGGATTACATTGCGATAGGATAATACAAAATAGTTTCCTCAGCTGATTTCCAGTTTGCATAACCACTGCTTCTTGAAGACATTTTTAGTATACATTGCCAGCCTTATCAACAGAATCCACATTGGCAGATTTGTTCTTTTCAAGGGTCTCCTCTTCATCCATATCATCTTCTTGATCTTTTTCATCGTCGGTTACAAAATCATAGTCACCATCTGCCTCAGGATAACCCTTGTCTTCGCTTATAATAAGTGGAAGGAAGTTATTGGAGAGATAGAGTTTCTCAGAAGGATCTGGTTAACAAGAGTTTGAGCCTTAAAATGAGCTTTGTGAATAACATCTTTTTCAATATTTTTGGCATGATTTCCATGAAATTTTGAAGATATGAGAATCTCCTTCGCGCCCGGTCCCGCGAAGAAGTGAGAGAAACCTCAAGATTTGTATAAAATATCTCCAGGTTCGCACGATCTTTGCGAACTTTATCTAAGTCAGACCTCAGTTGAGAGATAATAGATTGATTCAATTTTTCGGAACCTGTAAAGAGTAATATGGAATCATGATTTAGAAACAAGATTCACATGAGTAAAGTTTAAGACAAACAAAATAAGGCAGCCAACCTTAGATGACTACCTTCGTAGAGTTTAGAAAAGGCAAGAGTGTTATTCTTCATATTGTTCATTGCTTTATCAAAATCGTCACCAACTAAACCATTGAGACGGGACGAATCTTCTTTTCATTAGCGGAGAGGGAACTATTCTTTTTCTTAAGGACATCATGAGAATGCTTCAATTGATCATATTGTTCTTAAAGCTGGTTCATTTTCACGGTCAAGTTAATTTTACTTTGGATGATTTTTTTATTCTGGGTAGTTAATTCTTTAAATAATGCTTCGTGTTGAACTTCTAGCGTGCAAAAAGCTTGTTCTTGATCTTCATTTATTTTCTGAAGAATTGAATACTGACGCGAAAACATTGCTTCTTTCTTTAGAAAGGAACGTTTATCCATCGAAAGAATATGGTTTTCTTCTGATAAGGCTTGATATCTTAAATCAGCACTATATAATAATTTAGATAAACGGGAAATTTGAGCACTTAATATTTCAGTCTCTTGAGTAAGATGACTATTTTCATGAATTAGATTGTTAATCTGGTTAAGCGAGTACGAATGTTGGTTATCTAATTGATTTAATTGGATCTGGAACTTCTCATTATTCGCACTGGTATCTTCAGCAAGAAATTGAAAAGTGAATCTCTCTGCAACTCGCTTCTGGTCTAAATTTTAATAAATACATGAATAAGTTTAAAAGAAATGAATAAGCGAATAAATGCACTATAAGATGTAGTAAATAAAGAGAAAAATACCTCTAAGTTTTTGGTTTTCGTTACGAAGACCTTCGGAATCAAGAATTGCGACTTGGAATTCTCCTTTTAGTCTACTGATTTCCTTTTGCAGAAGAGTGTTCTGATGCGAAAGTTTTAACTGGGAGAAGCTATATTCATAACATCCTTCATCTAAAATCATTCTACGATGAGATTCCTGAAGAAGAATTGAGATAAGGATAAGTGATAGAGATGTTATGATCAAGAAAACATATACAAGAGGCACTTACCAAGACATCTAAAGCAGTATGAAAGCTTAGATCAATTTGAGAATGAATCTCGTCCCTAGTAGCTTTGTCATAAGGAAACCTGCATAGCAATTTACTCAAGGCGGAGCAAATGCGAAGTTGGTCAGGATCGTTAGTAGACGATTGAGCAGAATTGATGATGCCAAGTAAAGATTGAGAAGAAAAATTTATACTATCCAAAGCTTTCTTATCAAGAGAAAGAGGTTCCAATAAAAAAGAGGAAGATGAAGAAGGGGAAACAGAAATAGAAGAAGAAGGAGTAGTAGAATTCGCAGGGTTAAGAATATCATTCTGTATGGTATCAGTGTTCTCCAAAGTTGAAATAGTTTGAACAACGTCCGAAGAAATCGTAGAGGCAGAAGCAGGGGTATCCTTTATTCCTTGATCATCACACTTTGGAGTAGAGGTATCATTTGTTCCTTGATCAGTAGTTTTCTCTTCAGAAGGAAAACTTTCTTCAAGAGTAACGGACAACTTCGCGTCAACAGGATGAGTGGTAACTTGAGTTGTCTTTTTTGAGAGAATAGGGGAGGAGACGTTCGCAACAACAAATTCAGGAATAACAATATTTGATCTAAGGGTTGTAGGCTTGCGAATTCTCTTAAGCTTTGGTCCTTTTCCATTTCCCATCTCTCAATCGGAAGCCTGCGAAAACAATGCAGATAAGAAATAGAGGCAACAATATTGTTTGATGAAAAATAAGATATTTCTTACTCCTTTGTTATGCGAAGTCTTCTTCTTGAGAGATTCTTTATTATCCGAAGAAGATTTAGGGTTGGGAACAGTTATTTTGAAGCCGCCTGAGGATGTGTTTTTCCTGCAGAGAGAAACAGTATGGGAATAAAGTTAATAATAAGATCAATAATCATGATCAATAATTATAATTATCAGAAGAACGAGGGATTGATTCTGGTGAATTATGCAAACCTGGAGTCAAGATCCATGAAGATAATAATGAAAGAACAACAACAACAACAACGACAGCAGCAACAACAATAATAAATCAGAGAAGCAGTAGCAGAAAAATAAAATCTCGAAGAAGTTGGAAAGAAAAAACGGAATCAGAAGAGAAGAAGCTATTTCTCTGGGATAAAACAATAAATAGATAAAAGAGATGACCGGTTAAAAACTGGCTATATCGGTAAAAAAGGAGAAGAATTGACACGTGTAGATGAATAGGCTGAAATTACGCAATAATGTCGGCAAAAGAAGAATATGAAAAGTTGAACATGTGCGATACTTTAGGAAGAAGAGGCAAAACGTAGGAGTGAAATATCGCATGTTCATTATGTATGCGAAGTAATGGTCATGTCATATGAGAGAAGATCATCTCACATAGTAAAATGGAGATAACGTATTTGATGATGTCAGCATAGTCATGAATAAAGTGTGAAGATCTGTGCGAAGTATAAAGTGTGCGAAGGTGAAGGAATGAACATGAGCGATTGTATCGCACGACGATTCCGAAAATAAAGGATACATTAGCTGTCATCCACTATTTAGTACCCTATATAAAGGGAAAGGTTATCATGTAATAGAGAGATCTCGGTGAGTGTGTTAGATAAGAAATTGGGAGAGAGAAAGTTTATTTAGAGAGCAAGTAAAGCCTTTGTATATCTTGTATCCAATTGAAGATTTGAATAAGTAAATATATGATTTTCACCATGATTTCTTAATACATTTCTCAGATAGTTATACAAGTGTGGTTGTAGGATTTCCAGCGACTACATCACTTGATTTTCCTTCGTCAAGGGATCATAAACTCTTCAATTTGTACCGGGTATATGAAGACGGTACCTGCTGTGGTGTGATATGGATTTGAGATGCCATTTAGTCTGTTTTTTATGCCTAGACTGAAAAGTGGAAAATTCATCAGAAACACTAATTCATACATAGCAAAGATCCATTCAGTGATAACATCAAAAAATGAAGTTAGGATAATGCACAACAGGTTAAGAAAAGTGTGTATAATTAGTGTACAAAATCAAAGTGTCAATTCAATTGTTTTTCAATAATGATAGATCAATACTAAAATTAACAACCAAACCTAACCATAGAAATTAAAACCGAAGCACATTTATCCTAACACCTTAAAGTATAGAAAAATTTATTCTGACCCACTATCTCGGAGTTAAATCTGGAAAGAACACAATTATATATTGGAACGCTCATTAACACAAAACCAAACAGATAAAACAGTTCTATATAGACATCCATCCTCAAACCTTACAAACAAATAACAATAACATTACTGCGAAAATAAATGATTTTCTACATTGCGACGCCCGTTAACATTATTGCATCTATAGCCACATCTTGGGTGATTTTAAAAACAATTATAGATTTTATTCTAGTATGAAGTGAGTTTCGAGATCATTTTAATGATACACACTCACCACCAAAATTCACATACCATAACAGACTTCGTCGTAATAAAAATTATACAGAACCAAACAACAAAGAAAACATCAATCATGGATCAGAAAATTTCATGTTGAACCCAACATAAATGAATGAAAGTTACCTATTTGAAATATTGACCGAAGGTATTTTTAGAAATGCCAATTTGTGAATTCGAATCAGGTAAATTTATCTTTACATAACAAAATTAGCTGAAAAATTCGAAGTGCAACCCTAACTTGTAAACAAAGATCAGACAATCTTTTTTTTCCCTCAAACCAACAAAATGAATCAAATATAGGGATTTTCAATTCATTGTCAAATACTTGCTTAAAATTAACAAAAATCATTCCAAAAAGGAAGTATTGAATTTGTACTTTAATCTCAGGCTTTGTTGTAACTAATGGCGACCTCCTTTATTACCTTTGATTTTCCATTTTCCTGGGTTTGGCTTAGTGCAGTATGCCCGACATGTTTAATATTTTAGGTTTTCTACTCTTTTAGAATGGATAGATACAATAGCATAATATGTTTGCCACTAACTTTATTGCATAAAATCTTCCAGCCTAAGTTTCCTGGCAGGAGGAGCTAAACTAAAGAGAAGGGGACGGTTGGTTTCAGTTGGTGTCTGTCTAAATCCCTTAATACATTGAATCCGTCTTGCCTGCCAACCTTTATAAGTTGGGCCTCAAAGCTGGGTTGTCCGATTATCATCATCAGGATATTGCTCCAGAGAGGGCCTTCGTAACAGTATAAGAAGGAAATATCATAACAGCGATATTGACGGGTGGCAAACATGGCAGATGGTATTCATCCCGAGGATGTTTCTGACCCGATGTTTGGCAGACGTCTAGGGGTGTAAATTGGGCCGGGCCGGGCAGCCCGACCTATTTATTAAATGGGACGGTATAGGGCGGGCCAGAACATCTCTTATCCATGAAATTAAAAAAGCCGGACGGGCAGGGTTATTTATCTACAGTTAGTATCCATGGCCTACCCAAGCCTGTTTTGTAATTTGGGCTCGGACGGGTAGGGCCGGGAGGGCCTTGAATATTACAAACAAATATGTATATATATTATACATATATATTGTTAAAAATAAAAAGAAAATAGTAATAATACACAAGTTTTACTTAAAATTAATAATCAAATACGAGAATTGAGATGAGGATAAGATAAACCAAACTTCCTATAATTTTTCCTGAATTGAATCATCAGAAAAGGAAACTGTCTTAGATTTTGCTCAATATTTTCTCTATATTGTTAACAAAATTAGACTCCAATGGAATAAACGTTAAGAAATACATATGAAAACTATGAGGGTTGACTGTATTAAGTATATGTACCAGGTATATTCTAGGATAAAACAAATGAGAACAGTCACTTAGGCTAGATAAATGGATAACACTGGCGGTAGATCATGTGCCATATCCATACAATGTACGCATTAAATCTATGCAGTTCATCATGGCCATAGGATTAAGTTAGTTCATGACAGTTGTTTCTCACCTGTCATAACTACTCTGTAGACTTATGTATTTTTTTCTTTTCGAAAAACGGGTTGTTTGTCCAAATATTTTTTATAACATGATTCAAATGGACGAGTAAAAATTATTATGGGTGAAATGGACACCAAAAAAATAGCAAGGATGAAACTGGATTCATCCAGACTTAAACTTAAAAAATAGTAAGGATGAAACTGGATACATCCTGATGTAAATTAAAAATAAGAAAAAGTATTTAAAAATGGGTAGGATGAAACTTTTTACATCCTAACTATTTTTACATTTTTGTCCATTTAAACAGTATCAAAATCTAAATGTCCTTTTCACCCAAGAATTGTTGATTTTGGTTTTTTTAACCAATTTTGTGTTTTCTTTTCTCTATTGTGGTTACAAGTCTATATAAGACTATGTTCTGTGTCTTGCAACAATATTTGTGAACATGAATTGAGCAACCTCTTCCCATTCATCAATCACTTGTTGATTTGTTTGTATTTCAATATAATTCAATAAAACCCACGACTATTTGTGGTTTCAAGGCTCTTTTAATATGATCAATAATATTAGGGTACGTATCTAGAAAATTTAACACAATGTCATTGATTTCATCCTAGTTGAACAAAGGTCTTTAACTAATCCATTCGAAAGTAAGATGAATTAATTTATTGTTAGATATTTGGAATAGGAATAATAAAAGAATGGATCTTATCCTTATTTTTCCTTCTTTATTTCTCTGACTCGTAGGGGAGAACATTATGAAATTCTGGGATTCAGTCCGTCTGACCCTCTTTCTTGCGAGTGGTGTCCAATCTGTATATTAACGGGAATAAGAACAATTGGTCATATGCAAGATATTGGAAAATGAATCAATCCGATTGTGGACACACGAACTACGTGGGGTCCGAATGCCCACAATCAATCGTTAACGTCTAAAGAGATTACGATGATGATACCCTGATGTGGATTCATTGGCTCAAAACCTTCGGGTTTATCATGGCCTCCTCCAACTTCCCCGTGCGTGGCGATCATGCATGGGATACAAGTATTAAAGGAAAACAAAACATATAAGCAAATACATGCGGAGCTAAATGAATGTAAAGTGCTGAAATGTAAATAAGACCAAGGTTTACGTGGTTCAGCACTAAGGCCTACATCCACGGGGTTTGTTGTTCTACTATATTATTCACGGTTACATGAATAGTTGAATGACTTTGGGTTTACATATTTCTCTCCACTAAGGGATTAACTTACCCTTACTATTCTCTCTCTCTCTCTCCTTCTCTCCTGATGTTTTTTCGCCCCCTCCTCTTGTGGAGATTGGTGTATTTATAAGGTTGGAACGTGGGACCCATCTCTGAAGACCGTTGGAACCTTATCTTCTCGTGTCCTTGCGTCCATCACGCGGAGGTCTGCGTTTCCCCCTCGATCCCGCGGAGGCATCTTCGCTCGTTCCACAGGTTGGTCGACACGTGCACTGCTCAGAGTGTTTAATGCGGGTAGTTGAGGGGTCTGCTCGTGTCAGACAAGTGTCTTCTGCCCCTGTCAGTCCGTGTCAGCTAACTTTCTCTCCACCGTTGATCTTGGCCCCTCTTCTGGGGATGAGATAAAGCAACTCCTAGGGGTTTATTTGGTGCTTCGTGACGCATCATGTTTTGATGTTTTGGCTTGCATGCTTTCCACGTACCTTTCTGTATACACGTGTCTGATAGTGAGATATATGTGTACACAATTTGCCCCTTTTCTTCGGGCTTAAATGGCTAATGGGTGCCTTGAAGAAAAACTATCGTCGCACATTCTTCTCACTCCTAATAACTTCTACTAGATACTTGGGCACGTCTTTTATTCGTGCATTAACTGCTTATGTAACGGGCACATTTTCCTATTTCTCCCTTAATTTCCTCTTTTCTTTCGGGTATTTTAAGGATAGAGAGGAAATTTAATTTCATTCTTCCTAAACACTCTCTCAGTTCATTCTTCCTTTAAATTTCCTGCCTGCCTTCATTGAACCTGTGACCTTAAATTCTTTGTCAGTCTTCATTGCACCTGTGATCTTAAATTCTGTCAGTCTTTATTGCACCTGTGATCTTAAATTCTCCCTTCATTGCACCTGTGATCTTAAATTCTCCCTTCATTGCACCTGTGATCTTCCCCTGTTCGTTTCTTCTACTTGCTGTTTTTGCCGGTGAGTTTTTCTTTTCTTTATTTCACTGTTTTATGCCGTGTTGATTTGTGAATTTTCTGCTACTGTTGTTCCTTGTTTGTGATGAAGAACTTTTTCTGATGCTTGCATACTAGTTTGCCCCTGTTCTTCATCTTAAATTAAGGAAGCCATTACTTCGAGGGTGAAATATTGAGCATATATCCTAATTTTAGGGTTTCTATGTTATCGTTGTTGTATTGCTATGGATGTGTTTTTTGATTTTTGGTTATCGTGTGTCACTAGTACAAAAATGGCCTTTAGTCACAGTAATTTACCGTGTCCAAATGTCTATCTGCACGGTGATTCATTTCTGAAAAACGTGACCAAAGCCTGCGAGTCCAAAAGTCTAATATTTGGTCACGGTGAATTTCGGGGCTATATCTAAAATCCACTGTGACCACAGATTCAACAGTCACGGATTTTCATAATACACCGTGACAAGTTTGTTCTTTAGTCACGGGATGCTAGAAGACACCGTGACCAAGTTTACTCATTTATGAACTGTAAAACATATGTAAGATTTGGATGTTTAGGCACATTTATATCATATGCCTTGTGAAAAAGAAAATGGCAAAACAATGAAATATTATCCATTACAATTACTAAACATGGCATTGAATATGATAATATCTTGCACAATCAACATGGTTTACATTTATATTGATATACGAATTCAGCAAGAGTTGAGAAGGACATCTCAAAATCACTATCAAAACATATAAATACAACAAAAGGAAGGGAGGCCTCAAAAAAGTTTCCAAAGGACAGCTGCACTTCCAATGCATGCCTACTCCAGGTTTTACTCAATATGACCGTGCCCAATCGCACTACATGAGCTCCTCCAAACTCTATCTCTAGGATGTAGCTTGGCTGCAAAAGAGAAAAACAAAACAAAGTGTATCCGTCAAGTTCCAATACAATTCTTATGTTGTCCAAGGGGAAGGCACATTTGTACACCATAAATATGAATTTCTATTGCAAATACAAGACGTGCAAGTTTTCAGTCTCAAATCACAAAGAAAGATTTTAACAGTGTTTCTAGTGTTGTATGTCCCTCCATTATTCAAGTTCCACGACTTCCTGTTTACAAAATGAAGTCAGGTGGTTAACCATGTGATACAACAGAAAAGAATTTGGAGATTGATATTCAACACAAGAAATATCTTGCAAGAAAAAAGAGACCAGAATCCCTGTCAAGTGTAAAGGTCTACAACATAACAAAAAACAAAACAAAAAAACTGAAGATATCATGTAAGACCTAAGACTAACAATGTCTAAATAAAGAAAAAAGTAGGCTTAGAAACCACCCCATAAGAATGAACTCAATTTTACCTCAATCAAACGCAATCAGAAGAGTGATCTTCATCAACAAAGCCTCAGTTTATAAAAATCTTTAAGTTTGGTTGTGGCCTGAGTCTACAGAAAAAAAAAAATCGCATATGAGATATATACAACACAGTACAATGACCACTTATAGAGAAACTGGACACCACAACGACAGAATTAAGCGATCATGTGAAAATAGATGATATACCGGATAAAATTGCCTCCCCTTCCTTATATTGACTGTCAACTATAAGCTAAACTACACCTTCGACAAAAGTAAGTTTCGCAAGCCAATGGTGGTGGCTCTAAATGAAATAAAGCAAGTTTTTATACCAATTAACTTTCTGTTCCATTAAGAAGTTGCATCATTAATTTACGAACCTTCGCAGTTCATCCAACTGAACAAACTCAACATGGATTTACAGTCTATAAAACTAGCATCAACAGCCCTTGATTTGGTATTATGCGTACAAGTTTTCAGATAATTTGATGAAAAACATGCAGGAGAAAAGTAATCACTCGACTTAAAACTCGGTAAAATATTTCATATTTATTTAATATGTCAGCTGACGAGACAAAATGTTACCTGCAATCAAACCACGACAATGAAACATGATATCTAAAGTCTCATAAGGAAAGGCCTCTTTGGGTATATCTTATAGGTACTGTTGTAACATAAAACCAAATCCACATTAGGTTAAGGATATCAAACACGTGAATCAAGCACCAAGGAAGAAGTAGAGTTATCTCAGGAATTTTTTTTATGTACTTTTAGCATTTTTTTTATGTAATTTTTTTTATGTACTTTTTTTGATGTACTTTAACAAAAACAAAAAACAACAACACTATCACAAACCTTTCAGAACGGGAACCCAGGTATTCATGACCAAGCCAATCAAACTCAGTTATTGATGCTGCCTGCTGGAACCTAGCCTCATCCATGAAAACTATATGATTATATCTGGGCGAGTTACATAGTCTTCAACATCAATTTCATTGTTCCTATTCATCATAGCACTATATACCTACACAAAAATAAATCAAAGCGTAAGTTTTACTGCTAATACAACAGTACTAAGTTTAAAACAGATAAGATCTAAACTTTACTAATATTTTTCAGGCTAATTTGTCTCCATTTTTTTATCCCAAATAGATAGGATGACGGATGAATTCAATAACTAAAATCACATCTGAATTACTACACTACAAGTTTCAAGATTGTCAAATAATTAAGTCGACCACAACCAGAAGTTTAGAAGTTGACAGGGGAAGCTTTAATGAAGGTTAACTAATTTCTACCCATAAGGAATTCATATAGTAACAACTAGCAAGTCTATCAAGAAGGTGAAACTGATTTTTATACAGTCCGTGATTCAGCAAGGCCTTATAAGTGCGAGAATCTAAGTTCTCGACTGGATTAGTTGCCATTATGATCTTTGGGTTCATTGTCAAAGCAACATAGAAAGCCAATTCATCTTTAAAATACAATAGGAATTAACACAAAATATGATATCAACGAAGAAACAAACATATTTTTCACATATAGAGAAAGTCATGGATTTCCCACAATCTAGCAATGTTTATCTTAGGGTACCTACTTTTAAATTTCAAATACAATCAAAATTGCAAAAATAATTCACCTTGATTTCAAATAAGAAAACTCTAGAATACATTCAATCCCTGATTTCATACTCGAGTACACTATTACATCTATTAACCAAAAATTTGATAACGATTGGAGACTCTTACCAGAAAAAAGAAATCAATCCGCTGGAACTTAATCGAACACAATAAAATCGTTTGCCCTAATTCCATAAGAAAATAAATAATTCTCCCAAAAAAAAGTCAATTTTCACAGAGATAACCTAATTGCACAACAATAAAAAAAATATCCAAAATCGTAGCAACCATAAAAAAAAATTGGTGTAGATCCAATAAAGCACCAAGAAAAAATTACTAGCAGTATTACCTTGAAACAGTAAAAGAGCAAGCCTCATTATTCACTACATTTTCTTCTAATTTTGACCATAAAGAATTTCAAACTATGTAATTGGATAAAAACAACATGGGTTGTCTGATTGAAACTCCTGAATCAACTGAAATCAGATCGGGCATACAAAGGGTTTCATTTGATTATGAACGACAGAGAGAAGAAGATTGTTCGTAAAAATGAAAGTGGAAATTCATCAAGATAAACTGGAAAGTGGAGATGTACGTAGGTCGTGGGAGAGTAGAATGTGGGTTAAGAAACCGAAGGAGTTCTAACTTCTCATCGTGTATTCGTGTTTAAGAAAATGCGGATCGATGTATTAGACTCGCGTCGAACATGCCCGTGCTCAAAGAGATACGAAGTGGTCACGATTACACATTTACCCGGTACAAACAAGACTTTAGTCTCGTTTCTAATAACTATCGTGACTATGTCAACCGTGACGAAAAGCCATTTTTGCACTAGTGTGTGACTTGTTCTTGATTTTATTCTTTCCGTAGCCATGTCTGACCGTCCGCGGCCTACTTATGAGACTCCTGATTCTAGGTTGTCGAGATCTCCTCAGCGTCGAGAGTCTCAAGATGATGTTCGTCGGAGTCGAGTTTCTTCTGGAGCGAAAGCCTCGTCCTCTCGGGAAGAGATTCCTTCGATAATTCTGTCTGGTTCACGAAGAGTCTTTAATCAGTCAATGGTGCGTCCTCGTGAAGATACTAGGAGTACGCAGGCTCCGCCCCGCGCTGTTGCTTTTGACGTTCCTCCTTTACGTTCGTTAGTGCCCGAGCATCATCTACGGTCTTCTCCAACTTTTAAAGGGAAGAATACAAAGGGCGTAGCTCCTAGGGTTGAATCTTCAAAGAATCCCCCCGTGAAGAGAAAAGCGTCTGAAGCGTTTGTTAGTTCATCCGGCCCCGCCGAGGAGGATGAGGCTGCTCCCTTGATACGCAGTGTCTCTGTTAGCAGGAAAAAAGTAACCTTCAAGCATATCGATCTTGAAATATTCAAGGAAAGCATGAGCTTCAAGCCTTCGGGGTTCGTTTCTATGCCCCCGAGGATGATATTACGTATGAGCTTATCTCCAAGTACGAATTCGATGAATTTCATTTGTTAACGACGGTTGGGGCCTTCGAGGCTGGTCTGATGCTGCCGTTGTACAAATCGGGTGATTCCTTTACTACGACGTGCTCGCTAGTCGTGAGGGTTCTTCCACCAATACTCATAGCCGTTCCGTATCCCAACTATCGGGAATTATCTCCGCGCCCTGAAGGAATGCTATCTGCGGAGTAAGGGGGAACGTCGATGACTTGCTACGTCCCCAATCCCTTGGAGAAGGAATGGTATACTCCTGAGAATTTCAATAACTCCTTCGGTGATTACGTCAATAGTAGGAATCGCAAGCCGTGGAGTGTCAGCCTTCGGAATCTCCTGCTCCTCGAGGCGAGATTCGTCTGTTAAATGAGGTCAGCGATGCCAAGCTGAAGTATGTTCCTGGCACGGAGGCGTCCAGTCGTCGGAAACTCTTCCCCGCGCGAGAAAGGATCAAGCGCGATCATGACTACGAGTGGCACGCCACTGTATTGAGATAGTTGGTCCGTGGGCTTACGGTTGGATTCCCGGTCCCGCGGATGGCGGCCACCGAGAATAGTAAGCCGCGCGAATCTCCCTGTTCGCTATGGAGATTTCTGCCCCTGGCGTCTGAACTTTGCGGGCATGAATTTTCCTTATGCCCTGGATGTCGTAGAGGGAGACGAGGAGGATGGTTCCGGTGCTATACCCACCGAAGAATATCTCAGCTGCTCAGGTACGCAGATTCTAGCTGCGCTTCGTTTTTATAACTTCCATCAGACGGGAAGAATAATTCCTTTTGTGGTGTCGGTTTCAGGTATTGAAGAAGAAAAGATTAGGCCGAAGCAGTCTTCTACTACGGTGAGGGCGGGCGAGGTTGAGGCCCAAGAAGAAGTTACTAGTCCAGTGAACGAAGAGTTTGCTGAGGACGAGATTACAGATGGGGAGGAACGTACTGGTACCTCCCCTATCAATGTCGAAGAAGAGGTCTTCGCTGGTCACGCTGGTGATGAAGGAAGGAACAAGTGTGGTGGCGGATGATGTTGTCATCGGGGATGTTTCCGTCCCTGCTGGTGATGTCGCGGATACCCTTCCCACTTCTCAAGAATTTTCTTTCGATCGGATGTATTCCACGGGGGAGTTCTTTGACGAAGCCCTCGATTTTCCCGAGGACTTCTCTTTACTTTCCCCTAATGAATTGGGATGTTCTTGGTGGTGATGGTAATGGGATGCTACTGTAGAAGGTGTTGGTGCGGAGGAGCCTGCTGTGCATGTAGGCGCGGAGGAGCATGCCAACATTCATGCTGAGGGGGTCGAGTCAGAGAAAGGAAAATCTGTTGTTGACGCGCCCGCCGATAGTCTTCCCCAGTCGCCGATGTCTGAGGGTGAGGACGCCATCATGAGTTGGTTTAAGGAGAAGAATCTTCTGTTTGTCTCTCATCCCGCTCCTGTGGTTGTTGGGGAAAAGGAATCAACCGCGTATACCCGTCGCATGATGGAGATGTCTTCGAAGGCGCAGGTGTCTGAAGCCTGGGGAAAAAGGTTGACGTTCCCGAAGCTACCCTCGTGCCGGAGCCTCCTACTTCGTTGCCGATATGATGGCTATTGCCGACGGGTATCAATATGGCTTCCCGCAGCAGCGTGTGCTGGAGGTAAATTTTCGTACATGCTTGTACGTGAGAATCGGACGCTTCGGTTGAATAATGTTTTGTCATGATGTGTAGATGATGAGGAGCGAGCATTGCAACCACGTGCTGTATCAGTTCTTTAAAGCGAAATCTCTGAAGCTCGAGGCTAAGCTTCGTCATCGGGAAAAGGAATTATCTGCGGCTGAGGTGGAAATAGAAGAGCTGAAGAAAAGCCTTAAGGAGAAAGAAAAGCTGGGTGAAGCAGAGGCTGATCTTCGTTCAGAACTTATTGCAGTGCGCGCTGAGTTAGAGCAAACTCGTAGCCAAGTTTCCACTTTCACAGGTTTGGTTCTTTTCCCTCGCCGTATGTCGTCATTCTTTTATCTCTTAGTTGTTCTGTCTGAGTCTCCCCACCCTATGTCCAGTGGGTGGCATCCCCGAGCTGATATGGCTTCGAAACGAAAGAGCTCGGCAAAAATCTCGTATTAGAGATTTGGTTGAGAAGATTAAGAGTGAGGCTAAGAAATGGGATGCTCGGGCTGAGGTATGGCGCGCGCGGCATGTTCAGATGGTCGACATGCAAAATCTGTACAACCATGATCGTGCTTTATTTAATGGCACACTGCTGTGGACCAGTGATAATCTGCGGGAAGCCCGTGAGCGTACTTCCTTGTTGGAATCTAGGATTCAGCTATTGGAAGAAGAATTACAGACGGCGCATCCATTCCTCTTTCAGGGGTCCAAGATAATATGCTGGTCTTGCCAGGGAACGAGATGATGCTCGTGCTGAAGTCTACGCTCTCAGCAATGCTCTTTCCGCGTCTCGTGCCGATGTAGCTCGTCTTGCTGAGTCTGAGAGGAATCTTGAAGTGTGCATGTACAGACTCAGCAAAGGGGTCTCAGAGATAAATAAAGAGGTCGACCACCTTCGTCATATGGACTCGATGAAGCAGGTAGAATTAGATGCCTGTCAATTTACTCTCACCAACCTTCAACTAGACTATAAGAAATTATCCGCGGAATATGATCATCTTGATGAAGCGCGAGATGCGGTTGTTAATGAGTATGAAGAGGCTTCGGCTTGTGTCGAAGGTATAATCCCAATTCATCGAGTGTGATCTTGTTTTTTTCTACGCTAACTCCGTGGTGTTGTCTTTTTCAGAGCTCGAGGGACGCCTTCGCGTCACAAATGAAGAACTTGAAAAGGCTCAATCTTCCTTAGCACAGCAAGAGGAACAAACCAATCACTTCAAGAATTTAGCAGCCACCCGCGAGGAGGCCGTTGGTGCTGCTTCCAGAGAAGTGAATCGGCTATCTTCGTTATTATCCCAAGCCCAACAGCGGACAACAGTTATTAAACAAGGCTCGTTGTCAATTGGCTGAGGAGACGAACAAGATGCTGGAGAGGATAGAACTTGGCCTAAGGAATGAACATGGTCTCGTGAAGAACTATCCTCGTCGTCCCGTTCCTGGCATTGCCCAGCTCCTCGGGCCCCTCTTCTGGTGGGAGCGTCCCATCAAGTCTTCGGAATAATCCTGACGACGGGACCGCCACTAGGTAGAGATCGCAGCGTTCTGTAGGGTCCGCGGCATAATTATATTTTTTGTAACATGTAAAAGGAATGTTTTTTGATTGTGTATCCTTGCTTTGGCCGTTCACTTCTTGTAATCACCCTTTATGAAATGAACCTCTTCTTGATATACCTACAATGTTTTTTTTTGTATTTTAAGTTTGTGAAAAATCAAAACAAAATTGTTAAGTGTTTTTGAGTGCGATACTGAAGGAAGGTACCTTCGTGATCGTCTTGAGACCTGTCACCCCGCTGGCAAATCCTGGGCCAGAGGATTCCCAGACGGTGGGGGCCGGGGCAACGTTCTAGGATATGGGTGTAAAATATGTACGCACCCATTCCGTCGACCCGTTGCCTTAAGATTGGTTGGGTATCTCTTTCTGCTGGGTGCCTTCCCCCTGGTCCTACACTTATGGACACTGATGGGGGAGCCCTGAGAGATTGTAGATTAACTACTTTCCCCAATATTGTAGGTAGATTCCACTGACTTGATAATTTGAAAGCTTGTTTGATTGATAAGTTGAGGTCTGCAATTCCTCTTCCAGAGATAGAAACATGTGGGGGGTAGGCTCCTTTCTTCTTCTGGTACACTCCCAGCAGATTCAAATCTGCGTTGCTTCTATGGGAAGTATGGTTTGAGCCATTTAGCATTCCAAGGATGCCGGAGGACCTCACCTTTTAGATTACGAAGGTAGTAGGAACCATTACCCGCAATGTCGTGGATCATAAACGGTCCTCCCCATGTAGGTGCTAACTTTCCCCATTTCTTTTCTTGCTGATATCGTGGGATTGTTCTCAACACATACTGTCCCTCTACAAAATTTCGTAGCTTTACCTTTTTGTTGTACTCCCTTGCTAGTCTTCGTTGATAATTTTCCATCTTTTGCAATGCTACTTCCCTTCTTCCTTCCAAGTCGTCCAACCTTTCTAACATCATATCTGTTGTGAGGTTTTTCTCCCAGGCTTCGGTCTTCGTGGTTGGCATGAGGATTTCCGTAGGTATGACTGCTTCAGCTCCATAAGTAAGAAGAAACGGGGATTCCCCGGTAGCGGACCTTCGTGTTGTCCTGTATGCCCATAAGACATTGTGCAGTTGTTCGCACCATCTTCCCTTATGCTCGTCTAATTGTTTTTTGAGTATAAGGGCGAGGGTCTTGTTGGTAGCTTCCGCTTGTCCGTTGCTTTGAGGGTATAAGGGGGTGGACTTGTTCTTTCTTATTTTGAAGGTGTCGAAGAGCATGTCTATATTTTTTCCCTGTAATTGCTTGCCGTTATCAGATACAATTTCAGCAGGTATACCAAATCTGCAAATGATGTTCTGGAATATGAAAGTGAACACATCCGCGTCTCTGATCCTGGCCAAGGCCTTAGCCTCCACCCATTTACTGAAGTAGTCCGTGGATACTATCAAAAATCGTCTCTTCCTTGATCCTTCGATGAAAGGCCCGACGATGTCTACTCCCCATTTTGCAAATGGCCACGGGCTATCGACAGAGTTTAACATTGTTGCCGGCGCGTGGATTTTTCTCGCGAAGCGCTGACATTCTTCGCATCGTCGGGACATCCTCGCAGCATCTTGTATCATGGTCGGCCAGTAATATCCTTGCGTTTTTGCCTTGTCAGCTAGTGATCTCATACCGCTATGATTCCCTGCGTCACCATAATGGATATCATTTAGAATTCGATTCCCTTCTTTCCGGGACAAGCAGCGTAGTAATGGTCCGAGGAAGGATTTTCTATACAGGACCCCCTCCCGAAGATCGTATCTTCCCACTTTGGAGAGCATCTTCCTAGCTTGCTTCCGATCCGCAGGTAGGCTTCCTTTGTCGAGGAAGGCATGTATTGTCACCCTCCAGTCATCTTCGTTGCTGAAATCTTCGTCTTGATTTGCTTTTGACAAGATGTCTTCTTCATCAAAGTCGTTATGGATGTCTTCTCCTACCTGGTCTTCGATATATTCTTCCATCGTATCTTGATTGGTAGCGAAGGAGAATTGAGATGCAATCGAAGGCTCGTATACCCTTGCTATTTTAATACCTTCGGCATTTTTATCCCTCAGCATGGATGATATGTATGCTAGGGCATCCGCGTGCCTGAGGTCCCTTCTGCATAGGTGCCGGAACTTAATGTTCGGGATTTGTGATACCAATGTTTGGACCAATGCCATGTAAGCTGAAAGGGTGTCATCATACACATTATATTCGAGCCCAATTTGCCGTATGACCAGCTGCGAATCACTTGTCAGCCTTACATCGGTTACCCCCATCTCTATTATTATACGTAGGGCATGTACGACAACTTCGTATTCAACAATGTTATTGGTATGCTCTTTGAATTCCAATCTAAGTGCCTGTATGATCCTTTCTCCAGTTGGGGTGATAATGACAATACCTATTCCTGCTCCTTCCTTATTTTTAGATCCGTCGACGAAGACTTCCCATTGTCTATGACTCGCAGGTTCGAGGATATCCATTGGATCCTTGATTGCTTCCTCGGCTTCCGGTATTCCCTTAATCTCTTCGTCGTTGTCTAGAGGGAGGTCTGCTAAGAAATCTGCCAGAACTTGGGACTTCTGAGAATGTTGAATTTCACGAATGATGTTGAATTGGTCCAGATGGGTGTTCCATTTGGCTATTCGGCCCACTTTTCCCGTGCTTTTGAGGACTGCTTCCAATGGTGCTTTGCATGGTACCCTGACGAAGTGAGTTAGGAAGTAGGTTCTCAGTTTTTGGGTAGCCCATACCAGTGCGAGATGAGTTGTTCAATCTTAGTATAATTTCTTTCCGCGGAATTGAGTGTCTTGCTGACGTAATAGATAGGCTGTTATATCTTTGTATTGGTTTTGACTAATACCGCGCTGACTGCGTCCTCCGTCGCTGCTATGTACAGTGCCAAAACTTCATCAGGGTCTGTCTTCTGCAGGATGGGGATTGAAGCCAGATATTCTTTGATCCTTTGGAATGCTTCCTCGCATTCGGCGGTCCATTCGAACCTGCTCCCTTTTTTAAGAATATTGAAGAAATGTTTGCACTTGTCCGAAGACCGTGCAATAAATCTGCCCAACGCTTCTATGGACCCATTGAGCTTCTGCACTTCCTTCAGATTCTTTGGTGACGACATCTCTACTATGGCTTGAATCTTAGATGGGTCTACCTCGATGCCCCTTTTCGTCACCAGATAACCGAGGAACTTCCCCGAGGTGACACCGAAAGTACATTTCTCCGGATTTATGGCAGGCCTTGAAAGTGTATAGAAATGATGCGTAATGAAACGGGCCTACAGTAATACCGCAAGTGCACGGTCGTCGGTTGTAGCTCGTGCAAGTACGGGTCGATCCACAGAGATCGGGTGTGTTTTGGAAGTGTTTTAGCTAATTGGGTTCCTAGTGTGATATTGGGCTATGAAGCCTCTTTGGCTTCAATTGGGCTTAATGTGTTGTTTCAATAAAATGAACTGAGCTTGGGCTCAGTTAGTTTTTGAAATGCAAATTGGGCTTTGACCTTACAGTGAGTTCAGGTTTTTGGGTTAATCCCACAATTAATTGAATTGGGCTTTAGCTCTAACCTATCAATACACTAGGCTTTGGCCTTAATGAAATTGGGCTTTGGTTTTGGTCTTCTGATGAGCCCAAGTTGTGCTCTGGGCTCTTGGTTTTAGAAACTGGGCTTGGTTACTGAGGACTGGGCCTTAGGCTTCACTGAAGTGAATTGGGCTCAGTTGGATTGGCCTTTGCTTGGCTGCAGGAGTAGCAAGCAGGAACTGGACTTGGCTTGGCAGGAGAAGAAGTGGCAGGGTAGCAGCAACAGCAGCAGCAGCTTGGCAGCAGCCTTGGCAGAGGAAGAGAACAATGCAGCAGTTTGGAAGTGGCAGCAGGAACTGCAGAAAGGCAGCAGCAGCAGCTGCAGGACAAAGGCAACATCAACAGCAACTGCAGAGCAAAAGCAACAGCAGCTGCAACAGAGAAATGGAAGTGGCAGCAGCAGGAACTGCAAGGGAAGGAAAGAAAGCAGCAAACAAAAGCAATACAGAACAAGAATGAACCAAGGCCTAAGGCCAAGGGCAGGGATGTGGTGAAAGCAAACAAAGCAGATGAAGGGAACTAGGATCACTAATTCCACCACTAACCTACACCATGTATTCAATGACTACATTCTTGTTCTTGTGATGACATGGGTTAAGATGTGGTCTGCCCAATGTCTAAGAAGTTTCTCCACTAGAGAAATCATCCCCAATAAGACATTGCTCCAAAGCACTAGTTATCTGACTAAGTATAACTAGTCTAAGGCTCAACATGGTCTGGTTTAGCATGATTGGTGGCTATGTCCACAAAGGGATATTCTAACTACAGTGGATACATAGCATCCACTGTGAGAGCAATTTGCAGACTTGCCAAGGTGATTATCTCCTAAACATTTTTAACATTCAAGAATGCATATTCACATCACACAGGATAGCAAGTTAAGGCTTCCTTAAGACCCTAGCAATTGAAACTAACACATGATATTAACAGTGAATAACATAAGCAAGAAATTAACAGTGATAAAGCAAGAAATTAACAGTGAATAACATAAGCACATAAGCACATTTAACAGTGAAACATGAAATTGAAAATTAACAGGACATGAAAGTCCTGGATGTTGGCTACTCCAAGCATACTCTCTACAACACACCCACACCCATTTATATACCCACAACACATTAGGTTCTACAATAAAATTCCCAAACTGACAGAGCTAGGGTTGGTGATTACTCACCTAATTTGATGTAGCAACATCAAATTGAACAGCACCCATTACTCTATTTGTCCTCATGTACCTTTCCCTGCCTTCAATTGCTTCTCTAGCACACGTTAATCCATCAATCCATAACCTAGGGTTTATGTTAGGTAATGAGTTGATGGGATAAAGGGCTAGAATGATGGGGGAAGGTGTTCAATCACGTGTAGGATGATGACGGAGGTGGTATGGTGGTGTTTGGTGGCGGTGTGGTGGTGGCAGTGGAGGTGAAGAAGATGGTGGCAGGACATGGTGTCTCTGCAGAGGGGGTGAGGTCGATGGAGAGGAAGGAGGAGATGTTTGGTTGAGGTTAAATGGTTCGGTTGCTAGGGTGTTAGGCGGGTCCATCGAGTTTGATGTTTCGTGAGATGGGCCGCGAGATGCGAAGCTGGTAGGTGGATCGGATGGTGATGTGAAGTGAAGCTTGTAGCGACCGTCAGATTATATGATACAACAAAATCAACGATGCCAGATGGAGTTAGGTGTTGTAGTGTTAGGCGGAGATATCAAACTTTGATGCACAGCAAGGGAGCGACCGTTGGATTCAACTACCATCTAATCTGAAGGCTTGGAATTTCAGCGCTGTGGTGCTTGGCAGAGACTTCAGATTTTGATGCTCTATGCAGGAGCGACCGTCGGATGTTTCTGAGAACTGATCTGATGGCTGAGAACGGAGGCGCTTTTGTGTGTAGAAAATGAGGTTGTGCGCACCATTCTTCGCGGCTTCCTTGCGTAATTTCTCCCGGCTTTTCACTACTTTTCTGCTCTTTTCGCTCCGCGACTCATCCGAACTTTATTTATTACCTAAAAATGCAAAATTAATTAATAAAAATATTTATTCTTGAAAACAATGAAAATACAGAATATGGGATAAAATGTAGAATTAATGCACAAAAGATGAGTTAAAATGCCAACAAAAAGGGATAAATATATACAATATTTGGCACTCATCAAATACCCCCAAACCTGAATTTTACTTGTCCTCAAGTAAAACAAAACTAAGGAAATCCTAACTATACCACTGTCGCTGGTCTCTCGAATGCATTTAGCGTATGCACTAAGCCTTTTAAACCACTAAGTGTCCCTAGTGGACGAGTTGAAGTCTCGTGAAGGTTTACCAGAGGTGTGCCTACAAAACCTAAGGACAAAATATAAGCTCATATTCCATCAAACGTGACATGTGCAAAACAGTTAAGCTCACAGCAAAATGGAGATGTCAATCTAGCTATCGAAGGCACAATCCTAGCACTGATAACAAAAAACATGTGATAAGAGTGTAAAGTGTATCTACACATGTGTAAAGAAAGATCTGAAGTCATGACTACTAATCACCAAGAGATAGTTTCTCAGGCTAAGAACTGAGGTCGAAATCTAGCTAGCTGTCCGGACTTTACGAGAATTGTGAATGAGTTGGAGGTATTTCACAATTACTCGCGTTGTACATCAATGGCATACACCCTCCTTGCTTATTACAAAAACAACAAAAGATACTATTTACATGACTCTTATTTACATTGACTATTCTCTTTTTATTTTTGGAACAAGAGATGATGGAATTGATAAATACTTGATTTTTTTTTTTTTTTTTTTTTTTTTTTTTTTTTTTTTTATTTTTCTGAATATATACATCGTTTTTTTTTTTTTTTTTTTTTTTTTTTTTTTTACAAGGAAATACTTTTGATACAATATAAAAGGAAACAAAAAATTACATGACACTTTGCAAGAGGTAGCCCTTTTTGATGCACCCAGTTAAATTCGATGGTTGTCTTTCTTAATGTAACCTCCACCTTCTATCCCAACCAACCAAAGAACAAGCTAGTCAGTTTCGTTCAGTATTCTAAAGTGATTGGCAATCGTAACTTCCTATCCAACACCTTGAAGATCGAGGCCATACATGTATTGGTAGATCGTGCGCGTGCAAATTTCTTATCACTATGTGAATTGTGCTAGAATCAGGGTGCCTAAATATCTAGACTAAGACTCCTAATAAAAATACATATTTGCACAAGAGTCAACATTTCAAGGTAAATGAGCTCCATTTTTATGATTTTTTTCAATTTTTTAATTTTTTTTTGAATTTTGATTTTTTAATTTTTTTTTTGGAATTTTTCAATTTTTTCAAAAAGAAGAGTTTGTTTTCAATTATAGCATATTATCGTGGTATCTACTCTATACCCCCAAACCTAAACTAAACATTGTCCTCAATGTTTCAAAATATGGAAAGAATTAAAATGCAACATATGGAAAGGGACATGCTGAGTAGAGTAAAAGGAGAGAGAATACCCGATTTCGGCGAAAGCAGAATTAAAACTCCGTTATTCAAGGCAAAAATCCAACATATTTCAGCCGAGATCATATTGGATTAGCAAAATATATACAAAAGGAACAAAAGGGTTTTTAAGAAATTTTATCTACTGGATTATATACAAAAAATTCACCATACACTAACAATCTAAAGAGTTGAGGATCAACCCAAAAGACGAAGTGTAGACATTTCAACAGCTTCACACAATAATAACAGGAAAGAAACGCAAGTGAAACTGTGAAACAAAATGAGCTACCCCCAAACCTGGATTTTACAGAAGATATAGTTTTGAAAACAAAATCGCGCAGTTTCGGGGGTTCATCATGCAAAAGGTCTAGCTCGAAATGAACTGTGCTAGGGACGGGCAAACATGCTAATTCCAACTGTGGTTCCTCAAAGATTTAATTTGAAGCAAAATAGTCCAAGAGGACTTGGGAAGCACACAGTTCCAATCCTAGATTAGGAATTTTCAGAAAAATCGGTTTTACAATATGGTACAACCAAATCTAGGTTGGGTGGAAGGCCAACAGATTGTGACTCATGTAGGAGAATAGGCATATCATTATCAATCAAATCAAAATCTCCTAAATCATCTACACATGTCACATCATGCTCACAATCATCAATCACATTGGCAAGTTCACACTCAGAATCATCAACATCATCAACAAATTTATTCTCATGCATCGGCAAATCAGGAGAAATATCACAATGTGACCTAGGTAGAGAATCAGACACATCAAATATATTTTCATGCATATTAGTGTCTACAGAGATTCAACTATTCCTATGTCATGCTCATCTTCACAGAATAATTGTACGAATCCCATGTCAATATCAAAATCATATGAATTACAATGAGTATTAGAAAGGACAACATTCATGAAGGTCGAGGGCGAGAAGCCATATGTTATTGAACCAACAGGTTCCACAATATTTTCATGTTCTTCTAACATATCATCATAATCATCATAATCATCATCATGGTAGCATGCATATTGGTCCTCATTACAGTGGTGATGTCATTAGTCGATTCATGTTCCTCTAAATTAGGTTCATATTCAATATTATTTACATGAATGGGACTAGACACTTCATTAGGGACAACATACATTTCCTCATGAATTTCCTCCTTTTTCGGTGAAGCAAAATCTGATCTAAATGTGCATGAATTCGTGCTGTAGATCTATCATAGTCTTGCTTACAGAGTCTTAAAGCTTCTGTGGTGGAGTCTAAATTCATGGGAGTACAAAATTCTTCATGTTCAAACTGTGGTGAATGGTACATGTGTGCATGGTCATTAGGGTCTACAAAATATTGATCGCAACCCTCAAAGGATTGATTATGGTCCCAATGACTACCATTCTCACAATTCATGGGCATTTCATACATTGGATTTTCTCTTGATGGCCTAAAATTATGCAAAATATGACAATGCTCAACAGGGTGGTCTAAACTACCACATGCGGGACATGCATAGATTTCAGGTTGCCTAAGAAAATTAGATGTGAAAGGTTCCTCATGTGATTGCATTTCTAAAGCTGTGATTCGAGCTTCTATTTGATCCATAAGAGATAATTGTGTGAGTGAGGCACTAGCAAAATGTTCATTTTCACGTTGCGATAAATGATGCATGTATGAATAGTCATTAGGGTTCATGTATTGCGGCTCGGGACTTTGAAAATGTCCATAATAATTCCTATGACTATTGACATCATGGTCTATGGGAGGTTCATAACGTGAAGTTTGTCCATAAGCAAGTTCTCTAAGAGTTTTATTTCCATCTCCAGGAGCAGACCAAAATCCAGACATGATTGACTCAAAAAAAACTAAGTAACTATGTTACAAAGCCCAAAATTTGGTTTTTAAAGGGTTTGGATTTTTGGGAAAATTTTGGTTTTGGTGGGAGACATTTGAAAATTTGGTTTAAAATGGGAGCAAGAGAAAATTGGGAGCAAATTTTTTTTTTTTTTTTTTTTTTTTTTTTTTAAAATAAAATTAAGAAAATTTGGTTTTTGAAATGGGAGCAAGCCCACTGTGCAAGCCTCTGATGAAATGAAAGGAAGGCTGCGGCCTACGAAAATCCAAGTTTTAGTTTTGAAAGTTTAATTTGGCCAGTGGTTAAGGCCCGACGTTTGTTTTAAAACTTTGGTTCGAGGTCCCACTCCGAGGGAAGCAAGTCCACAATCAGTTATAAGCTCAGCTGGGTTAAACCAGAGTCCAAAATACAAGTCCAATGGAAGAATTTAAACAAGCCCACACAAAATAAATACAAGCCCACAAATTAAACAACAAGCCCAAAAATAAATTATTACAAACCCAAAATAGAAAAATAAAAAGCCCAAAAAAAATTGGGTTAATTATTACAAGCCCACAATTAAAAATTTGGAAGCCCACAGGTTGGGTTCTCTTAATGAAATGGGTTTAGGCTTACCTTTTTAGCACAGCCCAGCTGCTCTGATATTGTTGCAAAAACCCAGTTGGGTTTTGGTTCTTTTCCTTGGTGGCGTCCCAGCAGAGGAAAAACAGGTTCAGAATCAGCAGGTCCAACAGCAAATGAAGTGAAGCAGATGCAGATGCAAATGCTATGAAATGAAATACAAAAATAGCTAAGAAAAACACAGATAAAACACAGCACCAATCCCCGGCAGCGGCGCCAAAAAACTTGGCAGGCCTTGAAAGTGTATAGAAATGATGCGTAATGAAACGGGCCTACAGTAATACCGCAAGTGCACGGTCGTCGGTTGTAGCTCGTGCAAATACGGGTCGATCCACAGAGATCGGGTGTGTTTTGGAAGTGTTTTAGCTAATTGGGTTCCTAGTTTGCTATTGGGCTATGAAGCCTTTTTGGCTTCAATTGGGCTTAATGGGTTGTTTCAATAAAATGAACTGAGCTTGGGCTCAGTTAGTTTTTGAAATGCAAATTGGGCTTTGACCTTACAGTGAGTTCAGGTTTTTGGGTTAAGCCCACAATTAATTGAATTGGGCTTTAGCTCTAACCTATCAATACACTAGGCTTTGGCCTTAATGAAATTGGGCTTTGGTTTTGGTCTTCTGATGAGCCCAAGTTGTGCTCTGGGCTTTTGGTTTTAGAAACTGGGCTTGGTTACTGAGGACTGGGCCTTAGGCTTCATTGAAGTGAATTGGGCTCAGTTGGATTGGCCTTTGCTTGGCTGCAGGAGTAGCAAGTCTGCACAGCAGCAGCAACAGCAGGAACTGGACTTGGCTTGGCAGGAGAAGAAGTGGCAGGGTAGCAGCAACAGCAGCAGCAGCTTGGCAGCAGCCTTGGCAGAGGAAGAGAACAATGCAGCAGTTTGGAAGTGGCAGCAGGAACTGCAGAAAGGCAGCAGCAGCAGCTGCAGGACAAAGGCAACATCAACAGCAACTGCAGAGCAAAAGCAACAGCAGCTGCAACAGAGAAATGGAAGTGGCAGCAGCAGGAACTGCAAGGGAAGGAAAGAAAGCAGCAAACAAAAGCAATACAGAACAAGAATGAACCAAGGCTAAGGCCAAGGGCAGGGATGTGGTGAAAGCAAACAAAGCAGATGAAGGGAACTAGGATCACTAATTCCACCACTAACCTACACATGTATTCAATGATACATTCTTGTTCTTGTGATGACATGGGTTAAGATGTGGCTGCCCAATGTCTAAGAAGTTTCTCCACTAGAGAAATCATCCCCAATAAGACATTGCTCCAAAGCACTAGTTATCTGACTAAGTATAACTAGTCTAAGGCTAACATGGTATGGTTAGCATGATTGGTGGCTATGTCCACAAAGGGATATTCTAACTACAGTGGATACATAGCATCCACTGTGAGAGCAATTTGCAGACTTGCCAAGGTGATTATCTCCTAAACATTTTTAACATTCAAGAATGCATATTCACATCACAGGATAGCAAGTTAAGGCTTCCTTAAGACCCTAGCATTGAAAACTAACACATGATATTAACAGTGAATAACATAAGCAAGAAATTAACAGTGATAAAGCAAGAAATTAACAGTGAATAACATAAGCACATAAGCACATTTAACAGTGAAACATGAAATTGAAAATTAACAAGACATGAAAGTCCTGGATGTTGGCTACTCCAAGCATACTCTCTACAACACCCACACCCATTTATATCCCACAACACATTAGGGTTCTACAATAAAATTCCCAAACTGACAGAGCTAGGGTGGTGATTACTCACCTAATTTGATGTAGCAACATCAAATTGAACAGCACCCATACTCTATTGTCCTCATGTACCTTTCCCTGCCTTCAATTGCTTCTCTAGCACACGTTAATCCATCAATCCATAACCTAGGGTTTATGTTAGGTAATGAGTTGATGGATAAAGGGCTAGAATGATGGGGGAAGGTGTTCAATCACGTGTAGGATGATGACGGAGGTGGTATTGGTGGTGTTTGGTGGGGTGTTGGTGGTGGCAGTGGAGGTGAAGAAGATGGTGGCAGGACATGGTGTTCTGCAGAGGGGGTGAGGTCGATGGAGAGGAAGGAGGAGATGTTTGGTTGAGGTTAAATGGTTCGGTTGCTAGGGTGTTAGGCGGGTCCATCGAGTTTGATGTTTCGTGAGATGGGCCGCGAGATGCGAAGCTGGTAGGTGGATCGGATGGTGATGTGAAGTGAAGCTTGTAGCGACCGTCAGATTATATGATACAACAAAATCAACGATGCCAGATGGAGTTAGGTGTTGTAGTGTTAGGCGGAGATATCAAACTTTGATGCACAGCAAGGGAGCGACCGTTGGATTCAACTACCATCTAATCTGAAGGCTTGGAATTTCAGCGCTGTGGTGCTTGGCAGAGACTTCAGATTTTGATGCTCTATGCAGGAGCGACCGTCGGATGTTTCTGAGAACTGATCTGATGGCTGAGAACGGAGGCGCTTTTGTGTGTAGAAAATGAGGTTGTGCGCACCATTCTTCGCGGCTTCCTTGCGTAATTTCTCCCGGCTTTTCACTACTTTTCTGCTCTTTTCGCTCCGCGACTCATCCGAACTTTATTTATTACCTAAAAATGCAAAATTAATTAATAAAAATATTTATTCTTGAAAACACTGAAAATACAGAATATGGGATAATATGTAGAATTAATGCACAAAAGATGAGTTAAAATGCCAACAAAAAGGGATAAATATATACAATATTTGGCACTCATCAATTTACTTTCATGTGATGCTGTCTCATTCCATTGAAGATATTCCTCAGGTCCTGGTGGTGATTTTTACGCAGCTTGCTTTTGACGAGCATGTCGTCCACGTAGACTTCTAGGGTTCCTCCGATCCATGGTTTGAAGATAGCATCGACCATCCTTTGGTATGTTGCCCCTGCGTTTCGGAGCCCGAAAGGCATTCTGGTATAGCAATAAAGGCCATGTGGTGTATAGAATGCTGTGTGTGGCTGATCTTCTTCTGCCAGGGCTACTTGGTTGTAACCAGAGTATCCGTCCATAAACGACAGCTCCTCGTATCCTTCAACTGCTTCAACCAGTTGATCTATGCTCGGCAGGGGATAACTGTCCTTTGGACATGCCTTGTTGAGATTAGTAAAGTCGATGCATATTCTAACCCCTCCATTTTTCTTAGGAACAATGACCATGTTGGATATCCAGGTAGGGTACTTGACTTCCTTGATAAATCCTGCATCTAGTAGCTTCCGAAGTTCCGTTTCTACCGCCTCATGATATTCTGGAGCCACTTTTCGTATTTTCTGCCTGAACGGGGGCGTGCCCTGTTTGATGCGTAGTTCATGTTGGATTACTTTTGGGTCAATCCCCGGCATATCTCCTAACTTCCAGGCGAACACATCCGCATATTCCTTAAGTAATTTGGTTAAGGAATGTTCTCTCCCTTCGCCCATGATGGTCCCAATTTTGACCATCTTCGGGTCTTCTTCCGTTCCTATGTTGATTTCCTTTGTGGGTTCCACTGGTGTGAACATAGGATTTGGGTTTCCGAGGACTGGGGCGCTCTTTAATTGCTATTTGGCGTGTTTCTGCTCTTTGTTGATTGTTGAGGTACTTGTTTCCGATCCTCGGACATTACCCTCTTTCGTCAAGCCTTTTTCCTGTAGTTTCCTTAAGGAATAGGTCTACGGCTTTCTCTTTCGTGGTTTCTTGATTTCTTACTCTTCGGATTTTTCGCTGTTCTTCTTGCTCATTGTTGATATGATCCTGAGTGGCCTGGCATTCTCGTGTAGCGATTCGATCTCCCTTGATCTCCATGATTCCCTCAGGTGTTGGAAATCTGAGGTACTGGTGGTATGTTGCCGCAACTCCTTTGAGCTTGTGTACCCATTGTCGTCCAATAATGGCATTGTAGGGGGAAGGGGTATCCACCACACTGAATCGGGTATCCAGCTTCATGGGCCCTGCGTTAACCTGTAACACAATGTCTCCCAAGGGCTTCGTGGCCGCTCCATTGAATCCGTAGATGGTGTGATAAGAGGTCATCAATTGTTCATCATGGAGCTTCATCCGCTTGAATGCATCATAGAATAGGACATTCACAGAGCTTCCCCCGTCTATGAGGATCTTTTTGAGGTTACATCCAGCTATTGGTAATGTTAGGACCAAGGGATCGTTATGGTCTTCCATATCTTCTTCGATATCCTCGGCATCGAAGATGACAGGAAATTCCATCCATTTTTCATGTTCGTCCACTGTTATCCCATCGACCTTATATAACTCGCAGCGATCTTCGAATTGCTTCCGTAACCTTTTTCCAATCTGTGCTGTGAGTGAGGGTCCTGTGGTTTTGGAACACGAGATGGTGTTGATTGTTCGGTTTTCTTCCGGAAGTCGGACTGGTTTGGTTCGTTTGGATCTGTCCTCGGTAACCTCCTTTCGTATGTAATGTTTGAGCTCTCCCGCATCAATTAATTTTTGGATAATTATTTTAAGGTTCTTGCATTTTTCGGTCTGGTGTCCGTTGAAACAGTGATACTCACAGTAATCTTTAGACTTCTCGGATCTCGGGGGTTGTTTTCCCTTAGACCATGGCCATTCTAAGTTTTCCCTCCCTTTGATCTCTCGTAGGATACGAGCATAGCTAGGGTTGAGTTTCGTGTAAACTTGATCTTCGAATTTTCGGTCGCCTGTTCTTCGTTCATCCCTCCGTTCCTTTCTATATTCGTGAGGTCTCTCATCTGAGCAACCCCTTTTGGCCCCATTGGTTTGTTCTGCTGAATTGGTGCGATGAGACCTCTGCGGATATGCCCTCGGGTTTTCCCGTTGAATTTCTTCAAGTCGAGCGTGCTTCTCGATAATTATTCGGAGATCGCCTTCTGTCTTGGGCACGCTCCCGTGAATTTCAACAAATAGGGGACTCATTCGGTCTAAGCCCCATTTATAGCAATTGATGCTTACCACTAGGTCCACGCTTCCTATGGCTTGGCAGATCCTATGCCATCTGTTTGTGTATTCCCTCGTGGTTTCCTTGTAGCCGATTGCTAGTGAAAAGAGCTTATCCATCCCGGTGTTTACAGTCTTGTTGTACATGTATGTTCTTAAGAATTTCTCTGCAAGTTGGTCGTATGAGTGTATGGAGTTTGGTGGCAGATTATCAAACCATGATAACGCCGATCCCTTCAAGCTTGACGGGAAGTATCTACAGAGTACGGCGTCGTTCTGTCCCCATCTAGCTAAGACACGGTTGTAGTACCGAACATGTGCAGCAGGGTCGCTGGACCCATCATAGCATTCGAACGTCGGGACAGGGCATTTCAGGGGAATAGGGGTGTTGGCCAAGCGATGCGTTAGGGGCGTGGAGTTAGCTTCTCTCATGACCTCTTCTAACCTTCCCCCACCTTGTTTATTTTTCAATTGCCTGATCTCTGCCATCATCTCATCCCGCAGTTCCTCCATTGCGCGTTGGTGCTCTAAATTCTTCAGCTCATTTCCGTCTGACTCTCCATCGTCATAATCCGGTTCGGATACGCTACGTCTCCTTGTCGCGTCTTCATTAGTTGCTAGGACGACTCTACAGTCTTGGTTTGGCTCTGGTGCTTTGGAGCTTGCTTCATCAAGTTGTTGGCTGGTCTTTGTGCTTAGAGCAATCCGCTCCTTTAAATCTTGATTTTCTCTGGCCAACAGAGCTACAGCTTCTGCTAAACCTGTTGGTTCCTCCTCAGTTCCTCGAGCTCAGCCATTAGTTGGTGTGATTGGCTGGACCCCTGATTGGGAGTCCCCGCGCGTGCCGCTACAGCCGTGGCGCCGCCCTCCTCCATGGTCTGTACTAAAGGTGGCAGGGGTTCAGCTTCTGTTGCTGGTGTTTCCAAATTGGAGTGAGCGCCCCTCTGCGGTGCCAGAGCCGCCGGTATGGTTTGATTCTTGTTATTTGTTAGCGGCATTCCAAAGGTTAGCAGATGCGCGGGTTGGAATGTTCTGGATTCATCCACCCTTTCCCTTGGTTGGTTAAGTTGACTCATGGCGAAGGTATTGCTAGCCTCCGCAGCCTTCGGGACTACCGCAGCTTCCCCGTATTTTATCGTTGCTGCTCTGAGAGCCGCCACTGCCACAGAATTAGCGTTCATGGGTGAAGTGATTTCTGCGGTATCCTGCCTTCGATTGGTCATTTTAGTTTTATCTCCTTTCTGTTTGCTTCGGGTGATGATCGGGGTTGTCCGGGGTGTTTCTTTTGACAAAGCTTTGGACTTTCCTGCTTCCTGCGTCTTCTCCATCACGTGCCCTTTTGTTGATGACGAAATCTCGCGTAAACTTGCCTTCTTTACTCACAACACGTTCTCTCTGTATAAATTATTTCAAACAGAAACGGGAATATCCGCGTGAAGCGGGTTAGTTGGCGAAATACAATTTTTCAAGAGGGAATTAATACCCGCAGGCTATAAAATATGGGACATGCGATCCTTAGTATAGAAAAAACTATAGTAAATCCGACGGATATAAAATATGGGTTAAAGTTTTATTAAAGGCGATCCTTAGTATATAAAAAAAACTACGAAAATTGTAAATCCGACGGATTAGGACAATAACCCTTGCTTGGAACAATAACTCTTATCGAAGGCAAAAGGTGGGTTTTTGAACATAATACAGTTGACGAATGATCTATACGGTCCGAGCTGATAAAATCGGAGCAATCATATGCCAAATTAGAATGAAATCACAGGACAAGATAAATCTTTTACCGGGACGAAGTCCCTGTTTCTAGCGCCAAATTGTGGACACACGAACTACGTGGGGATCCGAATGCCCACAATCAATCGTTAACGTCTACAGAGATTACGATGATGATACCCTGATGTGGATTCATTGGCTCAAAACCTTCGGGTTTATCATGGCCTCCTCCAACTTCCCCGTGCGTGGCGATCATGCATGGGATACAAGTATTAAAGGAAAACAAAACATATAAGAAAATACATGCGGAGCTAAATGAATGTAAAGTGCTGAAATGTAAATAAGACCAAGGTTTACGTGGTTCAGCACTAAGGTCTACATCCACGGGGTTTGTTGTTCTACTATATTATTCACGGTTACATGAATAGTTGAATGACTTTGGGTTTACATATTTCTCTCCACTAAGGGATTAACTTACCCTTACTATTCTCTCTCTCTCTCTCCTTCTCTCCTGATGTTTTTTCGATCCCCCTCCTCTTTGTGGAGATTGGGTATTTATAAGGTTGGAACGTGGGACCCATCTCTGAAGACCGTTGGAACCTTATCTTCTCGTGTCCTTGCGTCCATCACGCGGAGGTCTGCGTTTCCCCCTCGATCCCCCGGAGGCATCTTCGCTCGTTCCACAGGTTGGTCGACACGTGCACTGCTCAGAGTGTTTAATGCGGGTAGTTGAGGGGTCTGCTCGTGTCAGACAAGTGTCTTCTGCCCCTGTCAGTCCGTGTCAGCTAACTTTCTCTCCACCGTTGATCTTGGCCCCTCTTCTGGGGATGAGATAAAGAAACTCCTAGGGGTTTATTTGGTGCTTCGTGACGCATCATGTTTTGATGTTTTGGCTTGCATGCTTTCCACGTACCTTTCTGTATACACGTGTCTGATAGTGAGATATATGTGTACACACCGATAATAAAATTAGGGATTTTCACGTCTCGAGTAATGAACGATTTTAAAATAAAATTGGAAAATTAAACCTAGGAATGGGAAACCAATAACCACAACACAACACAACATTTTACAGGACTGGATATGGAAAATTCAAAGCAATCTAGCATGAACGAAACCAAAAAAAAAAAAACTGTAAATCGAAATTGAATCTAGGAAAAGAATACTCACACTTTCGCTTGGAACTGATGTTCATTTCGATCCGGATTACCCATTTTATAGACCTGATCCAATTAATGCAAGGATGAGCTTTTTTTTTCTTTTTTTTGGAGATGCAGGCCAAATTAATACGGAGAAAACCTTCGGAATTCCTACTAACATAGAATGCAGTCTAGGGTTTATCCTACGTTACGGAATCCAGTAGCTAAGGAGAAAAATCAAAGAACCATGAAGAGAGGTGAATCGGAACCGAAGAAATTCTAACCTAAGAACAATCTGATGGGCGTTACTCACAATAAAGTCCGTTTTTTCTGCTCCCCTTTTAATCCAGGGAATAAAAACATCTATCCTGGGACCGAGGCATACATCAGCCATTGGATCAACCTATTCAAAATACATTATTCTAGGAAGGGAGGGCATCTCTCACCCAATAGTTAGAATTTCCTTTGTATCCTGACCGTCCCATGACACAACAAACCCTCGTGTTGTATAAGCATCGATTCTTACACAAATTTGTTATTTCTCAATAATTTAATAGGATTGTTAAGATATTACATTCATAATATATCCATAGATTCATAACATGTTCGCGTCCTAGTTTGTTGAGAATTTGTGCGTGTTCGCGTCACTGTTTCCGCGTCACTGCAACCCATCCAGAATCACATCTTCTTGGTGGAGAGAGTAAATGATTAAACGATCCTGAAAGCGGTGTTATGATCCTAAATCGAGGTCAACAAACCCAAAAAGTGTATAATAATTCTTAACCAAATTTGATGAACCTGAAAGTTGTGTAATGATCCTGAACTGACTTGATGTAATTGAAAAGTACGGTAGAACGTTGATTTCCAATCAACCAAAAACCTCAAGACACATTGGGATTGATGAAGCCTTTTGAAGACAGGATATGACAATCCAGAAGACAGTGTAACGATCCTGAACCCAACTCGACAAATCTAAAAGATAATACAAAAAGTTAGTGTGACAACGGATAAAAGATAAATAAGTAAATTGATATAGGATTTAACCAAGATTGATGGAAAAGTTTATATTGGGCCAAATACTCAAGAGCACGGACTTATACTCATAACCGGGTTTTTCAGTAAGCCCGTTTTCCTTAATAATCCTTAATTCTAACATTCAAACCGAATCATACCAAATTATCCTCAAGTACAATCCTTAATAATCTTTGATTCTAAAAGTTTATACCGAATCATGCCAAATTAACCAAGATTGATGGAAAAGTTTATATTTGGCCAAATATTCAAGAGCACAAAGCGATACCCATAACCGGGTTTTGAGTAGGCCCATATTGCTTAATAATCCTTAATTCTAACATTTAAACCGAATCATACCAAATTATCCTCAAGTACAATCACTTTGTGGCTCAAGAAGGTGCGTGGCGGGATCAAACAGTGTGCACGCAGAGGAAAATTATACTATTATAACTTTTGATTTTTGACCGTGTATAACTTTTTGGTGGATACAAAAAGAAAAAAAAAAGGTGAATCTCAATTATACGAGGCAGTAATCTATACGAACTAAAAAAACAAATTTAAGAAAACAAGAAAAAAGAAAAATTGTAAACAGCCTTTGATTGCCTTTACTTATTAGATCAGAAATTTGCCACTCCTATATGTTTTTTGGACTGAGAATCCACCGGACTCCTTTTTTGTTTTTTGATGTTTCGAGGAGGGCCTTTTCCAGGCTTATAAGGCTCTAGTTTGTGTTCAATACATGCCTTTTACAAAAAAATAAAAATAAAAAAAATAAACAACGAGTTTTCTTATAATTATTATTTTACTTTTTTTTTATAGGAATATATATCGCCAACAGAGAAAGATCTACTACCACGTGTGCCGAATACGACACTTATTCCGAAGAATACGACACTTATTCTGGTTTATTTGAAGTCAATAAATCAACCCTCCAAAAGAACCACGTGTGCCGAATACGACACTTATTCCTTCTAATCAATTTCTATTTTTTAGGGATATCTAGAGAAATTCCAAAAATTAATATTATACGCTGTAACTGGTGGATATTTTTCATTTATACCAAACTAGTAATTTCTTAAAAATTAAAATGACACATTTCTTAGTAACACCGCTGTCATAGTGGAGTGGGCTGACCGAAAATTCTTTTTGCAAATCCTCCTTATTAAAGACGTGTCTATTGCCAGAAGACGTGTCCATTGCGTTAGATAAACTGAATGCTCATGCGGCTTGCTTAGAGAGAAAACACAATATTTTAATCTGGTTTTGACACGTCTGCATAATTATTCCCTTCAATTAATTTGGACTAGAATATATATTAAAGGGTTTTGTTATCTTGTGCATCCATGCACAAAATAAGGACCAATCATTACATTGGACGGCTCTGTTTACAACTAAAGTACAAATTTAAATAAACACTTAGCCCTTTCATTCAGTTTTAATTAAACTAGCCAGTAGACACGATCCATTTGGTTATCTATAAATAGCTTAATCTCATCGTAGCTCTAATCACCTGCTTTTAGTTCAACTCAATAACCTGAGAATTCATAAAATCCAGTGACCTTTCTGCTCATTTCTCCGTTCACTTTATTTCATCAACCAATTTTGTTAATTTTCTTTTCCCAGTTATTTCAATATGGAAATGAAAGGGTGTCCGGATTTTCTTATGGAATCACTGACAACCGCGGAATAACGGATCTTGAGATATTATGATGAATAATAAGTAAACCAAGCACAAGCAACTATAATAATACGAGAAAGATAAATCAACTCACGAGACACAAGATTTATAGTGGTTCGACCAATACATACAATTTGTATATATTGTCTACGTCCACTTTGAGCCGCACCAACTCAAATCCACTATGAAGAAAAACGATTACAACGTCTTGTGAATCTTAACAAACCCTTGGTTACACCGCAACAATTACCCGAGACGATAACCTTGTCTCTTGTTCCTCACCAATATGCTATCACAACGAAACCCTATCCTTAGCCCTAAAAGCAATACAAGAAATCTCTAACCGATATCTTAATCGTTTTCTACATAATACAATTCTACGGGGTCTAATTACCTATTTATATAGGTTACAAACATGGCCACCAAGAATCCTAACCGGTTTAGGAAACCCCTTCCCTAAATAACCACGACTAACTTTAGGAAATAATAATTAGTCTTCAATAACTGACGATCTCCTACTTTGAAGACTCAGTTATTGTCTTCAATTCTCCTTTTCTTCAACGTTGGATTTGACAGTTCTAAAACATCTTCATGTCAGTGCGGCTCCCCTCCCAGATCCTCATTCTGAGAGACCAACTAAAGACTTGCAGAGCTTTAGCTTGTCTGATGTAACTCCCTTGGTAAACATATCCGTCGGATTCTAAGAACCAAGAATCTTGTCGAGATTCAACTCTCCTTCTTCTAAGAGATCCCGAATGAAATGATAACGAATATCTATATTCTTCCTCTTGGAATGATAGGCTGAGTACTTGGTTAAGTGTATAGGGCTTTGAATTTCGCTAAAATAGACACTGTGTCGTTGTTCCTTTCCCAAATCATTTAATAAACCTCGTAACCAAATCATCTCCTTGATCGCTTCTGTTACTGCTGCGTACTCCGCTTACGTAGTAGAAAATGTCACCAACATTTGTAAACGTGAGTTCCAACTTACTGCAGTTGACCCCATAGTATAAACATAACCGGTCGTACTCCGCCTTTTATCTACATCACCTGCGAAGTCTGCATCCACATAACCCCTCAAGATAGAACCACCTTTTCCATAACACAATGGTACGTTTGTGTTACCTCTCAAATACCTGAGAATCCACTTCACAGCTTCCCAGTGTTGTTTTCCTGGGTTGCTTGCATATTTACTCACTACTCCCACTGCATGTGCAATATCCGGTCTCGTGCACATCGTAGCATACATTAGACTCCCAATAGCCGAAGAATATGGTACGTTAACCATGTACTCCTTTTCTTCATTTGTCTTCGCACACTGCATACTTGAAAGACGAATTTGACTTCCAAGTGGAGAACTAACTGGTTTAGCATTCTCCATATTGAACCTTTTCAACACTCGTTCGATATATTCAACCTGACTAAGAATAAGTACACCCTTAGCTCTGTCTCTTATGATCCTCAAACCAAGAATCTGCTTTGCTTCACCAAGATCTTCCATAGCAAACTCACTTGATAATTGTTTCTTCAAATTCTCAACTTCTTGTAGAGATGTTCTGGCAAACAACATTTCATCCACATACAGGAATAATATGATGTAGTCAGAAACGCACCTTTTGAAGTAACAACAATGATCTGCATTACACCATGAGTAACCACCTCTATGCATGAAGTTATAAAACTTCTTGTACCACTGTCTCGAGGCTTTTTTTAAACCATACAAACTCTTCTTTAGCTTGCACACTATCTCTTCCTTGCCTTTTATTATGAATCCTTCTGGATGCTTCATGTAAATTTCTTCATCTAGGTCACCATGAAGAAAAGCTGTCTTTACATCCAACTGTTCAAGGTAGAGATCTTCAGAAGCCACTAGACTTAACACTACTCGAATAGTAGTCATCTTCACAACTGGAGAAAATATCTCATTATAATCAACACCATGTTTTTGCTGGAAACCTTTCACAACCAACCTCGCCTTGCAGCGAATATCTCCATTTGCTTCCGACTTCATCCTATAAATCCACTTATTATGCAACGCCTTCTTACCTCTTGGTAATTTTACTAACACCCAAGTGCCATTCTCCTCAAGTGAATTCATCTCATCTTCCATAGAAAGTTGCAACTTGCTTGAATCATTAGCTGCTAGTGCTTCTCCAATATCTTCAGGTTCACCTCCATCCGTAAGTAATAGATAATTCATAACATACCTTGGATTTGGTTTTGGAGTTCTTGATGATATTAGTACTTCTTGTGGAACTATAGGAGTAACTACCACTGCAGTAGAAGTCTCTTCACCTTGTACTTCTCTGTCATCAGCAACACCGTTCCCTTCTTATACCACACTTTTTCAGAAACATCATCAATATCGATATACAACTCCTTATAGACGTTGTTTGATCCGACATCTTCAACTTGTGTTTTATTCCTGTCCTTGTATAGCTCATTCTCATTAAAAGTGACGTCTCTACTTCTAATAACTTTGTGATCCTCGTAGTCCCAAAGTTTATACCCAAAAGTGTCATTTCCGTAACCAAGAAATATACACTTTGTTGCTTGAGCACTTATCTTAGACCTCTCACCTAGTCTAAGATGAACATAACCAACACAACCAAAAACTTTCAAATATGAAAGATTTACCTTTTTGCCGGTCCAAACCTCCTCTGGTATCTTCATATCTAATGGACTACTAGGTGTCCTATTGATTAGGTAAGCATCCTGTAGCGCCTCCAAAGCTAGCAGCTGGCTGATCCAAGAGATTAACTAAAAACAGAGGCGCTAAGAATCCAAATCATATACTTAAGCATTCAATTAAGAAATCTGCTACGGAACTTAAAACCCAATAACTAGCCCCCCCTCTGAAATATATATATACAAAACTTCTCTCAAATGATACATATACAATAGTCATGGTTTGCAAATAGAATATACAACATAATAAACATAGCAAAAGTAATCTAACAAACGCCTCGAAGCTTTCGCTGCGCAACTCTGATCTGTCTCTAAAACTGAAAGTGGGAATGGGTGAGCACATCATCCCTAAAAGGGGTGACCAACAGGAATAACATCTAACTTTAAAGTAATCATATGCAAGATTTGGAAAAAAATACATGTTTTACCAAACATTAAATAGCGACCAAGTCACTGAAATAAAAAAACATGTATATGGAAAAACTCCTTCTTCAAACAATGTATACTATGGTTGTGCAATTCCGAACTCGCAAATCCACACCTAATCGTAAGTATAGATGTCGACAATTCCGAACTCGCAAACTGCCGACAAATATATCATAAAAGCTCTAGGTATAAATGAGAAGGAGCGTATCCTATATACCACACGTGAAAATTCTTATTTCCCATAACAATTCATATTGATCACAACACATTACAGGTCATTTTCAAACCATGGAAAGATTAACAGAATCAACAGAATTATTGTAAAACAAGTTAAACAATGCATAGAACGGACAAACAGAAATACATGAGTTTGTTAAACATAAAATTTTTTAAAGGAAAATAATAATGGTTACCAAAGAGTCAAATGTATTCCCACCTCTTTTGATGACAAGCCACGCCTACCTCGAGATCCACAATCCACTGGTTCATCCTTTAAATCGATCGTTGTTAATTGAATAACTGCAATTGCAGTGGTAACAAGCTTTCAAAGAGACTACCCAAACTGGATTCTACAATCACTACTCTCACATATTCTCTTCTCTTTCAATTCAACACACAAAAAACAGCGCCATCTCCACTTTGAATCTGATTCATCTTCATGTGCCACCAGACTTATCTCAACTCAATCACTTCTTCCATCTATAATTCATACACTTAGACCCACATCCAATCTCTGCCAATTAAATAATCTTCACTACTAACACAGTTTCATTCAACAAGAATATCTATACATTCATTCCTATAACTCATACCACCATATTTCACTACACCACATCACCATGACCTAAACAAACCATCACCACCAGCAATCTCAGTTCAATTCATCACTACCACCCCTTAAGCGCCACCAACAATTACAGAACCACCCCATTACACATCTCAAACATGTTATTCACTTCAACTGCCAGTTAGAACACAAAAGCACTATCACCAGTTACATTTCCAGCTGAGTTTAAGACCACATCTATGCCCTGCATTAATAAACACAATTACAATTCTATTTCTAAAGCCATGTTACTCATGAACACCATCACTTGCAGACATTCTCATTCCTGCAACACCAATTCAACCTCCGTATTTTATTGTAATTTCTTTATTTAATCTAGCTCACAGTAATTCAATACAAACCTACTTCATACACAGTTCTTCTCCATATCCATCTCATAACATAATTTCAATAACAACTATAGAACTCAACAATTCAATGATTTATCTTTCATGTATCACAATTAACGCAATTAAAAGCTTACTCCAGTAACAACATCCATTGAATTGACATTCCTTCACTTGCAGCTCAAACCCATGAAGCCTAACTTCAAACCCTAACTGAAATTGCTTCATTCTTCTTCTCTCGGTTTCCTGACCTCAATCAACTCCAGCACCACCAACAATCTTCTTAATTCTTACTCAAATCGAATTCCAACACAACATGCAGAAACGTTAACCCTTCGATTCTTCACTGAATCAACTTAATAGCTCAATTAGACATAAACCCATCTCAATTCCTTATCCTAGAATACCAATTCCATCTCTTAATTCTTCTTCGAACTCATCTCTGAATCAAATTCAGAAACCCTAATATCATATCCAATCCTCAAACAACCCTCCATCTTCAATCTAACGTTAATTAAGAACAACCCTCATCTTAATTCAATTCCCCGAATCCATCATCTTCATCTTCTAATTCTTCTCTGAACCTCAAATCAAACCTTAACTCATTTATTCCTCAAACCCTTACTTTTCGCCTCCTCCATAACTCAATCGACTGCAACAACATCAACCTTAATTAACCGCACACGAGTAAACAAATGATCACTCGATTAGCTATCACAGACTCTCGGCAGAAGAAAGAGCAGAGAATGAGAATAAGAAGAAAGAAGAAGAAGAAAGAAGAAAAGAATATAAGAATAAAAGAGAAAGTGAAAGTCTTCTCTCGAGTCGACACGTTTTGGTGATAAGGCCAACGACCCATGATAAATGAACCCACCCAAACGTTAATGGCAGCCAGGTCGGTTAACTGCAAAATAACTATTATCCCTTTAAACAAAACTAATAATATCTTTTTTCATATGATATCTGAATGACACGTTCGAGTAGTCCATTTCGCGTAACTTTTCCAGATCTATCCAACAGTTTTAGTTTCGTAATTAAATCGTTGTTAGATAAATTTCTATGAATTAACGTTCGTGTTAAACTAATCGAGTCATTAGCGGCTAAATCGTCTCTTGACTAGTCAAATAGCGTTGACGACCTTGAGGGTCTTTACACAACCGTCTCCGTTGCATGTGCCCATAAGGTCTCTGGCAAACCAGATTGCAGCCTTATGCACCTAGCACGTGCATTCAACGTCCAATTCATACGTTCTGCTACTACATTCTCCTGTGGCGTCCTTGGAACCGTCCTCTCCAAACAAATTCCATTTTTAGCATATAACTGTAAGAATTCTGTGTTGTCATACTCACCACCGTTGTCTGACCTTAGACACTTCAACTTCAACCAGTTTCTATTTCAACCAAAGCTTTCTACTTCTTAAACACTTCATATACCTCGAACTTATTCTTCATGAGCCACACCTTCCTTGAGTGATCATCAATAAAGGTGACATAATATTGGAACCCTCTGTGACATGCAACATCAATTGGTCCCCATACACCAATATGAACCAAATCAAGTTTCTCACTTTTCAAGGTTCTGCCGCCTCTGTTGAAACTAACCCGTTTTTGCTTTCCAAGAACACAGTCTTCACAAAAACTCATATCAACAGACTTCATTTTAGGTACATATCCTCCCGAACATAAAATCTTCATGTTCTTCTCACTCATGTGCCCTAATCTTCTATGTCATAAGTTAGTGTCTTCACCACTACTAGCCACTACTTAAGTAGTTCCATCTGAAGTACGGTATAGAGTACCGACTATAACTCCACGAGCTAACACCATAGCTCCTTTCTTCACTTTCCAATTGTGTTTCGTAAGTACAACTTCACAGTCATCATAAGAAACTTGGCCCACAGACACAAAGTTCTTCTTCAAATTTGGAACGTGTTGTACATCCTTCAATTTCCATGTCGAACCGTTGACTTTCAAGATCACATCACCCAAACCAATGTTGTCGCATGCTTCACCGTCACCTAAAAATACTTGGCCATAGTATCCTTCTTTATAAGAGATCATAATACTCTTATCGCCCGTTGCATGGAAAGAATCTCCCGAGTATATAATCCAAGACTCGTGTTGCTTTTCCTCAGAGAGTAGTAAACCTTCCGTAATCACCTTTTTGTTATCAACAAGGACCTTCACCGGTTCCGCAAGTGCAACTAAGTTGACTTCTTCTTGATTACCTTTGTTTCCACCATTATTAGCACCTTTGTTTTCCGGACAATCGCGCTTGAAGTGTCCTACTTTCTTAACGCCCAACAGTCAACAACACCTCTAGTCCGAGATTGAGATCTCTCCCTAGAATTTCCTGTAGACTTCCATCTGGATTTGTTGTTATTATTTCGATTTGAACTCCTGTCCTTATCTTCTTCCTGCAAATTTAAGGCCGAGCCTGAAGTACTAGAACCATAACCTTGTTCTATTCTTCTTTCCTCTTCAGCAATTAACCTTTGTTGCACATCATCAAGCTTCAACTTCTCGCTCCCTGCAGAATTACTAATAGTTGTTCTTGCGGTTTCCCAACTCTTTGGTAATGAAGACAACAACCTTAAAGCGTGAACTTCATCATCAAAAGTAATACTAACTTTTGAAAGATGAGAAATAATTGATTTAAACTTCCCAATATGTGATGAAATCGCTTTGCCTTCTTGCATCTTCAAATTAAATAATTATTCACACAACATAATCTTCCCCGAGGTTGATGACTTTTGATACAACTTTTTAAGTTTATCCATAAGATCTTTCGTACTAGTTTCCTCTTGTATGTTATTGTAGACTTCCTCCGTTAGACATCTACGGATCACGGATACACACTTGCGATCAAGAGTTGTCCATTCATCATCTTTGCGTGCTCCTTTTTTTGCAACTCCACCCAATGGATCAGCAAGGTCTTTCTCATATAGGTAGTCTTTCATCTGAGACTTCCAAAACGCAAAGTTCTTCCCATGAAAAACTTTAACCCTAGATACCGTACTTTCGTTATTATCACTCATAACTCCCACTGTAATCGTACTATGAACCCTAAAGCTCTAACCCGAGATCTGATACCAGTTGTCAGGATTTTCTTATGGAACCACTGACAACCGCGGGATAACGAATCTTGAGATATTATGATGAATAATAAGTAAACCAAGCACAAGCAACTATAATAATACGAGAAAGATAAATCAACTCACAAGACACAAGATTCATAGTGGTTCGACCAATACATACAACTTGTATATATTGTCTACGACCACTTTGAGCCGCGCCAACTCAAATCCACTATGAAGAAAAACGATTACAACGTCGTGTGAATCCCAACAAACCCTTAGTTACACCGCAACAATTACCCGAGACGATAACCTTGTCTCTTGTTCCTCACCAATATGCTATCACAACGAAACCCTAGCCTTAGGCTTAAAAGCTATACAAGAAATCTCTAACCGATCTCTTAATCGTTTTCTACACGATACAATTCTACGAGGCCTAATTACCCATTTATATAGGTTACAAACTTGGCCTACAAGAATCCTATCCGGTTTAGGAAACCCCTTCCCTAAATAACCACGGCTCATTTTAGGAAATAATAATCAGTCTTCGATAACTAACAAAGGGATTCTTGTTACTGGTGTAACTGGAGCAATAAAAAATTTGAGTGCAGTTGTTGCTAAGCATATAGGTATGGCATGGGGTGTCAACGATGATCTAGAAAAACTTAAAACAACTCTAGAGATGATTGCGGGGGTAACAACCGATGCTGAACAAAAACAAGTGAAAGATGAGGTCGTGAAAGTTTGGCTTAAAAGCCTCAAAGATGTGGTATACGATGCTGATGACGTGCTTGACGAGTTTGCATATGAAACCATGCGACGTGAAACGGGTGGAAAGAAAACTAAGGTACGCAAATATGCTTCGTCATCCAAATTAAATTTTAAGATGGCTAAAAAAATCAACAATATCAGTAAAAAAGTTAGCTGAAATTGCTAGAAATAAAGTTATGTTTCAGTTAGAAGGTACTAGCGAATGTGATCATGTAGAACATGGGCGACGTAACCTATTTACCTCATCCTATATATGTAGATGAATCAAGCATCCTAGGAAGAGATGATGATAAATTAACCATAGTAAAGATGTGTTGGAGTATGTGGCGCGATGTAAACCACATATGTATAGCTAGGATAGTCCCATATGGAATAAGAGGAAGTACATGTGGTGCTTAATAAGTTTGGGCATCTCCGTACATAGCACCGAGGCCTTTTAGATTAAAACCCCACAACTGATGCAACAAGTGGTCAAGTGGGGACGATATCGGTGCTATGTGGTCGGGCCCAGAAGTAGGGTTTGGCGGTCCGTGAAGATCCTAACAACTGGTATCATAACCTATGGTTGGGGCTACTGTCCAAACAGATAAGTGGTTGTGGATGTCACCCGGTACGGCGCAACTGGAGTCAGATTCAAGGTGGAGCAGGCAAGGCCCAAGGTAGAGCTGGCGCTCAAGGTGGAGTTAATGACGCACCCTATTAACTCAGGTGGAGCAGATATCTGTGGTGGGCAAGGTTGTGCTCAAGGTGGAGTTAGTGCTAGGCTTCCCATTAACTGAAGGTGGAGTAGGGTTCCAGGGCGTGTAGTGACAATAATCATGTTCGATGAGTAGCATATACAGACGGTGATCATATGGTAGAGTATGATTGGATTGGTGAGGTGGTTTAATCTCGCCAAGGTGGAGATTGTTGGAGTATGTGGCGCGATGTAAACCACATATGTATAGCTAGGATAGTCCCACATGGAATAAGAGGAAGTACATGTGGTGCCTAATAAGCTTGGGCATCCCTTTATATAGCACCGAGGCATTTTGGATTAAAACCCCACACCTACTGCAACAGGTGGTTAATATTGGTGCTATGTGGTCGGGCCCATATATAGGGACCATATATAGGGTCTGGCGGTCGGTGAAGATCCAAACAAGATGTTAATGACACTCGACACATCGTCATCAGTGTCATTGTCATCTCTAAGTATTCGTGGACCAGATAATGTTTCCGTCATAGCCATAGTGGGTATGGGGGACTCGGAAAAACTACACTGGCTCAATTGATTTACAAAGATGACACCATAATCAGGAACTTCGAACCAAGAGCATGGGTATGTGTATCTGATGATTTTGACATAAAATTGATCATAACTAAGATAATTGAGTCAATCACTGATGGAAACTGTGATGTTGGGTCAAAGGTAGATGTCTTAGTACGTAAAATGCAGAAAGAGTCGAGTGGCAAGAAGTTTTTGTTAGTATTGGATGATCTATGGAACGATGATCCAGTCGAATGGGATAAACTTAGGAACTTGCTTAGTGTTGATGCTCATGGGAGCAGAGTCTTAGTCACTACACGTAATACCATAGTTGCATCAGTCTTAATCATACAATTGAACCCTGAACAGAAAAAACAAGAACAGAGAAGGAATTAGATAGAATCAAGTGGAATGAAGACACAAATAGTTAAAGTCAGTCCCTTGGGAGAGGAAAAAGGACCCCTGCAAAGAAGAAATGAGCTTCTGGTCCTTATTTGATGCTTTTTTTCTAGTTTGAAACTTGTTTTTTTTTAGCCCTAGGCTTGCTTGTTTGGGGTTTGCCTTAGTGCCCCCTTTGTTGCACATGCTTGTGCTTTTCATGTACTTTCCCTTTCTTCCCTTTGTTTAACAAAATCATAACCTTTCCGCTTCAAAATAAAAATAAAAATGGGAGCAGAGTCTTAGTCACTACACGTAATACCATAGTTGCATCAGTTGTCAAGGATACAATTGAATCATACGAATTAGAGGGCTTACCTGAACATGATTGTTGGTCTATCATAAAAAACAAAGCATTTTCCGCAGGAGGACCTCTAGACACTCCAAGATGACAAATATAGGGAAAGAGATAGCAAAAATATTTGCTGGTTTACCACTAGCAGCAAGTTTTCTAGGATATCTTGTGCGCAAACAAAAAAGAGTCAGAATGGTTGTTAATCTTAAATGATGAAATCTTTAATTCAACAGACACTAAAGCCAAAATGTTATCGATTTTAAAATTAAGCTACGAAAAACTACCCACACCTTTGAAACAATGTTTCTCTTATTGCTCTTTATTCCCTAAGGATTCAGAGATTAATAGAGAAACACTGATTCGGCTGTGGATGGCTGAAGGCTTCCTTCGTCCATCTACCGGAATATGTAAAATATTACCAGAAGACATCGGTAATGACTATTTCCATCTTTTATTGGTTAATTCATTCTTTCAAAATGTAACAGATGACCAACTAGGTGACATCAAAACATGCAAGATGCATGATTTGGTACATGATCTTGCAATGAGTGTCAATGGCGTTCATGATATCAAAATTGTAAATGCAAGTGAAATGGAATCTGTGTCCAGGTCTCGTCGTTTACAAATAGTTTATGATGAAAAACCAACACAGACTTTTTCTAAAGTATTGCATGAAGCAAAAAATGTGAGGACCATCATCTCCCTAGATACTAATAACTTGAATGACGCTGAATTCTGTAACACACGTTTGCGTGTAATTTGTTGGCTCCCCACTAATTATTGGGGAAATATAAACTTCCCAGATCTAATGCTTCGATCTGGGGTATTTAACTTTAAGCATTTGAGGTACCTTGACCTGTCTTTTTCTATACTTGATGGCGTGTCGTCCATCAATCAACTTTATAATTTGCAAACCTTGGTTCTTAGTCACTGCAAAAATGTCCAAAAGATTACGAAAGACCTACCGTTTTTAAACCTTTTAAGGCAACTTAACTTATCGGGTTCTGATGTACAGATATTACCTGATTTTATCACTAAGCTTTCTAATTTGCAAACATTGGATCTGCGTGCTTGCCGGAATCTTGAATCATTACCTGTAGATATCGGGTCTTTCAAATATCTTAAACCTTGGAATTTCACGGGTGTTGGAAATTAAATGCATTTCCCAGAAGCCTTGGAGACTTGACACAGTTAAGGTGCCTTGATTTGAGTTATACTAACATTAAAGTCTTACCTCAGTCATGCATTAACAACCTCTTCAACTTGGAGATGATTAATCTAATAGATCGGGACTGTCACTTCCCTGTAGAAATTAAGAATTGGCCGAAACTAAAAACATTTAAACATCAGGGATATTCATGTTATTATGTAATGCCTAAGGGTATGGAAACTTTAACTAGCCTTGAAACATTATGGTCTTACACGGCGAGGGATGAAGCTGGTAGTGGGATTGAAGAGTTAGCTGCACTAAACTCGCTTAAGATGTTATCTATAGTATCTCTTAGGTTTGTGAGAAGTCAAGTAGATGCAGAGAGAGCCAAATTGATAGACAAAGAACATCTTTGAGAATTATCTCTAAGTGGGGGTGGCGATAGTATGGTGTTGGAGGGTCTCAAACCTCATCCTAATTTGAGAAAGTTGGCGATAAATGAATTTTCTTGCCTAGAGCTCCCGACGTGGATGGGTTCATCGCCTAACTGTCTTCCAAATTTGGTGGAATTATGCTTGAGTTGTTGCAACATTGAAAAGCTTTCAGCGCTTGGTATGCACCCATGTCTTAAGGTTCTTCGCATGGAAAGTATGAATTCAGTCGACTGTTTGGGTAAAGAGTTTTATTGCCAAGAGGAGAAGGAAGAGGGCATCGGCAGCAACAATAACATTTGTACTAGTAATGCCAAAAACGCTAGAACATCATTATTCCCTTCGTTAATAGAGTCGAGGATTCATTTAATGGCAAATTTAGAAGAATGGGTTGATCCTCCTCCGTCACCTTAATTATTATAATAATTCTTTACAATTTCTGGAGAGACTGGAAATTCATTATTGCCCCAGATTGAAAAGCATTCCAATATTGAGATCATTTCCTTCACTTATTTAGTAGACGATGGGAGATGTCATCTCTCACATCCATTTATATACGTGGTCATAGTGGTCTAACTCATATCCCACTCGGCCTATTACTGAAAAGAAATACTCCTCATCTTCAATCCTTGCATATTCAGTCCTGCGATTCTTTACATGGCTTTATTCATGACGATTATCTAAGCACCAACAACGACAAGGGATTGAAGTACTCCAGCTCCAACTTCAACAATGTCAGCAATTCTCTTCGGGTTTTAGCTATTGTTGATTGTCCTGATTTAACTTCTCTGCCGGATTTAAGATTATACCCTTCTCTCCGGGAACTATACATCCGCGAATGCAGCAAAATGAATGAGTCTTTAATACCTTATGATCTGAAATCCCTTACGTTTATCATAAAACTTGAAGTTGATTTTATGGGGGGATAGCCCAACAAATTTGGAGCTTCTTATGGTCATGCTATTGGACGTGTACACATGCTCTACCACAGCAATGGCACAACAACAGCCAGAGAAAGCCGTCAGTAACCACCAGAACAAGTCTCCAGGAAGGTCCGCTTCCTATGCAGTCATAGTTTGTTGTATTTAGTTGAATCTTCCCTGTATATTCGTGATAAGTTGAGATATTTCCTGTGTTTGTATCCATATATATATCTAATGCAAAGAAAGTGTCGACACTATTGTGTGACAATTCCACATAGAAATATCATAAATTTAAGATGGTATCCTTATAGATCCTAGGAACCCTACTCTTCAGTCTTCCGCTTCATCTCTGTCATAGTTTGTTTCCTTCTTATTTCACTATGTCTACCACAGATCACTCGTCCCCAATCTCACCAGTTCACAACTCCAATCCTACAGAAAATAATGAAACCCAAACCCCTTCTTCAGGGAACCCTAGAACCCTAAACCCTTACATAATTCATCCAAGTGATAATCCTGCAACAGTGTTATCTTCTCCTCTTTTGCAAGGGGATAATTATGGTTCCTGGGTTAGGGGAATCACAAAATCTCTGAATGCTAAGGGCAAGCTCGGTTTCGTTGATGGATCTCTTCCTCCTCCAAAGGATGAGTTGCAGTTTCAATGCTGGAAAAGGTGTGACGATCTTGTAGGCAGTTGGCTTCTCAACTCGTGCCAACCAGACATCAGGGCTAGCTGTTTATATGCCCCCAATTCCCATGCTATCTGGAAGGATTTGCAGGTGAGATTCTGTGTTTCCAATGCTCCAATTATTTTTCGTTTAAAGTCCTCTATTGCTTCCATCAGACAGGAGTCTATGCCTGTGTCTCTCTATTATACGAAGATCAAAACACTCTGGGATCAATATGATTCCCTGGTAGCTTCTACAGAGGCCTGTATTTGTGGTGCTGGCAAGCACATGATTGAACGGCTTGAAAGGGAACGTGCCATGGAGTTCCTACAGGGTTTGCATGACAGGTTTTCCAACCTTCGCAGTCAGATCTTAACCATGGACCCTTTCCCTACTGCACTCCGTATTTTCAATCTGGTTCAGCAGGAGGAAGAACAACAACACATCACTTCTGTTTCTCTTCCAACAGTTGATGCTGCTGCACCCAATTCGAATCGTCATTTTCCATCCAGTTCTCGTCCTTCAACCAACCAAAACAAGCGACAGCGTCCATTCTGTGACTATTGCAACAAGCTTGGTCATGTCAGAGACAAGTGTTATCGACTCCATGGTTTTCCTCCCAGCGCCGGTAACTCTCTGCCTCAATCTACCAGCAATATGCGCATCACAGCAGCGACTGCAGTTGCACCAGCTGATACGTCTGCCATTCAGCATGTTCTGCCAACGCTGTCAGCTGACCAATATTCACGTCTTCTAGCCTTGATTACTCCTGCACCAGAGTCTGCACAGATTGATATTCGTGCCAACTTTGCAGGTATCACTTTATCCACGTCTCTAGTTGATCCCTGGTTTGTAGACAGTGGTGCCACACACCACATCTGTAATTCATTGCACTATTTTAAATCATATATGCATGTTCAGTCATTGATTCAAATGCAATTACCGGATGGATCATTCTCCGTTGTTAAGCATATTGGCGAAGTTGTTTTCTCGCCCACACTTACGCTGTCGAATGTGCATCATATTCCTAATTTCAAGTTCAATCTTATTTCTGTGAGTCAGTTGACTCGCCAAACTAATTCTGTCGCTTATTTCTTCGACAATGTCTGCTTCTTTCAGGACCGAGTAACGAGAACAGTGATTGGTCAGGATGATTTCATCTCCGGCCTGTATCATCTCCAAGTCAATCCTCATCAGTCCTTTAATCGAGTTTTGTGTAATAAAGCATCTGTCGATGTTTGGCATTGCAGGCTAGGCCATCCTAGCTTAGAACGTTTCAAATTTCTTTGTCGTAATTTTGATTATATTAAATCTAGTTCTACTCACTTCTGTGATGTATGTCCATTGGCTAAACAAAGCCGTTTATCCTTTAATAAAGTTGCGTTGTCTTCGAAACGCTGTTTTGAACTTGTTCATTGTGATATTTGGGGTCCTTTTGTGACACCTTCTCTCACAGGTGCTAAATATTTTCTCACTATAGTTGATGATTTTTCACGTTGTACATGGATTTATCTCATGCACACCAAAAGTGAAACTTTTAAATTTCTCAAATACTTCTTTAATTTTGTTATCACTCAATATTCTAACAAAATTGATCACATATCCACTGGCACTTCCGTTCCATTTATTTCATCCTTGCAAAGATTGCACTCTGATAATGGCTCAGAATTTTTATCCAGAGAAATGCAAACATGGTTTCATGACCATGGTATTCATCATCAACGGAGTTTTGTTTCCACTCCTCAACAGAATGGTGTTGTTGAACGTAAACATCGTCATCTTCTTAGCGTGGCTCGTGCTCTATATTTTCAATCACATTTGCCTATCACTTACTGGGGAGAATGTTTACTCACGGCATGTTATCTCATTAATAAAATGCCTACTCCTGTTTTACGACATAAAACTCCACATGAAGTTCTCCTTGGTACTGTTCCTAATTACCGTCATTTACGTGTTTTTGGTTGTTTGTGTTTTGCTCGAAACACAAAAGTAAATTCTAAATTTGATTCACGAGCTAAACCTGGTGTATTTTTGGGATATCCCTATAATCACAAAGGTTACATTATTTTGGATCTCCTCACAAAGACAACTTTTGTGTCCAGAGATGTTGTTTTTCATGAGCATTTTTTTCCCTTCAAAGATGCTCAATTGACTACAGACAATGTAATTTCACCTTCTATAGATTCTGATGATGTTTTCTATGAGGAATTCATACCTGTTGTTCCATCAAATCATGTGACAGATACGTCTTCTCCTAGTCTTTCACCTTTTTTGCAAGAAGATGATTCTAATTCTTCCACACACACTTCGAATGATTCTTCTTCTCCTGTGAATGACTCTCATTCTACGTTCAGTTCTCCGGATGTTCCTCCTGACACAGTTGTTTCTCCTAATCCTATTACTGCCACCGAGAATGTTTTACGCAGATCCCTCAGAGAACACCATCGTCCTTCTCACTTGAAAGATTACATTTGCTCTGTTAACAAAGGTTCTTCCAACTCTCTCTATCCTCTTACCAATTATATTTCTTTTGATAAATTCAATCCGCAACATCGTATTTTTCTCTCTTCGGTCATTTCTAATGATGTACCACGATCATTTACGGAGGCCATTAAATCTCCACCGTGGCGTGATGCCATAATTAAAGAACATACTGCTCTCCAAGATAATGATACTTTTACTATGACTACTCTTCCCCCTGGAAAATCTGCCATTGGCTGTAAATGGGTGTTTAAGCTTAAGTATAAACCGAATGGTGACATTGAACGTCATAAAGCCCGGATGGTTGCCAAAGGATACACACAACAGGAAGGTATTGACTATCATGATACATTTGCTCCTATTGCTAAATTAGTCACTGTTCGTGTTTTATTGTCTATTGTTGCCATTTTTAATTGGCTTCTTCATCAACTTGATGTTAATAATGCGTTTTTACAAGGGGATCTCCATGAAGATATCTACATGAAAATTCCTCCTGGTTTTCAGAAAAAGGGAGATACTCGTGTTTATAAACTCAATAAATCTTTGTATGGTCTTAAGCAGGCATCTCGTCAATGATTTGCTAAGTTTTCTTCTGCCTTACTTGAGGAAGGTTTTCAACAGTCTCGTGCTGATTACTCTCTTTTTCTTTATCATAAAGGTGCAATCTCTATTTATGTTTTGGTTTATGTCGACGATATCATCATTACAGGTAATAATGACTTGGCTATTAACCAACTCAAACATAAACTTGAAGCCAAATTCTCGCTCAAAAATCTTGGGTGTTTGCAATATTTTCTAGGAATTGAAGTTTCTCGTTCTCCAAAAGGTATTTTTCTTGGACAACGTAAATATATTCTTGACATTGTCCAAGATGCAGTTTTTTTGGGTGCTAAACCTGCTTCTTCTCCTATGGAGAAACACCTTAAATTATTACCGGATTCAGGACATCCTATACCTGATCCAAGTGTCTATCGACGATTAATTGGTCGTCTACTATATCTTCAGGTGACTCGCCCTGATATCACTTATTCTGTGAATTATTTAAGTCAATTTCTGCAACATCCTTGTTCTGGTCATTTGGATGCTGCTTATCGTGTGGTTCGTTATCTCAAAGGTACTGTTAGTCATGGAATTTTTCTCTCTGCAACTAGCTCTCTTTCCCTAGCTGGTTATACTGATTCAGATTGGGCAGGTTGCCCAATTACTCGTCGTTCTACGGCAGGATATTTCACAATGCTGGGTGCTAGTCCCATTTCTTGGAACTCCAAGAAACAACCCACTATTTCTCTTTCTTCTGCTGAGGCAGAATATCGAGCTCTCGCCAGGGTAACTTCTGAGTTACAATGGCTACACTATTTATTAACTGATCTTCGTGTTAGTATTCCGAAACCAATCCCAGTCTATTGTGACAATCAGGCTGCTGTTCACATTTCTGAAAATCCGGTATTTCACGAACGAACTAAACATATCGAAATCGATTGTTATTTTGTTCGTGAAAAAGTAATCTCCGGTCTCATCAAACCCACTCACATTCCCTCTGCAGCCCAATTGGTTGACCTTTTCACCAAACCGCTTGGTGTGGATCACTTTCGCCATCTTGTCAGCAAGTTGGGCGTTCGGCACCATCTTCCTCCCGCTCCAACTTGAGGGGGGGTATTGGACGTGTACACAAGCTCTACCACAGCAATGGCACAACAACAACCAGAGAAAGCCGTCAGTAACCACCAGAACAAGTCTCCAGGAAGGTCCGCTTCCTATGCAGTCATAGTTTGTTGTATTTAGTTGAATCTTCCATGTATATTCGTGATAAGTTGAGATATTTCCTGTATTTGTATCCATATATATATCTAATGCAAAGAAAGTGTCGACACTATTGTGTGACAATTTCACATAGAAATCTCGTAAATTTAAGACATGCAAAAGAAAGCAAGGCAGGTTTATGTTACCTGGCTTAATTGGGGGCCTCAAAATTCAATTGGGGCCTTGAACCATTTATACCCACTCCAAATGTAGTAGGGGGTTCCAAAATATGGTGAAAATGTTATTTTTCCCTTCACTAATCTACTTTCTACTATGAACTCTTGAATAAATGTACTAAATTTGAGTAATTTGATTACTTCCTGCAATTGGTTTTAGGATACTGGCAGCGATTTCTTGAATGTCATTATGATCATCTTAGATCAAATTTTGATGCGGAAATTTGAGTCTTATCAGCAATGTCTTAGATTGTACGGGGAAGCATTTTTGTAATCAAGCAGTATCTTCATCTTGTTCATATCTAGACCATGTTCATCTCTGCTCGTACATATTGTCGACTGAGTTCCAAGAAATTCTTCGTAGGCACTACTATGGCATCACTATTATAATTACTCCTAGAAGTTAAACCTGGCATATTAAAATTGCATTCAGATTCTTGCAAAAAGAAGGCATGAGAAAACCAATGCAATTGCATATTGAAAGATTGATATCTGCTAGTAACTTATTAGCTATTCAAAGAAGAGATTATTAAGTAAATGCAATTTGGGAAAGCTGTACAACAAAACTGTCGTTCGGTTTGTTTTTTTATGAGTGTTTCGCAAAGCGTACAAAAGAATCCCAAATAAAATTTGCACGAACTGAATATAAGCCAATTACGGGTCAGATGGAAGATTATTTCAAGACCAGACAAGAAAAAAGAAACTATTTGCACTAGGCCGCTACCAACCAAAAACTAGTATTTGGAAGTGTCATATCAAACCTTCACCGGCATCACATAGACGTATATTTTGGTCATATCAACTGGTTGTACAATGCTACAATGTGAGGTTTGGGTTTCAGCTAGAACTAAAGATTGTAGCATGTTTCAAAATTAGTCTTTCTTGAACAAATTACAGTCATACGATCAGTAACTAAAATTTAATATTTGGTGATTAATAAATGTAATCTTGATCAAACTTTTATTCAACATGAATTACAAATAAACATTGCAGAAAAACAATAAAAGAACTCCTATAACTAATAAGAACTTTGAACTAAAGCACCACCGGAAGAAATTTTCTTGACAAATCCTCCTGATCCACATCCATTACTATTTCTGCGAACACGAGAAGCAATCCAATTTCCATTAATCCGTTCTAGATGAGCCCTCAATTCCCACTTGCGGTATTCGATTTCTTCACCCGACAAAGGAAAGTATACTGAATATATTGAACGATCTTCACCCGTAAGCTTGCTTCGAATAGGATCTCTACCCGTAATTATCCCATACCACCAACCATCCTTGCAGAAAACATCAACTGGATCACTGATATTGAAATATGATGCTTTAAATTTAGGAGGCATGTGTCTGATTTCACTGCGAGGAACAATTTCTCTCAGCAAGCACTTCTCATCACCTTCTTCGTATAGTTTTGTGTATTCAACTAAGAACTCGTCTTTTTCCGTTTGCTTAATTATTCTAGCTTCGAAATACGAACCCAAGAATCCTTCTTCTGTACTGCTTACTTCTGTCAACTTCTAGCGAGAGGAAGAGAGAATCTAGTTTAGAGACACAGAATGAATGAATGATAAAAACGAGTATAGAAGGCGATATTTATAGACATCTGAATGGTGAAACCTAGTAATACTGGAATTTCTAGGTAGTCGGACATGGATTAGGAAACTGAATTTGGAAGGAGGTAATTTTAGAAATATGGCCGCCGCAAGAAAATTGTTACAGTAGGCATGCATGAGAAATTCATTAAGGGGGTACCAGTTTGGCGAAACTTGACCTTGGCCGGCCCTCCCTTTAAGACACTACTACTCTTTTATTTAGCAAAATCTATCGTCCAGTGTATAAACTTTTATTTAGCAAAATCGTCCAGTGTACAAAAACGGTCTAAGCCCGAAAGTAAAAATGGATGCTACTAATCATTTTTGAACTGCCTTTCTCCGTTGTGTACACTCACAAACAAAATACACGGTAAATGACCGGGACTGGTAAACTGGTAATGTTGGGTGGTGTATTTCACGCCCCAAGGCTTAGGCCAATCACCTGATTTTTGGTAAATATAATTTTTTTTACATTTTTGTTGAAGCAATAGATTTTACTTACATGAGGTAGAAAAGGATGCAACCAAATTATTAACTTTTGAGGCTTAGAGCAACGACAGTAGGCGAGTATAACCAAATATTTGGTCAAAAACGAGACAGCGGGACAGATTATCGACTAAAATTCGGACCAAAACCAAATCCCAGACTATATTTGATCGGGGACCAAGACCGAAACCAAATATAGTCGAGCAAACGTATAGTGTTCGCCCCACACCAGGCGGGTATATAATCTACGCCGCACACCAGGCGTGCATAAAGTTCACGCCCAACACCAGGCGTGCTTTATACCTCCGTCCCATTTTTTTTAATTTTTTTTTCTTTAGTCGAATTTATACTAACATGATCACGTAATATCTCCACCCCATCGGGCGAACTTATAATGTACGCTCCACCAATTGAGCGAACTTATAATGTACGCTCCACCAAATTTAGTCTTCTACCGTAGCGTTGCAACACGGACTAAACCCAAACTTTGGTTTTTTTTTTGGTCTTTGGTCTTTGGTTATGATCGCACCACTGTAGTTGCTCTTAGAGCATCCACAATCACGACCATAATTGGGGACTAATCTAAATTTGGTCTGAAATGGAGGCGTAATGGAACTGAGTAAAGATATATTTGGTCTGGATTTTTAGGGTTTGGGACTAAATTTAGTAGCCTGCTGAGACTATAACTAAATTTAGTGGTGGGTAGGTATATCGAGCGTTTCAAGTTATGCGTGAGTATAACAAGCGTCTAGGACTAGGTGTGGGTATAGTAAGCGTTTGAGAGTGGAGCGTTAATACCAAAAGCGTTTGAGTGAGACGCTGATATAAAGTAAGATTTGAAAAACACTCGTTTTTACCGAAAAACGACCGTTAAAACGGTCACACCCATATACTGTGGCCATGAGGGTCCCCGAACCCCGTACCTTTATAATGCCGAAAATAGGAAATAACGGTTGTTTTTTAGGACAGTTTTTCAGTTTTCATACACGTTATAAACGTTTTTCTAAAATTAGTTTGAATCAAGGTTTTAAAAACACCCGTTTTTACCGAAAAACTACCGTTAAAACGGTCACACCCACATGCCGTGGCCGTGAGGGTCTCCGGACCCTGTGCCTTTATAAGGCCGATAAATAGGAAATAACGTCAGTTTTTTAGGACCGTTTTTCAGTTTTCATACACGTTATAACCGTTTTCCTAAAATTAGTTTGAATGTTTTTTTCTTCTGAATAACATTTTAACGTGCGTTTTTTAGTACCGTTTTCCCGTTATCACGCACGTTATAATCGTGTAAACAACTTTTTTACCATTTTTTTAATTTTTTTTTTCTTTCTATGGATTGAAAGTGTAAAACTTCGAATTAATTTTTTTAAATGATACAGAGAAAGTAACTACAGGATTAAAAACTTGAAATATAAAAAACAAAGGATTAAAACTAGTGTTCATCATTTAAAAAGCTACGCGAACCAACTATGACCACCACCTTTTTTTGATTTATTCATGTATTCTTAATTTTCTCGGAGGTTCCTTTCCACATCATAGTCATCGCCGTGGGGTACTAGCTATCTTCGTTTGAAAAAGTATTATCATCATAATAACCTTCATTATCGTCATCACAACCTTCTTTATTTTCATCATCATTGTTATCTACTTCATTATTGTTATCAATATTACAATTATATTCTTCGTTCATATATTGAACACCATGGATAGAGCGATCAGAAGTGTAATGAGAATCATATGTTGGATTCACATTATCATAACCTTGTGTATTGTTTCCAAATGACAGATTACCAAAGTCATAAACAAAGTCACTCACCGGGAACCTTTCGTATGGGATTTGAACTTCAGAATTATGCCAGTTGTATGGTAGAGGGACGTGCTCTGGATTATTAACGGCTTCTTCTTCCAGCATATTGGACCATTGTTCTTCTTGAGGTAAAATCGGTATTTCATCTTCCCCCGTTATCCAGTCAAGCATATTGTCATCCCTCAGTAGACTATGAACGTGGTGAACATCAATGTTATGTCGCCTTGTTTTACCTTTAATTTTTTCTTTCTCCAACTTCAAATTGTACTGGACATACACCAGATCATTTATTCTCGATGAAAGCAAACAATTGCGTAGTTTGGTGTGGATTCTTTCAAACACACTCTAACTCCTCTCTGATCCATACGATGTATTTGTTTGACTTAATATCTTTACTGCAATCTTCTGGAGGGATGGATACTCAACACCATAAGATAACCACCAACTTACAGGATCACCATGTTGAGCTGCAATACGTGCTGATGGTGATGCAAATTGACCTTGCATCATTCGCATTCTTCCCGCCTACAAATAAAAGTACAATTGTTACTAGAAATTCAAATTACTTAACTAAACATATTTGGAGATAGTGTTAGTAGTTTTGTATCTCTAGCATGCATTTTGCTGGTTCTTGCGGGTCGCTAACCATTTTTGATATAACTTCAGTAAGACAAATTTGGGGCTCAGAAATTTCATTATTGATGAGATTAGTTGTTGGGTCAAAGACGTAATAAGGATTGAGAAAATACGCTGCAGCATGAAGAGGAGAACTCAACTGACTTTTCCATCGCTTCTTTATTACACCCACGGTAGAAGAATTTTGATTTGATCCCAAACCCATTTTGTTTAGTTTCCACACATGTCGCAAGTGCATGGAACAAATAACCCATGGTGGGTTTGTCTGAGTCCAAGAAAAGAATCATTTTCAATAAATTGGATAGGTTATGCACTCTCTGAAATCGGATAATTGCTGCCGAAAAAATTCGAGTAGTGGCTATACCGTACGAATTTTATCAAACTTTCGTAATTTGATAGTTAGGAGTATTTTAAAACACCTACGAAAAGAATATAAACATGACAATCGAATTATACATATTTCTTATACTGACAATAATCAATTAAAATGGTAGTTTAGTGATATAGGTCATCTATTGGTGGGACAAAGTTTTAAAATGAATGGTCACAGCGTTTTTTAGGCACGTTATAACGTTTTCACGCACGTTATAACCGTTGCATAGGAATTTCAGATCATGATTTTTTTTTTAATTTTCTATTTAACCGTTATAACGCCCGTTTTTATGAAAAAAAACGTACAAAAAACGCGTTTTTCTCTAAATAACGCGCTTTTTCCCAAAAAGTGCTCACACCCGTCAAGATGCTATATAACGGTCACGCCAAGTGCCCGTGACCTGAGCCGTGACCCGTTTTTCAAATCTTGGTTTGAATGTTTTTCTTCTAAATAACATTTTAACGTGCGTTTTTTGGAAATGTTTTCTCGTTATCACGCACGTTACAATTGTGTAAATAACTTTGTTACCATTTTCTTTTTAGTTTTCTTCTTTCTTTGGATTGAAAGCTTAAAACTTCGAATTAATTTTTTTTAAATGATACAAGGAAAGTAACTACATGATTAAAAACTTCAAATTTAAAAAAAAAACATAGGATTGTTAAACTAGTGTTCATCATTTAAAAAGCCACGCGAACCAACTACGGTCGACCACCACCTTTTTTTGATTTATTCATGTATTCTTTATTTTCTCGGCGGTTCATTTCCACATCATAATCATCATCGTGGGGTACTGACTATCTTCGTTTACATAAGTATCATCATCATAATAACCTTCATTATCGTCATCATAACTTCCTTCATTTTCATCATCATTGTTACCTACTTCATTATTGTTATCAATATTAGAATTATATCCTTTGTTCATATATTGAACACCATGGTTAGAGCGATCATAAGTGTAACGAGAATCATATGTTGGATTCGCATTCTCATAACCTTGTGTAGTCATAAACAAAGTCACTCACTGGTAACCTTTCGTATGGATTTGGACTTCAGGATCATGCCAGTTTTATGGTAGAAGGACATGCTCTGGATTATTAACGGCTTCATCTTCCAGCATATTAAACCATTGTTCTTCTTGAGGTAAAACCTGTGTTTCTTCTTCCCCCGCAATCCAATCAAGCATATTGTCATCCCTCAGTAGACTATGAACGTCGTGAACATCAATGTTATGTCGCCTTGCTTTACCTTTAATTCTTTGTTGTTCTAACTTCAAATTCATGTACCAGATCATTTATTCTGGATGAAAGTAAACTATTGCATAGTTTGGTGTGGATTCTTTCAAACACACTCCAATTCCTCTCTGATCCAGACGATGTATTTGTTTGACTTAATATCTTTAGTGCAATCTTCTGGAGGGATGAATACTCAGCACCATGAGATAAGCACTAACTTACAGGATCACCATGTTGAGCTGCAATACGTGCTGATGGTGATGCAAATTGACCTTGCAACATCGCATTCTTCCCGCCTACAAAGAAACGTACAATTGTTACTAGAAATTCAAATTACTTAATTAAACATATTTGGAGATAGTATTAGTAATTTTGTACCTCTACCTTGCATTTTGCTTGTTCTTGCGGGCCACTAACCATTTTTGATATAACTTCAGTAAGACAAATTTTGGGCTCAGAAATTTCATTATTGATGAGATTAGTTGTTGGGTTAAAGATGTAATAAGGATTGAGAAAATATGTTGCAGCATGAAGAGGAGAACTCAACTGACTTTTCCATCGTTTCTTTATTACACCCACGATAGAAGCATTTCAATTTGATCCCAAACCCATCGTTTTAATAATAGGTTGATTGACTTTTTAAAAACTATTGACTTTTAAAACCCATCGTTTTAAGCATTCAATGATTGACTTTTTAAAAACTAGTACCCTATAGACTTGTTAAAGCCCTGCTGACTTCTTGGCATTTGATGGAAATTATGCAATCTAATAAATGGACAAGTCTACCTAGCTAGGTTATGCACTCTCTTAAATTGGATTGATGATTGTTTCTTTCTTCACATCACTTATACATGTATTGCATAATTTCTGACGACGAAATTTTAGTGGCCACAATTGACCCTCACGAATTTTTTCAAACTTTCGTAAATTGTATAGTGAAAAGCATTTTAAATCACATATATAAGGAATATAAACATGACTATTGAATTATACATATTTCTTATACTAATAATAATCGATGAAAATTGTAGTATTAGAAATATCCCATTTCTTAATGATATAAGTCATCTATTAGGGGGGGGGGGGAATTTAAAAATTAATAGGTCATCTATTTATGGACGGAGGGAGTATTAAAAAGGAAAAAAACATAGTAACAACGTTTTTTTAGACTCGTTAAAATGTTTTCACGCACGTTATAAGCGTTACATAGGAATTTCATATCATAATTTTTTTTTTATTTTCTATATAACCGTTACAACGCCTGTTATTTTTAAAAAAACATCCGAAAAACGCATTTTTTTACTACCATTTTTTGCCCAAAACGTGCTCATACCTGTCAAAACGCATTATAACGGTGACGCTTAGTGTCCGTGACCTGAACCGTGACCCTTTTTCAAACCTTGATATAAAGTCCACCAAACCAAACGTTCATTATAAGTTCGCTTTGTATCAGGCGATCATTATAAGTGCGCTTGACATGAAAAATATGACCCCACTTTCCCAAACGAGCTTAATACATCCGCTTGACCTTTGTAAGTTTATTTGAGTGACGTCTCACACTAGCGTTCACTAGAGCCACGCCCCACACCGTGCGTCCATAATACGTACGCCCCACACCGCGCGAGCACTACAACCACGCCTAAGTTCGAGGCGTTTATTATACTTGCGCTCAATATCAGACGTTCAATATACATCCGCCAGACTAAATTTTTTTTGACATTTGGTTTGGAATTTGATCTTTAGTCCCGCTCATAACTGTGGATGTCAAAAAAAAATTTTGACATTTGGTCTGGAATTTGATCTTTAAAACAGGGCAATTAAATGACAAATAATCTGTTCGTTTTCTTTTCACGAAGGCAAAGAACGGATACCAGAACTAAGTAGGATAAGAAACCTCATTCCCAATGAAATGAGAATGCGAGAAGGAGAATCAATTATCAAACCAAGCATTAGATGAATTGTTGAAAATAGTGTTTGCTGCTGAGGAATGAGCCACATTATTGGCCCCTTTTTTAATGCAACGAAACTCCACTGAACCAATTTTTTCGATTTCCTCTGACATATAATAAAATAATATGATTAGTATGTACTGCAATTTAATATGGGCATTGAACAATAAATAGTATAAAATGATAAAACATAAAAATACAAAGCTATAGGATAACTTTTTTTTAATCCGAAACGTAATTGTTCTACACTGCGTCCGGAACAACGCCCCACGCAAATGCCTAACATGACGTGGCTGGCTTAGCTATACTAAATTCACGTGAATCTTCTGTTTTAGGTTTTCTTTGACTAACTTTAAGTTTCAACTTTCTTCTTCATCATCTTTATAACAAAATTCTTTGAAAAAAATAAAAATAGAAAACTAATTTTCGATGAAATCAGTAAGATAGATTTAAATAGTTTAAATCAGTGAATTGATTCTATTTTCTAAGTAATCTTCCAGGAAGATACGAGGACAAAAAATCCATTTACACTTTAAATCAAAAACTTGTTATATGCTACCAAAATCAAATCATTAGCAATCAAAAAACCCTATATTTTCATCATAACCAATTGCTTAAATTGAGAGTTAAATTTGATTTGATTGACTTTAAAACTGATTTGGGGATTGACTATTGAGAAGTAATAATAAACCCTTGGTCATTATAAGGAAAAACTAGTTGTGACCGAGATAGACCTTTTTCAATGTAATCAATTAATCTAAGAAACTTCTGATACTTCAAATTAATTAATTTAAAAAGATACTTTTGGATTTAAAACCCTGAGAAATGCCACTATTGTGCAGGTCGCAGTTATGTGTAGTTTGTTTTTGTTGAAGAAAAAATAATTTTGACTATTTAACCCGTTCATGTTATATCGTTCTTAGTTTTTAGGAATAGTTGAATTGGAAAAAACGGTTGAATCCTGTTATAATTACCTAACGGTGACTGAACAGTCCTCACCTAAACCTAAAGATGAATTCTCAAATCTCAGTCCTCACCTAAACCTAAAGATGAATTCTCAAATCTCAAGCAGGTGAAAATAGGATTACTCTCCTTGCGAAAAAATTTTCCTGTCTTTTTAGGTATAGATAGGGATAAACTATATTGAATTTATCTCATTATTCTATCGCTTTTACTTTTCTTTGCGGTGAGAAATAAGTCGGTTATTTGTCATTGTGTCATAAACCACCAGATCAAAACCCTAATCGATATCCTTGTATGTGACTGAGTCAGCCTTCTGAACGGTGATATGTATATGACCGACATTCGTCAAGAGATAAAAATATGCGCTGGCTTGTGAGCATGGTTAGGATAAGTCATGTGAAAGGTAAGGAATGCTTCAGAAATCGCGTCACATAAGTTATTTAGAGGAAGAAATCTTGTTGATGGGTCCTCTGATGAGCATACAGAACCTGGGGATGTTTATCACGATTTTAGAAAAAATTATGAGAATAAAAATCAATTACTAATCGTGAGCGTATTTTGAGAAACTGATAAATAGGAGGGTTGTGACTGAGTCTTGTGTTTGTAAAGGACTCTTCAGATGAGCTGGTTGAGCTTAGATTATCATGACACCTAGCTACTGAGGCTTTTAGTTCATGAGATTAGGCTTGTTCAAAGTCAACAAGGACGTGTTCAAGACCGAAAGTGAGGCTTGCATGCTTAACAATGTCTAAACAACACAACGGATCACTTGTTTTTCACCACCATGTGCTGAGAGTCAATTATAATCACGTCGAAATTATGTGTCATAATGACCAGTCGATATCTCGTAGGGATGTGCTGGAAATCATTAAGTAATCACTCAAGAGCTCTGCAAATCGGCGATTGAGTCGTTGATCAACTCAGTTCATTAAATTCCTTTTTTTCGTTTTCTGTAATCAGATTTCATCAATTCAGGTGATTTCAATGATTGGTGATAATATATTTCATCGATTATGATCACCAGATGGTAACAAAATCGTCGTCAGTTTCTTTAAATTCTTTGGAAAATGGATCCAGCGTAAGTCAAACTATTAAAAGTAATTTGCATAAGAATCATAAATTAGATGAGTTTCTATCTCTTTTCATTCCTGACGGATGAATGGAAACTTAGTTTAATTGGAAGATTGAATTTGGTAAAGTTAAAGATGGAGGTGGTTGAAACTTCATTGAGAAAGCAATGGATACTTACAGGTCTGTAATACTGGGCATCCTTTAGAAATCATCATAATTGCTTCATTAGTTGCATTTCGACACATTCGCAGACTAAGAACTCGAAGATTCGCAGCTGATCCTTGTCCGATTCTGGCCAATCCATCCCCATGAATACACCAAGATAAATCTGATAGGTTCAGATATTCAAGTCCACCTCCACTAACAAGTCCTGATATCCCATCTGGTTCAAGTTTGCAGGAATCCGCTTCAACATGAATTAAGGTTTCAGAACACCCATTAAAACCACTACCAGTTATCGATCTGCAGTGTGACATTATGATGGAACCAAGTTGACGATATTCTTGTGAAAGGGACCTAATTCCGCAATCAGAAATATTCATACAATATGAGAGATTTACTGCTTGCAAGGATAGACAAGATTTAGCTATGGCTGTTAAACCAATATCAGTGATATTACAGCGATAAAAGCTAACTGACTTTAAATTGGAACATCCTGAGGCTATTAAAGAGAATCCAGTATCTGAAATCTCAAAACAACAATCCAAAGTTCGATCCGAAGAACTGCAGCTGCGATAAACCCGAATCAGGTAATTCCGTACAACCCGACAGAGATAATGAAGTAAGCTGTTGGAAACGAGTGAGCAACTTATAGACATGAAATGCGCTGATATTAACATTAAAGCTACCTTGTGACAATGTAGAGCTATTATTTTGAGTGAATAAAGAAGGATACAACTGCACTGATCGACGACTTGTGTTTTGTATACGAAGGCATCTATGGCAAGTTAAACCGAAAGAATCACGATCAATTCGACTATCTAATCGCTGAAAAATATCAAGCAGGCAATCATCCAAGAGGTTCATGACATGTGTTTCAATGTTTCTACACATTTCTGCCATTGAATTCAAGAGAACCCTACATTTCAATAAACCAACTTAGTCAATAGCAACTCAATTACAACACCAATTGAGATGCAATAATATGAGGGGTAATCACAAAAACTAAACCATTAATCAAACATTATCCAAAAATCATCAATAAATCATCAGCATACACAAACACATGGACAAGTTTATTATGATAAATCTATCAAAGGGTCTCATGTAAATTGATTAGAACCCCTAACCTAACTGAAAAAGGACTCCATTTTTCCTCTTCTTTATATGCTGTGTTCCGAATTTAATAATCAAAATTTAAGCAGAAAAATGAAAACCCCTTTGATCCAAGATTTGACAAAGAAGCAGTAGAGAGATGATTACCTTTCTTTGGGAGGCGGAGGAGAAGAACACAAATTCTCCACTCACTCACTCACTCACCTAAAGGATGCCTTAGCTTTCAGAAGTGAGAGAGTCAAATGATAGATGTGAATCTCTTGGGAAATAACGAGTCAAATGAAGAATCGCACTTTGATAATTTTGACTCAACTGAGTCTACCTCCGACTCAGATCTTAAGGATTGGATCTCGAGAAGCGGAAGTCAATTCCATCAAAGTCCATCCACGAAAAGTTGACTGTTAAAAGAAATGTCCTCCAACCTATATGATTTTTTCACTTATAAAAGTCAAAAAAATTACTTCCTAAGGTGCATTTCCACACCATATTATGCTTTTCGAGAAGAACAGATAGTTCTGCTCATGATTTTATTTTATAAGAATATTCAAATAAAAAGCATCAATCTTCTAACCAGAAGTATCGGGAGAATACAGTCCAAACTCGGCGTTGAAACTACAACCGCGGGCGTCTGATACATTAATGCGCCGTTCATTCCTCACACGCTGGCATTTGTAGCAAAACGTCAACGGGTAGTTTCTTGAAAATTTAAATTTCACTTTTTCCCTCTATAAATTACCATCATCTTCAAACAATTCACTCACACCAAAATTCACTTCTCTTGAATTTTCTCTTCTAAATCTATTTCAATTTTTTAGTTTATTGTTGGTTAAATGGCTCAAAAGACGATCACATTTTTTTGCAATGCAAAACTTGAAGATGTTGTTTTTAAGATATGTGGGAGTTTCAAAAAGATTGAAAATTGTAAAAGAGAAGCGCAAGTTTTTGAAATTGCTCCAAGAAAATGTTCCGCTAAAAAACAAAGAAGAGCTCCAGTTTTGAAAGTTAACAACAAAAAATTTAAAAACAAAGGCAAAACTGTCAAAGAGCGCGTTGAATGGAAGATACGTCAAATGAAGATAAACAATAGGCCAAAGCTTGTATGTTTAGTACTTTTTATTATTGTCTAGTTTATATCTTGTAAAAGAATTGGCAATAATATCAAAGATGGAAATATTTAAATTTTAAAATAGATTTCCACTTCAGATTAAGCGATATTTATTACAATTTAATAAACCACAACAATAACATCAAACTACATTTTAATAAACCACAACAATAACATCAAACTACATCAAATCCAGCAACATTATATCTGTAAAGTTCATAGCATTCAAAATGCTTAAACTCTCTTCCGGTTTCTTCAGTAAATTTGGTCTAAGCGACAGTTTTCTGTAAAACAGAGAAACAACAAGTTTGTCTGGCGGATGTCTTTGTCTAAGATGAGACTGGGATGGTCGGATATAACGTTTGTCTCTCAAAATTTTATCTGACCGTGCCGTAACGGCATTGCCTTAATCTGACTGTTGAACTTCTTTCTTCCAACATTTTAATTGTTCAATTCCCAGAGTTTTACATCTTCCTTTAATCTAAAACAATGTTCATAAATACATAATAAAATTATTCTTATATATATATATACTAGGTATCATCCCGATCTACGGTCGGGGCTCAACTTTTTTAGGGTTCTTTTCATTGTTTATCTTCCCATGCAATTTTAGTCTGTGATCACAGTGGTCATAGCAGGACGATCTCAATACCCGACCATTAGGAACAGTTCCAATGATTAGTCAGATTTTTGCTGGCAGTCAACTATACGCTAAGGACCAACCTAGCTAGATAGATTGTCAAAACAACTAATATCAACGGCTATTATATCCCGGAAAAGACACGTGTATTTATCAACACTCATGCACTTGGTCGTAATTCACGTATTTGGGACAACGTCGATGAATTCCTACCAGAGACACATTTGTTGGAAGATGGAAGCTCGGTGGAAATAAGCCATGGGGGAGATTCCCTTTGATAGCTGTTGCTGAGCCACGTTTAGCAAGGCATTTGTATGCTTGATTAATAATCACCGTCAACAGTTGACAATGTGAGAGATTTGCATATCTTGGCCACTAGCTGTTGAAATCATCTCAGCACCTTCATAAGGAGAAAAAGTAGTCGGATTAGCATCATTAGAGGTGATGTGATTGTTAGCTCCACTATCTGCATACCAGGGAGAATCATCAAAAATATCTGCAGCTGCTAACATTGCCTGAAGATTTGCTGGTGGAGGTTTGCCTTGATAGGAGAAATTAAGCCTTTGGTGACATTCAGTAGCATCATGATTCTTGCCTTTGCAGATTTGACAAGGTTCAATTTCAGAAGTATTGCCTATTCCATAGGAAGGTCTAGGATTGTAACTAGAAGTAGGTTTGAACTGTTGATAATGTTGAGCCGCAAAAGCTTTGGCTTCAGAATCAGTTTTGGTATTGGTTACAACAATTTCTTCATTCATGAGCAGATTGCACAGTTCCTTGCTTGATACTGGCGGATTACGAATTCTAATGGAAGTAGCAAAGTAATGATACTCTAGAGGAAAGCCAGATAAAATAGTTACCACCATTTCAGTGTCTGAAATTTGAGATCCTGCAGCTGCAAGTTGATCTTGAAGGCTTTTAATCTCCATTAGATATTTTGATACAGAACTACTCATTTTGAGAGATTGAAGCTTGGTACGAATATGAATCACATGAGTTGCAGAAGTATGAGCAAATATTTCTTGAATGCTAAGCCACAATCCTCTAGAAGTAGCAGCACCAGCAACATAACCAATAGTTGAATCAGAAATTGTTGATTGGATCCAAAGAAGAAGAGTTGTATCTTCAGCAGTCCAATCTTGATATTCAGTGAGTTGAGCTCTTGTGGTTCCTTGATCAGGACATGGAAAAGAACCATCGATAAACTTTTCAACCTGGAATTTCTTGAAAAGTGGTAACATTAAAGCTTTCCAGGTGATGAAATTATCATCCTTGAGTTTCAAAGGGATTATATGAGCAATAGTATTGAGCGGAAGTGTGGAAATTCGAACAGTAGGTCTTTGATCCATTGAAAGAAATCAAGATTTGAGATAAAATTGAAAAACAGAAGACAAGATTTGAACAAACAACGAAAGTGAATGTAGATAAAAGCTAGTATGATGAACAAAATAGATCAAGAATTTGAGGAAATCTTGATAGAAGAATCGAATTTGAAAGAAAATTAAAAGTAGATCTGAAAAAAAAATTGCAGGAAGTGAAGAAACAAAGAATACCGGAGAAAAATAATCTTCACCCAAGAGAGTATCTGTGAATCACTGTTGCAAGAGAAAAAGAACACAGAGTTTTGTTGAAGATGAAGAAAAATCACCATTGAAGGATCAAAAAAGCTTAAAAAGCTTAACCTGCTCTCGGTACCATAATGACAGGTGAAACAAAATGATATTTCATTAATAATGAATATCAGTAATTGTTCTTACAGGAGATGTTTGGACATACCATTTATAAAGAGAAACTAATCTACACTATACACGTGTAGTTACAACAGAAATTGATGGCAGAGATTATATGTACAGACACTCTAAAGATAAGGGCACCATTAAACATGACAGGTCGTTAGGATTATATATTATCTGTTCGTTAACTTATTCTTGTTCTTATTAGATTATTAATATTTTACGTTTGTTCATGGATTTGGTCATTTCCTAATTGATGTCCTATTCCCGTTTCTTAATTAGGAGACAACTACCTTATGGAACCAAATTTATATGAGGCAACGCTTCATAGGTAATTAGTGTCGGCGTTAGGAAACCATGTTATTAAAGGGACCGTATCACTATCACGAAACCTTGGCCATCCGACGCTCGAAAATATAACTCGCCCAACTCATGATCCGTATCGAGGGATGACAAAATCGATGATCGGATTTATCAGTCTACACAAACAACACTTCTTTTTATAATATACATATATATATCAAAATATGACAACTAAATTACTTAAGTAATATAAAGTCTACATATTTATATCACTTTCCATCAAATTTACCTTGTAACCACTAAATCTAGTTAATTTTTTCTTGAAGCAATAAATCTAGTTAATACATAGTTTTCACTGAATATCTTACACAAAATGAGTAAATGTACGGTTAGGTGTCCTAATCGTCAGTTTACGTTTAATCCGGTCCAAAATTATATTATTATCATGTTTGTAACCGGCATAAACATTTTTTGTTTGTTTTTACATTTAATATTTTAATTAATATCTTGAGTTATGTTATCCATTAATTAGTATCTTGAGTTATGTGGTCCATTAATTAAAGATCAATAAATTAAGGTTCATAATGAAAGAGGTTACAAACACCATGATCGTCGGATGTCTATTGCTAGGATGAAATTGGGATGGTCGGATCACCCATTTGTCTTTAAAAATGTTATCTGGCCGTCGGTGCTCAAAAACCCATGTTGTTTTGTATCATAGATCATATTTAAATTTTTTGCACAACTAATGGTCCTAGATAAGGCTTCCACCCAAAATAGAAAGAGACAGGGAACATGGGGTCTCTTTGTATCAAACCCCTTGTAGGTTTGAAGTAACCAAACACCCTCGTGGAAATGACTTCTACTTCTAGTAGTATTTAAGTAACCTCTTACATCGTCCAAACACTATTAGTAACCTGGTGAAAAATATGAAAAAACTGATAAACTTTGTAAATATGTACCATTAGCCCAGGTTATCCCTTTCATATGTCTTTTTAAGTGATAGAATTAGAAATATAAAATGGGTCATTTGTCCAAATAATTTTAAAACATGGTTCAAATGGACGAGTAAAAATTTGTATTGGTGAAATGGACACAAAAGAAATAGGAAGAATGAAACTGGATTCATCATGGCTTAAACTTAAAAAAGAGGGAGGATGAAACTGGATGCATCCTGATATAAATTAAAAATAAGAAACAACATTTGAAAATTGGTAGGATGAAATTGTTTACATCCTGACTATTTTTACATTTTCGTCCATTTAAGCAGTATCAATTTTTACATGACCGTATCATCCAGAAATTATTGATTCTCATCTTTTTAACTAATTTCGTGAATTTTAGAAACAACATTACAGTGTTAGTGTTACTAACAAAGAGGGGAAAGAATCATATGAGTTTTTTTTAGTGACTTGCCCACTTCTAGTGAGTTAATTTTTTGTCTTTTTGATCAGTCATTTCTAGTGAGCTAAATCCTTGGCTGATGCCTGATGTGGGAGTGTAACATAAGTGGGTAGTTGGACATTTACATGCATGCACGTACATTTAAAAGTGAAACAAGACATCAGCCTTATTTCAAACAAAGTGTTCGCTTTCGAAAGTGAAAGAACGCATCAGTCTTATAGAGGTGTAAATTGGCCTGTGCCGGCGCGAGCACACCCCAGCACAGCACGTTAAAATTTGAGCATAGTCCATCCCAACACGTGACTTAACCTAGCACGACACAGTACGGTAGGTAACTGAGACGTGTTGGGTTTGACTAATTGGCACAGTAGCCCAGCACAGCACGTGGTACGAATTAGCACGTGGCACGACACAACACAACACGTTAAGAAAGCATGTCATAATATGTATAAAATACCATAAAACATGGCGCAATACATCACATTTTGTGTCTATTTCACAAAAAAAAAACATTTATTCTAGCCAATTATTAACATTTTATTACTGTCATAACAACACATATAATACCTAAATATTTGTGTTGTTAACTAACAGATTAAAGAATGCATAACTTGTTATGCAGTAAATATTGGATCTGCATAAGATGTTATGCAGTTAACTAAACATATTAAAGAAGAAACACAGTTTAACGTGGTTCGGCTATAGACTACGTCCACGGGAGAAGAATGATTAGGGTTTCTTATTATCAATAGAGGTTTTACAATACGTGTATATATATATCCTATACATGCCACATATTCGTATAGATAACAACATATCAAGAGAATATTTTCTTGCAGTGTAAGCCAATCATAAATAGAGAAACCAAATATTCTCCTTTGTTCCAACACTCCCCCTCAAGTTGGTGCGAAGATATCAATGGAGCCCAACTTGGATAGAATTCCATTGAATTGCTTGACAGGAAAACCCTTAGTAAAAACATCTTCCAGTTGTTGATGACTACGAACGAAGGGAGTGCATATTACTTTGGCCAATACCTTCTCTCTAACAAAATGACAATCCACTTCTATGTGCTTTGTACGCTCATGAAAGGTGGGATTTGATGCGATTTGTATCGCTGCTTGATTGTCACAGAACATCTTAGCTGGCTGAGGTGACAGAAAACCCAAATCTTTAAGTAATGCTCGCAGCCAAACAATCTCACATGTTGTTGAAGCCATGGCTCTGTATTCTGCTTCAGCACTTGATCGAGAAACAACATTTTGTTTCTTGCTTCTCCATGTAACCAGATTACCACCAAAGAATATGCAATACCCTGTTGTTGATTTACGATCAAATGGACATCCAGCATAATCATCATCTGAATATGTTGTTATACAGTAGCTAGAAATTGAATAGGCTTCATTCTTTTTTCATCAAAACTCCTCTTCCTGGTGATCCTTTCAAATACTGTAGAATCCTAGTTACTGCATTCAAATGTTTAACACGAGGTGTATGCATATAACGACTGACTAAGCTTACTGCATGTGCTATGTCAGGTCTGGTAACAGTGAGATAAATTAACTTTCCTACTAACCTTTGATAAGACCCAATGTCACTTAACACATCACCATCATTATCAAGTTTGTTGCCATTTTCTGTAGGAGTATCACAAGGTTTTACTCCCATTTTTCATGTAGCCTTCAGCAGATCCAACACATATTTTCTTTGATTCAGAAAAATACCCTTCTTTGAGTAAGCAACTTCTAATCCCAGGAAATACTTCAGTATTTCTAAATCCTTGATGTCAAATCTGGAGTGAAGCATTGCTTTAAGATTTCTAATTTCTTGTTGATTGTCTCCTGTAATCACAAGGTCATCAACATACACTAAAACTATAGTTGTACCAAGATTACTTCTTTTAATAAACAAGGAAGAATCGGCAGAGCTCCTTTTGAACTTATTCTGGATGAGTACTGAACTTAGATTTGCATACCATGCACGTGGTGATTGCTTTAAACCATATATTGCCTTCTTAAGCTTGCAAACCATATTGCTCTCTCCTTCTCGAGGGTGTCCAGGTGGTATACTCATATACACCTCTTCTTCTAAATCACCTTGTAAGAATGCATTCTTCACATCCATTTGAAACAATTTCCAATCTTTATTAACTGCAAGAGACATAAGAACACGAAACATATTCATCTTTGCAACTGGTGCAAAGGTTTATGTGTAGTCTTCTCCATATCTCTGAGTAAAACCTCTTGCCATTAATCTTGCCTTATAACGCTCAACAGTTCCATCACTTATGTATTTTAATTTTGTACACCCATCTACATCCAACAGTCTTCTTCCCGGGAGGCAACTTGACAATACTGTATGTATTATTTACATCTAAGGCACGTAACTCATTCTCCATTGGTGCCTTCCATTTTGGATTAGACTTTGCTTCATTGTAGTTTTTAGGTTCTTGATGACTGGATATAGCACTTAGAAATGCAGAGTGCGAAGAACCTATATGATCATAGGTTAAATGTGCTTGTATAGGATACGCAACGGAATGATATGTAAAGAAATCTTTGTATTTCTCTGGAGCCTTCTTCTCACGACTTGAGGTTCTGACAATTGGTACTACTGGTTGATGATCTTGTGGAACCGTAACCTCAGTTTCTGGAACTTGATGAGGCACATCTTGTAGTCCTGTATTATCATCAGTAACACTAACATTATTGTCTGAAGCTTCTTCATGAACTGCTTCATTATGCACATCCAACACTGCATTAGGTACGTCCACCAACTCTACCCCATCACCATTATCTCTATGGGAATCTGTTGCAGTAGGTATCTCATTAATAACTGGAAGTGGTGCCAAATATGTATAACACTCCCCCTGAGACCGACTGCCAGAATCACACTGAAAATAAGCCATTGTTTCATCAAACACAACATCACGAGAAATATGGAGCTTTCTGGTGGGTGGATGATAACAAATATATCCTTTCTTTGTAGATGAGTAACCAAAGAACACACACTTAGTTTCCCGTGAATCCAGTTTATCACGATGCTTAGCCTGTAAATGTACATAACAAACACAACCGAAAACTCTGAGATGAGAAATGCCAGGCTGATGATGTTTTAAAACCTCTAATGGAGATTTGAACTCAAGCACACGACTAGGCAGAAGATTGATCAAGTAAGTGGTCGTCAGAGAACCATGAGACCAGAATTTCTTTGGAACATGCATCTGAATCATAAGAGCACGTGTTGTTTCCAGAATATGACGAAGTTTCCTTTCAGCAACACCATTTTGCTGTGAAGTACCAACACAGCTAGTTTGATGGATAATACCATGACTACGCAAATAACCTGGAAGAGGGCCTTTGACAAACTCAGTGCCATTATCTGATCTAAAAATTTTAACCTGTGCATCAAATCGGTTGCGTATCATACAATGAAAATCCGCAAATACAGATGAAACTTAAGTTTTGTATTTGAGTAAATAGATCCATGTAGCACGTGACCAATCATCTATAAAGATAACAAAGTATTTATACCCATCATAAGCATCAATTGGAGCAGGACCCCATAAATCAGAATGAATTAATTCAAAAGGCATTGTAGCTCGAGTCACAGAGTTAGGAAATGGAAAACGAGATTGTTTAGAAAACTGGCAAACATCACAGACTTGAGACTGAACAGAAAATATGGGAAAAATCCTAGACAAAACACGACTGGAAGGATGACCAAGTCTTTGATGATAAAGAAACCGCGGAGTTGATCTTTGAGTGAGACATGCCATGTCACTAGAGCGTAACATGTACAATCCATGAGAAAAGATGCCTCTACCAAATCGTCTTCTTCGTCTTTCGATCCTGAAAGATGACCGAGGTAGGGGTAAATGTAACATCACAATTCATAGAATTAGTGATTTTACCAACAGATAATAACTGAGTAGGAAACGAGGGAACAACAAGTGCATTAGATGGCGGACAATCTGGAAAAAAATGCACTTTCCCACTGCCCATCACAGGAGCAGTAGAGCCATTAGAAACAGACACATTTATATGAGAGCTGCGAATAAATGCATGAACTGACGAAGGATCATTCACCATATCATATGTAGCTCCTGAATCAATAATCCAAATATGGAGGTTGGAGACAGGCGTAGTAAGAAAGGCTAGCAGGTTACCTGAAGTATGGTTGGCCTTGCGCTCATTCTTATTACCCAACTGGTGAAAGAAATCCTTCAACTGGTCGATAGTAAAGGATGAATTATCAGCTACAGCAGCTCGAGCAAGCTTATTTTTGTCAAAATTAGCTTTAAGATGAGGATAAATATCCCAACAACGATCCTTGGTGTGACCAGTTTTATTACAATGATCACAAAGAAAAACTTCTCTCTTACCCTTAGCACGAGAATTCTTGTCCTTATCAAATGGCATGGCTCTGCGTTTATCATCTCTGGAGCTCAGAAGAGCACTGGATTCAGCAGCATCCAGGTCTACAATGCTTTTAGAAACATGATTCATAACTTTCTTACGTGTCTCTTCACGCTGCACAGTCGCACAGACACTAGACAAACTTGGCAATTCAGCACTCATGAGAATAGTGCTTCTAAGAGATTCATACTCTGATGTGAGGCTACTGAGCACATCAAAAATTTTGTCCTCCTCAACCCTCTTCAAGAGAATATTGGCATCATTTTTTTGAGGACGATTTGTATCCAGTTCATCCCACTTCTTTTTTAAATAACCAAAATGCTCAGTAAAACTTTTCGTACCTTGTGCAGCCTCAACAATCTCACGTTTCAGCTCAAACATCCGAGCAACATTATTCCGTAAGCCATACAGACTAGCAACAGACTTCCACAAATCCTTTGCAGATTCTGAAAACGAGAAAATTTCAGAAATATGGGGTTCCATCGACTGGAGCAGCCACGTGCGAACCAGTTGATCATCAGCAATCCAATCTTCATACTTTGGATCTTTAGCATCTGGACAAGTACTATTCTCACCAATATACCCAGATTTTCTTTTACCCCCAAGAGCAAGAGCAGCAGCCCTAGACCAGCTGACATAATTGACATCATTCAACAAGACAGAGGTTAAACGCAAACTAGTATTATGATCTGATTGTGCAATAGTAAACACAAAGAGAAACGAAACTTGATTACAGAGAAATGTCCAGGATCGTTAACGATCCCCTGATACCATGTTGTTAACTAACAGATTAAAGAATGCATAACTTGTTATGCAGTAAATATTGGATCTGCATAAGATGTTATGCAGTTAACTAAACAGATTAAAGAAGAAACACAGTTTAACGTGGTTCGGATATAGCCTACGTCCACGGGAGAAGAATGATTAGGGAATTATTATTAATAGAGGTTTTACAAGACGTGTATATATATATCCTATACATGCCACATATTCGCATAGATAGCAACATATCTAGAGAATATTTTCTTGCAGTGTAAGCCAATCATAAATAGAGAAACCAAATATTCTCCTTTGTTCCAATTTGAAAAATATATTTTCAATATCGTTTTTATAATGTCGTTACCTATATTTTAGAACATTAATTTACGTGGCAATGACCCAATTTTATATTTGATGGGCTATTTATTTTTATTGAATAAACTTGTTAATTTTATTTGAAACAATTTCAGATCATATGTTGTCTATTTAAATTCTCGTGATAATGTGCGACTTAATGTATTCATCAAGTGATTTCAAATTATTTATAGCACGTGTGCCAGCACAACACGGCACAACACGTTTATTCGTGTGTTGTGCCCGTGGGCTGTGCTGTGCCTAGCTTTTGACTAGTAAAGCACAACACGGCACAACACGTTTAAACCATTGGCACAACACGTTTAAACCGTTGGCACAACACAGCATGACACATGGCACGTAAAACACGCGACTTCGTGTGCCGGGCTGTGACGGGCCGGCACGTTTTACACCTCTACCTATAACAATGGACATAGCTGGATATGATGGTGGGCTGCCAAAATTGGTGCTCAACCAAAACTCATGGACTAATGTTGGTATATGCATGCTTTAGTATGTTTATTAAATTAATTTCTCAGTGTAACATGGTTTAATTTTTCCTCCTAAATCCTTTTGGGGAGATTGAGTCTTATTCAAAACAAAGTGTTCGCGTTCGTTCTAGAAAATATACATACGTCAGCGTCGACGATGGGCTCACTTCTCATTCATGATGTATAGGTCTGTGGCATGACTTTGATCCACGCAATTCTGAACATAGTACTGCATTTATTAAGAATTTTTTTTTCTTAAAATGTAGTTGGAATTATTAACTGTAAACATGGGGGAATACATGAGAAATGGTTACTAAAAATATATACACATGTGATGATGTGATGTGTATCGATTAAGATCTGTATGTAAGCATATAGGTAGGTTTCTGTCTATCTAGCTAGTGTTATATTAACGTATGATTATTATGGTGGATCATACAAATCCACCAAATTAGCCTAATGGTGAAGATTGTTTTGCGTTAATTATCTCATCAAATTTGTTACTCCTATAGTCGTGATGGTGGTTTGGATAGTTAGTGTAAACCGTAGACGCATATAACACCATACACTACACTAAACCAAACCCATGGTGCCACCATGTAGATATATCGGTAGAATATTAGTAGGTACATATCAACAAGGTTAGTGCTGTATTATAAATATATATTGATTTGTTCCTGGGAGTTGTTCTTAAATCCTCCAGCTCCTAACAACTCCAGCTCCAGCTCAATATACTTCCTCATCGAACAATCAATGGTTAGGCATTTGAATATTCACTTCAATCTTCTTTCTCTTTTTATTCTTTTACAAATATCATGGGTTCAGTCCAAATTTGAAGCCTCTTCTAATACGACAATAAGTACTGGATTTTCATCATCATCATCTTCGCCACCATCAAGAGTTAAATATTTACCTGGATTTTCAGGATCGCTTCCTTTCCATCTTGAAACAGGGTTTGTATCGTTAAATTGTTTAATTCTCAGGATGTTATTTGCATAAAAAGTCAGCTGTCCGTAATAATATATGTATTTGTGGTGAATAGGTATATCAGTGTTAATATTAGTGATGAAGATTCACAGAGTAATAACCATGATCGAAATGAAGATATTGAGCTGTTCTATTATTTTGTGAAATCGGAAAGAAAGCCTGAAGAAGATCCCCTTGTGCTCTGGTTCACTGGTGGTCCGCGTTGCTCTAGTCTTAGTGCTTTGCTGTTTGAGATAGGTAGGCATCTGTAAAGCACCGTCTCTGTGTGGTGGTGATATATTGGTTTTCTTTATCAGATAACGTAACTATGATTTTTCCTGTTTAATCATTTTAGGTCCTATAACAATGGACATAGCTGGATATGATGGTGGGCTGCCAAAATTGGTGCTCAACCGAAACTCATGGACTAAGGTTGGTGCATGCATGCTTTACTATGTTTATTAAATTAATTTCTCAGTGTAATATGGTTTAACTTTTCCTCCTAAATCCTTTTGAATAAATTGGAAGAATGTCACTCACATTATTATAGGTGCATTTCTGATTTGTCACATTATTATTGACTTAATTATTAGCATTTTTTCTTTGCCGATAAAGAAAAAAGAAAAAAGAATGATTAGTATTTTTATTTTTTTTGAAAAATTGGAATCTAAAGAAAATAGGAATGCGGTTAATATTTGCATAATTATTGTTGAACACTATTATCCCATCCATTTAGATCCATTTTCGCCAAAGAAAAATTAAAAAAAATTCAGCTGATAAAATTAGTTTCAACTTTCAACACAGTCCTGCTAGTTTTTCAGCTGATACCAAGAACTGCTTACCCAATTAAGAAGTAGGTTACTAAAAGCTATAGAATTTAAACCAAGAGTGAAGAGAGCCCCAGTTGTGTTAGTCTTTTTTATCTCTATGATGATCGTTTGCCTTTCTCTATCTCTTGAGACCAGTTTTCTGCACACTCCTTTAATGAGTGTTCACGTAACAATACGATCTTATTGGCTATTTTAAAAAAGTCAGTTATCTAATAAATAAAATTAATTTATTTTCTGTTTTAATGTGATTTAAATCTTAGAAAGGTAATAGGATATATTTCCCATCTAATAATCACCTAAATGGATTTGATTAACAAAACCATAAATAAACCACCAACGCCAACAACATTTCTTCATGCCATTGATGATTTGACGACTTTTTCTGTGGAAATAGTTTCTTCGTTTCTCATTCACGATTTGATGATTTTTTTTTCTGCCATATAGCAAGCCATGATTTCCCGCGAAGCCATATAAATCTTAATCATGATGGCTTCTGCCGATAAACTCAAATCTAACATTTACCAAGAAATTTATGGAGTTAGTCATGTTGAGTGATCAACATTTTTAATAGCCTTACAAATTTAACCATCACAGATGATTGTCCATCATAATCATCATAATAAGATATCCCTAACCCAAAGATGCTAATAACAATAGCCTCCGTTACAGAATTACCTAGTTAGAAAAAGTCATCAATAATACAGTTAGAAGCTAAAAGTTATCGTGATTCTGGTTTTTCAATAGTCAGGAAAAAAAATTCCAGCGGTGATTTTATTGATATTTTTTTCTAAAATGAGATTTTATTAACTTAATTAGGTTAGATATTATAATCCTATATTTTAGTTGCTTTTCATAGATTTTATTTGAATAAAAATCAAAAAAAATGACTAAATTTAATAAATGGTTGACGGCTGTTTTGTAACAACCAATAGGGTCGTTTTGTTACGTAGTGTGCACAAAATTGGACTCCTGACTCTCTTTCTTGCCATCACATCTTCTTAGTTCTTACCACAAATAGTAGCATATTCGGTCCCGATTACAATCAAATCAATCAATCCCATGTAATACGACAACACTTATCCCAAGTCCAGATGAACCTACAAAGTTGGTCTAGGACCTGCGCAAAAGTGAAAACCTCGAATGGACTTATTTTTAAGAGTGCGACCCACCACATGAAAGGTCTTTTTGAACCACCACAAAATCATCACAACTTAGAGCAACCACAGTCATGAGACAGACCAAATACCAAAAGCCAGACTAAAAGCCAAAAAAATTTGGTATTCTGTGTGTTCAAGCGTAGTGGGAGAAGACCAAAATTTGGTGAAGCGTAACTTATACCCGCGCTTGATGCGGGACGGAACTTATACCCATGTTTCCTGATGGAGCGTGTTTATAATATGCGTCTTAATGAAACGGAGATATAATGCGCGCTTGATTGAGGCGTAGGTATAATTCACGCCGGACACGGGACGGAGATGGAAAGTGCGTTTGGTGGGACGGAGATAGAAATTGCGTCTGGGTGGAACGAAAATACAAAATGCGTCTGGGTGGGACGGAAATACAAAGTGTGCCTGGTGAGCTGTGTTTAATTATTGAGTTTGATTAGTAATTGATAAAGTGTTATTAGGTATAATCATGTAATCCCCCACAATTAAACATCAAAAAGACGTGTGGTCTTGTTGGTGGATAAAGCAGTGTATGGACCATGCACTGTACTTAATTGGTACTTAATTGCTAAAGTGTTATTAGACACTACAAGTTAAACATCAAATAACCAGGCGTACATTAAAACAGCGCCCCAACCAGGCGCACATTAAAACAGCGCCCCATTGGGACGTATAAGACAATTACGCTTGGTCTGGGGCGTATGTATTACATCCGTTTGGTCCGGCGGTGTTTATAAATGCGCCTCACTCATACGCTAATTTTACCTCCGCCCCAATATCATACGTTGATTATATAAACGCCCGGTGTGATGCGCTCACTATACTCTCGCCTGGATTCATACGCTCACAATACCTCCGTCCCACTATAACGTGATTTAGTCTGGGTTGGCGACCAGATTTGGTCCCAAACCCTAATTATCTCGACTAAATATAGTTTTAGTCCGTTCCATTACGGCTGGTTTTGAGACCAAATTTGAGTATAGTTCCCAAATTTGATCGTGACTGTGGATGCTCTTAACCACCACACTTTTGAAAGACTTTTATTTTTTCATTATTGCATTATAACTTGAGTACAACAACCATTTATCAGTAGTGAACTAGCGTCCCTTTCCGCACAGGAGAAAGCGAGAGAGTTTACGAGTTCGTCTCCTAAGTCTTACAGCTTCATAGAAGATAATTCTACAACTTAGTAAGTAAACACATAAAAAGAATAAAAATAATTATTAAGTTAAAAATGAGGGAAGATCCTAAATTCACACCATCTCATATTTTTGGCGATATTTTTCTTTATGCCCGTATTACAAGGCACTACATAACACAAAAGATGAGCAAATTTGCGTCTTGATATATACTATTTGGTCAATCCAGGTTGCAAACGTAATCTTTCCAGAAGCCCCCGTTTACACTGAATTTTCGTACTCGAGGTCTTCAGCTAATTTATATGTTGGTGACAAGGAGTCATCGCAGAGTAGCTATGAATTTGTAATTAAGGTAACAATTGAATAAATTTTTGAACTTCCTCCGCCCAAGGCATCCTAATTACTTGAAATGGATAACAATTGAATACGATGCAGTGGTTATTCAGGCATCCGGAATTTAAATCCAACCCTCTTTACATTGGTGGTGATTCATATTCAGGCATCATTGTTCCGATTGTTGTTCAACATTTGATAAATGGTATACGTAATTATTTAATTCATATATGACGGTGTACTGCAAATAGCTTTAATGTTCATTCCCTCTAATCTACGTCAAACATTTCAGATATTCAAACGCAAAAATATCCATTCCTTAACTTAAAGGTAACATATTTACTGTTTGCAAATAATACTAGCTTCGATACATGAATTATCATTACTATTCGATCCATTTATGTTTATCATATATTTTCAAGTTGTTTATTTGTTTTTCCAGGGTTACTTACTCGGGAATCCGCTAACCCAAAAACAATTGGACATTAATGCAAGGGTACCATATGCTTATGGCATGGGCCTTTTATCCTACGAACTCTTTGAGGTAACTTTATATACAATGGAATAGATTAGTGTAATGCATGTGCGTTGTGCGTTTTGTAACGCCGAATTTCCTTCCAACCAATAGAATACGCATTTCATGAAACAATGGGAGGATAAGCCACACTATTTATATGTTTTGGTTACAGTCAATGAAGGAGAATTGTAAAGGGAAGTATCTCAATTTTGATCTTGACAATGTGAACTGCTCAAAGGATGGAGAAAGATACCAAGAGGTAAGTACACATTTCTGCTTTCTGTAGGGAATTGTAAAGGGAAGTCTCCAACTATTAATTTCTCTGTTAATTCAGCATTTTCATTTTGAGCCAATGAGCGATGGCATATAAAATAAATAAACATACTTGATTGACGCATTCATTTTCAGTGCATAGCAAATATTAGTACTGTACACATTTTGGAGAACTATTGCGATCACCAGACGCCAAAACCCAAATCGGAAAATGGGTCATTTGTCCAAATATTTTTAAATCACGGTTCAAATGGACGAGTAAAAAATAGTTTGGGTGAAATGGCCAAGAAAAATAAATAGTAACTGGTTTCATCCTAACTTAAGTTTTAAAAATATCAAGGATGAAACTGGATACATCCTGTGTAAATTAAAAATAAGAAAAAATAATTGAAAATGGGCACGATGAAACTGGTTACATCCTGCCTATTTTTACATTTACGTCCATTTAAACAATATCAAAATTTAACTGTCCATTTCACCAAGAAATTGTTGATTTTGGTCTTTTTAACCAATTTTGTGAACCCAAACCGCCAATCAATTATAATAGACGACCCCTCTCGGAAATTGCAGAGCTTCTCCCCACATCAGAGGTCGACGTGCCCCTTATTCCAGGGTGCCAGGTATACTCTTTCGTGTTCAATTCTCCAATATATGTGCGTGTGTGTGGAATTCAGGGTGTGAAGTCGCAATTTCTATTTGATTCTATAGGGTCAAAATCAAGATGTTTTAAGTGGATATTGGGAAAATGATGACCGTGTTCAAGAGGCTCTCCACGTAAGAAATGTATGAGATGTTTTCCCCTTTAGTTGGCATGCAAATTTGTTAATCATAGACACAATCATTTATCTGGATATTGCGCAAATGATGACCGTGGTCTTGATATTTTGACGATGATTCAAACAGGAAACAGTTAAGAAATGGGTTCGGTGCAACTCTGACGCACCTTATAAGTATGATATATATGGCATTTCAAGCATTGTAGAATATCATCGAAAGATTAGCACCAAACTTGGTTATAGATCTCTCATATACAGTGGTGATCATGATTTGGTGGTGCCACATATTTCAACAGAAGCATGTATACGATCACTGAATTTATCCATTATCGAAGATTGGCGCCCATGGCTTCTCGATGATCAGATTGCAGGGTTTGTTTTAGTATAGATTATTGATTTGATTTCAATTACTTTTTATTTTATTTTGCAAAATTGCAGTATTTCTTAGATTTTTTTACATACAGATACACAAGAACATACTCAAGCGGTCTTACATATGCAACTCTGAAGGCAAGCAACAAAATATTATCCTAATTTCAACATTTTTATCCACATCAAACTTATAATTTTATCCTACTCGGCCGCTGTATAATATTAGATTGATTAAAGCGAGCTTGTGCTTGTTTATAAAAATATTCGTCTTATATAGTTTATAAAAATATTCGTCCTATAAAAAAGTAATACGCACGGAACATCATTTTCACGATCACTTTCGGCAACTAGTGATCTTCATGGAAATGTATTATGACTATGTATTTGAAACAATTGTACCAATAGAAGTGGAATGTCTTCTAAGGCTATAAAAACCTTATTAAAAGGGTACAATACATAATCTAATTGGCATAAAAGTTATTCTAAAAACATTTTCTTTTTTTTCTTGATCAATAAAGAAAGAATTTTATTGATCAGAACAGTGGCACATGAGGCTTGAACCACCTAGGGGAAAAGAGGAAAAAAAACTTGCAAAAACAAGTGCAAAAAAACCAAAAATCTTAACAGACTAAAGAGGAAAATATACATTGACCCAATTCTCAACTACAGAATTAAAAGAGACATCTTCAAAATCCTTGATTTCCAAAGCCCATTCGAAGGAAAAGTATTTGACCATATGAATAACATGAACCTTTTTATGAGATTTGTTTGTGCAGACTCTTGCATTTATTTCCTTCTAGGTGCACCAAAGAATTGCAACTGCTAAGAGATTCCAAATTAACTTCTTTTGAACAGTATAAAAATTCAGTTGCCAAGCTAAAAGAGCTGCAGGAATAGTGGATGGCATTGTGAAACAAACATTCAACTTTCCCATGAAGTGATATCATATACCAGCTACAAACTCACACTGTAAGAAAATGTGAGAAGTTGTTTCATCATTGTTGTAGAAAAGAAAAGTGGTAGGTGTCGCAATACCTTTTCGAATAAGAGAGTCTTTTATAGGAAATATGAAATGACTTAAACACCAAATAAACCTTTGGAGGATATTTTTGCTGCCAAAGAAATTGAAATATATCTTGACTTGGAGCTTCAACTGTTGCCAATAACTTGTTGTAACAAAATTTAACTGAAAACTTCTTTTTTGTTGTAAGAGCCCATTGAAAAACATCTTCACAATTTGGATTTAAACTGAAGTTTGTCAAACTTTCATGAATAATATCAAATTATCATTATCTTCAGCTGATAACCTTCTAGGGAGTTTAAGATTTTGGAAAAGGTCAGAGAGAGTACCTGTATAAACAGAAGCAACAAAGAGAAACTTAGACCTTGCAGCTACATATAGATGAGGAAAAAAATTGCATAGAGCATCATCCATCAGCCTTCTATCTTCCCGAAATCTTGTTTTCTGCCAATTGTTAACCTTAAAATTAAAATTTTGTAAGAAAAACTCTTTTCTCTGCATAATACCCGTCAAAACAGAAACACCATAAGTGCCTTTGGCTGCTTAGAAAGCCATATTCTAAACCATCAGTACCATATTTCTCATCAATAATTCTCCACCACAAATAATAAGACTCATTTTTAAATCTCCAAAGCCATTTAACTAAGAGAGCATTATTCATAATTCTCAATTTTTTAACACCCAATCCTCCATTTCTCTTCCTTCGACAAATCACATCCCATTTAACCAAATGCAGCTTCTTTTGTCCTTTGTTATCATTCCATAGGAAATACCTCATTATTCCTTTCAGTTTGAGCTCAAATGATTTAGGCATATCAAATAGAGACATAAAAATAAACAGGTAAACTTGAAAGTACACTGTTAATAAGAACTATTTTACCAGCTCTTGTAAGATAAGGTTTTTTCCAACCTGCAAGCTTTTCATTGAGCCTGTATATTATCCTATCATACTTATGAATGCCTTTATATTTATCACCCAATGGAAGCCCAAGATAAATTGTTGGCAAAACTGAGTTGTACCAGCCTAATAGAGAAGTAAACTCATTCATATCACCATTATAACCCACTGCGAATAAGTGGATTTTTGCAAAATTTATCCTTAAACCAGTCAGTAATTCAAAACACAACAAGAGAATTCTAAGAAACTTAATTAACTTGACCCACAGAAATATCCAAAAAAATTAAAGTATCATCAGCAAATTGAAGATGACTAACCTTAGTGCCAGAATTTGAAACTTGAAAACCATTAATATAGCCATCCTCTTGTGCTTTCTTCATCATAGCAGTTAAGGCTTTCTTCATTATAACAGTTAAGGCTTCGCCAACAGTTAAGAATCAAAAAGGTGACAAAGGATCACCTTGTCTGATGCCCTTTTTACTCTTGAAGTATCCCTCAGAAGATCCATTAATAAGAACCGAAAACCTTACATGTTCAACACAACATGGTCAAATTCCTTTTCAAAATATATTTTACAAAGTAGACCAGGTACTCCACTCTTAATTCTTGAGTAATTCAGCTCATTTGCAATAAGATCCCCATCCAGAATCTGTCTTTGTTTGATGAAAGTTGACTGTTGTTGAGATATAACATGAGGTAGAGATAATTTGAACCTTTTTGCCAAAACTTTTGATAGAATTTTGTACACCCCATTAACCAGACTTATAGGCCTCAAGTCCTTGATTTCTTCGGTGACATTCTTCTTTGGAATAAGAGCAATGAAGGTATTTTTCAACCTGCTCCAAGTCTTCTAGTAGAATTCAATAGGATACCCATCTGGCCCAAGGGACTTGTTCTTCCCGAGACATTTTATATATAACATTCGAAACTTCTTCTTCATCAATCTCCCTTTCTAGCCATGCACTCGTATCTGAAGGAATTAAATTAAAGAATAAGTCATCCATTTGAGGTCCAGAAAAAGATTGATCCTGAAAAATATTCTTGAGGTATTCAACAATGCTGAAAAAGCGGGGGTCTAACAACCTCACCCAATATTTCGATTAGCAATCTGTATGGACTAACTCTAATATACTTTTAAGAGAATCAACTAGACAGTTAGAATCAATCTTAATAAAAAGTATATCGGGGAGTTAATATCTCAATCTCTTGATTTAATACTCAAGCAAATAGAAATATGCGAGTGTAAATAAAATCAAAGAGATATAAACTTGGATCGTACCAAAGACCAATATCCAAGGATCAATCAACTTCCAATCAACAACTAAAGGTTGAATTTCACAATTGATCGATACAACGCACAAGTTGTGATATTTCAATTATAAAGATAAACAATATAATGCGGAATAGAAAAACACAGACACCAGAAATTTTGTTAACGAGGAAACAACAAATGCAGAAAAACCCCGGGACCTAGTCCAGAATAAACACACACTGATTATAAGTTGTTACACCAATTTCCTACTACCTATTCGGACTAGATGTAATACCTTCTTCAGCACTTGTAGAACTCCTATCAGAATACCGATTCTCTTTAGAAATTCTTCATACAAATCTTCTTGCAGAACCCGAGGCTCTCTTTAAAAGATACCATAACACGATTGATATGATTCTATATTTTGTTTGCACAAAACACCGTTTTGATTTCCCTTTAGATATGAATCGAGGTTTTGGAAATCTTGTGTTTATTTTGATAAAAACAATTACTAGGTAAAAGTAATATCAAAACAAACTTGTAGATTAGGGATTATTATACTCTTCAATAAAAGGAAGAGAAACCTAATAACTCTACAACAAGAACAACTAGAATAAATCTAGAGATATCTTGTTTAAAACTTCTCAAGGATTTTACTAGATGCCTCAATATAAGTTTTTCTTTCTAGTCTCCGATTTCGACTAACAAGTGTTGGTATACGATCGGAAACTGAAATCTGTCAAAACCTAGGGTTTATGATCAACAACTCTTGAATGGTTTTATATCATAAGAGAAAACCTTAGAATAGACAAGAGGTGAAAAACCTAGATTACAAGTTGTATAATCAATCACGAAGATTTAATTCAACTTGGCTTTGTGATCCCCAATACAAAGACTTTATCTCACTCTTGTCCACGAAGAAAAAAATACATGGAAACAACCTTCAAAGTTTACGCCTATTTTCCAAAAGGGATGAAAAATGTGTAAACTCACGAACCCTTTATTTATAATGAACAATAGCTTGGAAGCTAAGCAAATCTATTTTACTTTTTCAAGGCTCTCCTAAATATTAGAGTCTTTCCTAAGTTACAAATATTATGCATAAATAATTAATTAAATAATTAATTAGAAAATATTTATTTATGTGAGTAAATCACATTCTAACTTAGGAATGAATTAAAAGTTATCACAAACACTTTAATATGGTAATCAAATATGTTTGGATTAATAGCCATCTTGCTTAGACAAGGAAACATCACCAACTTGACCAAAAATAGATTTTAGTCACGTAATTGGGCCCAAGTCCATGAACTGTTACAAACATCCCATGAATTGTTTCCTACTAATGAACTTTAATAAATCAATCATAATTTCGTCGTTATAACTCGGAATTGAGTGATTCTTGGCTCGTTGGATTCATAAGCTCATTCACTATAACATGAGATTCTTTATAAGGATAAAGGTTATTGTCTCCAAGGTCATGAATCAAATAACCTCAAGTATATATACATAAATGTACATAATTACCGTCATTGGAATTGTTCCATAGAGTGAGCATTTATCTTGATAGATTAGAAAGGTAAAATTGAACAAGAATCCAAATGAAATCAATCACATACTTTTGTTGATGAAGTAGTTGTTGATGTCTTCTTGTAGTCTTCAATCTTCATCCTTTAAGAATATCTTCGATTCAACTTCTTAGACCTAATCTAGTCCGAAACTATCTTTAGTATGTTGAATCAAGAATGCATTTTGGCAACTAAAATTGACAACTAACTTGACGTACCAACTCTAGTGGTTTCAACCGAGCAGTGCTCTAACAATCTCCCCCTTTGTCAATTTTAGTGACAAAACCATTTTACATATGACTTGTACTTGTTAAAAGCAAAAACAACAAGCTTGATTTTCTTGGTTCTTCAACTCTTCGTGTGTTCATCTTGTACTTGTTTAAGATCCATAATAGTATTATTACACATCATCAAAGTTTCATTGTATCACAACTTTGACAATAATAATACGGTGATATGTATCACTCCCCCTTAGTCAATACTCCGCCTTAACATGAAAACCACTCCCCCTTACATAATGATATGTAAACCATATGTATTTTTAGTGTGAACTACACATTAATTCTCCCCTTTTTGTCAATATAAATTTGCAAAGGTACGAAAACTAGTGGGATCCTCATGAAATTTTCACGGAGACACTTCATGACCAAAAGAAAAAAACATATCAACTTTGTTTAGACGATACCACAGAGTCGAAACTTAGTGACTTCATCAAGGAGTTTATTAAGATGCAAGTAACCCCTACATGTTCCAAACCCGCTTCTCCCTACCAAAAATATGACCATTAAGCACAAGTTCATTTAAGAGCTCTCCCCTATAAAATGACATTCCCTAAAGAACAACAAGAGTGACCTTTCAGAGAGAAGGATTTATATTGGATTTTAGAAATCCTACAATGAGATATGATTTAAGAACCAATCATTGAAAGTCTCTCATGAGATCGTGTTACTTAAAAAGTTTAGAACTATCTCATGGTGACAATACACAATATGTAATCATGAAGATCAAGTATTGTGATCATATTTTCTAAGATACAAACTTGTATAAACAAGAATTAATATGCTTAGAAGGAAGAATAACCTTTTACACAAGGATTTACACCAATAATTGTTACCATAATTATATGAAAAAGGTATCTTTGATAATAAAAACCAACATCCATGGCTTTGATAATTGCTTCTAACCTGTTAAATTTAAGAATTTCAATCACAAATCAAGTTAGGTAATTAAGACTCATGCATGTGGTATCTAGCCATATGATCACTTCCTATTAACCATATTCTTCTTCACCATAACTAGTTCAATTGACTCACATGAACTAGTTAGAGAGTTTTTCAATTGCAAGGAACTCTCATGTACTACAAAAGACACAATTGAAGCAAAGATGATTTGAGTCACTTGAATCGGTGCATGAACTTTTATAACCACGGTTTGCAAACTACATTCCTTAGTCTTTTTAAGATTAAGTTCAGAAATCATCTTTAGATATATAACCTTCTCAAGTTCGCAGACTAGTTTCGCAGAATTAAGTTACCGGACAGAGTTTACAAACTCCAGCAGAAATTCTCGGTTTGAGAAATTCGGCAGTTCGCGGACTTGGCTCATGCCATATTCCGGTTATCTTGATCAACAACGTTCGCAAACTTTGGTTCAAGGAATAAGACTTATACACATATGTGTTTCCACAACAATGCTTATGTCCACCATTGGTTATGTAATCTAAATTCTCATTCCAATCATTGAAACATTCTTAGAGGACGTTATATAGTTGTTACACCATTTCTTGTCGAAGCAATTATCAAAGTGATTGAAACATATCATGACTTTCATCACTAGGTAAAGATAAAATTGATTGAAGCGAAAGTATACCAACACATATTTTGAGGAATATATAAGCGACTTAAACTCAGCTCGAAACAATAAATTGTTCCATATATTCAGAAAAATCCCAACATAATATGTGCGCCCCAATTCTTTTTGCAATCCTCACCGCATTTATTAGGGCTTCTTGGTGAGGATGCACTTTCAACACAATCAGGTTGTGTTGAGGTGATCAAAATCTTGCTCACAACAGGTATTTGAAACAAAATCATGCATAGACTCTAGGAATTTAACAACTTCCTTGAAAATTTGAATAACTGTTCCATACCTTTTTAAGATGTTATCCCTTGTCGAACTCTTGTCTGGGAGATCCTTCTTAATAGTACTTGTTGCTTTATTGATCTTCTTTGGTACCCATTTCTCAGTATCTTTTGGATCAACGTATTTCCTTTTCTCCCCAATAAAAGTATGAACCTTCTTGGGAGGAATACTGACGGAACTGATATTATGAGACGCAGTTTTTCTCCAGTTTGGAACATCAGATCTTGTCTTATTAACAGAATCAGATCTGGTTTTATCTCGTTTAAGAAATATGCAATTCCTTTGCAAGTGACCTGGTTTTCCATAATAAAAACAATGTTTCGTAGAATGGAAAAAATTATGTTTAGTATTACCTGAATGTGTATGTACTTGCTTTGGATCTTGACAAAATTTCCTCTTTTCATTGTCGGCAGTTGGTAGAGATACTTTAATTTTGTCAACCGTGGAAGGTTTTGGTTAATAAGAAACTTTAGCTTTGACAAATTTTACCTCTTTGCAAATACTAGGAGCGTTTATTCCTTCCTATCCCAATCCTCGTGTATCACGATGAATTTTACATGCTCCCAATATCGAGGTTAATTTATATGAGCTTTTATTTCTAGACAAACTCTCTTTTAAACTTGAGTTTTATTCTTCCAAACTTTTGACCTTCTCAAGCTCAATAACTAGATCATTCTTGGATGATTCACATTGAACTTTGAGATCTTCTCGTTCTGAATCAAATAACAAGTTCATCTCAATGTTTTCCAAGTTAGCTAGCTTTGCTTGAAGAATAATTTCCCGATCACGACCTTCGGAAATTTCTTCTTTAAGCTTTCGTATTTCGTTGAGATAATCTCTTGCACCACTAGAATAAAGTTGGTCTTGCAAGTCTTTATTTCGACTACGAAGTCTGTCATATTTAACTTTCTCACTGAAAATGGTGTTTTCAGCTTCCGAGAGTTTTTTATGACTTTCTTTAAGAAGGTTATTAGCAACTGGATCCACATGGAACACTTCTTCGTCAGAATCAGAATCAGTATCCGCAAGAATTTTTACAGAAGCTAATGCAACCTCTCCATCCAACTCTTGGGGATTATAAAATTCAGTCCGATCATCAAGAGTAGGCAAAGCTGCTGCATATGCCGATTGTCTACGGCTCCAGCTAGGACATACTTAAGACAAGTGGCCGAAACCATGACAGTTATAACATTGTACAATCATCATTAGGAGATGTTGCACCTTTAGAAAAACTCTTTTTCATAACTCTCAAGAGTTTTCTAAATTTCCATGGAGTTACATCCTTAGTATCTGGCGAACCAGATTTATCCTTAGAGGATTCAGAATTATTTGCACAAGAGAAATCACCTATTTTTTAGATGCGTGTTCATTATCAAAGATCTTTAACTTTCCAACAAGAGTATTTCTGGAGAGTGTAGAAAGATCGTTTGCTTCTTCAATGGCATGTTTCTTAGAATCGTATCTAGATGGCAACGATCTGAGAATTTTCATCACAATGTCCTTTTCAGGAATGGTCTTACCTAATGCAAATGACGCATTAACAATTTCAGACACATTGTGGTTAAAATCATCAAATGTTTCATCATCAGACATGTGAAGTTTTTCCCAGTCAGAAGCTAAATATTGAAGCCTTGCTTCTTTCTCTGCGGAATTCCCTTCGAATACGGTTTCTAAGATATCCCGAGCATCTTTAGACTTACTACACGTAGTAACGTGGTGCTGAAGATCTGGGGTAATGGCATGTATGATTGCATCTAATACTTCAGAATTTCGTTTTGCAGTAAGAATCTCAAGATCATTATAATCACCAATATCCTTTGTAACAGTTACACCGTCTACTATAACTAATGGAGGATTATAGCCATTAACAATACGAACCCATGATTGAAAATCTCGTGCTTGTATAAACGAACGCATAACAATTTTCCACCATAAATAGTTTTTGCCATCGAAGACTGGAGGTACGTTTATAGAGATAGCACTTCTGTCCATAAAAAAAACGACGACAGCTAGGAGGAGTAAAAGAATTGCTGAAAGAAGAGGAGGTGAAATTCCTGAACAACCAGAGGTAGAAAAAAAAGAAAATCAAAGAAATGAAACTCCAATTAAACATTATCGTACACAAGAGCAGGACAATGATATTGATTACGATCGAGTGAGTATTCATACTACATGAACGAATTCTACCGAAGAAGAGGAACAAAGAACTGGAGATGCAGGAAGGATTGAAGGAAATGAAGAAGATATGACAATTGCAGAACTTAGACAAAGATTGATTGCAGAACAACGAAGAGAGGAGGAAGTGCGTGCGAATTTAGTACGTCAGAATGATGATCTAAGAGAAGAGAATCTCAGATTGCAAGAACATAGATCAAGAAGCGCTACACGATCAATATCTAGGGCAAGCAGAAGTTCATCAAGACGAAGATAATCTAATCAAAGAGATGTTAGGCGAGAACAATCATTAGGTAATATTGATGAGAACTTACAGTTAGGTGATAATTTACAAGATCAACACGATGAAAGACGCATAGAATATGACCGATACGAGCAACCGCGTGAGCATCATCACCGACAAGAAGGTCAAAGGAACAACAGACGTCAAAATACAGGCGAGCGATATCGCACAAACTATGAGTCATATAATGATGAAGAAAATGATCCAGAACATGGGAGAGCTCTATAGCATGGTAGAAATATATTGAGATATCAATATGCACGCGAAGAATGGGATGAAAGAAATAATGTTATTCATGAACGTATGAGAGATGAAAGAGAAAGGTGTAGGAGAAGAAGAGAAGAAGCTGAAGAAAGAGAGATACAAGAGGCCATGCGACATAATAATCATGAGAATAGATTGAAGAAAGCGAGATTAAAAAGACCTATGCGACAAGACTTAGATCAAACTATGAGTGAGGAAATTCTTAGAGAAATGGCAGAACTAAGAGAAATGATGACTGCGCGAAGAAATGGTGGAAGGAGACAGTTAGAGGAAGCAGTGGAAGAAGCTAGAAAAACACCCTTTTCAAGGAAAATTAAAATTGCAATAATACCACCCAAATGCAATTTACCAGTATTCACAAGTATATTTGATGGAAGTACATGTGCAGTACAACACATAAAAGCTTACAGTCGATCTCTGTTGCAATGGGAAGATAATGATGTAGTGTTGTGTAAATATTTCCCTGCCAGCTTGACAGGGGAAGCCTTGCAATGATTTGAAGGGTTTCCAGTAGGAACCATTAGATCATTTCGTCATTTATAGAACGTCTTTTTGGGACAATATATCAGTAATAATATGTCAAGACCAGAGATTGAGACAGCCTTTTGAGTTCGCAGAAGGATCAATGAGAGTTTGCGTCATCTAACCACGCGTTGGAGAACCATATGTAGTGAAATGGAAAGACGAGTAGATGAAGAAAATCTTATACTAGCCTTTACCAATGCTCTTTTTTCTACATATTTATTATATACACAGATCTTCAGGATAAAGGGCACCATAACAATGTCAGAGCTGCGGAAATTTCAAGAGGAGTATATAGAACTTGACGAGAAGCATAGAGATATGGAGTCTTACCCAATTGCGATACCTAATGCGAATAATGGGAATGCAAGTTTACTTCCAAGGATGACAAATGCTGTTGCGAGTACATCACAAGGAAGTCAAGGAAAGGACATTAAAGAGGTGGAACAAAAGATGGTAGCCATGAGTAGCGCAGATCAAGAATAATTCGAAAGAGAATACAAAGAAAAACAATTTCAAAAACGTGGAGGAAATAATAAGATTCAAAGAATGGAAAATCCACCAGAAGGCTACGGAGTCCAACAACCATATTATAATAGAAGACAAGGAACTGGAAAAGTGGTATGGGAACAGATAAACTTGCCAAAGTTGAATACTACAGTGGACAAAATCTGGGAAGTTGTTATATTAATGGAAGAAATTCCTGAACCACATAATGTAGGAGATGAGCCACCACCAAGGAGAAGGTGCAAATAATTCTGTGTGTACCATCGCTTTCATGGTCATACAACAAGTAATCGTAGAAATGTGAGGAAAATCATACTGCGAATGATTGAACAAGGAAAACTGGACCACTTCTTATCACAACAGCCACAGAATTTACCACCACCACCAGGAGGAAATGCATATGGTGGGGAGAAAGGAAAGAATACATATGTAATCGAAGTTTGTGCTAAGGCGAAGAATCTATACTGTAATTCGATTATACATTCGTTCAAGAATATAGAAGACTTTCATGATAACATCTTAAGTCGGGTGCATACAAAAGACAATGATGGAAGAGAAATATTTAACCTTGCGAAGGTATCACCATTAAAGGATTGGAAAAAGCAGACTATTTCGTTCAGTGCGGAAGAAACACCTGGATCAGGAGAGCCACATGAATGTCCACTAGTGGTGAGGTTAGGGATTAATCCGAAAGCAAAAGTGGAGGATGATGAAGAATATGAAGAGAATACTTGGGCTATAAATAAAATACTCATAGATCCTGGGAGTTCTGTTGATATCCTCTTTTATCATACATACAAGACTATGGGTGGAAGAGATGACGAATTAATTCCTTCAACTTATAAAATTTACGGCTTTAATGGTGCTGCGAATAAGCCAAAAGGAAAAGTGACAATGCGAATTCCTCTACAAAGTCTTCCAACAGAAATTGTATTCTGCGTTGTTGATGTTGAGTCACCTTATAATGCTTTGATTGGGAGGACATGTCTGCATAGTATCTTGGGTATGGCTTCGACATTCCATTAATATATAAAGTTTCCTTTACCCCAAGGTCTTGGCATAATAAGAGGAGATACAAATGAAGGTATAAGCTGTCAGGAAATTGAAATTGATAAATACGAAGAACGAGAATGCAAACGAAGAAATTGGAAGAAGCATGCGAAAGATAGTCAAAGAGGTGAAAGATTAATGGTGGATGTAGTGTCTAAAAGTGAAAAAACAGATAAGTAGGATATTTAAGCAAAATTTTCTGTGAATAATAATGCTAAACGAGCTAGAAAGATTACTTCTAACGAAGTAGAACGAATGCAGAGGAAGAAGTTATGTTCTCAAGAAATTTGTGAAGATTCTTGCACAGTGGAGATCGATGAAATCATGCGAAGTAATGTTCCGAGGAGCATTTGCGAACTTAAAGAGATGTAAAAAGTAAATGAAGCAAGTGAATAGTATGAAAAGCGCAAATGTTTTTCTTCATGAGTAAGAAATTAATAAGAATTATGTGTATTAGAGTTGGATATCTCAAGAATAATAATGGAATGAAAAATTCTATTTTCATAAGACCTTAATAGAAGGCAACAGAAATAAAAACTCTAACTAGGGAGGCTAGGCATCCGAATGTGGCGTGAAACCTAGTTCGCATAAATGCAAGAGGAAAAAAGTAAGACCTATCGCACGTCATAGTCGGGGAAAACCTGGTAAGCATGACTCAAGGGAAAGCTACATCGACCCTGGAACTTGAGTCATGGAGATTTGGGGTGTGAAAAACGAAAATGCCCATCCAAGAGAGACACCTAAATCGAAAGATTGAGGTAATAAGATCTTTCCTAAGGAGTGCAGAAACTCGATCAGGGCGCCGAGGTACACGGCTGAGTCAAGAGTGCCCGGGGCTTCTAGAGTGTACCTTGCCACTCTTGACAAGTCCTGACTATGATGCACTCGGTCTGAAGATACCCCACTTAGGGTGCAGTCTCGTAACCATAAACCTTATCCGTGGAGGGATAAGAGTGCGAAATCAATTAGTTGTTGTATTACCGGATGGGAGGATCCAACCTTAAACAGGTAGAGGTAAGCTTCCTTGAAGGGGCAACCAGGGGGAATATAAGGAAGAAACCCTCCATTAGGGAGCTGAATTGTGTCAAAAGACGTAAATGTCATGAGGCTTTTTACTCATGGGAGTACTAAGGCTTGTCATATTTACGCACATAAGAAACTTGAAGAGGTAATAATACAAGAAAAAGATAAGTCGAGATCAATGGGTCGATACACTACAGTGTAAAGACTTCCTGCGATTTCGTCACACAAGAACAGAGAGATTTTTGGGAAAAATAAAACCTTTAATTAGGAAGGAAAAATAAGACCTCATGAGAAAGATAAGATATATTCTAACTTTGTTTTGCAGGAAAATGAATGTGCTCCGAATAACTTCGCATGATACAGAACAAAAATAAGACAGAGGACGACATTATGTTCAACAACCTATCAATATGTGTCAACTAACAGAGGCAAGAATGGGAATGCAAACATAAGAAGAATGTTATTTTCCCCATTTGATAGTCTCATGCACGTGCGAGAAAGAGTGAAATTTTGCTATGTGCGAATACACATATAAATCAAAGGGAACATATATTAAAGGAGAAAAAGTTAATACTTAAAAGGTGTTCATTCCAAAAGACATGAAGATATACAAGAGGAAGAAAAAGAATTTACAAACGAAGAATGATTAATTATCTTCATCATTTCGCTCGACCTCAAAATCACTAACTTCTTCTTCGTATTCTTCATATTCTTCTTCACTATCAGAAATATCAGGAACAACTTCATTGGGGGGAACGTCTGCGAATGTATACTTTGAGAGAGGAATATCATTATCAACACAAACTTTCTTAACATCTGCATCGCGAGCACGAGTGGCATCCTTGCAATTATTCGAAACAGTAAGGATATAATTGTTTTTTAACTTCTGATACTTGGAGTTGCGAGCAGATAACTCCATTGAAGACTTTTCAACTTCCTCAAGATGTCTCTTCTCTTCAATAGCTAATTGCATCTTTAATTTTTCAATCTTCTCAAGATAGTTCTTCTCTTTCTCTGCGAAGTATAAATAAGAAAGTTACAATTAAAAAAGATATCATCCTCAAGACATGACAAGTATGAAAGAGAAACAAATGACCTTCATGATTGGAAATAATTTCATCTTCACTTTCTATAAGAAGTTGAGAGCAAATTAAATTTCTTTCCTCAATAAGTGCGTTCTTTTCACTCAAAGCTAAGTCACGTTCAACTTGAACTTTAAGGACAATTTCTTGGAATTTTTCTAGTGCCTTCGCACCCTTGAGAGCAACCTCATCTTTTTCACTAATGAGTTTGTTCTTCTTTGCTTCCAAAATCTGAATTGCCTCTTTATTCTCATGAAGACGACGTCTGAAGTTATGGAGTGTAGTCAATAGAGGTTTATGATCCATTCTAAGAGAAGTATACTTTGGTCTTAATTCTTCCAAACTAAGATTCTCAAATCCTTTGGTAGGATAATTGTTTAAAGAAGAATTGAGGTGTTCTGAAAGAGTTTCCTCATTGTGAAAATTAGATGCCTCATAAGAAAGGTTATAAATGTCTGCGAACATAGAAAAATAAGAAGTGCGAATTACCAGATAAAGCAAGGGAAATGGGAATGATAAAAATTACGTACCAAATAAGTTCATCATTTCTTTCTTGGATTTTGCGAATACATTCAGAATTGGTAGAATTTTCAGTTTTAAGTTTGGTATTTTCTCCCTTCAGCTTGAGAAGTTTCCATTGGTAATCTGAGGAAACCACATAAGATAGGCGAGATACATGCGAAAATATAAGGAAAGCATTATATAATAAAAAGAAAGAATATAAATAATATTAAAGAAAGTGCGAAGATGTGAACATTACCATAGAACCAAGTGCATATTGGAAACTTTGGTTTATTACAGAAGCAGCTCCGCGAAGAGATGGATCATCCAAGATGGGAGCATCCCAGACTTTAGAGACCATTCCAAAAGTGCGATGTAGTTCATCATCATTAATAGCTGACATTGTGTTAGAGAAAAGGGTGGATAAATATTTCATGGAGGAGGAGATTGATGGATCTTCAGAATCAAGAATATCATCATCGTCGGATTCTTGACTTGAAGAAGGATAAGATTCTTTATGCTTCTTGGAAAGATTCAAGGAAGACGTTTTAGATGAAGATTTAGAAACATGTTTCTTAGGTTGATTCTTAGCTTTACCCATATTCTTAACACCCGAAGTTTCAACCTCTGCGAATAACCAAGATAAGGAACAGTGGCAATAATATTGTTAAAATTAGAGAAAGAATGTTCCTTGCTTCGATATTCTGCGAAGATGACACATCTTGCGAAGTCTTGGCCCTCTTAGTCATATTCTTTGGCTTACCAACCTGGATTTGGAGGTGTAGGAAAATAAGAAATAAAGAAAATAAAGTTATGCGAAATTTAGAATACTTCTGCGAAGATCTCATACCGCTTTCTCATTCTCATCTTTGGACAGAGCCAATTTCCAAGGCTGATAAGTAGAAAATTTCTCAGGCAGGGGAAGGTCGTAACCATCAACAGCTTTGCCAGACACATAAGAACCTTCTGACATTACAGGACAATTAAGCCAGCATGTGTCATTAGACCTGCGAGCAGTACTATTGGATTTGTCGTTCTAATCTACATCTCGCATAATCTTCTCGTCTTCAGAAATGCCATCTTTTCTTCTTAAGCGAATGGACCACTTGGTTGATTCGTTCTTCATGATCGCAACATAGTAATGTTTGAAGAAATTATCAAGAGCATAATCAGCAGGGTCGATAGCTTTGTCACAGAACAATTCATTTCGCATCTTATAAGAATAAGAAGTTCCTAATCCTACTGCGCGACGCGAATATTCCAAAGCTATTCTAATAGCATCACCACTCAGCTGAAATATTCCCCGTGCAAATCGATCATCAGCCAGGTTTCGTAGAATAAGGAGATTTCTGGGTTATACAATGGGATAGAAAGATTATTCAGAAGTTGTCCTAATGATACGATAATCTTCTGATTAGTCCATTGTTCGGAATTGATTAACTCAAGATTGAGTTTGGATGAATAATCAAATTCAGAAGGAAGGGAAAGCGAATAACCTTTGGTGTCAAATTGTTTCTTGAGTTTAGTGAATTCCATCTCCATCTTTTTACCAGCAGGAGCCATTATAAGAATAGGAATGACGGGTTTATAAGTAAAAAAAAAAAGAAAAAAAAATCTTGATCAAGATCAAATCAGTAAGAGTATGATCAAATCAGTGAAATTGAGATTAAGTTACAAGGAAATGATGGGAAAACGCGGAGAATGATAAAGAAGATGAGGAAGAGGTAATAGACTGTAAAAAAAGATGATGGAGAAAATTACAGTAACAGGTGAAAAAGAAAGAAGAAGTAAAAAGAAGAAAGAAGAAGATGAAGGAAGATATATAAGAAGATTTACTCTCGTTTTCCGAGGTTTATCTCATTTAATTCGAAGAATAAACGGATAATGGGTAGTCAAGAAGACATGCGTAAATTAGGAAAGCTCAAATTCCGGAAGTATGTCGGCGAAGCAGAATATGATAAGTTGAACATGTGCGATACTTTAGGATGGAGATTTATCATATCGCTCACTCTATAAATAGAACGAAATGAGAAGAGGCAAAATGTAGGAGTGAAATATCGCACATTCATTATGTATACGAAGTAAAGGTCGTGTAATATAAGCGAAGATCATCGCACATAGTAAAATTGAGATGACGTATTTGATGATGTCAGCATAATCACGAGTAAAGTGTGAAGATCTGTGCGAAGTGTAAAGTGTGCGAAGTTGAAGAATGTACATGAGCGATTATAACGTATGGTGATTCCGAAAATAGGGGATCTATTAGCTGTCATCCACTATGTAGTATCATATATAAAGGGAAGGGCTATCATGTAATGCGAGAGATCTTTAGAGTGAGTTAGACAATAAATTAGGAGAGAAAGTTTATTTGGAGAGCAAGTCGAATCTTCATCTTATATCCAATTTATGATCTTAATGAATAAGTAAATGATTTTCGTCATGATTAGTTAGAGTATTGTTTAGATTCTTGTATGGATGTGGTTGTAGGATTTTCTGCGACCAAAGAAAAATCGAATATGAGGTAAATTTAAGTAACATAAATAGCTATTTATGTAGTATATATAATAGCTTTACTTCAATACTTACTCTGTACAGTTGTTGCAGACTGCAATTTCACTAAGTAATTTATCTAAGTTAACATCTTGATGTTCACTAAGTATCGCATTAATTATCCATTTGGGAATTTTTCATTAGTAAGTCCTTCCTCTTTGATCAAACCAAATCACAAAATAGAATTCCACCTGTTAAAACGATTCGTTCTTAAAATGTTTTATATTACTCCCTCCGTTTCTAATATAAAGACGGAGAACTAAAATTCTTTAGTCTCAATAGATAGGCATAAAACCAATTCCAATGCGGTTTCTTCCATATTTATCCTTATTAAAGAGTATGACATTAACAAGCTTAGTTAATGTTTTTGGTAATTCCCAAAAAGAATTACACTATTTTAATTTTTTAGTGGGATAAAAACTTTTATTTTATTGATATTTTTCATATTTCCTAGACAAATATATTGGAATTGACGAGGATAAATCAGGCAACATTAGAGAAATTTATAAAAACAAAAAAAAAAATCTTATTCTAAAAGAATTCTATTCTCCGCCTATATATATATAGATGGAGGGAGTAGTTGTTTATAACCGTATATAATACTATAAGCATGTGTACCTACCATATTGGTACCTAACACTCTACAGAACCTATAGGAATTTTTAAGTATATGCGGGGAAGACATGGTTGAACACTATTCTTAGTGATGTCTTTATAGGAGTTAAGAGTCAACTCCTCCAACTCCATTTACATCCTTTCTTTTGTTATTTTTGATTTATCCATATACATCCTCTTTGAATTATCAATAAAGATGTATTTAAATCAATCCAATTCAGTAGCCTCTACCAATGATACAACTATTACGGGATTATCGTCGCCATCATCTTCATCGCCAACAACAGTTAAATATTTACCTGGATTTCCAGGACCGCTTCCTTTCCATCTTGAAACAGGGTTTGTATCACTTATTATTATGTGCTCTGCTCTAGTTTGGGTGTTGTTTTCAATTGTAAGATATTTTTACTGTAACAGTTGTAATAATCTATATGTTTGTGGTAATCACCGTGAATAGGTATATCAGTGTTAATAGTAGTGATGAAGATTCGCCGAGTAATAGCAGTGATGGCGATGAAGATGTTGAGCTGTTCTAATTTTTTGTGAAATCAGAAAGAAAGCCCGAAGAAGATCCTCTTATCTTCTGGTTCAGTGGTGGTCCGCGTTGCTCTAGTCTCACTGGTTTGGCTTTTGAGTAATAGCAGTGGTGGCCTGTAAGCACTGTCTCTCGTTTTCTATGTTGATGAGCTGATATTTTGGTTTTCTCGTTGTACTTATTTTTGGGTCCAATAAACATAGAAATAGATGGATATGTTGGTGGATTGCCAAAATTAGTGTTGAACAGAGACTCATGGACTAAGATTGCCAATATAATCTTTCCCGATGCCCCTGTTTACACTGGATTCTCGTACTCAAAATATTCACCCAATTTATATATCGGAGATAAAGAGTCATCAAAAAGCAGCTATGAGTTTGTGATTAAGGTAACATCGGACTCAGTATTGTTGGATGCTTGATTCAAAAGCAATCACCTATAAACAGCATAGTTAGTTGAAATGTATAACAATTGGATACTATGTATGCAGTGGTTAAATGAGCATCCGGAATTTAAATCCAACCCTCTTTACATTGGTGGTGATTCATATCCGGGCAAGATTGTCCCTGTCGTCGTGCAATATTTAATAAATGGTAACTAGAATCACTCTTTCATATTATAGTGTACTTGTTAATTTAAATTGCATTCCATTTATAATTTTCTTCCGCATAAAAGGTCATCTCAAAGATCATTTTCTTCAGATGAATTTATGTATTTTCAGATAGTAGGAATTACCTATAGATCCTATTATAGTGGTATTAGTTAGTGGCAGGTCCATCCACTAAAGCCCAATAACCAGAGGTCCATAATTAAAAGAAAAATGAAAAATGGACCCAATTTTTTAAGTCCAGGTCCTGTACACGTGCGAAATCAGGTGCGTGAAATTTAAAAATACCACAAATAACCTTTTCTATTTAACAGGTCTATAAATACGAGAAGAACATTACATTTCATATTCGTTTTCTTCTTCTCTTTCTTCTCACTGCTGCTGCGAATCGGTTCTGAACAAATCCAAATTTTATTCTTCAATCTTTCTCGTTTTTATTAAATCATATGGAGATTTTTTTCTTACAATGTTTATTTTAGGGTTTCACGATCTAATCCTTGTTGTGATTGATTACGCTTTTTTATCCCCATATTTGATTTTTTGATTATTTACTAGATCTAGACGAATAATCATATTTTTTGTTCATTTCGTTATTAGATTTACTTATACCACTTCTATTTTGTTGGTTTTAGATGTGTTTCAGTTTGTTTTTGCATATGAAGCAGCAGTACGTATATCCTGTACTGACAGAAACCTAGAAGAAGAAGAAGAAGATGCATCGTTATGATTTACGACGAGAAGATTTGTTTGTGTTTCCAGGTATGTTTTCTAATCATCTTCTTTGATTATTTTGTTCGTTTTTCTTCTTTTGATTTGTTTTTCGATTGTATTATGAAGATCAAATTGATTTTCATGACGTTTTAGGTTTTTAGGTTCGTTACAGTTTGCTACTGTGTACGAACCGACAGTACGTATATGACGTACCGATATAAAATACTTCTGATTTTGTTTTATTCAAAATTTTGCCATTTTTTTGGGTTGATCCATTAGTACGTATTTGTAGTACTGAAATATGTGCTTTGATTCGACTATATTCATGGATTCATCACTTTTTCTTTACATGTAGTTGATTTTTTAGTTCATGAATACGCAGTACGTATATGGCGTACTGATAGAAACTTCTTTTGATTTTATTTTATTCAAAGTTTTGCCACTATTTTTGGGTTCGATCCATGAGTATGTATGTGTAATACTGAAACATGTGCTTTGATTCGGTTATATTCATGGATTCATCACTTCTTCTTTACATGTGGTTGATTTTCTAGTTTATGAATACGCAGTACGTATATGGTGTATTGATAGGAACCTCTTCTGATTTTGTTTTATTCATACTTTTCCCATTGTCTTTGGATTCGATCTATGAGTACGTATGTGTAATACTGAAATATGTGCTTTGATTATGTTATATTCATCAATTCATCAATTCTTCTTTACATGAAGTTGATTTTTAGTTCATGAATACGCAGTACGTATATGGTGTACTGATAGAAACTTCTTATGATTCTGTTGTATTCATAGTTTTGCCACATTTTTATTTCTTTGATCCATGAGTACGTGTGTGAAATACTGAAATATGTGCTAATTTTGTATAGTTTTTCTGTGTTTACAGTGCATATAAAGGTTTTCCTTTATTTTTCCTATGATTTAATAATGTATTAAATAAATATTAGAGATTAATTGGTATGATCCTACAGTATATGTGATGTAAAACGTTTTCTAGTTCATTTATCATTGATTCTAACAAGGAAACTTTGCTGTTTGGGATCTTGAATAATTAGTTATCAGTTCTGCAAGACTCTTATTCATGATATTTGTATCTGTATAACATCTCCTGTAGGTAACTAAACCATGCTTTCATTACAGGTTCATTTAAGAAAGGTCATGCACCGGAATAGGTTCATGAGGCAAAGCTCTGTTGTTCCAGCCATTGTCAACCGTATACGGCGGGATCTGATCCATAATCCTTTACATTTGATATTCTCAGTAGATGTTCTTGGTATGACAAGCTCAACATTGGCTTCTTTAAGTAAAGGCTTTGCTGAGCTGTCAACAGATGGGCAGTTTCTGCAATTACGTATGAAGCAGGTAACTAGTATATTTTGATATTATTCATAGATGAATAAAGGTAACTCGTAATGGGGATTAAATAATGCGTTGTTTCACTGTGGAATCAGGTATGGTCTAGAAGAATAACTGTGGTTGGTGACGGTATTCTTCAAGGAACTGAAGCCCTTGCTCAAGGGTTTGCTTTCGGCGTGTCTGGGGTTGTAACAAAGTCTGTTGAGAATGCAAGGCAAAATGGTCTTCTGGGTTTTGCTCATGGGCTGGGACAAGCTTTCCTAGGGTTCATTGTTCAACCAGTTAGTGGGGCATTGGATTTTTTCTCACTAACAGTAGACGGAATTGGTGCAAGTTGTACTAGGTGCTTAGAAGTCTTTAATAACAAGACCGCCTTCCAAAGAATCAGAAACCCTCGTAAGCAGTGCGTCAGATATGTACTCAAATTTGTAAACAATGTAGCAGATATGTATTCAAATTTGTAAACAGTGTAGCAGTTATGTACTCAAATCTATGGTCCTTTATATGTTTTAATTAAATTTGGACCTCCAGATAAATAAAATTCCGATTTGGTAGAAGTATGTTATTTCACACGTACTTAAACAGTGGGGTATATTAGTCATTTTCATGTTTTCAAATAACTTTGGTCCTTCAAATAAGAGTAAAATCTAGTTGGACCCTGCTATAAATAACCTTATGGGCTTAGGACCAAACAAGAAATTTTCCTTTGAGATATTGAAACCCAAAAGTATCCATTCCTCCACCTCAAGGTAACATATTGACTATGTACAAATAACACTACCTTTAATCGATGAATTATCATTACTATTCAGTTCATGTTTTTCATTGTAATTATTTCGAGGGTTACTTAATTGGAAATCCAATCTCCAATAGACAATTGGAAACTAATGCAGGTGAACCATATGCTTATGGCATGGGTCTTTTATCCTACGAACTATTTGAGGTAACTTGATGCATCAACCATGATTTACATTTTACAATAAAACATTATACATAAAAGCGTCCAAGATTTTTCTTTGTCGTTAACATGGAGAATATTTGAGGGCCGACTGAAATCCAACATATATATGTCTGCAGTCAATGAAGGAGAATTGCCAAGGGAAATATATCAATTTTTATCTGGACAATGTGAATTGCTTAGAGGATCGCCAAAAATTCCATGAGGTAAATAATAAAATGTCTGTCTGTTTGTACGTCTATAAGATCTCTGGGACTTTCTATAATACAGGCATCCATTTGCAGTGTACATTTAATATAAATCCACCACACATTTCGGAGGAAAAGTATTGTGGCAATCTGAAACAAAAGCCCGAACAACCATAATAGACGACGATCCCTGTCAGCAAATGAAGGAGTTATCGCCTCAGAGCCCATTCTTCCTATTCCAGGGTGCCGGGTATACTCTCTTTTGTATCCAACTCTTCAAATTACATATATCAAACCAGCCTACCGATCCATTTTTTTTACATATATGAAAGTTTAGAGTCCAAAAATGAAATTTCCTTACAATTCTCTAGTATCATAATGAAGATCTCATTTCTGGTTATTGGGCAAATGATGATCGTGTTCAAGAGGCTCTCCATGTAAAAAAGGTCGGAGCTTTTTTCCCTTAGTTGCCATGAATTTTTTTTTAAAATTTTCACAAGCAGTTATCCCGGTCTATAGTAATTGAGGTTTTGATGTTTTAACAATGATACAAACAGGAAATGGTTAGGAAATGGATCAGGTGCAACTTAGACGTACCTTATAAAAAGGACATTCTTTGCAGTGTGGGATATTATAAAAATATTAGCACCAAACTTGGTTATAGAGCTCTCATATATAGCGGTGATCATGATTTCATGGTGCCACATGTTTCAACAGAAGCATGGATACGGTCACTGAACTTATCCATTGTCGATGATTGGCCCCCATGGCTCCTGGATGATCAGTTTGCTGGGTTTGTGAACTAAATCATTTCCCTCCAAAAGAAATATACGTTGATGAATTCAGATATGGTTAAACTCGTATTAAGAATTTATTACATAATGTTATTATCTCTTTCTGTCCAGATATACAAGAACATACACAAGTGGTCTGACATATGCGACTTTGAAGGCAAGAAATAATTGTTTTTTTTTTCTTTTGATAAGTAAATTAAAAAATTTATTGATGAAGTGATTGCGTACATGAATTATGGACTAACCAAAACTGACCGAAAAAAAGAGAAAAAGAGGAAAAGCCACCGAGTAACAACCTCAAAAGAAACAAAGCCATAGAACCAACACAACCCGCCTCCAAAAAGCAAGGTAGAAAACCAAAACGAAAAACAACCCAACAAACCCCTTTAAACTTCATACAACAAGCTCATGGTGGTTGAAACAAAACTTCCTTCCAACTAATAGCAAATTGTTCCATAGAAATGCCTCCAAATTGCTATCATAACTACACCATTCTCTTGAAATTGCTTAGATTGACCTTAAGTTAATTTATGTATATTGTTGATTAACTGCAGGGAGCCGGTCACACAGCACCAGAATTCAGATCTAAAGAATGTTATGCCATGTTTGAGCGGTGGATTTCTCATGCTCCTTTATAAATCATGCGGCAACGACAATGACAGCTTATTGATGGCTGTGACAAGAACCAAAAACTAAATCTCACAGCTAATAGCTAGCTCGTATTTATATGTTAGAATTCTTGCGAAGCAGATTAAGAGACATCTCATATGTAACCAAGGGTTTGTTATCCATTTCGGCTCTGTGAGAAATCTCTAAATGTAAATTTGATTATCAAAGAAATTGGCCATTTGAGTCTCAGAAATAGTTCCAGAAATATAAATTTTAGGGCATAGAGTCACTCGTGGGCTCAGGTCTCAAGACTCTCAGTCATTATATTCACAGAAGTCAGAAAACTACTCTTCTTTATCATGTTGAGAGCCAGAGTAAAGTGTCTCTTGGTGATCAATACATTAGGAAGGATATTTATGTATGATTCCCACCCTTATCTCTGAGAAACTTGGTGTAAGTGTTGCATTTTTTGGGGAATTGGTCACTTTTGTGCAGTAGTTTATCGAAGCCAACATCTTGATGTACACCAAGTATTGCATTTTTTGGGGAATTTCTTATTAAAACAGTTGAAACAAATTTACTTCTAAAAATGTTTGATATTAGTTGTCATTATACTATTAGCATGTGTACCCACATGGGTATTATGACTCCCCAGCACATAATGGAATTTGTTAAATATCCGCGGGGAAGACATGTAAGCACTATAAATAGTGATGTCGTTGATGGAGAGAGTCAACCTCTGCAACTCCATATACATCCTCTTCGAACAATCAATGGTGAGGTATTTGAATCACGTTGACTTCAATGTATTTTATCTCTCTCTTCTGTTACTTATTCAATCCAAATCAGTAACCTCTTCTAATGATACAATTAGTACGGGATTATTATCATCATCATTTTCGTCCCGATCAACAGTTAAATACTTACCTGGATTTTCAGGACCGCTTCCTTTCTATCTTGAAACAGGGTTTGTTTCATTTATGATTATCTACACTTCTTTAGTTGGGATTTTCATTTTTTATATGCTCAATTATATAATATTCTTATCGTAACAGTAGTAATGATCTTTATGTTTGTGGTCATCATTATGAATAGGTATATCGGTGTTAGTGATGAAGATTCGCCGACTAATAACAATGATGGCGCTGAAGATATTGAGCTGTTCTATTATTTTGTGAAATCAGAAAGGAAGCCTGAAGAAGATCCCCTTCTATTCTGGTTCACTGGTGGTCCGCGTTGCTCTAGTCTCAGTGGGTTGTTTTTTGAGATAGGTAGGCATCTGTAAGCACTGTCTCTCATTTCTTATCCTTAATCCTAGTTCCTCAACATTAACAATGATGTATTGGTTTTCTCTATTTGATAGACATGATTTTTCATGCTTAATTATTTCAGGTCCTTTAAACATGGACATAGATGGATTTGATGGTGGGTTGCCAAAATTGGTGGTGAACAATGACTCATGGACAAAGGTTGGTGCATTCTTATATATATTTAATTTTCTGAGTTGTGTGTTACAAATTATGGTGCATTTGGTCTGTAGGGAACTGGTTTAATGACATAAATGGGAATGATATAATGCCAGCTACATTTTGTGGCAAGTAATGATTATGTTTTCATATAATTTGGAGTTTGAGCACTGATAAATTAAGAAATAACAGCCTATCACAAAGTGTTCCTTTCAATTTAGCACTTAGATGTTTCGGATGACCAAATCATAGTTCAAATGGTCTAGCTGTTTAGTAGATAAATACACCAAAATGTTTTGGAATTTTTAGCTGCCCAAAAATCTTTGGATGAGTGTTGAATGACTTGAACAGTTGAGAAGGTTAATTTTTAACTGAGAATTTAAGGTCATTCTGACGAGAAATTAAGCTTTTGATTTGGTTCAAAATAGCCTCTAGTAGAGGCTCTACATAAGTGGAACCTTAAATGATTATTTGGAAATTTATAACTAAAGCAACTGATTCAATTCTACCAAGTTTTCTGAATAATCACATCCTCTTTTACTGTTAAATTTTAATATAGCTAACTTAATGTAGACCATAATCTTCCCGGACGCCCCATCAAATTGTTTCAGTGACAAATGATACTTATGTACTTCTAGGTTGCCAACATAATCTTCCCTGACGCCCCCGTTTACACTGGATTCTCCTACTCAAAGTCTTCACCCAATTTATATGTCGGAGACAAAAAGTCATCGCAGAGCATCTACGAATTTATCATTAAGGTAACAATGAATCAAAAATACTGCTATCGTTGGATGCTTTAGCTTTTATAATTATATACGATATACTGACTTAAACCGCGCCTTCACTTGAAATTTACAATAATTGAATACTATGCTGCAGTGGTTAATTGGGCATCCGGAATTTAAATCCAACCCTCTTTACATAGGTGGTGATTCATATTCAGGCATCATTGTACCCATGGTAGTACAATGTTTAATAAATGGTATACAACATAACCGCTCTTTCATATTAGTTGACTTGTTCAATGCAAATACTTACCATTTACAAATTTTCTTTAGGAGAAAAGGTCATTTTTAAGTTCATTTTTATCAACTGACTTTATATATTTCAGATATTGAAACACGGAAGTATCCATTCCTTCAGCTGAAGGTAATATTTTAACTATGTTCAGACCACGTTACCTTTGATCGATGAATTATCACTACTATTGGATCCGTTCATGTTCACCATATATTTCAAGGTGTTCATTTGTTTTCTAGGGTTACTTACTCGGGAATCCAGTCACCGACAAACAATTGGAAACTAATGCAAAGGTACCATATGCTTATGGCATGGGCCTTTTATCATACGAACTCTATGAGGTAAATTCAATGTTTTAACCAGTTCATATTTTACAGTAGCATAATTTACATAAGTTATTCCAAGATGATTCTTTGTGGTTGACATGGGGCTGACCGAAACATATATTACCCTTAGAAACAATATCGTTTTTTCATTTTAGCCTAAAAATAGGTTAAATTTAAAAAGTGATCGCAACTCTTTTCTACAAATCGAAGAAGTAAGTTTTATTTTTTATTCATGTATTTTATTTCTTTTGGTTAATCACAGTCAATGAAGGAGAACTGCAAGGGAAAGTATTTAAATTTTAATCTAGACAACGTAAATTGCACCAAGGATCGTCAAAAATTCCAAGAGGTAAATAATTAAATGCCTGTTTGCTCTATACTTCCATAGGATTTCTTAGACTTTCTATAATGCAGTTGTGATTCTGCATCTATTGTCAGTGCTTGGAGAATATTAATTTAGCACATGTTTCGGAAGAGAAATATTGCGGTCAGTTTAGACCTGTTGATAATAGAAGATCCCTTTCAGCAGTCGTCGGAGAAGTTTTCACCTCACCGGAGCCCGAGCTTCCTACTCCGGGGTGCAGGGTATACTCACTTTCTCTTTATTATTTATATACAATGTTTAGCTTGTGAAGTTGAAATCTCTTTCCGATTCTCTAGAGTGAAAATCAAAATCTTGTATCTGGGTATTGGGCAAATGATGATCGTGTTCAAGAGGCTCTCCATGTAAAAAAGGTATGAGATCTTTTCCCCCTTAATTGGCATGAAAATTTGTTAAACATAAACACAAGAAGTCATCCCGGATGGTAGTATGCTCTTGACGTTTTCTTGACAATGGTTTAAACAGGAAACAGTAAAGAAATGGATTAGGTGCAACTTCACCGTACCTTACAAAGTAGACATTCTTAGTAGCGTGGAATATCATCAAAATATAAACACCAGATTTGGTTATAGATCACTCATATACAGTGGCGATCATGATTTCTTGGTGCCACATGTTTCAACAGAAGCATGGATACGATCACTGAATATATCCATTATTGAAGATTGGCGCCCATGGCTCCTGGATGATCAGTTTGCCGGGTTTGTTAATTAATTAATTTATCTCTAAAAGGATATACGTACATTGATGATTTCAGATATAGGTAAACACTATTTAAGAATTTATGACACAAATTTATTTTTTTCGTTCCAGATATACAACAACATACTCGAGCGGTCTGACATATGCGACTGTGAAGGCAATGAACAATTTTTGTCCTAATTTCAGCATTCTCTTGAAAGTTATACGTAATTAGATATAGGTTGGCCGCAAGTAGTATATCCATACTGATTAATATATGTAGTGATGATTTGTTTGCAGGGAGCAGGTCACACAGCTCCAGAGTACAGACCTAAAGAGAGTTATGCCATGTTTGAGAGGTGGATTTCACATGCTCCTTTATAAGTGTGGCGACTAATGACAAATTATTGTTGGCAATGAATAGAACCAACGGGCAGAGACTCACAGCTATTAGCTATAATTATTGATGTGTATTCATTTCTACAACTCTTTCCAAATACGTAAAAACATAATCGATTATTCTCGTACCTCCAGATTGTGCATGACTTCAATGGTGTGCAAATTTATTTTACTAGGATGATTAGTATAGTAGAGAACCCTGGACTTTCATTTTATGAGGCGAGTGTCAAACAGCTTAAGCATACTGTTAGTGTCAGTTTCCAAACATCTTACTTATATTGAAAAATCGCTTACCTCAAGCAATTTGGTGGGAGGTTTGGCTGGAGAGGAATAGAAGGGTATTCCAGAACAAGGCACAATATGAAACTAAAACAGCCGTAGCAGTAAAAGCTTTGCTTTATCAGTGGGGTTCGCATAGCAGAGAGTTTAGGGGTCTAATTCTTTGATGACTTAGCGTGTTGCTCGAAAGAAAAAATTACGAATAAGGCTATTAATCCCTAGTCTCTTTGTTTTGTTTCTTTTTTATATTTAGAGAGTAGTTTTCTAGCCTGTGCAGCTATGAAACTCTTTGCTCTATTATCAGTTTATGCAATGCAACTGTTTCCTTTGTGCATTATCTGAATATCAGAAAAAAATAAAAAAATAAATCTTATTAATTTATTTTAACCCCCATTATCAAAAAATCAGAAAACAAAAAAAAGAAAAGAAAGAAAGAAGTGTTTAAGCTTTCATTTTTTATCAAATTCTTTGAATCTCGAGCTTCAGCAGAACCTTGTGATATAATTTATTCCATTAGAGCCTTGAGATAGCAGCAAAGTAGCTGTACAAGGTTGTGAGGAAACTAAAACAACAATTAATTAAAAATAAACACACATTCTTTTATTAATATAAAAACAAGAGGGGACATAAAAATTAGAAATAAACACACATTCTTTTACTAATAAAAAACGGGAGGGGACATAAAACATCGGAAACACAGAAGTATCACGTAGTACACAACAAAGAATTACCCCCACACTCGGAATTAGCTTCGCGCCTCACCTATTTCTTCAAAAGTAAATTGCTCGAATGAGGCATGGATGCAAGTTCAATTTAATAGGTTAATCACCCATTATTTTGTATCACTTTTTCTTTTTTCATTGCCTCTAAAAATTCATCCACATTCTTGTCAGAACTTCCACCTTCACTTACTGCTTGTACTGCTAGTTCTTTCCAGTTCTTTGCGTTCTTTTTCATTTCCTTCCCTTTCTCTCCTTCCATAGCTTCTTTTATGCATAATTCCAGCTCTTTCTTTCTCAAAATCCCATCTTCATCCACTTTAACTCTAATCCCTACTTTCCAAATATCTTCGATGCATTTGGCATTCGATGGTTGATCAGACCATTGAGGAAATGCAATCATCGGTACGCCTAAACTTAAGGATTCCATCGTGGAGTTCCAACCACAATGAGTCACAAAACAACCCAAAGCGGGGTGTGACAAAACTTCCAATTGTGGGCACCATGTGATTACCAACCCCTTCTCCGACCCTGGAGATGTCGAGATATCCTTGCGGAATGTGCTGGGAATCTTGTTTTCTTCTGTTTTTCTGACTACCCATAAGAAATTGTAGTCGCAACCCAGTAAGGCCCCTGCGACTTCCTCGATTTGCTCTTGTTTCAATACTGCCATGCTACCCATGGAGACATAGATTACTGAATTGTCCTCCTTTGCATTGAGCCAGTCTATGCATTCAGCTCTTTTTGTGTCGAATATATTAAGACCATAATCATTGTCACCTTCAATCCGTTTGTCCAAGTACTTGGATGGAATAGTTGGTCCGATTGTTCTCACTCGCCATAACTTTGCCATCCAATTCAACACCTTTATACAGTAGGGAAAAAAAGTTGTTAATAACATTACAAGTAATATAATGTAAATAAATTTCATTGAAAGAACTTTTACCTCAGGCTCCAACTCGTCGAAGGTGTTGAAAAGAACCCAATCTGCCTTCTCAATGTTGGAAAACTGGTCCACGAGTAGCCTCAAAAAGTGGGGGAGAGATTCTACGTCAGAAACGAAAGAAGGTAATTCCAGTACGTTAAATAGTGGCAATCCTGGTATCAAGAACATCTCTCCGTCCGGCACCGGAACCTTTAGTAGACCGCGGTATATGTAATAATAGATACTCGTAACAGCAAGAGGTTGAGTGAAAAAAACAGCTCCAACCAAGTTGAGTTTTTGGGTCACGTTCAAAACCCATGGCACAAATGAATCATAAACAACACAACTTACCGGAGGAGTATCATCATCATCATCTGAGTTTTGTATTCTGTCAATCAAATCAGCTAGTGTTTTCGATCCGATTGTTTCAAAGCGTTCAATATAATCTTCAGCTGCAGACCATCCAACATCGTCGTAACCATCAGATATTGTTTCGATGTTTAAAGGACCAACTTGAATTTTCATTGATTTGGCTAAATAGTTGGTCAACACTACTGTAACTTTGAAATCTTGGGAAGCTAATCTTTTTGAGAATTGAAGAATTGGGTTTATGTGGCCTTGAAGTGGGTATGGAATTACTAGTATATGCGCTCCATAAGCTTTCATTTCCACTTTCTCCGTTTTCTCTCTTGCTCAAGTTTTTTTTTTGGCAAGCTGATCACAGGAGCATTTGTTCATAGAATTAGGGACATGAACCTAACATCCTAAAGAAGAGAATATAGAAGAGAGTCAACTAAATCAATATGTAATTGGACATGTCCTTTTATTCCCGTGCAATGACCGGGCTTTCATACCGCTGATTAATTAAAAATTTGAAAGACATGAGTAAGAACAATCTATACAAATAAGATCAAGGGAAATTAAATTTTGAAAAGGGTACTCGGGATATTGGGTTGTAGATATACCAAAATTGAAAATACTAAGGACATTATGTGAACAAAAAATAAATAATAAGGACATTTTAATGCAACTTGTAACCCTAACCATGTTTCATTAAAGACACTCGAATCTTGATGGCTAGATTCGGAACCTGCTGGCGTTGGTCAAGTGTCTTCGTAATAATTGGATCAAACTTTCCCACCTGATTATGAGACAAGTCGGAAGACAACATTTAGAGAGAATAATTGAAGAATAAGTCAGGCATCCAAGAAAGATAGAACGTACCCATGAATCAGGAAATCACCTTTAGGAGATGATCAAGCAGTACTTTCCTTTTGTATGGAACCCCGATACCAGGATCAGGAAGATGTTATCAAGTCAAGCATAAATCAAAGCAAATCGCTCCGTATTTTATTTTTTTTACGTGTGAGCAATCAGTAATAATGTTTGTGGCATCATTCCTAGATAGTAGCTTCAGTAACAAAGAAAATAGTGTAAATTTCCTTTGTCATTCATGGTAAATTCATATCGCTCAAATATTTTACTAGAGATGCTAACAGAGAGTCAGAGCTGCTAAAAACTATAGTTTCATCAACATACAAGATTAGGAACATCATACCTGCTGGAGAATTGAAAATGAAGAAAGAATGGCCACACTATGATTGGGTGAAACCATATTGAAAAAGAAATCCTCTAAATCACTGGAGCCATGCTCTTGGTGCTTGTTTTAACTCATAAAAGTGTCCTTCAAATGGAAACCATAGATCTCTTTTCCTACACCTTTAAAGCCAGGTGTGCTGCATGAAAACACAGTCATTTAAAAGACCATGTAGAAAAGCATTGGACATATCCATTTGGTTAACACTCCATTGCTTGGACAAGTCTTGTTTCTTTAATAAACCAAATGGATATGTCAACAAAATGGGAATTATGAATTTTAAAGTGTAAATTCAATTTGCTTAATCATATTAGATTACACTACTAGGCTGAAAGTTTCGGTGCAGTCAATCACATCCAACCGATTACTTATAACCTTTGGTAGCCAATCCTGCCTTATACCACTCGACTGTCCCATCCTCCTTTAATTTGAGCTTAAACAACCCCTTACAACGAAACAGTCCATGCATCTCTCACGAGGAACTATAAGGTAGCATTTTTTATTAAGACAATGTACTCTATGTTGGGCAAAATTAATTACCTAACAATATTCGAGATGTATAAGACAATGGAATCTCCGTCGTTAGATTTATTTCTCCAGAAATTATAAATGAAAAATAAGGGATACCTGCAAAGACACTCCGATACTTACAAGTCAGAAAGATCTCTAAACATGTTTTTAGAGGAGAAAAATAATTGTGATTGTATACCTTTTGAGTTGGATTTTATCCCCTATATATTATATATGGGCGGAAAACAAATCCAGATGTTATGATTTGTAGTTATCTCAAATAACCATCTAAATTTATCTTTATGCTATAGGATTTGTAGCTATTTTAAATAAAGTACTTATCTCCCTAATGTTTATATATATCCTGAAAGAATCCATGCTTATCTTCACAATATCTATCCACATCTTGAAAAATTCATGTCTATCTTGTCAAGATTTGTATTTATGTTAGAAATCTATGTTTATCTTCATAGATCTATTATATCTTGAAAGATACATGTCTGTCTTCTCAAGATTTATAGTTACCCAAAAGATCCATATTTATCTCTTTTGAGATTTGTATTTATCTTAAACTGGTTTTCCATAAACAATTAGGCCTCCATAATAAGCCCAATTTGGTTTCCGTAATAAGCCAGAGCTGGTTTCTTTAATAAACCACCGGGCTAAAGTCCGGTTGGGCTTTCTCAATAAGACAAAATTGATTCTTTATTAAGCCACCGCGCTTCCTCAATAATTCCGGTTGGGCTTCCTCCATCAACTAGAATAAGTTTCTTTAATAAACCACCGGACTTCCTTAGTAAATTCGGTTGGGCTTCCTCCATAAGCCATAACTGGTTTCTTTAGTAAACCATCGGGCTTCCTTAACAAGTCTAGTTAGGATTCTTTAATAAGGCGTGTTTGAACTTTTTAATAAATCAATTAATTACGGGACACTTTTGTGCCTCGTTAGTGCACCATTTTATGAGGGTACGAACACTCTACTACCATGGCATTATCTCAACAAATTAAGATTTTGTTTTTCTAGCACTCTTAAAATTCTTGGGCTCACTTGGGTAAATAAATAAAAGTTGGAGGTAAGGGATGATAAACAATATAATTTGTAACAAGTAAAAGCTTTGGTATAATAGTAGGCAATGACTAAATACAACCCACGTTGAAGTTAAATATGACTCAAACAGAGAATCGAAATATCTTTTAAACCTGATTTACATGGGTGACCACCACTTATCATATCTCTGATGTTCTTCCTTAATTTATATGTGATTGTTTTCGAAAACAGTGGTAGTTCATGGATAGAGACAACCCGTCCTTGTCTTTATTTCATGGATTCAGTTTTCCCTTTAAGACTACGTATGAGATCAAGATCTACCATTGATTTTGATTAAAACCAGCAAACCTGGTCTAGGTTCTTGAGAAAAGATTAAGGATTCCACATAATTTTTTTCTTCTCATTAGTCTTTATTTCTTTTTTAATATGAGCGTGAAGTTTTTTGATAATCAAACCCGAAAGATTAAAAGAGTATCATTGGTGATGGGGACTCAATTGAAAAGCAATTTTATGTTTTATTGGTATCAATTGTCTAAAAAAAATTTAGAGTCTATTAGTAAGATGTCAATGCTAGTGTACTTTGTGCTTAAGACCAAGTTCCGCATATCAATCGAAAAACAAAAAGAAAATCTAACCAATTACATGTTCAATTGATCGATTCTCTATAGAAGAATAGTGAAACCCTAACTGTTTTAAGGAGGCATAAAAACAGATGATGAAGACTAATGTGGGTTTCAATTACCCACATAATCTAAGTATACAAACATTTAAACTTTTTTCTTTGGGTTGCATTTAATTAGACCGTGGATTGTATTTAGTTACTGCCTAATAGTATATTCACTTTAAATCTAGTAATGATAGTTAAGGAAATAATAAAAGTAGAAGTTATAAGAGGAGTATAAATAAAAGTTGGTAAAGGAATATAATGAAAAATATTAACCGAAGTGGAATCCATACGAGGGACATAAACGTAATTTGGTGTATAAGGTGGTATAGAAACAGAAACAAAAATAGTGGTCGGATATAAGTACCAAGAAATGGATACCAAGTTGAACTAAACACTTTAAAGAAAATATAGTCAAGATAGTTTTATTAAATATTATCTTGAATGGAGATATGAACTCAAGCATCCCTTTCAAACATTATCTTGACAAGTGGCACTTTTTTTGAGGATTTCTTGTCCTCCTACCTCTCAGCAAAACGGTCTTGTTGAATGGAGACACTGACAAATCACATAAATGGGATTAACTCTCTTTATTCATCCTAATTTTCCTAGACAGTTTTGGTTTGATTCCTTTCAATCTGTAACTTTTATCTTAAATAAACTACCTACACGATAAGCACCATTACATAGAAAAAAATTATTTTCATAGAAAGTAAATTCTCATTTATTCTTCTAAAATGTTGAAAAGATACAAGAAAGGCAGTTTTCGTTTTTATTGGATAAATCTAGCAAATCCTACGTACTGTTAGGGTGAGTGCACGGTTGAATTCACATGCATTCTCAAGTTTGTTGTCAAATTTAGACGCAAAAACTATTTCTTGATTGTTTTGATTAGATTAGGTAGTATAGTCTTAGAAATTTCTTACTCTCGTAGATTAAAAAAAATATTACATTGGTATCTCTAATTCAGTGAACAATTTCTCAAACAACCTAAATTTTCATAAACAGATTTGAAGATGACTAACCACGCATCTGAAATGAATACAAAACCCTCGATCGAACTAATGTGAGATCATTCTCTTAAATTGTCTTTGTTTGTAGCATATACGGTGGAATCACCTGAATCCGTTAGTTAAACTGTCTAAATTTCCGTAAGATCATTCTATGAAACTTTCTTTGTTTATAGCTTATACGAAAGACTAAATTTGAGCTCGGATTTCATTTCAATCTACCTCCTGTTTGTTTTTTGTTTTTTTTCTATGGCTTTATACTTAGGTTTCTGGAATTGTTGCTTTATATCTAAGTTCACTTGGGTTTCTATGGTGGGTTTCTTTCTATCCAAAGCTTAGTTACGCTTTGTTTTTTCTTCTTCATATTTTTTTTTACTTCTTTCTTTTATGTCAGTATCAATCAAAACCTTGTGCAATACTTACCTAACTCTTGTTGAGCGGTTTCAATGGTGGTTGGTTGTTGTGAGGTTTGAATATGGTGGTGCATATGATCGTAGAGGCGTCTCTAAATTGTTGTTTCAGTCAAGAATAAATTAGTTTCAAATCTTCAACAACAATGGGTGATTTCAAATCAACAACAACAATAGTATAGCGTTTGTTATTCTCAAGCATTTAATGATGCCATCTTGGGGGTTCCCCTTGTTTTACTGAAAAAAGTTTATCATGGGAATGGATAGGGTATATTTTTTGTTAAAGTGAGGATGTTACTTGTTTATATGGAGAAAAAGTGGCCATGACTTCGTAATGGTGGCTTGGTTGGGATGATGTGCTTGTCCTTGTGGATTTTGCGCAAGAGGGGAACTGGTCAAAAGTGGCGGCAGGTCTAGGGTTCAGGCGACCAGAAGAATTTCTACTTTCAGCTGATTTTATAGGACTAGGGTTTGCATTGTGTTCAGGGCTTTTATGTGGGTTTTTTCTTGTTGGGCCGTCAAATGGTCCGTAGATGTTCCAAAATATGTATTAGGATTTCTATGTGAGTTCATACCAATGTTGCGCACAAATGCTTATTATACGTTACATTTATATAAAATTATTTTTACCGAACAAAAAATAAAGGAAAATGTTGTTTTGGCAAATTTGGTGTCCTATGTTGCACGGACACGTACACGGGGTATATTTACGACACGACACACTTAGGAGGACACGTTAATCTCAAAAAATACGGGTTACAGGTATACGTTCTATATGTGTTATACACATCATTATAATGAAATTTAACAATACCGTACTCAACTAAATGATTGTTCTTATTTTTAATACTTGACTAATAATTAAATAAAATTAATAGCATGGAATAATAATCAATTTTTTCATGAATAATGTTTAGAATTGACTAAAAAGAGAATATAAATTAGTATCACATTTAGTTTATTTTGATTTTCCAAACCATTATAAACCATTTATGGTGCGCTCGAAAATGTCCAATAAATGTCCACAAAGCGTCTAATGTTGATCTTTATGAGATACTTGGTGTGACGTGCCCATCAGCTGTCGGGAAGTGTCAGACGCTTGTCATGTCCGATCGTATGTCCACACAGTTACAACATCTTTGTAGGAGTGTCTGTGCAACTTAATGTGTCAACTAAGTGTTGCGTTCTCAAGGGAGTAAAAACAAATGTGAGGTAAACCCAAGTAACAGCAGTATACTTATGTTGTATATACACTTGCATTACCAATAGAAAACAATGTTACACATTCATAGTCATGAATTTCTAAGAGGTTGCAGTCTTGAATTTCACGAAGTAACGTGTATTGTCAATTTTGGGACTTCCTATAAGAGTTTACTTTTCTGATACTTAAATCATTATTTATCCCTGATATGTGCTCAGCATATATAATTTGATATTGCAATTGGTAGCAATAGGGAAGTAGTTTATAGTAGTGGACATCTTGATGTACACAAGGTACTGGGATAATTATCCATTTGGTTTTTTTTATTAGTTTGATGTATTCTTTGATCCAAGCAATTCAGAAAACAGGACTGCACCTATTAAAAAAAAAATCATACATAAAATCTTTTCTAATGATTTTGTCATAATACTATATAAGCATATGTGTATGTGTACCCACATGGGTTCCTAATTCCATTCCCCGGCACATACGAATCTTTAAGGAAATGGGGGAAAGAAATGGTTGTAGTACTAATGATTTCTTGAATGGAGATGAGAGCCAATCCCTCCAAGTCCATATACTTCCTCACCGAATGGTAAGGAATTTGAATCACTTGTACTTCAAACTACTTTCACTGTTTCTTCTTTTGCAAATCTCATGGGTTCAGTCCAAATTTAGAACCTCTTTGTAAACATGGGAATTTGACCGAACTAAGGACAGTGATGGAAACCCCGAGTGTGACCCAGTGTTTCCTTTAACAATGTCGGGGTCATTATTGCCGATGTCACAAACACAGATGAATCGCCCCAAAGAGGAGGTCGCCCCGAAGGAGATAACTCACGGGTGCCTAAATAACCCCAACTGTGATGGGACACGTGTACGGCTAATAATAGAAGACTTATCAAGAAAGGTATTAGAGTACACGTGTACGATACTTATGTGTCAGGCTTTGTCTATAAAAGGAGGAATTCCTCCCAGAAAGAGATAGAGTTCTCCAGATAATTGTATTGAGTACTGGGATTAGTCTCCTCATTACCCTATAATAATTTAAGGGTGTTTACATTTGGCGACTTCCTACCAATACAAAATATAAAATCATGGATTTAGGTGATAGCAACCTCGGGTGACAAAATATCAAGAACATCAAAAACCCCTTCAACTACACAGCACCATCGTTACCCATTCTGATATATATTCCAACATCTCACTGCTTCGGATCCTCGGTATTCTTCAACCAAACAGAACCCCGAAAAGCATAAAAAACGGAAAACATCACAAAATGTCTTCAAGCTAAATAGCACCATCGGCACCTCTTCCTTTTCTCCTCGATAACATCATGTATGCTTTTCCAACTTTTCACCAACACCATTTTCTCATCTGAAGTCTCCATCTTTCACGGTTCCGCCAACACGATCTATTAGACGTGTATAGCTTCCACACTTGGAGTGTGCGGCAACAGCACACACCACCGGCACATAAAACCTAGTCTTAGTCAGTTGCTACATATATGACGTATTTGGTTGTAAAGTCCTAGTCTTTTGTTGTAAACTGTTTGGTTGTAAAGTCCTAGTCTTCTGTTGTAAACTGTCCTGTATATTCGTTCATGTAGTTCAGATTCAATTGAATCATTCTTATGTAAACAATATAAATACTCAATGAAATAGAATGAAGTCTATACAATTGTGAGACTCTTAAATTAAGATCTTTAGATTCTTTGATGGTATCTTTGATCCATCGGTATCCTAGGACCTAGTTTTTTTTTTTTTTCACCTTCCGCATCCTATTTCTCTGATTTCTCATCTCCATTGAAAAATCATCTCACAATGGTTGAATCAGTTTCTCAAACACCACCTGAAAGTCCCAATCACCAAACCACAGAAATCCCATTCACTTCAAACTCAGGAAACCCTAGAACTTTGGACCCATACATAATTCATCCCAGCGACAACCCAGCTACTGTGTTGTTCTCTCCGTTGTTACAAGGTGATAATTACGGATCATGGGTGAGAGGTATCACCAAGGCTCTCAATGCTAAGGGTAAACTTAGATTCTTTGACGATCTGACCACAAAACAACTTTACCTGCTTCCCTCCCATGTCCGGATCCATCAATTTAATGTCGGGGTCATCAAATAAAATGCCTAACCCTTACCCGGAGACTTCATTCTTCACGGCCCCATCACCTATATCGGGAATCATCAGCAATTCCCACATGTAGTGAACTCCAAAAACATAATCAGCGTCGAAGCAAAGGAAAAGAAGAAATTAATGGGAACCACTGCCAGCAAAATTATCCTGCGAATTTCGTCAACAGAACAATTATAAAGATAAGTTTCATCCTTCCCCAATCTCTCAATCAAACTGTACCTATTAATCGATTGTTTCAATGACAAACTCCTAAACAAAATCTGCTTAGGGTTTCGCAAATTATTAGTTCTGATTTGAAATCATCACTTGCAATCACCAAATCGTTCTGCTAATTTAACACCTTTTGTTTCTTTGGTAGACAGCGTTTACTCCTGATTGGGGAGACAAGATCCGGAGCAGTGATGTTCACAAGAAGTTCACCAAATCGTTTAGCTACTTGCGCAACAACTATTAACAAGAAGTTCACAAGAGCCTCTTCAGTCATCTTATCGGGCAGGAAAAAGTCGAAGCCATCAAAATTAGTACAGATAGACACTCGATCACCACAAGAGTTTTCAACCACTACGGAGTTGATCAATTTCGATATTCATGTCTCCAACACTAGATCACCACAAAATCCGCACCCGCCATCGAATCCATCACTCCATTGTCATCCGAAGACACTACTACTTGGACCATCAATTTCCGGGGTCACCAATATTAAATACGAAGAAGCAATCATCAACATTGATAAGAAAGTCTTATTTTCAGTCCATGTCGTCAATAGAACCTCTGTCAACGGTGAAGGGATCACATCATTACAAGCAACAAAGTTTAAACTGATGAGAAGACACGGGTCATCATCAGTTTCAAATTTGGGACAAGGAAGATGTGGATTGATTGATGTTATCGATATGAATTGAGAACTCCAAGACTAATGGATCCACTGAAGGAGTTATTTTGTGGAATTCCAATGCGCGACAAATACTTAGCCATCATCAATTTTCCAGATGCACTACAAGGTGTTCGGATGAAATAGAGGAGGTGATGATACTTGTCGAATAACACCATCGGCAATAGTTTTATGTTCTTCCGTTGTAGCATCTTCCGCTGTAGCATTGAGCAAGCTCCTTTACCCTTACCTGAAGACCTCACCAATCCGATACCTGAACTAAATAGCTTAATCTATCTTCACCTCCGTATCCACTTCACTCGAAAGCATCATTCCGCTGCTACCCGGGGACGCTACTACTGATAAAGATAAGTTTCACTTTTTCTTAATTTCCTAATCTTATTATAACCATCAATTGATTGTTTCAAAATACAAATTTTAAGATTCTTACAGGCCAGCGGGCGTCACTTAACCACGCCCCATGTTACTAAACTGGCCCTTACTCCTTTGTCGACTAATCAGGTCGCTTTAAACTTGTCACGCACACCAAAACGGTAGCCACGCTCATGCTTGGCCGGCCTCCTACTTTCATTGACCAAGCAGGTTGCTCTAAACCTGCCACATCCTTAAAAGAGGTGCAAATTATGTCAAGAGGTCGCATACTAAGTTGGATTTCCAAAACCGTTCCAACATGCTAACGGTATGACAAAAATGCCAAAACGAGCATTCCAGCCAAACGGCATGCCAAACATGCCAAAACAAGCATGCCAAGCGCACATGCCAAAAGGCATGCCAAAAATTGCCAACCCACTCTCCGTGCATGACCAGCTTCACAACGGACTTCAATTTGGCTAGCCTAAACCATAGGCTCGTCCATGCTCTAGTGGCGGTGGAAGAAACCCCAATTTCTAATCGTGGCACAAAACTATGCCACCTCGGGCCCGCAACATGCCACAAGCCGTACAGACTTAGGAAACTCTAAAAAAGGCGTCACACCATAGCCACCCGTGGAAATATTTGATCATGTGGCCATTTCTACATGGTGGCCTGCCTATGGCTTCTCCGACATGACTCTGGCGTCGTTTGTATAAAATTCCATGCCACGGACAACTACCGCATGCTGCATGCCATATATGCTAATTAGGGTTTCGACATGCGAAACCCTAATTTAGGCAAAGTTTTCGCTCCAACCAAGCCAAACAATGTTCCACAGAACATGGGGATCAATGTGGCCATTTAAACTGATGTTTCCACACCACATTGAGTCTAACACCAACGTGCCAAAACTTCAGTGGCCATGGCTACGCCAGGCGCCACTTACACCATCGTGTCGCTGGCATGCACGAACTATGCCAGCCATGCCGCAATGCCGCTGGCATGCACTAAAAACGCCATTGTGCCACTATCAGGCGCCAACAGAAGGTAGCCATGATCAATGGCTACCCTTTACCATGAGATGCAATCTTAGTCATCCAAGTTTGCCACCGAACTGACAGACTTGTGGAAACTTTTAGACGACCAACCACCTATGTCTAGTGGCCACGGCTACGCCAGGCGCCAATTGCACCACCTTGCCACTGGCATGCACGAGCCATGCCAGCCATGCCGCATCACCACTGGGGTACACCAAAATGCCACTGCACCATTATCGGGCGCCAACACAGGGTAGCCATACTCAACGGCTACCCTTCCTCATGAGATGCGATCTTAGTCATTGAAGTTCTTCACCGAACTGACAGACTTGTGGCAAGTTTTAGGAGACCAGCCAAGACAAGCCTAATAGCATCACATGTTATTTTCCTACGGTAAGACTCTTGATTATAACTTTCCACACATAGAAAAGTGTTACACGTTTTCTACGAAAACACTCGAGACATCAAAAATGTCACAAATTGGGGGATACTCATCAGGGTATTGGTCTGGCGGTTTACAGCGTGCGGCGTGTAATACGCCCATTTCAAGAAAGTGTCATAAAGAAGGGAGGTTATTAGTGGCAAGAAGTAATGATATAAACAGATCCTTTATTATGGAAGCATAATTCCTGATGTTACACGTTACTCCACTCTTCCACCACTCAATCGTTTCCACTTCCTACGAGACCAGGGTACGTTTTATTACGACTTGTATAAACAGGTTTCACCCATTTCCACCAGAGAACAAGTTTCGGTCGGAGAACAACATAGTATCCAAAAATCACCTAGTAGCTTTCCATTCTGCTAGCCAGTTCTACTTTATGATACAAGTCATAAACAACCACACCTTCAGGATCAACGATTCTAGTCTCAACACTTTCTTCGCTTCCCTCCCTAAGACCAACCCTTCTCCTTCACTTTGTGACCGAAGCAAACCTGGAAGGGCCATTTATTGGTTTAGGCTAGGATTGTACAGATTGATCTCTCGAATCAAAAGTATTCCCGTGCAGTGCATTGTTTAGGGTTTAGACTCGTTTATCATCCACACACACGAATTTACCAAAACTAACAGAAACCGTTTTCACCCACAAACAAATGGAGACCACAGTGGGAGATTAATCTCTCGGTTGCAATATCCATTTCCAATTTCCAATTTCACTTTTAAACCCCAATTTTCAGAAGATGGTCGGTCTTAGAACTGAGTTCATGATCTTAAATTCCACTCAGACTCTGGAGAATGGCGATGTCTCCTCTCCCAACACGACACATAATGGCGCAGCCAACGAAGAAATTCCAAGGTTGGCCGAATTGGCATGGGTTCAAGAGATCCACACAAGGAACATGGACCTGATGAAGGAGGAGATAAACAACATACTCAACTTTCTTGTTAGATTGACATCGTATTTGAGCGGTTCACCCGCCCCGGAAACTCCAAGACTAGGGATTGACGTCCCGGATGATCGCTCTCAGGTCAACATCTTCACCACCAATCAGAAACCGGTAGACCAGGAGGCAACCACGTTGGTGGAAAATTTATGTGAACTTCTATACCTTTCAAAGGACCAGCGGTTAGAGACATTTTCTGCTATCAATCAAATTTCCCTAGACGCGTGTTTGGTTCCTTTACGCCCGCAAACTTCAAGAATATCAGAGATGTCCGTCAAGAATGTCACATTTACCGAAGACGACATGATGGCAGAAGAAGGACATAACCAATCATATACGTCACTGCTCGCATCAAGGATTTGGATTTTAAAAGGCCCTCATCGACACAGGGGCGTCCTCCAAATTTATTACTCTCAGAACGCTCAGGACAACCAAGAAAAGTTGTACGGCAGCCTACCATGATGACAGAGTTCGAAGGCAACCAAATCAGCACGTATGGATACATCAACCTGAATCTATTAGTGGGACCAGTCCAAGGTAAAGTTCGAAGTAATCGAGAAGGAGCCAGACTACCACATGATACTGGGAAGACCGTGGCTTCACGACAAAAGGATCATTCCTTCGACATATCACCAGTGCCTAAAGACCATGTTGAATGGAGAAGTTATTCGCATTCTCGCATCATTATCTCCTTATGAACCCGTCAGGAAAGGTTCACTGCACTCTACTCCCGACGTGGGCGTCAATTGAGGATGAAGACAGGCTCGCATCACTGCACAAAGGAACCCAATCTCGCGTCATCCCTCCAAAGGAAAAGCACTCCAGTTTCACCTCATCAAACGAAAATTTGGCTCACTCTCATACCAAGCGGGAGCGGGCTTTTATCGTAAGTCGTGATGAAAAAGGGGATAATGGCGCCGTTATTAGCAATTAGTAGGGGATACTACCACCTAGTCTCTCCGCCCAATAGAATTCACTCACAGCAGCAAGCCACAAGAGGAGGTGCCGGATGCACCACGACAACTATAGGACGGAACCAACTCCACCACAGATGAACTCGAAGTCGTCAACATCGGAAGCGAGGAATCTCCACGACCTGTCTCCATAGGATCGCCTCTATGTACCGACGAACGTGCAAAACTTGTGGATCTTCTTAAGGAATACCTATATATAATCGCGTGGACATACGAGGAAATTCCTGGTTTGAATGAGAAACTAGTCACTCGTCATTTACATATAATACCCGGATCCAAACCGATCAAACAATCTTTGAGACAGTTCAGACACGATGTGGAGGAACAGATCAAGACAGAGATTCAAAAATTGCTAGCCGATGGTTTCATCAAACCCATTCAACATCCCACCTGGTTGGCCAATGTGGTTCCACTAGAGAAGAAGAGCGTCCAAATCAGGTGTTGTGTCGATTTTAGGGATCTGAACAAATGCTGCCCCAAGGACGATTTTCCTCTTCCTAATGTTGATATGCTGGTAGACGCCACCAGCGGACACGGTTTCTTATCTTTTATGGACGGGTACATAGGCTACAATCAAATAAATATGTATGAGCATGACGCAAGTAAGACAGCTTTTCGAACTCCTCTCGGAAACTTTTACTATATTGTGATGCCTTTCAGTCTGAAAAATGCTGGTGCCACCTACCGACGCGCCATGACCACTATTTTACATGACATGATGCACAAGAAAGTTGAAGATTACGTAGATGACATAGTGGTTAAATCAAAAACCCGGGCGGCCCATACAGAGCACTAGTACAAAAATGATGTTAGGTAACAGTTAGAAACCGTTACAGTAGCACTTCTATAACAGTTTTGATTTTTTCCATGGTGTTACCAAAGCTCCTGTTACGGAAAGCTTATAAAAACTGTTACAAAATATCACTTCAGAAATGTTACATAACGACTAAAACTGTCATTGTTCGTGGTCTTTCGTAGCAGTTTACCCAAAATATTTTTACTGAATCAGCACTAACGTAACATAATCTTCACAAAACTATCACCGTTCACAGTTTATGGTAGAACATTTGGAAATAAACTGTTGCTACTATTAGAGCAGAAGTAACAGATTTTAGTTAAAACGTATCATAATCCTGGGTTATAGTAACACATTATTATTAAAGTGTCATTAGATTTCCCTTTCATAACAGTTCCCTCACAAAACTATCACCATAAGCCACTTGTGGTAACATATTTAACCACTGAGTTATCAACGATACGAAGCTGATTAAATTTTGCAGAAGTTACAAAGAAGCATCTAGCCTCCTTGAAAATTAAAGAAATGAAAAGAACCTTCAGTATGAAGAAAAAAAAATTAAATGTAAAAATAAAATATATATGTACCGAAAGCACGAGCATCTGCAGTTAATCAAGCAAAGAGATTTACTTGACTGGAGGAATTAATTTGACTAGAGAAACCACTGTAATAAAGGACTTTCATGTACCATAATCCCGAATACGGATTTAATAACTTACAAATAAAAAATATTTATTACTACATTAACTTCTTCTAAGGTTTTGCATCCCTTTAACCAACTCCTTGGATCCAGTAATATAATAAAATACTTCAGAAAGTTTCAAACAAGTTAGATGCTAAAACCAGGTTAAGCAAAAAGTTTGCAAACAATAAGTATATAAGATGTTTCCAGGACACAAATAGTTGCATACATATACTTTTAGTAAACTAGAACACTAAGAAGTGAGGATTTAACCATGATATGATATGATTTCCCTTAGGTTGCCAAATCTCATTAGAATCCACCCATATGAAGTGCAAAAACACAAACACGTGCAAAAGTATGCACATGTTTCGGTTTAGATATAAAAGTGATAAATGTTTTTATCTCCTCAACTAAGATACTCCTGAAATGAAAGGAAGTAGACTTACTTGTACAGGAACGTCAGGTTTTTAAATCTTAATTTGAAAAGCCTTGGAGTCTCAATTTATAGAGTATTCTTTGGAAATATCAGGCACTAGATGCAACTTCTTATCAGCTGCGTGGGGGGTTCGATGATAATTTTTCCTTGAACTGATTACCAAGTAAAATTAAATCATTGGTTTAGTATTAGATGCTTAATTTATTAAACGAAGAAGCATGACTTGTATTAAAAAATGTACAGTTGCTCATCATCTGCTGATTCACAAAGGGTTCAACAACATTCTTATATATGTCTTTGCTTGAGCTACGTAATTCTGGCAAATATAGGAATCTTGCCACAACAACCCCAGAGAGACACAACCTCTGACTTCTTGCGGACACATTGCAAAAAAGGTATAGTCTTCAAAATCGCATTCATGGGTCACATGAAAGGGGCAAAAATTAAGAAAACTAACATCAAATAGATGCTATGTACAGAATATATCAAGTCAGGTCTATAAACCAGAGTCTAGAGCCTAAACTTAATAATTGAAAAATGAGAAAAGAAGTTTAGGAACCAATTATAAAACTGGAAGTTGCACCAGCGTCCACTTAGATTAAGATGATTGGAATGACGAATACAGTACCTTTGCTTTAGCATTACCGAATGGTTGCTGGGATACTCCAGCAGAATTGTTCTACAAAATCGCTAACTACGAGACCTTCAGCTTGTTAAAAAAGAGAGCAAACCAATCTCAATAGAGAAAATAAGATAAAACCAAATTATAAATTAGGGATTTCACTAAAAACCCCAAAATCACGTACCTAGTAGTATATGAGAATCACATGTTTTAAATCCTTGGAACCAGCTTCAAGAGCACAATCAGGTGACGGAGGACCATAATTTTCCCTCAGAGGAAGAAATCAAGGAAAATAAAGATGAAGTTCATGTGGTTTATAATTTGCACAGAGAGAAAGCTTTGAACAAGAACAAAATCGAAAAAATTATGGTGTGTGATCCAGAGCAATTGAAAACAAAAGATGAACCCTTTATCGAATCCAAATCAAAAAATCTTAGAGAAATAGAGATAGTGAGTGATCGAGATCCCTATGTCGAACCAAAAATAAAGACCTAGAATTTTCAAAGAGAGCGAAGCGTAAAATTAAAGAGATGGGATCTTCCTGTAGATAGATTGGGTTTTTTATTTAACGAGAATAGAAACATGGGTGATGAAATTGAGAGATTGGGTTACAGGTTCTTATGGAGCTTTCATCGATTAATATATGTAATGATGATGACTTGTTTTTCATGGAGCAGGTCACACAGCTCCAGAGTTCAGACCTAAAGAATGTTATGCCATGTTTGAGAGGTGGATGTCTCATGCTCCTTTATAAATCATGCGACTCGAGTTTCGAAGTGGGTTATGTTGCCTTTTCCCCGAAAATCCAATCATGCAACCATGTCCGTAGTTTTTCAAGAGTTGGTCGTGCATAAGCAGAAGTCTAAAAACCAACAGACCTATGCCAGTGGAGTCTCAGTGGATATTATTCACCGAGGCCGGTACGATGGCAATGGAAATTATTGATGACATCATGTGAACCAATGATCATGTTTCTAGTAATTCTTGCTAATTAAGAAATCCACAAGATAGGGGATAAACCCAGGCTTTTTTTCTTAGGATGGGCTCAGATTTTTACTTGTTTATTTTTTTGCTAATTTTAATACTTATCAATAATTTTGGGCGAAATGAGGAACAGGCTACAACCTGGTTAAGCCTTTCATAGGGTCTTCCCTACCACGACCGGGTGAAAGATGTAGCACCTGCACTTGAGTGACTCTAACCTCAAGTGCCAACTGATCACTCGACCATAAGGATTTATGTTCATTTTTGAAAGACGCTTGTACCCATCATGTAAAGCCTGCAAGCCTAATTAATTAGTCACGGAAATTACGGCATCCGTTCACATGAAGTTCGTCAAAGTTATTGCAATTCAAACCTAAAGCTCTCTTGACAAAAATGTATGACTCCATTCTTGTAATATGCTGCGCATTTTTTACATACACAAACAACATTGTAACTTCTATAAAGTAATACTCGATAATATAATATTTTCGTTAAAATAATAAGATTTTCCGGTCCCGACTCGGATGCTTAATGCTTAGATAATAAACTCGATAAAATCATAAAATAATACATTTTAAAAGTTTTCCTTAATGATTATTAGATCCCAAATAATATATAAAATAATAATGCTACTAGAAAAAATAAAAAACTAATTTCATACATGTATTAAATTTTCTCAAAATATGATTTAATATTGGTTTGTTTTTTTTTAAATTCAAATCAAGTTGTATTTCATCCCCAATAATTCGTAATGCAATCAAAGTATCCAGAGCTACGTTGTTATACTACAGCAAGAAGTAATTTTGAAGTGTCATTAATACTAGGAGTGCTTGTATTTGTATTGCAATTAGTCAATAATATAATATTTATATAAAATTAATCGATATTTTACTTAACCTACAAGTATTATTGAACCTCCAAGCTAGGAATTACTTTTAAAATCAATACTTCTTTATATAAAGGAGAATGCTTTTGGCTTATGTGTCAACTCTATGTTCACTCTCAAGAATTCTGAAATATTATAGTGCCACATCAGCGCATAGTAAGCGCCACATCATCCTTCAAGTAATACCATTTTTAACCGACACGTCTGTTAACCAAACGGTATGTACCATTTTAACGGACACATCCATTGACCAACAGTTATGTATTTTGCAATAATGTCCATCCAAAATTATTGAAAAGACATGACTGTTTGAAAGTATATACTCTGTAATCATCCAAAAGACACGACTATTTGAAAGTTAAAAAATGTCCGATTTGAAATGATTCACTTAGTAAGATCCAACCTTCCTATTCAAACAAACACACACTAAGTTTCAACTAAACAAACAGACTGATCAAAATGTTGGTGCCATCGTCGGCTATGAAAGATACTGTTGTTGTGACAACAACCACTCGCGATATAAAGCCTTTGGTCAATTTTGTATATCTTCAAGTGAGCCATTGATGCTCTTGGATCAAATTCATATGATTTTGTTGTTTCCGGAACAGATACATGCATCTCTATTTGAAAAATTAAAGGCGCATATAGATTTACTCATGGCATCCAGTCGCTTATAGATTTGGTCATGGCAACTATCGTCTTCTTCCTCCCCAAATTGTTTCGATTTGCACGTTTGGGATAAGTGGTCATATCGGCTTCGATTAGGTGTCTCCTGAAAATATATTCCATAAAAAACTGGTCATGATTTGTCTTTATCTTATATCTATTGATTGATATTTTGACTTGACTTCGATTAGGTGATGTTTTCAAGTGGTTAGCTTAGCTGATAATATAATACAACAAAGAGACTTGATATGATTGTACAGTATTGGCACTTCTGCTCTTTTCTCGTCTTGTTTCTCCTCAGTAATAGTTGTTCCTGTTTTGTTACGTACCGTGTAAATTTGCTGCTACACGTTTAGCGTCACTGAATGGACTTGGATTTTCGTCTTTTGATTTGTTGTAAAGGTACTTCAACACCTTGTTTTCTCCATCTGAAGCCTGAACAACACATAATAATTGTGATGATTTGCTGGTCGTATTCATGGAGACCAACACCTTGTTACAAAGATAAAGTGTTGTAATGATTTGATGGATTTGAGTCTGCAAGTGACAGGATCGGGAAGTGGTATTGGCTCGAGATGGCCTGGTTGCCTAATATAATTTGGAGTCCTAAAATGGTAGTCGAACAAAATTGATTTTGAAAAAAAAAAAACAACAATGAAAAATACGAACCTCATATTGGTATACCGAAAAATCGATCTTTCTTGAAAAAAGCTATAATACGGGATTGTAATCAAATCAAACGCAGTGAATACTTTGGATAGGAACGGAAAAATGAACACACAAAGTCATCTTCTTGGTATTATAATTTGGACAACACAACTATATGTAGAGAAACAGAGATATATGAAGAAACGTTCTATATAGAATTAGTGTCGGCATTAAGAAACCACATCATTAACGGGACTGTAACATTATCAGGAAACCCAATCTGACGCTCAAAAATATCAGCCAACGTACCCATGGCAGCGACGCAGTGGAACTAAGCCGGTAATGGTTCAGGCTTTCTCTTTACGGCTCGATTAGTACTCCAAATTGATTTCACTGCGAAGACTTCTCATCCAAAGCAAGTCCCCCATATCTCTTGATCGTATATGGACTATGAATATTTATCCGTTAATCACTTGAAAAGATGGCTTCAAGGTCATATTTCTTCTCTATTCTCTCTGCCAAACAATAACCAAACAGTAACCCAGAATTCTTATAACTCGATTTCTTGCTCCAAATTGATTTCCCTACAAAGAATTCAAACCCAAAACAAACCCATAATGGCTTCATCAGCTATATTGACATACACTTCTTCCTTATCTGCTGCCATTATTGCAGAGAAAGATAAGAAACAAAGAACTGGAGACGACGCCAACCAAATTGTAGTCGTACATGGCGAAGGCTTCTTATATATAGAGCGTGCACAAAGACACAGAAACACGGATTAGGAAATCCAGTTAAATTTGGTATTGTTTTCTCCCTAGAATTCCAAACATAAAAAGTCACGGTTTCCTTTTTGTTTTTTTCCTTAAACCAATCATATGTTGCCAAGTGTCCTCACCAGAACGCTCGTTTCAAAAAACTCAAAAAAGCTTATTTCGGCCAATAGGAAGCGAGGGTTTCCTCACCGTTCAACGTGGGATCTTTATTTGTCTAGGCCTTTAAGTCTTTAGATACCACGATAACTCTTCCAGAAACAATTCACGGATTCATAATGTTAAAATAAAAACATAAGGGATGTGGATATAAGTGACATACTACGTTTAACCTCTTTTACCATGACAATTAAAGATGGGTCCAGCAGTCAATTTTTGGAGTCTGAGACGCCATAAATGGACGATGCACTATTGTCTGGTAATGCAAGACGAATAAGCACCTAAGCCAGAACGTGAAGTTTAAATGAAAGATTATTAAAAATGTGCATCCAACCATGACTGCATCTTTGCAAGATTGTCTATCAGGGTAGAAGATTATAAATCTAAACACAGGCCTAAGAAGCATTAGATAAAGTTATACTTGTAATAGAGGAGCCACAACATTACCTTCAGACAGAATCGGAAACTTGGGATGCATATTGATGCTCCAAGAGGCACCCAGTTCACCTACGACTTTCAAACATGGGATGCATATTGAACTCGATGAGAGCTATCTGGTTCAGGGAGGCTTTCCAGATTGAGTATAGTTCCGGCGACTTTTAAAATAAAAGGGTTTACCACCTGCATACATTACCACACAAAAAATAAATGTTCAGAATGACGGAATAGGTATGCAATGTTAATTAAATGAACATTTATAGCCATCTGGAAACAATTATAGGTGGAACACCATCGGGTATCCAACAATTCAGATTCGGTCATCCTATTCTCAAAAATTTAAAAACTCAACAAGGAAAAATACCTTTGTTGTAGCCTTGCAGGGAGTGTGATCTCGTGGTGCGGGGTGACTTAACAGCACCCTAGGACAGCAAAGAGGAAAAATTTAATTAACAGGCATAATATGGAAACATAAAGTCTGAAAAACACAGTTTGAGAATCACTTTTCTCTTAGATTCGTCACCATGGGGATATCCAGGTTGAAGTGAAACTTGGTCGCATTGGTCCAAAAAAAAAAAAATTAGAGCAACCTTTGAGGGGTGGTGGTCTTGAATGATGCTATATAAGATAATGTTAGATGAAGGACTACACAAACATTAAATAAGAAAAACTTGTTCCCTTTAACATATGCCCGGGAAACAACAATGGCATTGTATGGTTGGAAAATTACTTGATCTTCCAAGCAACAAATGAGCTCAATACATTATTACCCCATAAGTGATATCCACATTACGACAACTTATAAAGTTGATTGGGGTAAGCAATACATAAATAGGATATATACACCATTGAGCCCATCCCTTTATGCCTAGAAAATAACAGTAATTGGTTCCTCAAGCTATGTAGTGTAAGATAAAATTAACAATTGTGGAAGAAACAATAAACTTAAGGAACACAAAATTGATCACCAGTTACGCTTTCAGGTTTGACTCCATATACATGACCGAAGCATCCGTGGGGTGTTAAAAAACAATATGAAAGAAACATCATTGAACCTATCCTTTGATTTATGAACTTTTGATCAAAACCAATGGCTAAATAATGTATAAAACCCCTCGAAAACCAAAAATCCAAAGATTCCATACCTTAGTCGATCAATCAAAATATCAAAGTTATGTACCTATATAATTTAACCAAATATTGTTAACTTGGATATGTTGTTAACCAAAACAGACAAAATAAACTTTTTAAGTTTTAACAAAATGTCTAATAACCTTATGTTCCTGAAGAGCTCTTGGATGACCACGAAGATAGCTGAAAACCACCATAACTAAACCACAGAACCCATGCAACACCTATTGGAAATATTGGTTACAGCAACAACTTTTGGTGAAGAACTGATGGTTCAGGCATTATTACAAACACTTGATATTCGTTATCTGAGCTGGTGATGGAGATAACTCTGTCATATATGTTTCTTGCTCAAATTCCCTACAAAATCGAATTAGATTGAAATTCAATGACTCATAGTACTCATTAGTCTCATAAAACTATCTCAAACATTCACCAAGCCAACCACAGAATATCTAACCAAAATCTTCATCAAAATTTTAACCAAAACCCAACTTTATGTTCATAGATGTTAATAATAACAATTGCATAGGGGTTTATAGGAATTCGTGTACCTTTTATGCTAATCCAATAACAAATTTTTTTCCGAAAGCTTTGTCTCAATCACGGATTGTTGCTACGACTTGAGCAAAGAAGAATAACTCGTGTAGCTTTAGAAGAACAAAGACCACTTCTTTTGATTATGAATAAAAAACTAATAGCTACCGTAACTCCTTTTCTTAGTGATTGATTTGATGAACACCACCACCAAACCTCTGTCTGAACTCGGAAAGGAGGAAGAAAACCTCTGTATCTTTTGTTTATGGCCATCGTAAGAGCAACCACAGTCACGACCAAATTTGGGTACTAAACCCAAATTTGGTCCCCGAAAGTGCCGCAGTGGTGAGGAGTAAACCCAAATTTGGTCGCCAAATTTAGGGTTTGAGACCAAATGTGGTCGTCGACCCAGACTAAAAAAGATATAGCGGGACGGAAGTATTAGGAGCGTATGATACCAGGCGTAAGTTTAATCACCGTATACAATCAGGCGTAAGTTTAATCACCGTATGAGTCATGCGCATGTATAAACTCCGCCCTCTTCAAACGCGTCAGACGCTGTTAATACTTACGCCTGAAATGGGACGCATGTATAGAAAGCGTATGAATGAGGCGCAGTTATAAAAAACGCCTGGGCTGGGCGCATGTATTTTGAGCGTCTCTGTCTAGGCGTATCTTTAATGTGCGTTTAGGTGAGGCGCATTTATAAAGAGCGTCTGTTAGCAACATCCACTATAAGAGAAGATCAACTTGCAAGCATGTCAAAGGTGCTTCCCTCGACCTACCACAAAGAACCTTCTTTCCCCTTAAAAGCAGTTTCCACCATCACCCGCCCCTCGTGAAGTAGAGCAACACCAAGCGATAATGATTTTCAACGTGGCAAACCAAGAAATTAGTAGATATTCTCGGAGATTAGTCACTCACCCAAAGACTGGTCCAGTTAGCTGTCATCATCCGTTGCCCCTATGTATGTGAGTTCTGCTCTTCTAACTCTAACTGATCCTCTTAGCAAGCTACACGCCTTGAGATTGTTTAGAGATGATGGTGGTGATTGCTCAGCAGTACCACTAGGTAAAAGACCAGCAGCAACTACCACGCAGCTGCTGCTGCTGTTGTAATTACTACTACTGCTACTATTGGACAAGATGAGACCGCTGTTTGCTGGCAAGAAAAGATGTGTGGCATGTAAGGAGGGAGAACTGGCATTGCAGACTGAAGACGCACACTAGATTAACGCCCCACTCAGACGGACTCAGTATACACGCCCGACCCAGACGCATCTTTCTTCTGCGTCCGACACAGACGCAAGTTGTAACTCCGTCCCACCAAACGCAATTTGTAACTCCGTCCCGTGCACGGCGTGAATAATACCTACGTCCCATTGAAACGGGCATTATACCTCCGTTTCATTCAGACGCATATAATAAACACGCTCCATCAAGAAACGTGGATATAAGTTGCGTCCCGCATCAAGCGTGGGTATAAGTCACGCTTCACCAAATTTTGGTCTTCTCCCACTGCGCTTGAACACACGGAAAACCAATTTGTTTTGGTTTTTAGTCTGGCTTTTGATATTTGGTCCGTCCCATGACTGTGGTTGCTCTAAGTTAGATCAGAGATGAATTAGGTCTTCACTTTGACGGATGTATTGTCTACTTAACTGTCGTTAATAACATCCTGTTAAGTATTTGGCCTAAATTAAGTGTAACTAAATTATTAGGTCTGAACTATGACGGAAGTATTATTTACCCACATTTATGCAGACGGTGTTATTAATAGTCGGTTAAATACATGATGTAAACAAAGTGTAACTTAATTTCGACCAATAGAGTTTTGTCAAGTGTCCTCACCGAAGCTTCTGCATTAGAAAAAGTCTATTTCAGCTAATAGGAAGTGAGGGTTTCATCACCGTTTAATGTGGAAGCTTATTTTGTCAAGGCCTTTAAGGAGGGAGATTATGATGACACACATAAGTATACCACTTGGAAGAAACTTGTTTTGAGGCATACTGGATTTTTTTGAGGCATATTAAATAATTCCAAAATAGGGTCACTAAATAAAAAACAACATCACCACTTATCCATCCTTTTTAATAATGGCATAACTACCCTTACATAATTAGTGTTAATGATTATGATTAGATTTGATTAATTAGGAATTTTAAGGATTGATTAAAAATTAAATTATTAGTGTTAAATTAGTAAAGAAATCAAATTTATGTGAGAGAGTTTGAATTTTTGTGAGGAAGAAGAAGAAGTGAAAAAAAAACTTGGGTTTTGAGATTTTAGTGATTAGAAAATGACCAAAATGTGTAATCCAAATCAAGGGCAGACTTCTATACGAGGTCTAATGTCCTTTTTATAAGTTGAATCTATCGAAAAATTGAATTTTTAAAACCCAGATCAACTGACCAGATGAACAGTTCGGCTGATAACTTGTTAGCCGAACCTCTATGTTTCGAAAATATACCTAGGTTCGGCTAACAACTTGTCATCCGAACCTAGGTATATATTTTCGAAACACAGAGGTTCGGCTGACAAGTTATCAGCCGAACTTTACTCTGTAATTCATGAATTTAGGTTCGGCTGATTCTAACAAAATCGTTCTTAGCCGAGCCTAGGTGTGTTTTCAAAAAACTGAGGTTCGGCTCACAAGTTATCAGGCGAACTTCACTCTGTAACGGACGAATTTAGGTTCGGTTGATTCGAACAAAATCTAGCAAAATCTCATTAGCCGAACATAGTGTTTCTCTAAATCATATACTAGGTTCGGTTCAAAATTGATATTCCAAGATCAGCCGAACTGATCTTCTGAAAACCCTAATTTAATCTTTGAAACCATAGTTTATCGATCGAACAAAATAAAATCAATCAAAAACAAGATGGGTTTGTTACAAATGCATTCTAAAATACATTTAGGAGCAATTGAGATTTGGATTTCGCACTCCAACATCGCTCACTTCGATTTGTGTTTTCGTTGATTGATTGATTACTTGATTGAATTGGAGTCCAAGATGTTTAAGTTTAAAGGTTATTTTGATTTTTGATTTTAGGTTTTTGTGGATAAGGGAACTCTAGTAATTAGATTGTTTAAGGATATATAAGTAATCACACTACCTTTAGACACCCCTTATAAAACCATCCTAGATGGGATAATAAATAAGTATGCCTCAAAACAGGTTTCAGTTGGAAATAGGGCTGCACATGAGCGGGTTTGGACGAATATTAGCTAAAACCAACCTCGTACCCACAAACTGCGGATTTTTATTTTCATAACCAACCCCGCACCCACAAACAGCGGGCGGGTTTGGGTTTAAACCCGCTAAGGATCCTAATTGTTTTCCGAATCATAATGCATCTCTAAACTTTAAAATACTTCAAGGCCAGTAATTATACAAAGTCCAATCATATAATCATTCTCCACTAAGAGCGACTGCAATGGTACGACTAAACTCAAAGATCAAAGACTAAAAAAAAAGACCAAATATGAGTTTAATTTGGTTCGTGACGTTATGGGGAGAAGACCAAATTTGGTCGCGCGTAAAACAGTTTTACGCATGAAGACGGGCGGAAGTATTAGTTACGTTTCATTTCTGGGCGGAATTATAAATTACGTTTCAGACGGGCGTAAATATAAATCACGTTTGTCATCAAGCGTAAATAAAAATTACGTTTGGTAAGGGGCGGAATCTTAAATTCCGCCCGTTGATCAGACGGATTCCAAATGACCGCTCGAAGAAACGTAAATCTAAATTCCGTCCGAGTTAAACACGGTCACACAACCAGACACTAATCTACCACAGAAAAGAACCATAACCATTAAAACCCATTTCCAGACCTCTAAACTCCATTTAGTCTGTTTCTTGATTGACTCAAATGTAAGACTACATACCAGACCAGCTGTGATGACAAAGAAAGCAACCCACTCAAAGATAGTCCTCCACTTAATTTTCTTCTTCTTTTTGTACTTTTCACTCTCTTGTTCATGTTCTTTGTTCCAGATTTCATCTTCTTCTTCATCATCTGTTGATGTGTTGTTGTTATGGGTGTTTTCTATTTCTTCTGCTGCTGGTTCGTAAATGGGTGACCTTGGTGATTGATTAGGATAGTTTCTCTCATCAAATCTGGACTCGGTTTTTGCAAAAGTGGCTCTCCTAACAGTTGTAGGAGTTGGTGCTCTAGGTGGAAGATGAGGAGAGGTTGATTCATTTTCATGTGTAGATTTTTTTGGTGTTTCTGGTTGTTCCATCTGCAGAACTACTTGTTCTGCAATGGGTATGGGCTTCTCCTTCTCCGTACTCTGCATCTTTTCTTCTCTAATTTCTCACTCTAGAGTATGGGTTCTACTGGCTCCCTTGGGAGGAGGAGGAGGAGGAGAAGTACAAGAAGCTAAGAGAAGACGGAAATCTAGTGTCCGCCCCAGACAGGCGGAAATTTGGTGTCCGCCTGGCAACGTGCGGAATTCTTCTGTCCGTCCCATCAGGCGTAAATTTATGTTACGCCCGCAACAAACGTAAATTTAAATTCCGCCCCACCAACATACGTAAATTTGGTTTACGCCCGTTAACAAGCGTAAATTTATGTTACGCCCAGCATCAAACGTACTTTAAGTTTACGCCCGACTATATCACAATTTGGGATTTGGTCGCGACCAAATTTGGTCTGGAATTTGGTCTTTGGTCCAAATTTGATCTTTACTCCGTCCCACTGTGTTAGGATCTCATCCCATAAATTTGGTTATACTCGCCCACTGTGGATGCTCTAAGGATCCTAATTCCTAACCCCAGAAAGTTCTTTAGCGCCTGCCTCTCCTTTAACTAAATGACTGAGAAATTTCCACATCATTTTCATTTTAATAATTTAATTGCATCGTTACTCTTTAGCTTAAATGCCAATACGGTGGTCAAGGTCTAATGGTAAGTTGCAACTACAAGAAAAATTATGTACACATAGTAATAAACCAAATTTGGGCACAACCGTGGTACGTATGCGAATGGGCACAGATGTGGTATGTATGCGAATGCAAGCAATACATTTTTGCTTTAAAAAAAAAGAAACAAGTGGAGAAAAACTAAATTCAAACCATAAATCTCCACATGATCTTTTATCTTCATTCTCTACGGGTTTTTCGGACAGGTTTTGGCGGGTATTAGCTAAAACCAACCTCGCACCTATAGACAGCAGGTTTTTATTTTCATAACCAACCCCGCATCCATGACGGACGGGTTCGGATTAAAAATCCACGGATTTAGCAAGTACATACAGATTTGGATATGATGGGCGGGTCTTGTGCAACCCTACTTGGAAAGGACACACCAAACCAAAGAATTAGAACTATCCCACACCCAAAATTTCCATAGCCTTGGGCAACAATGAGTCATGCCCGAGCTCTAGAGGCATTGAAAGCCCACTATTTGTACAAGGATTTGTAATGCAGAAGCAGAATAATCATTTAGAATTTTGTTTTGGGATGATGTCAAACATATTTATTTCATCCCAAAAGTGTTGGATCCATTAGCAAATGGTTCCACTGGCACTGAGTAATAGTAAAGCAGAAACGTAGTATCCTGCCCTATATTGCCAAGCACTATAGTGTCCGTGTCTTTTTTCTACCTCTAGTGAAACATCATAACCAAAGCCAAGCGAAAGAGCACCACAATAACATCTGCTCTAACAGTACAAACTATACTTCCAATTTCTTTTTATGTTTTTTATATACGAGAAAATCGTGCTGGATTACTAAATTTTATAGTAGTGATGCTCAATAGTGAATCACGTCTAGATTTATTCAATTAATTAAGACTACTTTGATTAATTTAATTATTCAGTATGTATCAACTTTACACATAGGGGTTCTTGGCACAGCTCCATGATTATTATATGCGTGGGGATGAGTCGTCGACATGCTAGTTGCGCACACCTGTACACGAAACGAGACCAAATTTCAAAGAACACAATCTTCGGATTCGTGTTGGATTTTCTTGGCAGTGTAGTTGCACCATCATTTCCCACTATATACATTACATTAAAATAATTAAGGTATACATAAACCAACCTGTTTAAGTAGGACAGACCTATTTAAGTAGGACACATAAACCAACCTGTTGCCAAATATCCTGAACTTGGAAACAAATTTGGTTTACAAAAATGGCTTTTTTCAGTTCTAGTTCTAGTTCTAGTTCTATTTGTATGCTTGTATTTCTCCTGCTTTCGATCATTCTGGTCTCTGCTTCAACCGATGATGAGAAGATTGAAATTATACCTATTCCAACTTCATGTAAGTATCACCGTGAAAGTATTTAGTTTATTAGAACTTTGATTTTCTTGATCCGACCAGTTTCGATTTCCGGTTATTGGTATGATCATCCAAATATTTTTATTTATTCTTTGGATCGGGTGCAACATCGGTCAAAAAATGGATTTAGTAACTGTGTAGTGAATTTGTTGTGTTTATGCAGCAGAGCCAGAGGTAAGATCTGTTACTGAAAGCAACAAATAACATATGCAAGCCCGAGGACGTATCCAGAGATGAGGTTTGGAGTCCAACTGAAGATTGCAATATCTGTACGTTTTATTGTGCAGGGATATGCGCGGGGATGGGAAGTCAAGTGGTTAGAAAAGCTTGCACACCTCGTAGACAAGCAAAACAGATTGTTTGTCAATGTTGTTGTACAAAACCCCCATTTCCTCCTCCACCTCCACCAACACCACCCTCCCCACCTCCTCCTACGCTTCCATCGTTTGAGGATCGGTGTCTTCAACAAGGGGGCATACACAACGATACATCAATGCCGGACGAAGATTGCTCCGTTTGTAGAAACTGGTGTAAAGAAAGATGTTTTGACGGTGATGTAGTTGAGCAAGATTGCAAAATAGATGAAACATCTACTTTTTTCAGGCGCTGTGACTGTTGCTGCCGTCGTAACTCAAAACCCCCATCTCCACCTACTCCCACACCCCCGTCACCACCATCCCCATCCCCACCTCCTCCCACTCCATGGTTTCTCGAAAAGTGTGTTAAACAAGGGGACAAATGCTATACCGCTACAAGGCCCACCTCAGAATGCGCCGCCGACTGTACATACCGGTGTGAAAAAGAAAAATGTCCAAAAGAAGACGGTTATATGGTTAATGTAAACTGCGTAAAAAGAAGTGAATCTAATAACCTCAGGCACTGCGACTGTTGCTGTCGTAATAAATCAAAACCCCCACCTTCACCTAGTAGCCCTACCGTTGGTTGTCCTTCGGAAGCAATATGGACGATACCAGGTGTGAAGCCATGCAGTTACAGACTAGTATCGCCGTCATCATCATCAATATCAATGTAGCATGAACGGAATGATCGTTGATGGCAAGGGATTCGTTACGGTTGTTAAGACCAAGTTTGGATTTGCTTTGTTTTATGTTTTGATTTGAACTCATTTGAATAACTGAATTGGTTTTGCCAATTCAATGTCAATCATCTCTCTTCCTCTTCTTCTTTTCTCGGCACATTTTTTTTGTCTAGATGCATAATCAGCTGTCTTCTTGGTAGTTAGAACTTGATATTTGGTGAATATCTTCCCCATTTAAAATGTGGAGATATGAGAGGTATTTATATTATGAAATATTGCAATGCATTTACAATTATTGTTACAGACTCAATCAAATAAAGACTTTAACAAATTCAAAACTGAACGTAAAGATAGCCTAATATCTATTCCTTGTTACTCGCTCTTATGACTCTCTCTTTGAGACTGAGTTTCAGAGTCAATACTGTTATGGTTAACATCCCCCTCAAGTTGTGCTGGAGCTTGCAGATGTGCAACTTGGAACGCAATATGTGAAATCTAGGTGCAGTTAGACCTTTCGTAAATATATCTGCTATTTGATCACGAGAGCTGATAAATCTGACATTAAGTAATTTTCTGGCAACAGTTCTCGCACAAAGTGATAGTCTATCTCTATGTGCTATGTTCTTGCATGAAACACTGGGTTCGCAGTCAAATACGTAGCCCCCAAATTATCACAACATAGTGATGGAGTTGTCGACTGTACCCCCAATTCCTTTAGAAGAGACTGTATCCAAATAATTTATGATGTAGAAATCGCAACACCTCTATATTCAGCTTAAGTGCTTGACTTGGAAAAAAAATTTGCTTGCGTGCATTCCACGAGATTAAGTTGCCACCGAAATAAATACGGTAACCACTAGTGGAGCGTCTGTCATCCAAGCTGCCAGCCCAATCCGCATCTGAGTATGCATCAAGTGGATAATCTTTACTTGCTGTTAAATTGAGTCCATAATCCACAATACTCTTTAGATAACGAAGAATTCTTTTCACAAGTTCCCAATGCTCAATGTAGGGATCATGCATATACTGACACACTTTATTAACTTCCACAGAGATGTCAGGCCTGGTTATATGAAAATATTGCAACGTACCTACCACGCTGCGGTATAGAGTTGCATCATGGAATTTTTCACTACCTCCTCTCTGAATCTTCACATTGGCAGCTTACGGTGTGCCAAGTGGCTTCACTCCTTCCATTTTGGTGCGCTTGAGAAGATCTGATACATATTTTCTTTGAGTGAGTACTAACTTCTCACCTTGTCACAGCACTTCAACCCCTAAGAAGAAGGACAAATTACCCATGTCTTTGACTGCAAATTCTGTCCCAAGAGTATCGATGAGTTGTTGAACTGTTGCTGCATTAGAACCCGTGATAATAATGTCATCTACGTACACGAGTACATAAGTGATTGAATCACCAATTTGTTGAACAAATAATGAGATGTCAGCAACAAAAGCTTTGAAGCCTATTTTTAATAGAAAAGTGCTTAGTCTGGAGAACCAAGCACGAGGTGCCTGCTTAAGACCATATAGTGACTTATGTAGCTTGCATAAATGGTTAGAATAGTTTGGATCAACATACCCTGTTGTCTGCTTCATGTACACATCTTCCTCCAATTTGCCATGCAAGAAGGCATTTTCTACATCTAATTGTTTTATCTCCCAGTGAGTCATAATAGCAGTACTAAGAAAATTGTGCATGGCTTGATTACTGGACTGAAAGTCTCTCCATAATCAATGCCTTGTTGTTGGTTGAACCCCTTGGCAACCAAACGTGCTTTACGATGCTCTATTGTGTCATCTGGATTCTTTTTAACCCTAACACTCATTTTGATCCAACAACATTCATTCCATCTTCATACTTAACCAGAGAGTATGTGCCATTACGTATTAGAGCATTAATTTGAACATCCATAGTTGCACGCCACTTTGGATTCTTTCATGCTTTTGTGTAGCAAGTCGGCTCCATGAAATCAGAATCTGGCAGCGGATACTTTGTTGTTGTTAGACACATCTTCTTTATTGGTTTGGTGATGCCTGATTTAGCTCTTGTCTGCATAGGATGTAGAATAGCTTCACTTCGAGAAGACTGTACCTCTGGCTGAGATTGCAATGCAGTATCTGACATAGTTGATGCAGCAGAAGCTTTATTTGACAATGACTGTTGTGGAGAGAATTGAGCAGATGCTTCAGAAATTGTTGGAAATGCAATTGTAGCAGGTGAACCATCTGACGTAGACTGAGCTGAAGTTTCAGGTACTTCATTGCACGGAGGTGTTAAAAAGATACTAGTGTCAGATGGGATAATACCTGAAGATTGCACTTGTTCATGCTGCTTCCTTGGCTTGAACGGAAAGTACTGTTCTTCAAATTTCACATGCCGTGAAACAAATATTGTACCCTATAAACACACAAGAAAGAGATCGTGGATCTAATTTGTTGGATTTGTATGATCTTAAACAAGGATACACTAGGCAACCAAAAACTTTGAGGAAGGAATAATTTGTAGTTTTATTAAAAAGTATTTCTAGTGGAGTTTTGACAACTTTGGCTGATTTTGGAAGCTTGTTAATTAAGTAACAAGCTGTGGTGAACGCATCGGCACAATATGAGGTAGGCATATGTGCTTGAAACAACAATCCCAAACCTGATTATGTGACATGTCGTATTCTTCTTTCAGCAATCCCATTTTGGGGAGAAGTATGAGGACAAGTGAACCTATGTTGAATGCCATTATCATTTAAGTATGCAGTGAACTTTTTGTATTCTAATGCATTATCTGACTGAAAAAAATTAATTTTATGATTTGTGAGATTTTCAACTTGTTTTCGAAACTGGATGAATGTATGTAGAGCATCTGAACGCTGAACTAGAGGAAAAATCTAGGTGAAATGTGAATAGAGCCATAATCAACATGTAATATTTAAAACCAGATCTTGATAAAGTTGGAGAAACCCATATATCAGAAACAACTAAACTCAATAGTTCTTCATAAATTATACTGCTAAGAGAAAAGATAGTTTTTTACTTTTGCTGACATGACATGAATGATAGAAATCAAAAGATTTATTCGAAACAGGTAATGAAAACTTATGACAGATTTTGGAAACTGTTTGCATCATTGGATGACCCATTCTTTGATGCCAGAATGGGAAGGAAGAAGCAAAATGAACTTGAGGCTTTTTTGACTCGTCTAATTTATCAATTTCTTCGAAAATATACAGTCCATTTCTATTCATCCCTCGCAGAAGCATTGTTCCCGTGTGCTTGTCCTTCACAAAGAAATGAGATTTGTGAAACTCAAAGAAGACAACATTATCGTTACAAAATTGAGACATATATAATAGATTTGTCTTAATCTCAGGCACATGAAAAATACGATTCAAATTGTATAATCTGGAGTTGTGTGTGAAGGTTGCATTACCAACATGGGAAATATTAAGGGGATTACCATTACCAACATGGACCTACTCAGTGCCATCATATTCATGAGTAATTTTTAAGTTCCTCATGTCAGCAGTGAGATGATGGGTAGCGCCAGTATCAGTCACCCACTCATTGTTATATCCACCTCCTAGAAGAGCTATGTACGAAGCAAGGGGCTTAGGATGGTTGTTGTTTGATTTGTCATATCTAAACCAGCATCGCGTAGCCTGATGGTTATCCTTATTGCATATCTGACATGGTTGTTCGAACTTCTTTGGACCAGGCTGATTGCGACGCTGGAAGTTGTATTATGCATCTACTGAAATCGTTGGTTCTGCTGATTGCTGTTTTGCGTGTACCATATCTGCTAGAGGACGTGGTGTTGGCATTCGCAACATTGGCAATGGGTTGCTCAATAGAAGACAGCTGTTGTTCAAGACGCATATAAAAACTCAGAAGGTGAGAATAGAAAGTTTTCATCTCCATATCCTCATGGGTTCCCAGTGTAGTGACAATGGGATCATAGGACTGATTCAGTCCATTGCAGATCAACTGTTTTTTCTCATCAGCAGTGGTAGCATACCCTGATGCTGCAAGCTGATCAAACGGATTCTTAGCATCATTCAAAACTTTTTTTAAATACTTGTTACCTTTGCTCAGAGAGTGAAGTTGTTTCTTCAAGTTCATCAGATGAACCTTTGTTTTGGGAAAAAAATATGCTTCCAGTTTGTTTCAAACTTGTTTGGCAGTATCCATATTTCTGACATGACAAAGGACTTCTGGAGTAAACGTGGAGTTTAACCATCCAACTAGCAGAGAATCTTGCAATTCATATTCTTTGTATGCTGGGTTTATTGCTTGTGAATTTGGAAGTGTTCTTGGTGGTATTTCTTCAGTTCCATCTATGAAACCTTGTAATCCATACCCTTTGAGAATAGGTTTGAACTGAGTTTTCCAAAGGGAGTAGTTTGTTTCAGTGAGTTTGAGGGTTACAAGGTGATGGATTTGGATGTTTCTTAGGGTATTGGTATTGGTATTGTTGTTGTTTCCTGTCATTGTGTTTTTAGGTTTTTCTTTTTTCATTTTTTTGTTGCAGAAGCGTAGATAGGATCGTAGGATGATACCAAGTTAGCACTTGATATTTGGTGAATATCTTCCACAGTTAAAGTGTGGATATATAAGAGGTATTTATATTGATGAAAAACTGCAATGCAGTTACAATTATTGTTACAGACTCGATCAAATAAAGAGTTTAACAAATTCAAAACTGAACGTAAAGATAGCCTAATATCTATCCCTTGTTACTCGCTCTTCTGACTCTCTCTTTGAGACTCAGTTTCAGAGTCAATACTGTTATGGTTAACATTGGTTATTAGGCATCATGGTCTTTAAGTTTGTAACAAGGCTAGGTTATACAATTTATTGTTTTAAAAAACGCGACTTATTTTGAGAAAATGAAACGGTTGATACTGTTAAGCAAGTAGTTTCTTCCCTGAGGGGAAGCTCGACTATGCGAAGCAAAGTCTTGTTAAGGATGCAAGAAAGTAAAAATTGGGATTTAGTTACCAGGTGGGCTAGGTGTATAACTGTGCGGTGCGTACATGTTTACAAGTGACGTGTTGGTGTTGTTTCAAATGGGCAACAAAGCCCAAGCCGGAAGGCATACAAATTTAAAAAAAGTCCACCTATTTTACAAGGATTTTTCAACACAAAAATAATCTTTTAAAAATTTGTTTTGATATCATCAATTGATTAGTGGCTGTCAACAAATTTAGTTCAACCCATGGGTCTCTTCTCCTCTATAAGTATGTTGGTGTTGCTTCATGATCAAATGGAATGCGAAATTGGCAAATTTGCAATTTTTTCAGCCGTCTAATTCTTAGCTACAATCCAAAGTGCATCGTAATGTTTGCTTAAGTCCAAAATACCCTTTCGATTATTGTTTTGATACAAACACGAGAAAATCGTGCAAGAGAATCAAATTATTGAGACTTTTTCATAGTACTGACGCGGATATGCCCACTCGTGATTACCACGTCTAGATTTTTTTAGATAAATAAAAGTTTCAACTCTCCACATGGGGGGCCGGGCTCTTAGCTCAATCCATTATTATATCTGTGGGGATCAGTCGTGTACCTGCTACTTACGCGACACGTCGGCCACGTGAATCACGAAACGAGATCAAATATCAAAGGAGACTATCTTCTCAGAATCTTCTCGGAATGTGTCTTCCCTGACACTGCACCACCACTACTTCCCACGACACAATTATAAATGTCTTTAAAGGTCTACAGTTGAGTGATATTTAAGAGGAGGACACAACCACCCTAAAGCTATCAAATATCCCATTCTCTGAAGTTGGAAACAGACCTAGTTTACAAAAATGGCTTCTTTCAGTTCTAGTTCAGTTTGCGTTGCTGCATTTCTCCTGCTTTCGATCGTTCTGGTCTCAGCTTCAACACACCAGAAAACTGTCATCTCCTATGTTTTGCCTTCATGTAAGTATCACCGGAGAACTATTTAATTAATTTACTACACAACTTCTTTTTTCTGGATCGGTAAAGATTTTTGTTCCGATTTCAAGTTTTATCATTTTGGTTTCATGGTACTGTTTTGGATCTAACTGTGTAGAGAATCTTTTTTCTGTTTATGCAGCAGCGGTGGGAGCTGGCGAGTGTGGTCAACCTGGGGACTCATCAACTGAAACTACAATCATCTCCTCGAATTGTGCGGATTGTACAAACTGGTGTAATGAAGAATGTGCTGATACAAACAGTGATGTGGTCGAAAACAAGTGCGCAATAGGTGAATCAAAATATGCAAGACGCTGCAAGTGTTGCTGCCGTGAAAAAGCCGCACCTCCGCCCAGTCCGGCCGATCAGTGCCGTCAACAAGGTGATACACCCAAGGATACTACAAGGCCCACCGCAAACTGTGGCGAATGTACAACCTGGTGTAAACAACAATGTTCAGCTATGGGCGCTAGTGTGGTTGATGACAAGTGCTCAATACCAGGTCAATCTGCTTGGCTCAGGAAATGCGACTGTTGTTGCCGTGACAACTCTAAACCCCCACCTCAACCAAGTTGCGGTTGTGCTCCAGATGTAACGTTGACCACACCGGGTTCCAAGCCATGCAATTACAAGCTAGTATCTTCATTGTCGTCCTCATCATCATCATAGATATCAATGTAACATGGTTGGAATTAACGATCGTTGATTGGTTTATGTTTTGATTTGTTTCTGTTGTTAACGTCGAAGTTTTTGATTTGATTTGTTTTTATGTTTGAGTTCCAACTTATTTGAATAATTGAATTGGTTTTTGCATTTAACGATTGAATCAGTTGTCTTACTGTTAGCAGGCATCACGGTCTTTACTTTTCTAAAGGTTATGAAATCTATTGTAATCTTTGTTTAAGTGTTTGGAATTAATGATGAGGAAACACACAAGAAATGACACAATTATTTTCTCTCTTTTCATATTGCCTCTAAAAATTCATCAACATTCTTATCAGAACTTCCACCTTCACTTACTGCATTTACTGCTAGTTCTTTCCATTTAATTGCATTCCTTTTCATTTCCTTCCCTTTCTCTCCTTCCATGGCTTCTTTTATACATAATTCAAGTTCTTTCTTTCTCGAGATCCCATCTTCATCCACTTTAACTCTAATCCCAACTTTCCACAAATCTTCAACACATTTAGCGTTCGTTGGTTGATCTGACCAGTGTGGAAATGCAATCATCGGTACCCCTAAACTTAACGATTCCACTATGGAATTCCACCCACAATGAGTCATAAAACAACCCAAAGCGGGGTGTCACAAAACTTCCAATCGCAACCTAGTAATGCCCATGCAACTTCCTCAATTTGCTCTTGGTTCAATACTGCCATGCTACCCATGGAGACATAGATTACTGAGCTGTCCTCCTTTGCATTGAGCCAGTCTATGCATTCTGCTCTTTTTGTATCGAATATATTAAGGCCATAATCACTGTCACCTTCAATCCGTTTGTCTAAGTACTTGGATGGAATAGTTGGTCCGACTGTCCTCACTCGCCATAGCTTTGCCATCCAATTCAACACCTTTATGTAAAGGAAAAGAAGTTGTTAACTAACATTACATGTAATAATATGTAATGTGAATAAATTTCATTGAAAGAACTTTTACCTCAGGCTCCAACTCGTCGAAGGAATTGAAAAGAACCCAATCTGCCTTCTCAATGTTGGAAAATTGGTCCACGAGTAGCCTCAAAAAGTGAGGGAAAGATTCTATATCAGAAACGAAAGAAGGTAATTCCATTACGTTAAACAGTGGCAATCCTGGAATTGAGATCATCTCTCCGTCCGGCACCGGAACCTTTAGTAGACCGCGGTATATGTAATAATAGATACTATTAACAGCAAGAGGCTGAGTGAAGAACACAGCTCCAACCATCCAAGCGTTCAATATAATCTTCAGCTGCAGACCATCCAACATCGTCGTAACCATCAGATATTGTTTCGACATTAAAAGGACCATTTTGGATTTGAATTGTTTTAGCCATATAGTTGGTTAAGACTACTGTAATTTTGACATCTTTGGTAGCTAATCTTTTTGAGAATTGAAGAATTGGGTTTATGTGGCCTTGAAGTGGGTATGGGAAAACTAGTATATGCGCTCCATAAGCATTCTTTTCCACTTTCTCCATTTTCTCTCTTACAGTATTATGTTTGCTTTGGAATTGGCAAGCTCACAAAGAGCATTTCTTCATGAATGGAACAAAGAAAAAGCAGGGAGAGGGAGAACTTGCCTCTTACTAGCACCATCTGGTGGACAGTGGGAACATTAATGGCTTCAATAATTTGTATATATGTCAACATCCCTTCCGTCCACATTTTGTAGATGGAGGTAGACTTTTCTTACGTTTTAAGAAAATATATAGCTATAGTTTTCATATGTTTTTTTTTTCATGTTTTACATATTTTATCCTGCGAGAAATATGTTAATTATTCATGTATAATTGTTTGTTTTTTTTTGTTGAGCTAAAATTTTATCAATAAAAGAAAAACAAAAGAAAACGGAAACAAAAAGCGGGACATAAAACCAGAACCAGCCGAAGAAAACAGGAGGGAAAAAAAGAAAAGGGGCCGAAAAAACGAAAGGTTCATCAAGTAGCTCCACTCCACTAAAACTATTCACTTGAAAATTGGATTTAAGAGCTTTGAAATAAACACCTTTTTCCGATTTAGAATTGATCTTTTAAGATCCATGCAAAACAGGCTCAAAACCATCCGAAGAGGGAGAACTTGATATCGCTCTATCTGGAGTATCTTCCATATCGGCGATGTTGAATATGTTGTATGGTCATCATATTCATTATCACTTATGCACATGGATGCTAGCCTAATAAATCTATTAGTATCTGCACAAGCATTCATATCTAGCCTCTTAGGACGATTTCTATGGCAATGGCCAAATTCAAACTTTTGTTGAGCCAGGTAGATGGCCAATCAGGGTTTTCCACTATGGTAAAGCATACGGCGTTTGATCATCAAGCACCCGAACTTGAAACAAATGCTGGCGTTGGAAGAAACAACGCAGGCGTTGATTACACAATCGTTGGCGTTCATGATAACAACGCGGGCGTTAGATACAAAATCGGTCGACTCTTTAACGCATATATTTTCAACGGTATTATTTTCAACACTATAAATTCCTTATATTGATTTCATTTTCAGTCACATCACAACCATTTCCTTCTTCTAAAACTCTTCTAAATCAAAAATTTCTAATACAATATGAGCAACTTATTAAGAAGAGCGGCGAATAGTATAAAGAAGAAACCGATACCGCGGCCTGCCATAGGTGTAGATTTTTCTCAAAATCGGGAAGCAGAGTTTTCTTCGTCGAGTATCGTTGCTGCTCCATCATTAGTCCAAGGTCATGTGTCGGGGCATCAAGATCGGTCTGAGGATTATTTTAGAATGAGAGGTGGATTTTCATGATTAAACATTGTTTATTAAGTTCTACCCCCTCAAGTCCGAGAAAGGGTTGACAGATATCCCTGCGATGCACTTTACAGAGTGAAGCCTAGAAAACATAACAACAAAATTACGAAAACAGTGGTAAGCTTGTTTAACTTAACTTAAATTATATTTTTTAAATTATTATTAAATAATCAAAAAAATTAATCATAGTTTATATTATACTTGTAATAGGAATTACGCCCCTTGATTTGTATTTCATTTATGGGATCCCAAGTGGAATGGGAGAGCCGGCACCATTCAAGCAAGACGAATGGATATCAAATAGTAAATGGGAGACCCTTTTTCCCTGGTTTATGGAATCAGAAATACGTGAAGATTATAAAGAATTGAAAGGAGGTGGAATTCAATGTTCAGAGTTGAAGTCTTTCCTTATCCAACCCAGAAACCCAGAAGATGTAGATGACTATCCTGAACTCGAAAGAGTGTTTATCTTATGGGTACTTGGTCATACATTCTTTCCAAACTCAACTTCTGTTGCTCGTTTTGGTTGGGTTCAAGCGTTAGAAGATCTTGACGAAGCACCAGATTATGACTGGGGATCTGCAATTTTAGCAGAATTGTACTGTGGGCTGGATCAAGCGTCCGTGGGAGGATAAAACATCACTGGTTCTGGGCATCATAGAGGTAAATATCAAAATTATTATTTTTAAATTTAAATAATTTTTATAAACAAATGTAGATTATTAATTCAAAATACTAAAATTATGGAGTAATTTGCAGTGTTGGTGGTATACCTACTTCCGTGTTAGTAAACCAATCCTAGAAGACAATGCACTTATATTTCCAATGTTGGACATGTACATCTCGGCCAACTTAGCGAAGGACACTGGCAGCGATGTCTTGGGTTCCAGTTTTGTTCATAGGTTTCATCATATGACTTGGAGCCACAACAACGTAGTTGCTCACCCTTACATTGATTTTCCTCAGTATGGTGTTTGATGGACAACGTATTTTTGATTATTCTATGCGTAGAGTTGTTTTTTCAGTCCAGAATCAGAAAGAGGGGTTTGATACCTGGAAGAAAGACTGCAGTAGCAAATACAAGATATATATGCAATTGCAATTAACCCACCATGACAGATGCAAACCTCTGGATCGGATTTTGATTGGCTGAGAAGAACCAATTGGGAGAGGTATGAACTAAATACAAAGACGGATATTGATGAAGCGCAGTATGTCAACTGGTACAAGTCAATTATGAAGCATGTAATTGGGAAACGGAACATGCACGTCTATGGGTTTGATTTCCCAGGGTTATCATGCATGTCCCATGATCCAAATATCGTTCCTAGCCAGCCACCTTCAAAAGAGTCATGATTTATGACTTACCCCACCAAGGGTGCAAGTTCTTCATTATCTTCGTCAAATATGCCCGAAATTTGTTGGGAGATGCAAAGTATTACTTCACAAGGTGAGCCAACCACGATCCCCATTTTTTCCCAAGGTATGGAACGTGATTATCCTTACTACACTGTGACTGCCAGTGACGAAGAGTTGCGGAGGCAACTGAACGATTTGCATAGGGTGAAGCGGAAAATGGAGGCTATACACTTGGATTCGGTACGAAAATGGCAGACAGACACAATGTTTGGATTGAGTCCAACTGTAAATGATGATGGGAATTCACAGTCTTCCGATTCCACCAGCAGCAACAGATCATTGAACGATAGTGATAATATAGTGGTGGGAGAAACACAAGTACGACAGAGTTCTTCACCACATGTACGGCACAGTACTTCACCACAAATTTTTCCTGTATCTCAACCTCAAGTATTTCGGCTAGATCTTAGGCGCATTTCATCATCATTCTCACCCTACAACCCAAATGATTGCTACAATGTTACACCACCACCACCACAACAACAAACCTCTTATATGCTTGGAGGACCGAGTGCACCGAGTGTCTTCCAATCGCCTAGTGCTTTCCAATTGGCTAGTGCTTTCCAATCGCCTAGTGCTTTCCAATCGCCTAATGTTGTTCAACCAGGTATATCCCCAGGTCTATCAACATATGAAAATTTATTTAATATGTTGTCAAGTGGGGATATCCTAGGTCTTGCAGAGTTCTTGACTCCAGAAAATAACAATAGGGGAGTTAGCGATGAGCGACGTTAGAGAGATTGTAATTTTTAATTCTACTATATTTGTAATTTTTAATTCTGCTACATTTATAATTTTATTTTTAAAAGTACGACGGTCTTAATTAAATAAAATCACATATGTTTAAAATTAAGAGTTTTACATTAGCTTCACTGGATTATGGCGGACTACATTATCTTCACTAATGAGAAGTACTGGGTGGAACAACAACTACAAAGAAGGGGTTGAAACTGTTCAACACTTAAGGATTTCAGATCATTTTTCGAAAGGAAAAGCCACATTCTTCCATCTTAGCCATTCATCCAAAGATCTTGTTACCATCTCAGCATCAGTTTCACCTTTCAGTCTATATCGATTGGTTTGTATGGTTAAAGCTACAAACTCACTTACTTCTTTCTTAATTATACGAAATAATTTTCTATGTCGCATATATATAGCATGACGACTCGGATTACGGGTGTCACTGCAGAACCCGTCGTGAATAACCGCCCAGAAATTCACTCATGGATAGTTTGCTGAAGTAAGCTGAGTAAATAAAAAAACATAGTTTCTGCAAATAGATTCATCTTCTTCTTTATTATACAGATCTCGCCGAACTAACAAGGGTTGAGACATGTTCAATCAAGAATTTGTTGAAGTTAAAGAATTTTTTTAAGCTCAGAGAAGAAGAGTAAATAAGACAATATGTTTGAATGTGAATTTGGAGTTGAAATGAAGAGTATTTATAGAACTTAAAATTCTAACGGTTAGATGACAAGGATTTACAGCCCTCCAGATGTATCCGTCGGCGCTTTTGTTTCAAACGCTGGCGATTTTAATACAGACGCTGGCGTTTGAAATAAGAACGGGCGTTGGAAAGACAAGCGCTAGCGTTTTTGGCTCAAACACTAGTGTCAACCTCGTCCGGTCTTACATCAGACGCGCGCTACGTGTTCCAAATCAATGAACAAACCAACAAATTTGTTGGTTTATACATCCATTTTTCATGTTTGTTGAGTCCATAGTGGGAGCAAAATCAACAAACTTCAAGTTTGTTAAGTCCATAGGAACTGCTCTAAGAGGAGAAGCAATTTTTGTTTCTTCTTCGCCGTAAAACAATCTCATTTTCCTCTGATGAAAAATTTGAACAGCCAATACCCCTTCGAAGAATCAGAACTCGCAAAATTAACAGCATTACTACCTAGACTAGTAGACGAACTTGGGATTTCATCAACAACTTCGGTAATGATTCCCTTAATGGATTTCTCAACATCTTGCATGACTATTTTCTCAATAAATGTACGTTCAACATTATTTAGATTGACGTGCTCTCTTGTATCGTCAATTTCACAGCTAGGACATGGAGATATCACACTATTTACCAATTCCTGAGAAACCAATGAGCTGGGTATCGTAGTATCTTCTTTGTTACCATTTTGGTAAATATTTTCAACGCCTTCCTCAATGAATTGAACGACATTTATTAAAAAAATTGATATATCAAGAAGGGTTAAGGAGACCCCAACCAAACAGGAAAGAAAAATAAAGAAACAAAAAAACAAAGCCTAAACCTAATGTCTAATAATTCCTTGCGCCGCAAGGATTTCTTTAAAATCCAAAGTAAATTCATCTTAAGAAAGCTTCACATAATTGGGGTAGATTCCAGCAAGGTAATCAGTAGCCCTGTTACTTTCCTCGTAACAATGACTTATCTTAACAAAAGAAAATTTTCCAAGCAATACCTTAACCCTTCTCCATATCTGAACAGTATCCGAGGGAGGTTTAGGATCAGGATTTTGCAGAAGCAAACAAGTAGACATAGCGTCAGTGCAAAGATGCATGCACCGAGATTCAATATCAAGAGCCATTTTTAAGCGAAGCTCAACCCCTGCATCTCATGAGCACTGACTGAAATTGGGCGACTGCCCCCAGTAGAAACAATCAACTGATCTCATAGAGAGTCTCTAATAATGGCCCCAAATCCAGCACCAGCATCAGGTTTATTACTATATTTTGTTACACAAAATTGGTTAAATGGCCTTAAAATAATATTTTCTGGGTGAAAAAGACATGTGAAATTTGATACTGTTTAAATGCCCAGGAATCAAAAAGATACTTTTCAAATATCCTGTTTGGTTATTTCACCCAACTTTAATAACTAATTTTTATACCCACATAATAAAATGCCCTTGTATTCATCTTTTGACCGACAAACCTTGTTTATATCCCTAAATTACATATATCTGAAAGCAAAACACCTGCTAACGAGTTCTTCAACAGATCTGGGGTTTCTAGAGATGGAAAAGACGGTAGAACTAATAAATCATACATATGAGAACGTTGAAAAGGAATGGACCCTTAAGTTGATCTCTTGAGAAATTCAGATTTATCAACGACTTCGAAGTGAATAAGCTTCTGGAATAGAACCAGTAAGTTGGGCAAAAGACAGCAGTTTTGAGAATTCCCTAATGTAGGTAGAACATCCCCTATTAGAGTATTTTTTTTAACTCTAAGAGAGGCCGAACTTGCGAACTGCAAAGTTGAGTCACAATTCACCCATATCAACAATCCCTGCAAATACAAACAAATCAGAAATCCACCATTGATAGACACATTTTTGTGTCTAATTTGATCTCAATACTATATATTGTTGGCACTCGATTTTGTACTAATTTTGGTGTTTTGTGTGTTTTTTAGGTATTTTTTGGAAATAAACATTTTTGGAAAAATCAGCTCGAAAAGTTTCCAGGGGCACCCTTGAAGGTCATTTGTTATTCGGACTCTCATCATTGGTTAAGGGGAACCTCATTTACTAAGGGGAACCTTCTTTACTATTTACACCCAAGGACAACAACTGCTATTCGCACCCACAGTTTGGTTAGGGGGCAGTCATCTTCTTCTTTGAATTTAGATTTTTGGCGGGAAAATATCTTTTCTCTTTGGCAGATTTACCTATTGATTTTTGGGCGTGCTGGAGATCGATTCAATGGCTGGAATCTTTTGGAAAGATTTGATTGATATTAACAGAGTTAACATGCATGTTGGAATCAATCAAAATGGGCTGTACACGCTGTTTGATTCAAAACAGGAAATAATATTTTCATAAAACAGAGGAAGAGATACAGGGATTTTTTTGGTTGTATTCCGGGAAATATATATGCAGTAAAGGCAAGATATTGATTGTGGATTATACATTATTGATGGGGAGATATTTTGAAGCACTTTACAGCGTAAAAATGATTCTCGCGAACTGGCACGAGAAGAAAATATTGAAAATATTTTCTATAGTAAAGAGGATGATTCTCGAGTTATCGTGAATGATTTCTTCCTCATGTTGTGTATAAATAGCATCTTGGGTTGGTAGAGAAGGGCTGTCGAGAGTTTGGGGAAGCTTTGGAGGCTATAGAGTGAAGAAAAATCGAGTTGCAGAGCCACCATTTCTGCTGCTGCAACTCAAGAACACGAAGAAAATTAGACAACCAGAGACAGTCGTTCATGCTACAGTAACAACGACTGTCACATGAGGGTCGTAGTATTCCGTATACTACAACACTTTTCATTTATCGTTCTTTGTAACGGTGTTTGCAACAATTATAAAGTTGCAAACACCCTATTTTCATTATTATCTCCATTTCATCATTTGTACACCTCTTTTGAGCAATGAAAAATTCCTTTGAGCGTGTTTCCAATATGCGGAGCTAGAACCCATCACTGGGACAACGGTGGAAGCAACTTTTCATGATTGTGGTAAATGAATTTTTTCTTTATATGACTTTTTTCATAGATTTAATTGTTTAATGATTTTTATTAATTATTTGTTATTTTGTCTGATGTCGCATGCTTAGTTTAAATTACTTTTGATGCGTCATGCTTACGACTTACAGATAATGTTTTATGAATCTAGTTTTGGCAAAGAATTAGAGTCACAACTTCTTTTGTTTGAGCTATATTGTCTAGAGTTAATGACTGAACCACAAGAATATGAAAAGTAGTGAAATCCATCGTCCTAGTGTCTCTTCACCATTGTTAATATTTTTGTATATATATTTTTAAATCTAAAAAATTATCCTTCACAAGTACGAGAGTTTGAACCTCATTAGTACAACCCCCAGAAAAAATCTTTAATCATTTTGGCGCCGCCGACGCGGATTTGTGTTTAGGTATAATTTTTGCGTCTCTTTGGTATGTCTTTGTATTACAGGTTTGAAGTTGGATACTAAAGACCTTGGAATCAAAGCTTAAAGCTAAAAGAGAAGGAAAGAAGACAAAAAAAAAAAAAAGAGAGAAAAAAAAAAAAGAGAGAATTATTTTTTATTTTTTTAAAAGACTTTCCTTTTTTTTTTGCAATTATTATTGTTATTATTATTTTTTTTATTTTTTTTTCTTTTCTTTGGACTGGACAATCGGGACATTATTTTTATTTATTTTTTTAAACCCTACGGAAGGGTACCCTTAAATACAAACTGTTTGCAGGGAAGGACGACGATTACTATATCGTCTCGGCCCCTCGGGTTCGTACACGGCATAAGAGTCGTGGCCCGAGTCGACGACAACGGTTCATCGCCCGTATGGTACGGGAGGTAAGTCCAATCGAAACACCCGCGAATCTCCTGCAAGCGGGTTACTGTCTGCTTAAGGTGATAATTGTTTGAGGACGAACCGGGTTGTTTCTAAATTCCTAGTAAAGGGCAAGGCCTGGACAATACAAGATAAGGGTTCGGATTTCATCACCGCTCCCTTCTTGCCCGCCTTAGGAAAACGAAACCTAACGCGAACCCAAGCTTAAAACTTGACTAGAACGAGACCGATGCGCTTATTAGGAACAAATTTCGAAGGATATTGGTGACTTTCTTAAGCACACCTTGAAGTTCATAATGGTTTCTGTGAGTTGAATGCGTGACTGCGCCGCCTTGTGATAGCGGTGAGGCCTTGGGTATCAAAGCTCCACTGAGCTTCCCTCGCCTCAATTCAACTTACTTTGACTCGGATTGATTCCAGAGGGGTTTGCTTAAATTGTGACGAATTCCCCTTCGAGAGATAGAAGCAAGTCTAGAAACAACCTAAGTGGAGCCATCATGCTTTTTGTTTGCTAGAATTTATAGGTTTGATTTGGTCGAGTCATCCTTGTTTGTGATTGTGTAGAATTCCTTTTTAGTTTGTGTTTCCTCGGTGATGAATCCTTTTCATGAGACGCCACCTGAGATGACGTTACGAGAATATATGTCTAGAAATTCTCGTTATCAAGAGACGTCTTCGGAAATGACTCTTGGTGAATATATGCGTGGGCAGCGATATATGGATACTTCAACTTTTATTGAGGAATCACCTCTAACGATCTATGAGAAATATTATAAACATAGACCATGTAGTGGGGAACAAAGCTTGAGAATTCGTGAATATCAAAAATTATATTGTGATGATGAAAAGGACGAGGATTCGACTAGAAATACCTCTATTTTAGACGATGATTACAAAACCGATGATGGTTTAGAGGAAAGAGTCTACCCTGAGAATACTGTTTTAGAATCTAGCGATTTAGAAACACTAGTCTTAGAAGATGATAAACTCATATAAATGAGTGAGGATGAACCCAACTTAGAAGAATCTATTGACCATTTCCAGGAATCTGATGACCTAGAAATTAGGGAAGTTGTGACTAGTCTTTCTAGAGACATAGAAAACTCTAAGTTTGGGGGTGATTATCATTCTCCGTGTGCTTTAACTCTTAAGTACCCTCCTGTAGGACTTAACATTTGTGCCTCAACCATCTTATAAGATTATCTTCATACACGTTTTCCCGAACCTAATGATGTCCAGAAAGAAGCTCAGTTGTTAGAAACCCATCCTCTGGTTGATGTGGTTAACCCAGGCTATGATACAAAGATTGACTTTGTTTTCCCACCAAAAACTTTTCAACCAAATGTGGGAACTTTTGATTTTAAGATGTGTCGGTTATTAAGTTTTGAGACTAAACCTAATCACTTTAGGATATTAGGGTCGACACATTTTCTTAAGGAAGACCACCTCTTTCACTGTGGTCAACTATGTAAGTCATATCTGATTGACTTAGAGGATCCGCAATTATTTAGGTTATTACTTCGTGATTCTAAGTTCGTATTTGAGTTTTTACAGACTCTAAGACCTAGTGATTCGGATCCCATCTATGAAGAAACGCAGCCAATGAAAATATTCTATTTAGACCCTTTCATAGAACCTGAACCTGAACCGCAATTAGCGATAGTTTTCAGGAAACTAGGTAAGGGCATGCTTTTCTTGTCCATTTTCTTGGTTCACTGCAGTTTCCTATGGTCATCTCTTTTTGGTTTTGAAGACCCACAGTTATTTCGACTGTTACTTTATGGTTCGAGTTGACCAATCCTTTTCTAAGTCTGGCTGAAGACTTTAAACTTAGCACTTCTTGGGAGGTAACCCAATCTCATGCAACACGGTAATATCCTTCCTTAACTCTTTTGCTTCAAATGTAACAGTTTCTCTTTTTCATGCTTTTAATTTCATCTTTAGAACATTGAGGACAATGTTAGATTTAAGTTTGGGGGTATGGGAGAAACTTTTTAGTTGCAATAGTAAACTCAGAGCCTAGAAATTTATGCCTATTAAGGTTTGCACTAACCAATCTAAGTGGATGGGAACATCTTGTTTTAGGAGTTGAGGAACCAATCTGATAGATGGAAACATCTATAGAGTCTATTCATAAAAGCACAGAGCTCAGGTGTTAGAATAACATGATAGTTGCACCATATCTCGTTGAGTCCTTTTCATTTCTTTTTTTTCATTTTATTTTTTCATTTTATTGTTTCTCTAAGTGATTAGGTGGGGCACACGATTCAAGTTGTTACCGCTGCTAGGTGAATAGAGTGACTGAGTTACTAAAAAAAAAAAAAAAAAGACCGACCAGTAGACCAATCGGAATAAGTATAACACTTGGATAGCAATATGTGTGTTTCTCCCTCTCCGTTCCGTCGCCTAAGCAAGCGTGGAATGCAGGACCCGGGAATATGTAATCTGCTGACAAGAAACATGCGCTTGGTCAAAGATCTATCATGGTTAGTTAAAAAAAAATGGTTATTGTTTGTAGTCACTGCTGTTCCCTTGTATATGCCAGTTTGTTGACTAGATTAATTATTAACCATGGTTCCCTTGTATATGCCAGTTGTTATATTAGTCAGACCGGTATCTCAGTCATTAGGAGGTTCATTTGGCAGGCCTTCAGACAGATATGTGAAACACGTCATTTTAACATCAAACCATCTACATTTTTCTTTTCCATATCTTTTTCTTCATATGATTAGTTTGACTCCGAATATGATGTCCATAGTGCAACTATCTTAGTAGAGCTCTGTCACTTATATGAATTTTAGTATGCTTGAGTGCAAACTCGTGTACAGCAATTGGAATTTCGCATCAGGTTTCTTCCTCTTAGAGTCAATAATTGTATGCCAACCAAGGAGGTTCTTTAGTGCTTTCCAAGGTTCTGCGTAGATAGCTAGGGTTTGTAGTAAAGGTTTTGTGGGTACACCTCTGGTAAATCCTCTGGAGACAACACTCCGCCACTAGGGATACCTAGGGGTTCAAATGATTTTCCTTTCAAGAATAAATTTGCTCGAGGACTAGCAAATAATAAGTTTGGGGGTATTTGATAGACACATTTTTGTGTCTAATTTGATCTCAATACTATATATTGTTGGCACTCGATTTTGTACTAATTTTGGTGTTTTGTGTGTTTTTTAGGTATTTTTTGGAAATAAACATTTTTGGAAAAATCAGCTCGAAAAGTTGCCAGGGGCCCCCTTGAAGGTCATTTGTTATTCGGACTCTCATCATTGGTTAATGGGCACCTCATTTACTAAGGGGCACCTTCTTTACTATTTACACCCCAGGACAGCAACTGCTATTCGCACCCCCAGTTTGGTTAGGGGGGAGTCATCTTCTTCATTTGAATTTAGATTTTTGGCGGGAAAATATCTTTTCTCTTTGGCAGATTTACCAATTGATTTTTGGGCGTGCTGGAGATCGATTCAATGGCTGGAATCTTTTGGAAAGATTTGATTGATATTAACAGAGTTAACATGCATGTTGGAATCAATCAAAATGGGCTGTACACGCTGTTTGATTCAAAACAGGAAATAATATTTTCATAAAACAGAGGAAGAGATACAGGGATTTTTTTGGTTGTATTCCGGGAAATATATATGCAGTAAAGGCAAGATATTGATTGTGGATTATACATTATTGATGGGGAGATATTTTGAAGCACTTTACAGCGTAAAAATGATTCTCGCGAACTGGCACGAGAAGAAAATATTGAAAATATTTTCTATAGTAAAGAGGATGATTCTCGAGTTATTGTGAATGATTTCTTCCTCATGTTGTGTATAAATAGCATCTTGGGTTGGTAGAGAAGGGTTGTCGAGAGTTTGGGGAAGCTTTGGAGGCTACAGAGTGAAGAAAAATCGAGTTGCAGAGCCACCATTTCTGCTGCTGCAACTCAAGAACACGAAGAAAATTAGACAACCAGAGACAGTCGTTCATGCTACAGTAACAACGACTGTCATGTGAGGGTCGTAGTATTCCGTATACTACAACACTTTTCATTTATCGTTCTTTGTAACGATGTTTGCAACAATTATAAAGTTGCAAACACCCGATTTTCATTATTATATCCATTTCATCATTTGTACACCTCTTTTGAGCAATGAAAAATTTCTTTGAGCGTGTTTCCAATATGCGGAGCTAGAACCCATCACTGGGACAACGGAGGAAGCAACTTTTCATGATTGTGGTAAATGAATTAATTTTTGATATGACTTTTTGCATAGATTTAATTGTTTAATGATTTTTATTAATTATTTTTTATTTTGTCTGATGTCGCATGCTTAGTTTAAATTACTTTTGATGTATCATGCTTACGACTTACAGATAATGTTTTATGAATCTAGTTTTGGCAAAGAATTAGAGTCACAACTTCTTTTGTTTGAGCTATATTGTCTAGAGTTAATGACTGAACCACAAGAATATGAAAAGTAGTGAACTCCATCGTCCTAGTGTCTCTTCACCATTGTTAATATTTTTGTATATATATTTTTAAATCTAAAAAATTGTCCTTCACAAGTACAAGAGTTTGAACCTCATTACTACAACCCCCAGAAAAAATCTTTAATCAACCATCCATGAAAATCCCACTACATAAATGATAAGAAACTCACACAGAAAGCAAACAGAACCCATTTTTAAGTAATTTTAAGAAAACCCAGAAAAAGAAAACAAGAAGTAACCACCATGGAAAGATTGAAACTTACAAGAAAGTGCTAATACGTGAAGAGGGGATAAATACACATCAGAAACCAAGAAAATTAAGTAAAGTATAACGGTGAAGATGAATAACTGAACCTCCTTTATAACAAATGAAACCCTTATTTTTCAACTAAAAGCATTGAATGTGAGATATATTTTCTCAGTTAATTGAAACTATAAAGATCCATAAGATCATGACCACCATCCATTACACAGACAGTAGCCTATAATGATTCAGTTACATACCCAGACCATCAGCCATTATAAAAAAAAACTGTTGCAATTCCTTATACACCCCATTAGTATTTTTTACTCCCTCCCAATTTTATAGATCGAGAATTACACAATATAAATAGATAATGGAAGAATAAAATCTACCTAACAAGGCACAATCTAGATATTTTTCAACAGAACTAATATAAAGCTTTCATACCTGAAAATTCATTCCCACTAAGGTCCAGTTCTCTTAAAGACATTATAGTCGCAAACAACTCTGGTGGTATAAGACCATGTAACTTATTATTCCCAATCTTTAATACTTGAATTGTAGGTATGAAACCAAATGAAGGTAGCTAACCGAAAATTTGATTATCACCTAAATCCAAAACTTCCAAATTCTTAAACATTAATAACATGAATACCAAATATGAACCAGTTTAAACAAGATGAAACCAGTTTCAACCTAAATTACGGCATAATGAAACTAGTTTGATCCTACTTTGAACGTGGGTCAAACCAAATTCACCTAATCCAAAATATGTTGAAACCAGTTTCATCTTGGTTAAACATGGACGAAATCAAATTCAACCCAATCTAAAACAGGGTGAAATCATTTTCAACCCAAATTACAGCAAAATGAAACTAGTTTCATCCTACTGGGTGAAATCAAATTCAACCCAATATAAAACATGATGAAACCATTCCATCTTAGTTAAAAATGGGCGAAACCAAATTCAACCCGATATAAACAGGACGAAACCAATTTCATCCTAGTATAAAAATAGGAAGAAACTAAATTCAATCCAATATAAAACAGTAAAATGTACAAAATATATTCATATAGTAGCAACAGATGTGAAACCAGGCTCATCCTGTGGAAACACAAGACGAAACCAGTTTCATCCAGTAATAAATATATGAAACATTCATTCAATGTAAATACATTCTAAAACCATGTTTTATTCACTGGAAATACATGATAAAACCATTTTCATCCATTAGTAAAACAAGTTGTACAAATGATTCATCGAGTGCCAATATATGATGAAATCATGTTTTATTGGATGAACTTTTTTTACAACAAACGAAAAATAAGGATGTACTCAATTGCATCAGATTCTAAACCTTAATCTAAACAAGTTCAACAAAATGTAAACTAGTATGTATGCAAATGCATCAAAAAGAAAATTAGGACTTTATCAAAATTAGGTTTAGGAAACTTATTCATCTTGTGAAATTGATAGAAAAAAAAACTCAATTTCTTTAATTATCTTCAATCAATCTGGGAAATTAACCTTAATTTATATAGGGTATTTCAAAACAAAAAATTATTGATATTGGTGGCTTTTTCGACGATGGCGTTACTGAAGTTTGTAATTGTCGGGATAATAAAGGAATACGATGATGTTGTTATTGGTGGTGGTGCCTTTGATGATGGGTTTATTGTTTGTGGTTATTCGTTTGGCAATCTGAGAGGACTTACTCCAATACACTTTCTAGAGAATCAACTAGACAGTCAGACTCAATCTAGATAAAAGCATATCAAAGAGATTAATATCTCAATCTCTCGATTTAATTCTTACTCAAGCAAATAGAAATCTGCGAGTCTAATTAAATACAAGAGAGATAACTTGGATGGTACCAAAGACCAATATCCAAGAGTCAATCAATATAAATCAACAACCAAAGGTTGGATATTCTAATTGATTGATCTAACGCACCACCTGTGATATTTCAATTATATAAAAAAATATAATGCGGAAAAGAAATAACACAGACACCAGAATTTTGTTAACGAGGAAACCGCAAATGCAGAAAAACCTCGGGACCTAGTCCAGATTGAACACCACATTGTATTAAGCCGCTACAGACACTATCCTACTACCAATTAACTTCGGACTGGACTGTAGTTGAACCCCAATCAATCTCACACTGATTCAAGATACAGTTGCGCTCCTTACGTCTCTGATCCCAGCAGAATACTACGCACTTGATTCCCTTAGCTGATCTCACCCACAAACAAGAGTTGCTACGACCCAAAGACGAAGACTTGATAAACAAATCTGTCTCACACAGAAAAGTATATGGGATTGAATACATCTGTCTCCCACAGAAATACCCAAGAGTTTTTGTTCCGTCTTTTGATAAATCAAGGTGAACAGGAACCAATTGATAAACCGGTCTTATATTCCCGAAGAACAGCCTAGTATTATCAATCACCTCACAATAATCTAAATCGTATGGAAACGAAACTAGATATTGTGGAATCACAAACATGGACGTAGGTGTTTGTGAGCACTTCTTTTATCTTGCCTATCGGAGATATAAATCTCAAGCCAATTATTCAATTGAGCTCGTACGATAGATACAATAAGATCATATCACACAACTACAAGAGAAGTAGTATTGGTCTGGCTTCACAATCCCAATGAAGTCTTCTAGTCGTTAACCTACAGGGTCTCGAGAAGAAACCTAATCTTAAAGGAGAATCGATTCTATCAATACAACTAGTATCACACATGAGGTGTGGGGATTAGGCTTCCCAGTTGTTAGAGTTCTTCTTTATAAAGTTTTCAAATCAGGATTTGCAATCAATGTTAGCTTAGTACCAAAACATTCAATATTCACCGTTAGATTAAAAACCTGATTCAACTAATCTAATATATTTCAACTGTTAGATCGAACTTATCTTTTCACAGACAGATGAAATGTACCCTCATTTAGGTTTATGTAACCGTACCTAAACGTGTACACCATGTTGGTTCACAAATAGTTAACAAAAGTTAGCCATATGTTTATTCTCATATTAACCTTATTCATCTTAACCATAACTAGTTCAACTGACTCAAATGAAACTAGTTAATGAGTTGTTCAATTGGATAGAAGATATAATCGAAACAAAATCGGTTTGATTCACTTGAATCAATCATGAACATTATAGCCATGGTTTGCAAAGATTGCATTCCTTAAGATTTAAATGTTTAAGTTCATGAACATACCGATTAGATAAAGTAACCATCCTAAGGATCCGTACGGGTATGCGTACTTAAGAAACAGGATTTAGTGTTTGTTAAGTTTCCAAACTCATGTTCAAAAACTTCCTCCAGTATGCGTACGGGAACGCATACTTAAGGTGACTAGTTTATTAGTTTGTAATTCCCAAACCCAACAAATATTTTTGGTTCGAAAACCCTCCTCTAGTTTGCGTACGGGTACGCATACTTAAGGTGTCTAGTTTAGGAGTTTGTAATTCCTAAACCCAGCAGATATTTTCGGTTTGAAAACCTCTACCAGTATGCGTACGGGTACGCATACTTACCTTGTCGTCTTCACCAATTTGGTATACACATATATGCATACACATGGTTCCCGATGTATGGATTTATACACTAATGTGCGAACACACTATATATGCTTATATCCAAAGATGATTACATTATCAACTCTTCATTCCAATCATTGAAACATTCTTAGAGGATGACAATAGTCGTTTTCACATACTATTAACATCAAAGCAATTTTCAAGTTATTGAAATGTCATCATGACTTTCGTCACGAGTAAAGATGAACATGGCTAAAGCGAAAGCTTTCCAACACATATTTCGAGAAATATGTAAGCGAGATATAGTCATCTCGAAATCTCAACTGTGTATAGTTGAAAAATATATCGTAAATACAACTTATGTCTCAATATAGGAGATAAAGAAGAAATAGACTTTGCTAGTGATAGATGAGTTTAAGTCTCCACATATCTTTTTGTCGATGAAGTTCCACAAGCTCTTCTTAGTAGTTCTTAGTATTCAAATGATGACCTCCGAGAGATCTAAGCTCAACTACACAATCTATGTCCTAGTCCGAGACATCTATAAATAGGCTAGAAATCAAGACTTATAGTTTTGATCACTAACATTGAGAAACATGCTTGAGATAGCAACGCATGCGAGTTTGACCGAGCAATGCTCTAAAACTCTCCCCCTTTGTCAATTTTAGTGGCAAAACTATCAATACATATGGATTACAAAATAAATCAAAAATTATAGCTTCTCGTCCACATGCTTGATTTCCTTGGCATCTTCAACACGACTCGAAATCTTCGTCACTTCCAAGTACTCCATGATTCCAAAGGTTCTAAGTTCGGCACTATAGTTGTCGAAGATCCGTAGAGATAACAATGAGAAAACAAATGCTCTCAATCATTGTTATACAGTGTCATAGTGTTATTACACAACACCAAAATTTAATTGTATCACAACTTTGACAACAATACTATGCTGATATGTATCACTCCCCCTTAGTCAATAATTTATCTCAACATGAAAACCACTCCCCCTTACATAATGATTCGTAAACCAGATGTATTTATAGTGTGAACTACATATTAATTTTCCCCCTTTTTGTCAATAAAATTGGCAAATGTACGAATATTAGTGGGATCCTAGCTAATGAAATTTCCACGGAGATACTTCATGACCAAAGGTGTATTAACATACCAAAAAATTTAGATGCAATCATATAGCCGAAGCTAAATGCATTCATGAAGGAGTTTATAAAGATACAAGATAACCCCTCAAAAATTCCACAGCCGCACTCCCCACAAAGATATGGAAATTAAGCACAAGTTCAAAAGAACTCTCCCCCATAAAATGTCATTCCCGAGAGAACAACAAAGGCGGCCTTGCTTTTACAAGAAAAGAATGATTTCATTGGATATAACCAAATCACATGAATACATGAATTTGTATCCAAAAATATCAATCAAATTAACCACAAGAGAACCGATGATTAGTTTAATCGTAATTCTCAACCAAATTAATCACAAATGAATCCATGACTAATCTGATTGGACATGCTCACATAAGAGAACTTACGGAGCCGCACATTATTTTACATAAAAATATAGATCAGGGAAGATCAATACTGCGGAATAAACAAAGATTCATTTTATTTTTCATCACCATTTGCACAATGACATATAATAGACTTAATGTTTGTAAACAAAAGTTCATTCTATCTTCCATCAATATTTGCATAATGACATAATAGGCTTAAATTTTTTTAGTCCAAAGTTCATTCTATCTTTTATCAATACTTTCATACTGACATATAATAGAGATAACTTTTGAGCACATATGGGACAGTCAAGGTTCATGGACGTAAATAACATATCCCATAACAATTTGCAATATATAAAACCATAAAGATTAATGCTGCAAAAACAATCTTTTCCCTTAGAAGGTAGAATCAATCTTTTTCGCACGGATTTACACCAAGAATAGCTACCAAGGGCGTATAAAAATATTTTCTTAAAGAAGAACATACAAAGTCATTAAAGACCATGCATCATAGTTCACATAAGATGGTTGTAAACATTCAAGGATCCCATAGCAATGCGTGCTATTTCCCATTCTTGAAATACCGTATTTGTGATTCACCAACAACATTATGGTAAAGCTACAAATGAGCTTAGAAGAGGATTACTCCAAAAATCCAAGTGCGCAAGTCAAAGAAAAAAGAACAAGTGCAACGAAACGGAGCAAAACACTCAAAGACAAGAGACAGGACAATGACCAATATTAACTCATCCAAATTCAACAATTATCATCTCCATTTTGAATAGAATTCAAAGAGGAAGACAATGCAAAAGAATGAGGTCATTCCTAATTCAGACGAAGAAGTTACGACCAAATAAATTTACCGAATATCGACGTCAAGTATGCATACGGGTTTGCAAACGAATTTTCGTATCCTAGAGTAGTATGCAAACGAGTATGCGTACTTCAACCCCTGGATTTTGATTTTAAATGATGCTAGGCATACCTTGTATGTGTACTATGTATTCCAAACATCCCGAACTACTATTTTTAAACGTAAACATTTAACAACCTTAAACACAGATCAAGTTAGGTATAAATGAACGATAAGAAAGGTACGTGGATCATTATAAGTACTCTAATCAAATAAATAAAAGTACAAATCTTGCTCAAGTTTATAGACATACCTTTTTAGATGAATCCAATCAAATTCTACATCCTTACCAAACATGATCTGTGCGCCCCAATTTTCGTGCTTCCCTCACCATATACATAACAGGGCATTCCTTGGTAAGGATGCACTTACAACACACTCGAGTTGTATTGAGGTGAACAATGTCTTGCTCACCACAAGTGACTTTTGGATTATCATGAAAGAGATTGCTTTTAGAACTTTTCACATCCAAATGTATCTTTCAAAGAACTCTTTAAGTTCCAACATCATGGATACTGCATTCTCCATAGTCATGGAATTTTCTGGGAGATCATTCCTTTTCACACTCAAAGCGTCATTGACTTTCTTTGGAACCCACTTATGAGTGCGTTTAGAAACAACCGGAACCTTCTTCCCATTACTATCTTCAAGATTTCTCAAAATAAGATTGAATTGACTATTCTTTTGCAAGTTAGTATTTCTCCAACTGGGAGCATCGGATCTTGTCTTTGTATTTACGAATTTATCCTTTTGATAATCATTACGATTTTGAAAAGTCTTCGTATGACGTTTATAGGAAAATCTAGGTTTGTCACAGTAATGATTCATTTTCCTAAAGGTTTAACAGTAACAACCTGTAACGTTAAGGGGATTAGTCTTAACGTATCATCTTGGTTTCACAACTTCTTGTGATGCCCAAACAATAACATCCTGAAGTTTCTCATTCCTTATACGGAAACGACATCTCCTTTCAGGTGACCTTTGTTTCCGCAATAATGGCAAATATACGAAATGTTCTTATCTCGATCCGTGTGCGTTGACTTTGGAGGTTAATATACATTGCTCTTTCGAACTTTAACTTCCAGTGAAGGTATTTCACTTTTCCATCAGTGGAAACCTTTTGTTGAGAAGAATCACTAGCTTTGACAAATTTTACCTCTTTGCTAATACTTGGAGCATTTATTCCCTTACAGTCCAATCCTCGTGTATCACGATAATTTTTACTTGCTCCTAGCATAGTTTTTAATTTGCTTGAACTAGTATTGAACTTTTTCAAGTCATCTTCCAACATCTTGATTTTATCAAGAGCAGCAGCTAAATCAGCCTCAAGTCGTTTTTCTCGAGAGAGATAAACGCTTTCTCTGTCATCAAAACTTGTTTTTTGAGAGTTAATCCTTTCTTCAGATTCTGCAAGTTTCTCTTCCAACAAAATATACTTTTCATAAAGATTATCACATTCAAGTGACTTCATACGTAGGTTTTCCTCAGAATCATTGAGGATCGATTTGTTTGAACAATTCGAAACAAAAACACCTGCGTAACATCTTCTCAATTTCTTGTTTGCACGATAGAGATTAGTCAGAAAAGGTGTGACATGAGAAGTTCTCATCTTCTTCTTTTCCAACGAATTCAAAAGCTTAATATACTCTGAGACTTCCTCATCAACATCTCTATTAATATCTGAGTCACCTTCGTCAGAAAGTTCATCCAACTGTTCTTCTAGGAGTGTTTCCCAGTTATAACCAGTTTTCAGATGTTTAGATATTAGCATAGATGTGATAGTTCTCTCATAATAAAGGAAATGATGTTTTTATTGGTGGTGGTGTCTTTGATGATGGGTCTGTTGTTTGTGGTGGTGGAGATGATATTGAAAATGCGGGGGTCGAACAACCACACCCAACAATTCATTTGTCAATCTGAGAGGACTTACTCTAACACACTTTCTAGAGAATCAACTAGGCAGTCATATTCAATCTAGATGAAAGCATATCAAAGATTTTAATATCTCAATCTCTCGATTTAATTCTTACTCAAGCAAATAGAAATCTGCGAGTCTAATTAAATACAAGAGAGGTAACTTGGATGGTACCAAAGACCAATATCCAAGTGTCAATCAATGTAAATCAACAACCAAAGGTTGGATATTCTAATTTATTGATATAACGCATAACCTGTTATTATATAACAAAATATAATGCGGAAAAGAAAAAAACACAGACACCAGAATTTTGTTAACGAGGAAACCGCAAATGCAGAAAAACCCCGGGACCTAGTCCAGATTGAACACCACATTGTATTAAGTCGCTACAGACATTAGCATACTACCAATTAACTTCGGACTGGACTGTAGTTGAACCCTAATCAATCTCACGCTGATTCAAGGTACAGTTGCGCTCCTTAAGTCTTTGATCCCAGCAGGATACTAGGCACTTGATTTCCTTAGCTGATCTCACCCACAACCAAGAGTTGCTACGACCCAAAGTCGAAGACTTGATAAAAAAATATGTCTCACATAGAAAAGTCTATAGGATTGAAAAAATCTGTCTCCCACAGAAATACCCAAGATTTTTTGTTCCGTCTTTTGATAAATCAAGGTGAACAGGAACCAGTTGATAAACCGGTCTTATATTCCTGAAGAACAGCCTAGTATTATCAATCACCTCACAATAATCTAAATCGTATGGAAATGAAACTAGATATTGTGGAATCACAAACGATGACACGAAGGTGTTTGTGACTACTTTTTTATCTTGCCTATCGGAGATATCAATATCAATCCAATTATTCAATTGAGCTCGTACGACAGATACAACAAAATCAGATCACACAACTACAAGATTTAAATGTTTAAGTTCATGAAAAAACCGATTTGATATAGTAACCAGCTTAAGTATGCATACGGGTATGCGTACTTAAGCAACCGGATTTAGAGTTTGTTAAGTTTCCAAACTCAGCAGAAATTTTCAGTTCAAAAACTTCTGCCAGTATGCGTACGGGTACGCATACTTAAAGGTGACTAGTTTAGGAGTTTGTAATTCCCAAACACAGCAGATATTTTCGGATCGAAAACTCTCCTCTAGTATGCGTACGCGTACGCATACTTGAGGTGAATAGTTTAGGAGTTTGTAATTCCTAAACCCAGCAGATATTTTCGGTTTGAAAACCTCTACCAGTATGAGTACATGTACGCATACTTATCTTGTCGCCTTCACCAATCTGGTATACGCACATATGCATACACATGGTTCCCGATTTGTGGATTTATACACTAATGTGAGAACACACTATATATGCTTATATCTAAAGATGATTACATTATCAACTCTTCATTCCAATCATTGAAACATTCTTAGAGGATGACAATAGTCGTTTTCACATACTATTAGCATCAAAGCAATTTTCAAGTTATTGAAATGTCAACATGACTTTCGTCACGAGTAAAAATGAACATGGCTAAAGCGAAATCTTGCCAACACATATTTCGAGAAATATGTAAGCGAGATATACTCAACTCGAAATCTCAAATGTGTATAATTGATAACTATATCGTAAATACGACTTATATATCAATATAAGAGATAGAGAATAAATATACTTTCCTAGTGATAGATGAGTTTAAGTCTCCACATACCTTTTTGTCGATGAAGTTCAACAAGCTCTCCTTAGTAGTTCTTCGTCTTCAAATGATGAACGCCAGGAGATCTATGCGCAATTACACTATCTATGTACTAGTCTGAGACATCTATAAATAGGCTAGAAATCAAGACTTATAGTTTTGATCACTAACATTGACAAACATGGTTGAGATAGCAACGTGTAAGGACTCTCAAGATCGTCAACGCTATTAGACCAGTCAAATGATGAATTAGCCAATATTAACTCGATTAGTTTAATACGAATATTAATTAATATAATTAAATTAACAATGATTTGGATACGAAACTAGTACCGCTAGATAGATCTCGAAAAGTTACACTGAATGGACTACGCGAACGTGTCGTTCGGATACTGGACGAAGAAGAAATTATTAGATTAGCATAAAGGGCAAATTAGTCTTCTTGCCATTAGAACGACCCGGGATTCCCTCATCACGGATAGTGTGTGTTTAGTGTTCCCCACTGGTCTTATCTACCAAAACCAAATCGAAGAAAAATATTTCTTCTTATCTTTTCTTTCTTTTTCTCTTTTCGTCTTCCCCTGTTATTCTTTTCTCTACGTGTGTTTGAGAGTTGGATTGAGAGAGAGAGAGATGATCGATGAATTAGAGCAGATGAATTAGAAGATGTTGATGAATAGATGAGGGTGGTGTTGATGTTGATTAACTCTGAAGAAGAAGAAGATTAAGTTGCTGTTGTAAATCGAAGTTAGGGTTTCTGTGAACAAAGATTAGGAAATAGATTCGGTGAAGGTTATGAAGAAATTTAAGGACGAGTTGTTTGATTTGTTCATGATGGAGGTGCTGAATAAGGTTTTGATTCAAACTCAGCAGAGGAGGTAAATCGAAGAACTAAGGTTTCTCAGAGGAATGTTTAGAGGTTCGATTAATGATGAATAAGATGGGATTAGAGATGGGTTTTACCTGAATTAGAGTTTGAGGTTGAGGTATAACTTAAATCGATAGTTATGGTTTGACTGTGTTTATGAGATTGATGATTTGAATATGTTGAAGAAGCTGGGATTTGATCTGGTAAATAAGAAGGTGATATATCGAGTTGTAATAGTTGAAGATTAAGAGGGTTGATGTTTGAACAGGTCTGGTTTGAGGTAATTACTTTCTCAGTAACTTAGTCAAGTTATTAATTATAATTATTAAGTTTATAAGTTTTTCAATAAACTATGAAGTCTGTTTGAGGTTGAATTAGTGATTGATTGTTGAGGTTAGAAGATATAAGATGAAACTGTTTTAATGGAATTGTTGATAGTGATGATGTTGTAGTTTATGGGATTGAACTGGATTGTATGATTGGTTTGTTTGGTTCCAGTTCATGGAGTAGGCAGTGAAGTTATGGATGCTACATATTTAGTGGTTTGAATTATAGTCAGGTATTAAGATGTGTTACAGGGATGCGAATGGTGTTGTTGTTGTGTTGAGGTGCAGGGTATGATTGAAGTTATAGAGGGTGGCTGATTTAAGTGGTGCTATGTATGTTGTCCATATTGCAGCTGCAATTGAAAGGGGAAAACTGATGATAATGGATTGAGATTCAGCTGTGATTGAGTTGAAGTTTATATAAATGATTGTAATGGATAGTCTTATTACAGTCTAGTGACATTTAGTAACATGAGATGATGAAGCTGTGACAGTGAAGTAGTAATTATTGTGACTTAGAGAAGTAAACTTAATGGTGGGTTGGTATTTTTGTATATGAGGCCGTGGTAGTGTTACTAAACTTGCAGAGAACTTGGAAGAATGGTTGGCGAATAGTGGAATGTAAACTGAGTGCTGATTTGGTGTCAGTATTGAATTGTTGGTGTTATTGAACTAGGTAGTGATGAGTGCCAAATATTGTATATATTTATCCCTTTTTGTTGGCATTTTAACTCATCTTTTATGCATTAATTCTACATTTTATCCCATATTCTGTATTTTCATTGTTTTCAAGAATAAATATTTTTATTAATTAATTTTGCATTTTTAGGTAATAAATAAAGTTCGGATGAGTCGCGGAGCGAAAAGAGCAGAAAAGTAGTGAAAAGCCGGGAGAAATTACGCAAGGAAGCCGCGAAGAATGGTGCGCACAACCTCATTTTCTACACACAAAAGCGCCTCCGTTCTCAGCCATCAGATCATTTCTCAGAAGAATCTAACGGTCGCTCCTTGCTGAGCATCAAAATCTGATGTCTCTGCCAAGCACCACAGCGCTGAAATTTCAAGCCTTCAGATTAGATGGTAGTTGGATCCAACGGTCGCTCCCTTGCTGCGCATCGAAGTTTGATATACCCGTCTAACACTACAGTACCTAACTCCATCAAGTACCATTCATTTTGTTGTATCATACAATCTAACGGTCGCTCCAAGCTTCACTCCACATCACCGTCCGATCTACCTACCAGTTTCGCATCCAATGACTCAGCCTCACAGAGCATCAAAATTAGACACACCTGCCTTACACCCTAGTGACCGAGCCACTACACCCCAACCAAACGGACCCTTCTCCCACTCTATCGCACCCATCTCCACCATCACCCCCCTCTCTGCAACCACCTCCTGCAACTGCCGCACCACCATCATCACCACCACTCCCTGATGCCACCAAACACCACCAGCTATCCACAACAACCCTAACCCCTATAATCATTTCCACTCTCATCAATTCTACATCTTCCTAATCACTCAATTTCACACCTCTCCCATGTCAGGAACCCTAGAGGTGAAATTGACAAATTAGGTGGAGTAGAATTGAAATTGAAGGCATGGAGGGCATGAGAAGAATCAGAGGAAGAATGGGTCGTCACACAAGGGAAAAATTATGCCATGAAATTAGGTAATTGACAAAACCTAATTTCACTGACTTAGGAAAAATTTGGGGAAAAAGCCAATATTGTGTAAGAAGTATAAATTGATGTCTTGTAGAGCATGAGAAGAACACTATTTTACCTCTCTGGACTAGCCAGTAGAGAAATTGCAACAAAATTTTACTGCACTTCAAATTGCAATTCTTATCAGTGAACAAGTAGAATTTGGCTTATGTGTTTTGTTATTTCAAATGTTAATTATGCTTGAATGTTTATATATGTTGAATGTGATAGTTTTAAACATGGTTAGCATGAGCTAATCATCTTCAGGCCAAGGCTCAGTGAAGCCTTGTGCACTGTCAAGTGTGTTGGAATGAGTTGGTTGCTTCCTGTTGCTGTTTTGTGAGTGTGCATTTGAGAGACACCAATGCTTGCAGAGCCTGTGATTGGCTGTACTGTCAAAAGACAGCCAATGCTAGGGGTAGCCTAGCAAGCAAGTTGGTATTCTATCATTTCTAGTTGTATGCTTAGGAAAGAACTTAACTTAAACCATGTTACTTGATTAGGATGCAAGGTGGATCATATGCTTTGGCTTGCCCATTACTTATCTTTCAATCAATCTTATTTTCAATCTTGTATGCTTATTTCACATGTTACTCTCCCTGTTTTTCATTTTCTTGCATTTTATAACTGTTTTGCACTGAGGTCAGTGCACTGAGCATAATCCTGCCCCTTGCCCTTGGCTGCCAAGCCTTGGTTGTTATTGCTTTTTCTTGAACTACTCCTTTGTTGCCTTACCCTGCACTTTTTGTTCTTGCTTACCTTTCTTTGCTTTGGTCCTTAACCTGCTTCTCTTTTGCTCTACTTCATGCTCTTGTTTATTTGCCTGCAACCTTGCCTGCCCTTAGCTTATTACACATTTTAGTTAGGAAAACTTCTCATAAGCTCCTCTCCCTGTGGACAAACCCCTACTCATCACTATATTATAAATTTGGACCTTGTATACTTGCAAGTGTTTTGTGTGCAATCCAATCTTCACACCAAGTTTTTGGCGCCGCTGCCGGGGAGCTGGCTACCTTATCTGTGAAGTTTTCAAGGCTGCTGTTGGTGCTGTTGGCTCAGCTGTGAAGCTGCTGTTGCCAACTTTTTGCTGCTGTTGGTGCTGGTGCTGGTGTGCAACTGCTGCTGCTGCTGGTGCTGTTGGTGTGCTGCTGCCAAGTTTGCTGTTGCCAATTTTCTGCAGTTCCTGGTGCTGCCAACTTGCAACTGCTGTTGCTGATCTGCTGGTGCTGCCAACTTGCAAAGCCTGCTGCCAACTTGCAAAGCCTGCTTGCCAAGCTTTGTGCCAACTGCTGCCAGGCCTGCTGCCAACCACTTCTGCTGGGCTTGTGCAGTTTCTCCTGAATTGGGCTTGTGCCATCTGAGCTGGGCTCAGTAATTTCTGCTCTTGGGCTTGTGCAACTTCTTCTGTTGGGCTCGCAATTGCTGCTGGGCTGCGTTGTTGCTGCGCTGGGCTCTGCTACACGTTGCTGCTGGGCTTGACTGAGCTGCTAGGACGATCCTAAAGCCCAACTGGGCCTTGCAACTAAAAGGGGACTAAAAGCCTATTTTTGGGCTTCCCTCCAAAAACAAGTAAGCCTAACCCATGAGTTAACCCACTTGGGCCTCATTTAAATTCAAATTTGGGCTTGTAATAATTTTTTAATTATTTATTTGGGATTGTAATAATTTTTTATTTTCTTTTTCTTTTTTTTATTTGGGATTGTAATAATTTTTTATTTTCTTTTTGTTTTTCTTTATTTTTCTTTTATTTTCTTTTTCTTTTATGGGTGTTTAAATTATTATTATTGTTTTTATGAGTTGTGATAATTTATGATAGGTTTAGTTCAAAAATTTTAAAAAACCCAAAATTTTTAAACCAAAACAAAACCCCTTCTTTAAACCAAAACCCATTCAAAACCAAATCTTCATAACCCTTGGGCCAATTGTTTCCGATTGCTCTGTCTGACCAACATGTTAGTTAAGGTACCTACTAGGACATGATTGTGACCTACAGAGACCAGACAAACAGACTTGTTAGAATTAACCCAGACGAACCTATCGAAATTCTAAGTTCTGAGGGAGACAGTCCAGATCAACCAGAAACAATGGGAGAACCACGTACCCTCAAGGATTATGTACCCAACTAGAGCCAGTCAACCGTCGTATTTTGCTGCCCGAGGCTAATGGCCATTATGAGCTGAAATCTAGCACAATACAGATGCTTCCTATTTTTAGAGGTGTTGAGAATGAAAACCCTTACCACCACGTGAGAGAATTCGAGGAAATTTGTGGAACTCTGCGTTTCACTCAAATGACCGACGAAACCCTGAAGTTAAGGCTTTTTCCTTTTCCCTGAAAGATAAGGCAAAGGCCTGGCTCTATGCTTTACAGCCTCAATCCATCATGACATGGGATGACCTCACAAAGGAGTTTTTCAAAAAGTTTTTCCCGAACCACAAGACTGCGACAATTCGTCAAAGTCTGAATAGCTTTGTGCAATTAGAAGGTGAGACCTTAGCTAGATACCTGGAGAGATTCAATGAATTATTGCTCCAATGTCCCCATCATGGTTTTGAAAAATGGAGACTTGTGCAAATTTTGTATGAAGGTCTAGATGTGTCCACCCGAACAACGGTTGAGTCGATGTGTAATGGTCTATTCGTAGATAAAACTGCTGACGCGTCTTGGGACTTCTTGATTGAAGTAGCTGAAAAGACGCAACAGTGGGAATCCATCCGTGAAACCAGAAAGACTACATCCGAAGCAAAGGCTTTTAGGATTGAAGCGGATTTTGAGGGTAGAGCAAACATGGCATCAATAGTTAGGAGATTAGAAGAGTTAGAACTACATAAAAATTCAAAACCTTCCACCACTACTCTCCGAGAACATGTCGCTTCATCTATTTGTGCTGCTTGTAACGACCCCAACCATCAATTCCAAAATTGTCCAGATTTGCTTGCAGTCCAGGAGTCTAGGCTTGAACAGGCACATGCCATGTTTCAAAACCAGAGCATAACCCTTATTCACAGACCTACAATCCAGGATGGAGAAACCACCCTAACTTTTCATGGTCAAAAGGACCCACTCAAGGAGGACCATCTCAACCCAATCAGAGCTATCAAAACAATCAGGGATATCAGAACAATCAAGGTTATCAACACCCGAGAAACCCTCAACAACAATCAAACTCTCAACACAATCATATCCTCACACAATACAGACAAGAGATTATCCACCTTAGAGGAAATGTTCCAGAGTTTGATGCAAAGTCAGAAAAATCTAGATCAAAAGATGGATCAAATATGTGAGAGAGAAAAGGGTAAACTTCCGAGCCAACCCCAACAAAATCCAAAGAGGATATTTCAAACAGGCACAACATCCTGCACTGAAACCTCACCTGATCAAATCCATGCCATTACCACCCTCCGAAGTGGTAAAGTCATCGAGAACAACGTAGGCGAACCTAATGAGTCTGATACAAATTCCACGTTGTCTCCACAACCCCAGAAAACCAAAGAATCTGAGCAAGTTGGAAAATCTGACAATTCTACTGCTGTGAATGTCCCTTTGCCAACTCATCTTCCTGTTGCTCCATTTCCTCAAGATTATCAACAGAAAAACCCATTACAATGAGATGTTAGATCTGTTCAAGAGAGTCAACATCAACATTCCTTTTCTTGAAGCAATCAAGCAAATCCCTGCTTATGCCAAATTCCTCAAAGACTTGTGCACTCAAAAGCGCAAGCTCAATGTGCAAAAACGTGCTTTCTTAGCTGAGCAGGTGAGTTCCATCATTCTGAACAAAACTCCACCCAAGTTTAGGGATCCAGGATGTCCAACAATTTCTTGCACTATAGGAGAACACACGGTCAATAAAGCGTTATTAGACCTAGGTGCAAGTGTTAACCTACTGCCATATTCTGTTTATGAGCAGTTAGGTCTTGGGGAGTTGAAACCAACATCTATCACTCTACAACTGGCAGACCGATCTGTCAAGATTCCTCGTGGAGTGGTGGAAGATGTTTTGATCAAGGTTGACAAATTCTATTTTCCCGTAGACTTCATTGTCTTAGACACTCAACCTGTACAAAACCCAGACTGTCACATTCCTGTCATCTTAGGACGTCCTTTCTTGGCTACGTCCAACGCGATCATCAACTGTCGGAATGGAGTGTTAAACTGTCTTTTGGTAACATGACGGTAGAATTGAATGTGTTCGATATTAGTCAACAACCTGTGAATCTTGATGATGATGATGTACATGAAGTTAATATGATTGAAGGATTAATGCAAGATTCGTTGACTAACATTCTATCCGTTGACCCCTTTCAAGCATGTATGGAGAACTTTAACCCTGATTTCTATGATGATGCATACTGTAGTGACGTCCTATCTCTGCTCGAATCTGTACCTCAAATGGACGTCACGAAAGGAAATATGAAGTGGAACAACCCCTATTCTCTGATTCCAAGCTTCCATCCATTGTTGAGCCACCCAAGCTTGAATTGAAAACATTGCCTAGTACGTTGAAGTACGCATTCCTAGGTTCTTCTGATACTTTACCTGTCATTATTTCATCATGTTTAGACACGGAACAGGAAAGTAAGCTTTTAGAAGTACTTAAGGAACACAAAGAGGCCTTAGGATGGACCATCTCAGATCTCAAAGGAATTAGTCCCACCATTTGCATGCACCACATTAACCTTGAAGAGAATGCCAAACCATCGAGGGAAATGCAAAGGAGACTTAACCTAACATGAGAGATGTAGTCAAAGGAGAGATCCTGAAACTACTTGATGCGGGTATCATATACCCAATTCCCGATAGCAAATGGGTTAGTCCCATTCAAGTTGTGCCTAAGAAGTCAGGCATTACTGTTGTTCAGAACGACAAGAATGAATTAGTCCCTACTCGTACAACACAGGATGGCGAGTATGCATCGACTACAGGAAGTTGAACACAGTAACAAGGAAGGATCACTTCCCGCTCCCTTTCATTGACCAAATGCTAGAACGTGTGTCTGGACACAGTCACTACTGTTTTCTAGATGGCTTTTCCGGTTATAACCAAATTCACATTGCTCCGGAAGATCAGGAAAAAACTACATTCACGTGTCCATTTGGGACGTTTGCTTATAGACGTATGCCCTTCGGGTTGTGTAATGCACCTGCTACTTTTCAGCGTTGCATGATGAGCATTTTTTCTGACATGATAGATAGTTTTCTCGAGATCTTTATGGATGATTTCTCTGTTTTTGGTTCCTCGTTTGACGAATGTTTGAAGCATCTTGCCCTCGTGATATCCAGATGTAAAGAAAAGAACCTTGTTCTAAATTGGGAAAAATGCCATTTTATGGTGAATTCAGGAATAGTTCTAGGACACATCATCTCAGAAAAGGAATTGAAGTGGATAAAGCTAAAGTTGACCTCATTCAACATCTACCACAACCTTGCTCTGTGAAGGAGATCAGATCATTTCTAGGTCATGCTGGTTTTTACCGGCGATTCATCAAAGATTTCAGCAAAATCTCCAGACCTCTGTGCAGTCTTCTCTCCAAAGATGTTGCCTTCAATTTCGATGCTGCCTGTGTGAAGGCATGGGAGGAATTAAAAACCCTTCTCACCACCGCTCCTATAGTCCGACCACCCGATTGGAAGCTTCCGTTCGAACTTATGTGTGATGCCTCTGATTATGCTGTTGGTGCTGTTTTAGGACAGCGAGTTGATAGACTACCATATGTGATATACTATGCTAGCAAAACCCTTAATGATGCCCAACTCAATTATTCAACTACCGAGAAGGAATTGCTTGCCGTCGTTTTCGCATTAGACAAGTTTAGATCTTATCTGATAGGGTCTAAGATCATCATATACACAGACCATGCGGCTTTGAAGTATCTTCTTTCCAAGAAGGATGCTAAAGCTCGCCTTATTCGATGGATACTCTTATTACAGGAATTCGATCTCGAAATCCGTGATAAGAAAGGTTGTGAGAATGTGGTTGCTGATCATTTGTCTAGATTAACTTTAGAGTCTATTGATGATTGAGCTGATTAGAGAATCATTCCCAGATGAACAGCTGATGTCTATCTCAGACCTTCCTTGGTTTGCTGATATTGTTAACTACCTCGCTACAGGTAGGATGCCCTCACGTTGGTCGAGACAAGACCGCTCTAAATTCCTGGCTGAAGTCAAACATTTCCTTTGGGATGACCCATATTTGTTCAAGTACTGTCCAGACCAAATCATTAGGAGATGTGTCCCCAACACTGAACAGAAAGATGTGATATCTTTCTGTCATGACCAAGCATGTGGAGGCCATTTCAGTGCCAAGAAAACTGCTGCAAAGATCTTGCAGTGTGGATTCTATTGGCCATCATTGTTCAAGGATTGCCATGATTATTGTGTTGCTTGTGAACGCTGTCAAAAGCTAGGAAGCATTTCGAGGAGAAACATGATGCCATTGAACCCCATTTTGATTGTGGAGATTTTTGATGTTTGGGGGATAGACTTCATGGGTCCATTTCCCATGTCTGACAGCAAGTTGTACATCCTAGTCGCAGTTGATTACGTTTCTAAGTGGGTAGAAGCCATAGCAACCAGAACAAATGACCACAAGGTGGTACTTTCATTTCTAAAGGAAACATATTTGCACGTTTTGGTACCCCTAGAGCTATCAGTGACGGCGGTTCACATTTTCGTAACAAGTACTTTGAGTCTTTAGTACGCAAGTATGGCATAACTCACAAGGTTGCTACTCCGTACCACCCTCAGACTAGTGGACAAGTGGAAGTGTCTAATAGGGAAATTAAGCACATTCTGGAGAAGACGGTCAACCCGTCCAGGAAAGATTGGTCATTGAGATTGAATGATGCTTTGTGGGCCTATAGAACAGCTTATAAGACACCAATTGGCATGTCCCCCTATCGTCTAGTGTATGGAAAGCCGTGCCATCTACCTGTGGAATTAGAACATCGTGCCTACTGGGCAATCAAAGAGCTGAACTTTTCTCTGGACGAAGCTGGAATTCAACGGAAACTTCAACTCAACGAGTTGGAAGAATTGAGAAATGAGGCTTATGACAGTGCCAAGCTGTACAAGCAGAAGATGAAGATGTTTCATGACAAGCGTATTCTCGCGCAAATCCTTCACTCCTGGTCAGAAAGTCTTGCTGTATGACTCCCGATTACATCTTTTTCCAGGAAAACTGCGTTCCAGATGGAAGGGTCCGTACCTAGTACGCACAGTTTTTCCTCATGGAGCTGTAGAGTGGAGGATGTCTCCAACAAGAACGTTTTCAAAGTCAACGGGCAGAGATTAAAGCCATTCCTTGAGCCATTTCCACCCGACATTGAAACAACCGACCTGGAGGACCCAGTCTATGTGGACTAAACTGGTCCACTCTTTCCCTAAATAACCAAACAGTTTTCCAAATGTTTCCCTAAAAACCAAAATTTTTCTTTTCCCAACAAAACCAAAATTTTTCCAAAAAGTCCAATCCCATTAAAAACCAAATTTTCTTGTAGATAATGTGTTAGTTAAATTTCCTGTATATTTTGTGCTCATCCATTGTGACTGCTAATATGATGGATTTTTGCCTTGAATAACGGAGTTTTAATCGAGCTACGCCGTACAATCGGGTATTCTCTCTCCTTTTACTCTACTCAGCATGTTCCTCTTCATATATTGTTTTAATTCTTTCCATATTTTGAAACATTGAGGACAATGTTTAGTTTAGGTTTGGGGGTATAGAGTAGATACCATGATAATTTGCCATAATTGAAAACGAACTCCTTCTTCTTTTTGAAAAAATTGAAAAATTCCAAAAAAAAAAAAAAAAAATTAAAAAAAATGAAAAAAATCATAAAAATGGAGCTCATTTACCTTGAAATGTTGACTCTTGTGCAAATATGTATTTTATTAGGAGTCTTAGTCTAGATATTTAGGCACCCTGATTCTAGCACAATTCACATAGTGATAAGAAATTTGCACGCGCACGATCTACCAATACATGTATGGCCTCGATCTTCAAGGTGTTGGATAGGAAGTTACGATTGCCAATCACTTTAGAATACTGAACGAAACTGGACTAGCTTGTTCTTTGGTTGGTTGGGATAGAAGGTGGAGGTTACATTAAGAAAACAACCATCGAATTTAACTGGGTGCATCAAAAAGGGCTACCTCTTGCAAAGTGTCATGTAATTTTTGTTTCTTGTTGTTTTTTTGTTCAAAAAAAAAAAAAAAAAAAAAAAAAAAAAAAAAAAAAAAAAAAAAAAAAAAAAAAAAAAAAAAAAAAAAAAATCAAGTATTTATCAATTCCATCATCTCTTGTTCCAAAAATAAAAAGAGAATAGTCAATGTAAATAAGAGTCATGTAAAGAGTTATTTTTGTTGTTTCGTTGTAATAAGCAAGGAGGGTGTATGCCATTGATGTACAACGCGAGTAATTGTGAAATACCTCCAACTCATTCACAATTCTCGTAAAGTCCGGACAGCTAGCTAGATTTCGACCTCAGTTCTTAGCCTGAGAAACTATCTCTTGGTGATTAGTAGTCATGACTTCAGATCTTTCTTTACACATGTGTAGATACACTTTACACTCTTATCACATGTCCTTATTTTTTATCAGTGCTAGGATTGTGCCTTCGATAGCTAGATTGACATCTCCATTTTGCTGTGAGCTTAACTGTTTTGCACATGTCACGTTTGATGGAATCTGAGCTTATATTTTGTCCTTAGGTTTTGTAGGCACACCTCTGGTAAACCTTCACGAGACTTCAACTCGTCCACTAGGGACACTTAGTGGTTTAAAAGGCTTAGTGCATACGCTAAATGCATTCGAGAGACCAGCGACAGTGGTATAGTTAGGATTTCCTTAGTTCTGTTTTACTTGAGGACAAGTAAAATTCAGGTTTGGGGGTATTTGATGAGTGCCAAATAATGTATATATTTATCCCTTTTTGTTGGCATTTTAACTCATCTTTTATGCATTAATTCTACATTTTATCCCATATTCTGTATTTTCATTGTTTTCAAGAATAAATATTTTTATTAATTAATTTTGCATTTTTAGGTAATAAATAAAGTTCGGATGAGTCGCGGAGCGAAAAGAGCAGAAAAGTAGTGAAAAGCCGGGAGAAATTACGCAAGGAAGCCGCGAAGAATGGTGCGCACAACCTCATTTTCTACACACAAAAGCGCCTCCGTTCTCAGCCATCAGATCATTTCTCAGAAGAATCTAACGGTCGCTCCTTGCTGAGCATCAAAATCTGATGTCTCTGCCAAGCACCACAGCGCTGAAATTTCAAGCCTTCAGATTAGATGGTAGTTGGATCCAACGGTCGCTCCCTTGCTGCGCATCGAAGTTTGATATACCCGTCTAACACTACAGTACCTAACTCCATCAAGTACCATTCATTTTGTTGTATCATACAATCTAACGGTCGCTCCAAGCTTCACTCCACATCACCGTCCGATCTACCTACCAGTTTCGCATCCAATGACTCAGCCTCACAGAGCATCAAAATTAGACACACCTGCCTTACACCCTAGTGACCGAGCCACTACACCCCAACCAAACGGACCCTTCTCCCACTCTATCGCACCCATCTCCACCATCACCCCCCTCTCTGCAACCACCTCCTTCAACTGCCGCACCACCATCATCACCACCACTCCCTGATGCCACCAAACACCACCAGCTATCCACAACAACCCTAACCCCTATAATCATTTCCACTCTCATCAATTCTACATCTTCCTAATCACTCAATTTCACACCTCTCCCATGTCAGGAACCCTAGAGGTGAAATTGACAAATTAGGTGGAGTAGAATTGAAATTGAAGGCATGGAGGGCATGAGAAGAATCAGAGGAAGAATGGGTCGTCACACAAGGGAAAAATTATGCCATGAAATTAGGTAATTGACAAAACCTAATTTCACTGACTTAGGAAAAATTTGGGGAAAAAGCCAATATTGTGTAAGAAGTATAAATTGATGTCTTGTAGAGCATGAGAAGAACACTATTTTACCTCTCTGGACTAGCCAGTAGAGAAATTGCAACAAAATTTTACTGCACTTCAAATTGCAATTCTTATCAGTGAACAAGTAGAATTTGGCTTATGTGTTTTGTTATTTCAAATGTTAATTATGCTTGAATGTTTATATATGTTGAATGTGATAGTTTTAAACATGGTTAGCATGAGCTAATCATCTTCAGGCCAAGGCTCAGTGAAGCCTTGTGCACTGTCAAGTGTGTTGGAATGAGTTGGTTGCTTCCTGTTGCTGTTTTGTGAGTGTGCATTTGAGAGACACCAATGCTTGCAGAGCCTGTGATTGGCTGTACTGTCAAAAGACAGCCAATGCTAGGGGTAGCCTAGCAAGCAAGTTGGTATTCTATCATTTCTAGTTGTATGCTTAGGAAAGAACTTAACTTAAACCATGTTACTTGATTAGGATGCAAGGTGGATCATATGCTTTGGCTTGCCCATTACTTATCTTTCAATCAATCTTATTTTCAATCTTGTATGCTTATTTCACATGTTACTCTCCCTGTTTTTCATTTTCTTGCATTTTATAACTGTTTTGCACTGAGGTCAGTGCACTGAGCATAATCCTGCCCCTTGCCCTTGGCTGCCAAGCCTTGGTTGTTATTGCTTTTTCTTGAACTACTCCTTTGTTGCCTTACCCTGCACTTTTTGTTCTTGCTTACCTTTCTTTGCTTTGGTCCTTAACCTGCTTCTCTTTTGCTCTACTTCATGCTCTTGTTTATTTGCCTGCAACCTTGCCTGCCCTTAGCTTATTACACATTTTAGTTAGGAAAACTTCTCATAAGCTCCTCTCCCTGTGGACAAACCCCTACTCATCACTATATTATAAATTTGGACCTTGTATACTTGCAAGTGTTTTGTGTGCAATCCAATCTTCACACCAGGTAGTTCTGATTTGGTTAAGATGGATGTAGGGTTTGTTTGAATGTGCAGAAGTGGTAATGTTGTTAGTGTTTAGATTCTTCAGGTTGTAGGGGTATAAGTAAGAGCTGAGTTTGTGTTGTGCAGAGTTGGGTTGTAGTTGGAGTGAACTTACAGTTTTATTGGAGTTAAATCTCTCTTATAGAAAGTTGTTGCTAAAAGCTGCAATTGCAGGTAAATCTAGTTTATAATTATAGTTGAAGTTTAAAGTTATTTGAATGAATGATTTATTATAATGAATAGATTGAAATTTCACTAGAGTTAGAGTTGTAGCTGTGTGAGAAGAACCTTATGCTTGTCTGACTGAACAGATTCAGTCTGACTTAGATTCTTATCTGTCTTAGTGTACCTGACTGAGTCGAGTCGACCCTGTTAACCTGAGTTGAATCAGTTTGACTCAGTGACCAGACCATTAGACCGTTGACCTTTGACTGACGTTTACCGTTAGTTGACTCAGCTGACCGTTAGAGACTGTTAATTGACTCAGATGGACTGGACCTTAGTTTAATGGGATGGATTAGTGGACTTGGGCTTATAGCCATTTTTCCTAATGAACATGAATTGGATCCCTATGGTCCGAATTAGCCTTTGGTTCCTTCTACAAAGTTGTAGATATTCATATGACCTAGCTAATCGATTGTAGAACCAACCTTTGAATTAGTAAACTTTAGACATACTAAAGTAAGAGAATGAAAATGTGTGGAAACATAAATGGGCTTAGAACCAAACTTATAACTAGATTAGATAGTTCACTAAACTTATAACTAGATTATTGTATGAGATTATTTTATGAGCCTTGTACGTGTGAGTCTTTTGAGTCTTTTGGCTAAACTCTTAGAGTGCTTGTATGATTAACAGTTCGTCCTTATTAACAACGATCCATTCTAAGGATGACCAATGGATCGTGGATCTCGAGGTAGGCGTGGCTTGTCATCAAAAGAGGTGGGAATCTATATTTAACTCTTTTGGAAATCGTTGTTGTTTCTTTTACAAAAGTTTATGTTTAACAAACTCATGCATTGTTTGTTTGTGCATTTCATGCTTTCTTTAGTTTGCATTACGATTGTTCTTTTGATTTTTTCGAATCTTTCCGTGATTTGGAAAGGACCTGTAATGTTTGTTGTCATCAAGAATTGTTATGGGAAATGAGAATTTCCACATGTGGTATATAGGATGCGCTCCTTCACATTTATATCTATTATATGTTTATTCGGTGTGGAATTCACAACAATATTATTATTCGTTGTGGAATTGGCATCAATATTATACATTGTTTGAAGAAGGAGTTTGTTATACATGTTTGTTTATTTCAGTGACTTAGTCGCTATGTTTTTAATGTTTGGGAAAACATGTATTGTTTTCCAAGTCTTGCCCATGATTTCTTGAAAGTTAAATGTTCTTTCTACTGGGCACCCCTTTTAGGGATGATGTGCTCATCCATTTCCATTTTCAATTTCAGAGGCAGATCAGAGTTGCGCAGCGGAGCTTCGAGGAGTACACTCCGTTAATTAGTTAACTTATGCTATGTTTATTATGTTGTTTATTCTATTTGCAAACCAAATGACTATTGTATATGTATCATTTGAGAGGAATTCTTGTATATATTTCAGAGAGGGGTTAGTTCTTGGGTTAAGTTTTTGTAGCCGATTTCTTAATTGAATGTTTAAGTAAATGTTTTAGATCCTTAGTGCCTCTTTAGTTAGTTATCTCTTGGATTAGTCAGCTGTTAGCTTAGGGGGCGCTACAGTGTTGGTATCAGAGCTCACTATTAGATCTTATATGGGAAAAGATAAAAATAGCCAGTGCCAGTTAGAGAACTAGATTAGTTTAGAACTGGGTTGGATTTGCGAGATAAATCTTAATCATTAAAATCTATCAATAATTAAAAGATTTATTTGATTGGTCGATTTGTTTGTTTGATTTTTTGTATTTGTAATGAAGTAAAAATTGTAGGGTACATCGAAAATTTTAGCTAATAAGGACTTGAGAATAATTAATCTAAAAAGTTAAAGTATGAACACGTAGACAATCTAATACTATAATAATAGTGAGATTAATATTATCTATAGAACATGTAAATAAATGGAAATTTACTGAACACATTGGCTTATGAAGAGTAAACAAATTATAATTACATAAATGTTAATAATATTTTCGGGACTTAATAATAATTGTAAGCGTAGTTAGAATAATAATTCAACAATCAGTGTGGGTAATACAAATGTAATAGTAATAATAATTTTAATAAAGTAATGTTAGCATTTATCAGTTAGTATCATATTAAACTCAACTTAACTAAGATCTCATCAAAGAGTTATAACGATAAAAAAAAATAACTATGATTAAATAGTTATGGAAAATTAATAATGCCTTATCTAGGGTTAAATTTTGTAAATTAAACCAGTGATAAATTAGAAATATATGTTTTGCACTTAAACTAGATATTTAGTACGTATAATACTTATTAGATGTTAGACGTAAAAGGTGAAGATATAATATAATATACAAGGTAAAAAGACCCAACTTGTTATAATCATGTACCGAAATTATTTCTAGTCTAACAAATGATCCAGTAAATCTCTAAAATGAAAATAATAATATTTGGATGTTTAGTGTAATATTTGGAATTAAAAGAAAACAATTTTGTTTATTAATAAGATATTTTACATTAATAACAAAATCTAAAGATTATTAGGATATATTATAATTGTATGCAGACTTAAATTTAAATCTTATTAAATTACCAACGCCAGGATTTAACAACATATAGTATACAGATCAATCTGAATAAAAAAAAATATATATTATGTCAATCTTTACGTGAAAGTAGAATTGTATTTACAAGATTAAGGCTTAGTGTACCAACCAGACTACCAACTTAAGAATAATGAGAATAATTTCACAGTTATTAATAATACTTGATTAATTAAACTGGTAGTAAATTTATAATAGATAATAGTTGGAAAGTTTATATATTATATTACAATAAAATTAAAATTATCAAATATTATAAATTGACGTAAATCGAATTGGGATTACTTATATTGGTAAAAGAAATAAATAAATAAATTCAGATGACTAAATTGTTCAAAAATATATAAATTATTTATATATTTTTTACGAAATAAATTTATCAGTTATACAAGTTACGATAAAAGTTTAGAGACTAATTAATCTTAATAAATTAATACTTAGTTAATCCAGCACTGGGAAGTAGTGAAGGTTGTGTTTTCTCTGTTCGTAGGAAGGCATTGTTGGGCTTGGATAACCTTGACAGGGAAACTGCCTTTAGAGATGACCGATCATAGAAGTTTAATGTAATTATTTATAGACCGATAGATGTAATTTCAGTTAGAAAGATTCGCATGATTCTTCCTTGAAAATTAGTGACAATTGTCATACTGAAATAGAAACTAGTATATTGAACTTAGAGCCACAAATTTTAGTTATAGAAAGCCATACATGTTTGTGCTTTGTTTTGATGTTTGTACTTAGACAAGAGGTATAATTTTTCTATAAGGTGTGGAGTTTTTAAGATAAGATGGATGGTTCGATTTTCGAGGACGAAAATAAATAAGGTGGGGAGAATATAAGGACCCTCGAGCTCGTCAACACTATTGGACCAGTCAAATGACGAATTAGCCGATAATAACTCGATTAGTTTAACACGAATGTTAATTAATAGAATTAAATTAACAACGATTTGGATACGAAACTAGTACCGGTAGATAGATCTCGAAAAGTTTCACGGAATGGTCTACGCGAACGTGTCATTCGGATACTGGACGAAGAAGAAATCATCTGATTAGTATAAAGGAAAAATTAGTCTTTTTGCCATTAAACAACCCGGACTTCCCTTATTACGGATAGTGTGTGTTTAGTGTTCCCCGTTGGTCTTCTCTACCAAAACCAAACCGAAGAAAAACATTTCTTCATATATTATTTTTTCTTCTTTCTTCTTCTCTTTCCTTCTTCCCATGTTCTTTTTTTCTCTGCGTGTGTTTGAGAGTTGGATTGAGAGAGATATACGATCGATGAATTAGAAGACGTTGATGCATAGATGAGGGTGGTGTTGATGTTGATTAACTCTGAAGAAGAAGAAGAAGATTAAGTTTCTACTGTAAATCGAAGTTAGGGTTTCTGTGAACAAAGATTAGGAATTAGATTTGGTGAAGGTTATGAAGAAATTTAAGGATGAGTTGGTTGATTTGTTCATGATGGTGGCGTTGAATAAGGTTTTTATTCAAACTTAGCAGAGGAGGTAAATCGAAGAACTAGGGTTTTTCAGAGGATTGTTTAGAGGTTCGATTAATGATGAATAAGATGGGATTAGAGATGGGTTTTACCTGAATTAGAGTTTGAGGTTGAAGTATCACTTAAATCGATAGTTATGGTTTGATTGTGTTTATGAGATTGATGATTTGAATATATTGAAGAAGCTGGGATTTGATCTGGTAAATAAGAAGGTGATATATCCAGTTGAAATAGTTGAAGATTAAGAGGGTTGATGTTTGAGCACGGATGGTTTGAGGTAATTACTTTTTCAGTAATTTAGTCAAGTTATTAATTACAATTAAAGTTTATAATTTTTTCAATAAACTATGAAGTCTGTTTGAGGTTGAATTAGTGATTAATTGTTGAGGTTAGAAGATATTGGATGAAACTGTTTTAATGGAATTGTTGGTAGTGATGATGTTGTGGTTTATGAGATTGAACTGGATTGTGTGATTGATTTGTTTGGTTCTAGTTCACGGAGTAGGCAGTGAAGTTATGGATGCTACAGATTCAGTGGTTTGAACTATAATGACGTATTGAGATATGTTACAGGTATGCGAATGGTGTTGTTGTTGTGTTGAGGTGCAGGGTATGATTGAAGTTATAGAGGGTTAAGTGGTACTATGGATGTTGTCCAGATTACAGCTGCAACTGAAAGGGAAAAAGTGATGATAATGGATTGAGATTCAGCTGTGATTGAGTTGAAGTTTATATAAATGATTGTAATGGATAGTCTTATTGCAGTCTAGTGACATTTAGTAACATGAGATGATGATGATGTGACAATGAAGTCACATTTGATGTGACTTAGATAAGTAAACTTAATGGTGGGTTGGTATTGTTGTATATAAGGACGTGGTAGTGTTACTAAACTTGCAGAGAACTTGGAAGAATGGTTGGAGAACATTGGAGTGTAAACTGAGTGCTGATTTGGTGTCAGTATTGAATTGTTAGTGTTATTGAACCAGGTAGTTCTGATTTGGTTAAGATGGATGTAGGGTTTGTTTGAATGTGCAGAAGTGGTAATGTTGTTAGTGTTTAGATTCTTCAGGTTGTAGGGGTATAACTAAGAGCTGAGTTTGTGTTGTGCAGAGTTGGGTTGTAGTTGGAGTGAACTTACAGTTTTATTGGAGTTAAATCTCTCTTATAGAAAGTTGTTGCTAAAAGCTGCAATTGCAGGTAAATCTTGTTTATAATTATAGTTGAAGTTTAAAGTTATTTGAATGAATGATTTATTATAATGAATAGACTGAAATTTCACTAGAGTTAGAGTTGCAGCTGTGTGAGAAGAACCTTATGCTTGTCTGACTGAACAGATTCAGTCTGACTTAGATTCTTATCTGTCTTAGTGTACCTGACTGAGTCGAGTCGACCCTGTTAACCTGAGTTGAATAAGTTTGACTCAGTGACCAGACCATTAGACCGTTGACCTTTGACTAACGTTTACCGTTAGTTGACTCAGCTGGCCGTTAGAGACTATTAATTGACTCAGATGGACTGGACCTTAGTTTAATGGGTTGGATTAGTGGACTTGGGCTTATAGCCAGTTTTCCTAATGAACATGAATTGGATCCCTATGGTCCGAATTATCCTTTGGTTCCTTCTACAAAGTTGTAGATATTCATATGACCTAGCTAATCGATTGTAGAACCAACCTTTGAATTAGTAAACTTTAGACATACTAAAGTAAGAGAATGAAAATGTGTGGAAACATAAATGGGCTTAGAACCATTAGATAGTTCACTAAACTTATAACTAGATTATTGTATGAGATTATGTTATGAGCCTTGTACGTGTGAGTCTTTTGGCTAAACTCTTAGAGTGTTTGTATGATTAACAGTTCGTCTTTATTAACAACGATCGATTCTAAGGATGAACCAGTGAATGGTGGATCTCGAGGTAGGAGTGGCTTGTCATCAAAAGAGGTGGGAATCTATATTTAACTCTTTTGTAAATCGTTGTTGTTTATTTTAAAAAAGTTTATGTTTAACAAACTCATGCATTGTCTGTTTGTCCATTTCATGCTTTCTTTAGTTTGCATTACGATTGTTCTTTTGATTTTTTTGAATCTTTCCGCGATTTGGAAAGGACTTGTAATGTTTGTTATCATCAAGAATTGTTATGGGAAATGAGAATTTCCACATGTGGTATATAGGATGCTCTCCTTCACATTATATCTATTATATGTTTATTCGGTGTGAAATTGGCATCAATATTACTATTTGGTATGGAATTGGCATCAACATTATACATTATTTGAAGAAGGAGTTTCTCCATATACATGTTTGTTTATTTCAGTGACTTAGCCGTTATGTTCTTAATGTTTGGCAAAACATGTATTTCTTTCCAAGTCTTTCCCATGATTTCTTGAAAGTTAAATGTTATTTTTACTGGGCACCCCTTTTAGGGATGATGTGGTCACACACTCCCACATTCAGTTTCAGAGACAGATCAGATTTACGCAGCGGAAGCTTCGAGGAGTACACTCCGTTAGTTAGTTAACTTCTGCTATGCTTATTATGTTGTTTATTCTATTTGCAAACCAAATGACTATTGTATATGTATCATTTGAGAGGAATTCTTGTATATATTTCAGAGAGGGGTTTATTCTTGGGTTAAGTTTTTGTAGAAGATTTCTTAATTGTATGTTTAATAAAGTGTTTTAGATCCTTAGTTCCTCTTTGGTTAGTTAATCTCTTGGATTAGTCAGTTGTTAGCTTAGGGGCGCTATACAACGTATGCGAGTTTGACCAAGAAATGATCTAACAATCTCCCCCTTTGTCAATTTTAGTGGCAAAACTATCAATACATATGGATTACGAAATAAATCAAAAATTGTAGCTTCTCGTCCACATGCTTTATTTCCTTGGCATCTTCAACGCGACTCGAAATCTTCGTCACTTCTAAGTACTCCATGATTCCAAAGGTTGTAAGTTCGGCACCATAGTTGTCGAAGATCCGTAGCGATAACAATGAGAAAAAAACGCTCTTAATCATTGTTATACAGTGTCATAGTATTATTACACAACATCAAAGTTCAATTGTATCACAAATTTGACAACAATACTATGGTGATATGTATCACTCCCCCTTAGTCAATACTTTATCTCAACATGAAAACCACTCCCTTTTACATAATGATCCGTAAACCATATGTATTTGTAGTGTGAACTACACATTAATTCTCCCTCTTTTTGTTAATAAAATTGGCAAAGGTACGAAAATCAATGAGATCCTAATGAAATTTCCACGGAGATACTCCATGACTAAAGGTGTATTAACATACCAACAAATTTGGATGCAATCATATAGCCGAAGATAAATGCATTCATCAAGGAGTTTATAAAGATACAAAATAACCTCTCAAAATTTCCATAGCCGCACTCCCCACAAAGATATGGAAATTAAGCACAAGTTTAAAAGAACTCTCCCCCATAAAATTTCATTCCCGAGAGAAAAACAAAGGCGACCTTGATTTTACAAGAAAAGAAGGATTTCATTGGATATAACCAAATCACATGAAAACATTAATTTGTATCCAAAAATCTCAATCAAATTAACCACAAGAGAACCCATGATTAATTTAATCGGAATACTCAACCAAATATTAATCACAAATGAATCCGTGACTAATATGATTGGGTATGTTCACATAAGAGAACTTACGGAGCCGCACATTATTTTACATAAAAATCCATATACTGCGAAATAAACAAAGATTCATTCTATTTTTCATCACCATTTGCACAATGACATATAATAGACTTAATTTTTGTAAACAAAAGTTCATCCTATCTTCCATCAATATTTGCATAATGATATGATAGGCTTAACATTTGTTTGTCAAAATTTCATTCCATCTTTTATCAATACTTTCATATCGACATATAATAAAGATAACTTTTGAGCACATATGGGACAGTCAAGGTTCACAGACGCAAATAACATATCCCATAACAATTTCCAATATATAAAACTAGGATGCACATGGGCGGGTATGGGCGGGTATAAGCTAAAACCAACCTCGCACCCACATACTGCGGGTTTTTTTTTCATAACCAACCCCGCACCCACAAACAACGGGCGGGTTTTGTTACCCGCCCGCTACGGGTTGGGCGGGTATGGGTTTAAACGGGTTTAAACCCGCTTTATATTCAAGTATTTAGAGTAACTTCTATTCTCCTTGATTAAGTGAGAAAAAAAACCAAAACCCCCAAAATATTCATATCTAGGAAGTTCACAGATGAAGATTAAGTGTTGAATCTGTTGATTTTTCGATTGTTGTCGATTTCTGGTAATTGTCGTTCGTAGGTGAAGAAGGAAAACTGAGGAGGAAGAAGAGGAGAGGCCGAACAGAGAGAAGAGTGTAGAAAGTGAATGAGGGTTATCAGTTATCCTATCTACTAGTATTAGGGTTTCATAATGGACGACTAGGATTAGTTTTATCTAATGGTATATAATCTGCGGGTTTTTTGGGCGGGTATGGGCGGGTATTAGCTTAAACCAACCTCGCACCCACAGACAGCGGGTTTTTTTTTTTCATAACCAACCCCGCACCCACAACGGGCGGGTATGGATTAAAAACCCACGGATTTAGCGGGTACGGGTGGGTTTGGGTATCGTGGGCGGGTCTTGTGCAGCCCTATATAAAACCATAAAGATTAATACTGCAAAAACAATCTTTGCCCTTAGAAGGTAGAATCAATCGTTTTTGCACGGATTTACACCAAGAATATCTACCAAAGGCGTATAAAAAGATTTTCTTAAAGAAGAATATACAAAGTCATTAAAGACCATGGATCATAGTTTACATAAGATGGTTGTGAACATTCAAGGATCCCATAGCAATTCGTGTTATTGCCCATTCTGGAAATTTTTTCTTTGTGATTAACCAACAACATTCTTGTAAAACTACAAATGATCTTAGAATAGGATTACTCCAAAAATCCAAGTGCCCAAGTCCATGAAAAAAGAACAAGTGCAACGAAACAGAGCAAAACACTCAAAGACAAGAGACAGGACAATGACCAATATTAACTCATCCAAATTCAACAATTCTCATATCCATTTTGAAGATAATTCAAAGAGGAAGAGAATGCAAAAATAATGAGGTCATTCCGAATTCAGACGAAGAAGTTACGGCCAAAACAAATTTACCGAATATCGATGTCAAGTATGCATACGGGTTTGCAAACGAATTTTCGTAACCTGGAGTGGTATGCAAACGGGTATGCGTACTTAAACCCTTGTATTTTTATTTTAAATTATGCTATGCATACCTTGTAAGTGTACCATGTAATCCAAACATCCCGGACTACTATTTTCAAACGTAAACATTAAAGAACGTTAAACACAGATCAAGTTAGGAAGAAATGAACGATAAGAAAGGTACGTGGATTATTATAAGTACTCTAATCAAATAAATAAAAGCACCAGTGCTCAAGTTTATAAACATACCTTTTTAGATGAATCCAATCTAATTCTATAGCCTTACCAAACATGATCTGTGCGCCCCAATTTTCGTGCTTCCCTCACCATATACATAACAGGGCATTCCTTGGTGAGGATGTACTTACAACACACTCAAGTTGTGTTGAGGTGAACAATTTCTTGCTCACCACAAGTGACTTTTGGATTATCATGAAAGAGATCGCTTTTAGAACCTTTCACATCCAAATCCATCTTTCCAAAGAACTCTTTAAGTTCCAACATCATGGATACTGCCTTCTCCATAGTCATGGAATTTTCTGGAAGATCATTCCTTTTGACACTCAAAGAGTCGTTGACTTTCTTTGGAACCCACTTATGAGTGCGTTAAGAAACAACCGGAACCTTCTTCGCATTACTCTCTTCAAGATTTCTCGAAAGAGGATTGGATTACTATTCTTTTTCAAGTTAGTCTTTCTCCAACTGGGAGCTCGGATCTTTTCTTTGTATTTACGAAGTTATCTTTTTGATAATCATTACAATTGTGAAAAGGCTTCATTTGACGTTTATAGGCAAATCTAGGTTTATCACAGTAATGATTCCTTTGCCTAAAGGTTGGACAGTAACAACCTGTAACGTTAAGGGGATTAGTCTTAATGTATGATCTTGGTTTCACAACTTCTTGTGATGCCCAAACAAGAACATCCTGAAGTTTCTCATTCCTTATACGGAAACGACATCTCCTTTCCAGGTGACTTTTGTTTCCGCAATAGTAGCAAACATCGATCTGTGTGCGTTTACTTTGGAGGTTGATATACATTGCTCTTACGAACTTTAACTTCCGGTGAAGGTATTTCACTTTTGCCATCAGTGGAAACATTTTGTTGAGAAAAATCACTAACTTTGACAAATTTTACCTCTTTGCTAATACTTGGAGCATCTATTCCCTTATAGCCCAATCCTCGTATATCACGATGATTTTTACTTGCTCCTAGAATAGTGGTTAATTTTCTTGATCTAGTATTTAACTTTTTCAAGTCATCTTCCAACATCTTGATTTTATCAAGAGAAGCAGCTAAATCATCCTCAAGTTTTTTCTCGAGAGAGATAAGCGCTTTCTCTGTCATCAAAACTTGTTTGTTGAGATTTAATCCTTGCTTCAGATTCTGCAAGCTTATCTTCCAACAAAATATACTTTTGATAAAGATTATCACATTCAAGTGACTTCATACGTAGGTTTTCCTCAGAATCTTTGAGGATCGATTTGTTTGAACGATTTGAAACAAAAACACCTGTGTAACATCTTCTCAATTTCTTGTTTGCACGATGGAGATTAGTCAGAAAAGGTGTGACATGAGAAGTTCTCATCTTCTTCTTTTCCAACGAATTCAAAAGCTTAACATACTCCGAGACTTCCTCATCAACATCTCTATCAATATCTGAGTCACCTTCGTCAGAAAGTTCTTCCAACCGTTCTTCTAGGAGTGTTTCCCAGTTATCAAAAGTTTCCGCACGTTTAGATATTAACATAGAAGTGATAGTTCTCTTTGGAGAATCCAAGCTTTGCAAACATCTAATAATTTCTGAACTAGTACGTTATCAGAGATAGACTCGTCCATATAGTCAGACTTCTACAAACACAGACTTATTAGGTCTTTAAACGTGTTTGCCTGCTCTGATACCAATTGGAAATGCGGGGGTCTAACAACCACACCCAATAATTCGTTTGACAATCTGAGAGGACTTACTCCAATACACTTTTTAGAGAATCAACTAGACAGTCAGATTCAATCTAGATGAAAGTATATCAAAGATTTGAATATCTCAATCTCTCGATTTAATTCTTACTCAAGAAAATAAAAATCTGCGAGTCTAATTAAATACAAGAGAGATAACTTGGATGGTACCAAAGACCAATATCCAAGTGTCAATTAATGTAAATCAACAACCAAAGGTTGGATATTCTAATTAATTGATCTAACGCACAACCTGTGATATTTCAATTATATAACAAAATATAATGCGGAAAAGAAATAACACAGACACCAGAATTTTGTTAACGAGGAAACCGCAAATGCAGAAAAACCCCGGGACCTAGTCCAGATTGAACACCACACTGTATTAAGCCGTTACAGACACTAGCCTACTACAAATTAACTTCGGACTGGACTTTAGTTGAACCATAATCAATCTCACACTAATTCAAGGTACAATTGTGCTCCTTATGTCTCTGATACTAGCAGGATACTACGCACTTGATTCCCTTAGATGATCTCACCCACAACCAAGAGTTGGTACGACCCAAATTCGAAGACTTGATAAACAAATCTGTCTCACACAGAAAAGTCTACAGGATTGAATAAATCTGTCTCCCACGGAAATACCCAAGAGTTTTTGTTCCGTCTTTTGATAAATCAAGGTGAACAGGAACCAGATGATAGACCGGTCTTATATTCCCGAAGAACAGCCTAGTATTTTCAATCACCTCACAATAAACTAAATCGTATGGAAACGAAACTAGATATTATGGAATCACAAATGATGAGACGAAGGTGTTTGTGACTACTTTTTTATCTTGCCTATCGGAGATATAAATCTCAATCCAATTATTCAATTGAGATCGTACGATAGATACAACAAGATCAGATCACACAACTACAATAGAAGTAGTTCCGGCCTGGCTTCACAATCCCAATGAAGTCTTCTAGTCGTTAACCTACAGGGTCTCGAGAAGAAACCTAAGGTTAAAGGAGAATTGACTCTAGAAATACAACTAGTATCACACATGAGGTGTGGGGATTAGGTTTCCCAGTTGCTAGAGTTCTCCTTTATACAGTTTTCAAATCAGGGTTTGCAATCAATGTTAGTTTAGTAACAAAGCATTCAATATTCATCGTTAGATGAAAAACCTGATTCAACCAAGCTAATATATTTTCAACCGTTAGATCGAATTTATCTAGTCACACACAAATGAAATGTACCCTCATTTAGGTTTATGTAACCATACCTAAATGTGTACACCATGTTGCTTCACAAATAGTTAACAAAAGTTATCCATATATTTACTCTCATATTAACCTTATTCATCTTAACCATAACTAGTTAAAATGACTTAAATGAAACTAGTTAATGAGTTTTTCAATTGCATAGAAGATACAATCGAAAAAAATCGGTTTGATTCACTTGAATCAATCATGAACATTATAGCCACGGTTTGCAAAGATTTCATTCCTTAAGATTTAAATGTTTAAGTTTATGAACAGACCGATTTGATAAAGTAACCAGCTTAAGTATGCATACGGGTATGCGTACTTAAGCAACCAGATTTAGAGTTTGTTAAGTTTCCAAACTCAGTAGAAATTTTCGGTTCAAAAACTTCCGCCAGTATGCATACGGGTACGCATACTTAAGGTGACTAGTTTAGGAGTTTGTAATTCCCAAACCCAACAGATATTTTCGTTTCAAAAACTCTCCTATAGTATGCGTACGGGTATGCAGAATTCCTAAACCCAGCAGATATTTTCGGTTTGAAAACTTCTACCAATATGCGTACGGGTACGCATACTTATCTTGTCGCCTTCACCAATTTCATATACACACATATGCATACACATGGTTCCCGGTTTATGGATTTATACACTAATGTACAAACACACTATATATGCTTATATCCAAAGATGATTACATTATCAACTCTTCATTCCAATGATTGAAACATTCTTAGAGGATCACATACTATTAGCATCAAAGTAATTTTCAAGTTATTGAAATGTCAACATGACTTTCGTTATGAGTAAAGATGAATATGGCTAAATCTAAAGCTTTCCAACATATATTTCGAGAAATATGTATGCGAGATATACTCAGCTCGAAATCTCAAATATGTTTAGTTGAAAACTATATCGTAAATACGACTTATGTCTCAATTTAGGAGAGAGAGAATAAATAGACTTTCCTAGTGATAGATGAGTTTAAGTCTCCACATACCTTTTTGTCGATGAAGTTCCACAAGCTCTCCTTAGTAGTTCTTCGTCTTCAAATGATGAACGCCGAGAGATCTAAGCTCAACTACACTATCTATGTCCTAGTCCGAGACATCTATAAATAGGCTAGAAATCAAGACTTATAGTTTTGATCACTAATATTGACAAACATGCTTGAGAGAGCAACGCATGCGAGTTTGACCGAGAAATGCTCTAACAGATATGATGCAGGTTTTTGCGGTGGTGGTGTTGATGATATTGTTGTCGGTGTTTGTGATTGTAGAGAACTAGATACTGATGTTGGTGGAGTTTATATTAATCATCGTAATGCTGGTTTTCTGCCGATGAAGATGGTGGAGGAAGAAATGTTGTTTGTGGTGGAGGAAGAAATCGAGTAAAGAGATTAGATATCGGTAAACCGATGTTTTCAAAATTAAAAAAACTAGTGGGGGTATTATTGTCTATTTTAAAACGACGTGGCATCCGTCCATTTCACCCAAATCAATATATTATACGTCCACCTCAACCAGGTTTTGTTGATTTTCGTCCATTTGAACCATTTTCTGGTTTTGTTATTACGGTTCATTAAAGTATTACTACATTTGCCGCCGGTGTTATGAGTATTGTACAATTTTGTTAAAAGCACCCCATCCTTTGAGCACAAATTTTTACAAGAATCCTATTACTGGGGTTGTAGGGGGGATTGGTTTTAGGGGTCTTAGTGGGTCATGAAATAGTGGTTTTTATACCCCTTATCTTCCATTTTACATAATACCCAATATACCCTCGACTTGATTAGTGATAATTATGGTGATTAAGTAAACTAATTATGATTACCAAATTGATTATACTAATTTAGTGATTAATTTCTTGAGAATCAAAATTTTTTTTCTTTTGTTTTTGATTTAAAAGAAGAAGAAGGATGATTTTGATGAACTTTTATGAAAACTTTGAAGTAAAACTGATGAAACATATCCTGAAACTAGTCTAGAAAACCTTGTAATATGAGTTTTTTTACGAATTACGGCTGGGAAAATGTTGTCGTTCCAGCCGTTATAGAGCTTTACGGTTCGTTAATTAAGAATTTTTAGCCGTAATACAAATTTACGGTTGTGTTAGTAAGAACTTCTGGCCGTAATACTAATTTACGGATGGATTAGTATGAATTCCTGGCCGAATATTATCCAGAGACACATGTGTCTCAATCACGGCTGCAAACCCAACCGTAATGGTATCCACGGTTGGGATACCTAGACGTTGTTAGGCATGAGCACTCTCAACCAATGCATTAAATGCCTGAACACTCTCAACGGCTAGTTTTCAAAAATAATTAACCGTTATGTCATTAACCCCTATAAAAGGAGACCATTCTATCATCTCTTTCTCACCCAAATCCTAGTTATAAGCTCTCATATTCATTTTCATCTATTTCTCATCCAAAAAAAGAAGAAAAAAACACTATGGTGACTCCCTACACCAATGAAGAAGATTCTGCGATTGTTAAAGCATGGGCGACGGCCAGACAACATGATAAAGATCTAGACATTGACGTAGATCAAACATCCTTGTCTTTTTGGAACCGTGTTTTCATAGTTTTTGTTGCATTAAACAAAAATAGTAATAGAAGAATTTTTGCAAGCGTTAAGGCGAGATTCGAGAAAGTCTTTGAAGAATGCGAAGATTTCAAAAAGGAAATGAAAGACCAAAAGGAAGCCAATCCCACAATGCCAAGTGCGACAAGAGTAAGTTTTCTCATTAAAAATCGTTTCGAGTAACACTATATTATAACATTATTTAACATATCGTATTTGGGAAAGAGTTTTAACAAAGTGATAGCTATCACATCTTAGAAAATACTATCTATGATTTTGACCAATACGAATAAGGGTTTATGTTAATTGTTATGATCTATCTTATCAATATAATGAAATATGTATGCTTTTCCGGTTCAATGAACGAAAAACCATTTAGGTTTATTTTGTTTTATGTTTGTTCCATTTCTCAAAAAGAAATAGTTTCATATTTTTTCAAGTATTTTCGGCCAGGTTTTAATGCAAAACGACCTAGCCGTTTTGACCATAGAAATTGAAAATTCAAATTTACGGTTTGAATAACGGACCACGACCGAACCGTAAACACCATACTGGCTGGGTTCCTGTATTTTCCTAACCATAATTTCGATATCGGTTTGGAAGCTGGTTTTTAGGTTGAGATTTAACAGGTTACGACAGGATATTTTGGCCGTTAACTGCGATTCCCATAATTACGTCTACTTACGGATGGGTTTACCAGTCGTTACTATGGTTGGTTTTGTAAATTTTGTTGTCGTATGCGATAAATTTTTTCACTTTCCATTCGTCAATAATGTTACCATTACATAATTTGGCTAGACCACGTTACATTCAATAGTTATACCCAAATGCAAAAAATAAAATATGGAGTAATACACTTAAATAGTCAAGGTTGGTTGTAAATCTCAATAAACTCTCTCGTGATCCAATAACATTTCTCATGCTCAAATTCTTTGCGACGAATAGCTTGGCAGCGGGCAAGAGCCCAGGCGACCTAAAAAACAAATCAAAGTAAAGTTAGTATTTTATTCAAAACTTACTTGATTAGAAAACATTTTCACATACTCACTCTATTTAAAAAATACATTTCGGGACTCATCGCTTTCACCTGTGCCAATCGCACCCTAAAAACTTCCATTTCTAAGTAAATCTCCTTGAACCTATCCTTTATTTGGTTCATCAATCTTCCATTTTGATTACCATCCATGGCCACAAAGATCATAAATATACGGTTATATTGAGAATCATCACTTTCTCCCACGTTAATGCCTTGATTTTCGTCATGCTTTCTCACCGTGAGCGTCGCTCTAACAATTGCCATATCTTCTTCGACTGGTGTACGGAGTAACCATGTTTCTTCCTTTTTTTGCAAAAATTGTTAGAGAGAGAGAGAGGGGCTGACGGTATCAAAGCATTTCGAAGATGCACTTATTTTCATAGATGAAACCTTAGAAGCTTTTTGGAACCGTGTGCGAATTGTTTTTGTGGTGTTAGACGGAAATCGTAGTGGAAGATGGATGAAACTCATTAAGAAAATATTCGAGTAGATCTTTCCAAAATTGGAAACCTTCAAAGAAGATGGAAGCTGTAAAGATAAACACTCCCAATATGCCACTTGCACAAAGAGTAAGTTTGTCAATAATTGGCCCATCAAAAATTGTTTTATGTAAAACCGACTTAAAATTGTTTTGTTTTTTCAGTGGGAGATGGCCGAAGCTGATTATGAGGATGTCTATGGCAAGAAGTTTGAACTTCATGGTTGCTATCATGTCTTGGAAGAAAGTATCCACGCTGACTTCTTCCACTATTATTAAGACCCATGTTTGCAATGTAATGATATTATTTTTAAAGTTTATGCTATGAAATATGTATTCCTTTTCGTTTCACTGGATGGTCTTTCCCTTCCTTGGTTCCCAAAATTGACACAATTATATAAGAATAGAGAAACATTCATTCAGACAATTACGCTTAGGAAGCAATACACAACCCATCCGTTTGTCAACCGACGGCTGGGAAAACTTTTCAACCCAACCGACATAAACCATAACGGCTGGGAAAATTCAAAAAAATTTCCCAACCCCTTTAAATAGCATATAAATCCCCCAAATTCCCACAATTTTTCCCAACCTTCTAAGGATGTTAGATAGCATATAAAGCCCCCAAATTCCAAAAAATCCAAACCCCAATAATAGGATTCTTTAACAAACATCCCCGTAACCTGACTAGGATGGGTAGACCGTGGACATTCTAATATAAACCCATGAAACAATGTGTGTATCATGCACTGCTACAAACATTTCACCTCATACCCCATTCATTGGAAAAGGAGATGTTATACAGTCGACATTATAGGTTGTTTGGATAGCATCTCAGAAGTAGTTTTTTGACTTTTAGAGATCGAAAAATCAGAAGTTAGTTTGGATACACATCCAGAAGTTGCTTTTTAACTTCTGGAAGTAAAAAAGTCAAAAGTTAGTTTGAGTAAATAATTTCACAATGAATTTCAGAAGCAGAAAAGTTAACTTTTTACACGCAAATTTGTATCCAAACACGCTATAAAATAACTTCTAGAAATCGAAAAGTTAACATTTTACGAAACAAAATAATTTTGCTTCTGACTTCAACTTCTGGAAAAGCAGAAGTCAAAAACAGATCCAAACGCGTTATACAGTAACTTTCCTCTCGCCGACAACAACTCAAGCCAACTATAGCAGTTTACAGGGGCAAATATCAAAATCTAGAAGACACTAAAATTCTAGGGGATTAAAATACTACAGCGTGTCTGGCCAAAAAGACAAAAGAAAAAAGCATGCTACGTGGCGTCACTTGTTACCATGCAAAAAAATATCATTTCCGTCAACTCAGTTACATAGAGGGTGAATCTTACCACTGATCATCTAACCATTCAATAACTAGTCACCCAATTATTCCATTAGAAAGTGAAAGGTTTGTCCACCCACGTTTCTACTGAAAAAACAAGATTCAAAATACATAAAAGACGTGTTCGTGTCAACCATCTAACACTTGGTTTTATTTTTCCAGTAATAAAACAGAGAGAGTCTCTCTAGAAAAGGAGGATTTAGGGTTTTTGAATTTCTCTGGAATCAATCAGAGACTCAAACAAATTTCAGGTAAAATTTTTATTGAAACCCTTTAATTATTTCTTTGTGTTAATTACTTCACTTGATTCAATTTCTTTTATGTTCGATTTTGATTTAATGAAATTTGGTTTTCTCTAGATCACTAAACCTAGTTATAGTTATCGTGATTTCATAGTGATTGTGATCTTGTAATTGTTGTGGTTTTGAATGTAATTTTGAAGGTCGTGGAAATAATAGAAGTGGTTTCTTTCCACCATTGAGGGTAATTTTGGATCCTTAGCAAACCCATTTTTTAGAACACATTTCTGTAACTTAGAATTCAACTGAAACCCATTTTTAGAACTCTTCATAAACGCTATACTGCAATTCCAGAATTAATAATCAGTTGAATCTCCCTTTTTGGAACATTTTAAAACCACCACCTCAATTAAAGATCCACCTGTTTGCAATTCAATTCAAACCCATATGTTAGGAACATACCCTAACAACCGAAATTAGTGGTAGTAGACAAGTAGTAGTCTGGTAAATGGTGCTGATCATTGTATAAGTTTCTTAAGTGATTTCGCTCTTGTTTCGGGGTATGCACATTATTGCCATGGTTTGGCAGTGCTTCTATTATTTTGGTCGTTATGTTTTCTGCCGATGAAACTATTTTAATGACTGAGTTTAAGTGGTTGCCTCTTTGTTGTCCTGGTGGGGCATTTGATTGCCATGGTTTCGCGGTGCAACTATGTTTTTATATGGTTATTGATGAAACTGTGGTAATGACTTGACTGTCAGGTTGAGTGATAGTGATGTGATGATGGTGGTATTCGAATGGGGCTAGAACTTTCTCAGTGGTCAATGTTTTCATTTTGGTTGTTTGATGATGTTTGTTAGGAATGATTATGCTAAAATGAAATGGATTGTAATTGATTGTGTGTAAATTGAAAAACGGGAACGAATTGTGATGGAACTGTTCCACAATCAAGCCTCTCTCGTAATGTTTATCCATTTAAATTGTTGCCTCTCTATGTTGTTGCAGGATGTCTACCTTCTTAAAATTCAACACACTTGGGCCCAAAACAAAGAACTTTGTTGTAGCTGGAGGATTGACAAGTTTTGTATTTGGAGTGTATTTCTATACAATGAGAGCTGTTGGAGGCACCGATGAGCTTCAGGTAGCTATCGATAAGTTCGAAGATCTGAAAACTAGTAACGAGAGAGCAGAATCGACTAGCCTACCAAAGTCTTGAGCATCTCGTCTCCCCTTTGCCATCCTTATAGTCTCTTTTTTGTTGGTTGAGCATGTTGCTCGAATGACAGATGGTACTGAAGTTGAAGAAAACCTTTGAATAACAGTTTTTTGGAACAATGATGTTTCTTGTAAAAATTACTGGTTACTTATGATACAGTGTTCTTTGTCATAGAGATTTTTAGAATCTTATTCCAAGCTGGTTTTTACTTATTATGATATCTGAATTTCAGATCTTAATTTCATTTGGTTCTGTTCCGAGTCTTTTTTACTATTTCAGATCAAATTTCTCTAAAATTTTTTAAATTACGGTAGCTTTAAACAGCTTGATCTGCAAGGCCGGTGATGATCCTGGTAGAAGAGCTGTTCTATGTTGACAAAGTAGACCAGAGCTGTGAAAAATAACCCTGCTGTACCAGTAAATGCATCTTAGTTTTCTGCTTTACTGCAGGAAAGTTTGAACCAAAACTGAAGCATTGAAATATAAATCGAATATACTGCAAGAAATTTGATAATAAAAACTTCTTTGTAACCCTCGAATCATCCAGAAAGAAGAGGTGTGATAAACGCTTGTTGGACTTAAAATTCCAACAAACCAAAAATAACATGATATGGTTAAGATGATGTCTTTTTATTCTCCGAACTGATACTTTGGATATCTCTTCTCACCGGAAGTCATCTTTTCAACAAAATAATGATGCTGAGATGAAAACAAAATTGAAGACCTCAGAGTTCAAACACCCCACAACCAAATTTAGTTTCTGCTAATGTTAAGGGTGGTCTTCAACCGATCTACAACGTGTGGCAAGAGTTTCACGCTATCTTGGATTGCTCGATCAACGCATGACTCCATTTCGTTTATGGCTCCCGTCTTGATCTGCTGGAGCTTTGCTTGCTCAAACTTATCTTGGCACACCATGAGAGATCTATTCATCATTTCCTGGTTCAACAGAAAAACACAAAAGGTTTAAAATCTCTGAAACTCAAACAGGGAGTGAGGGAGAGATAATGTTAGAACACTTAGCATGCATCCATAGTAAAGCAAACCAAGTACACAACACTAGATTTTGTACCTAAGAACAATATAAGAAGAGCTGATTTATTTGTTGGTGATGTCCTGACCTTTAGAGTCTAAACATGAAGGAAGATGTTCTTTTATTTGAATTAGAAGATTATTTTTTTACCATAATAATCAGTGAAATGAAAACATCTACCCCATCAAAAATCATCCAATTCCACCCACCTTATCAAAAACCATCCAATTCCACCAACCTATATGAGAAAGGTTTATTCCAACTTCAAACATAGGTAACGACACGACGTATCTGACACAGTTGACGAATTTGTGTGCTAACAACAGAAGAGAGTCACTTTTGAAGTGTCAGGACTTGGATAAGCCCTTACACCCAAAGCTAAAACAGGACTGCAGTGTCACATCATGGATCAAAGGTTTGCATGGCTATCATATTGTAAAAAAGTTGATCAAGATACTAAAGAGCCCATCAAATTCTTTGCTGGACAAGAATAAAAAGTGAAAACGCTAAACAGCAAACATAGGATCGCGTCCTGTAGATTAAGGACAGCTTAAAGTTTTTACTTAATGATTTATTATCATTGAGCATACAAAAACAGAACATGTGAACTACTCAAACATCATATTACCCCGACGGGTTGAAATTTTGCTATCTATACCTTAAACTGACAATGTAAGATCCATTTCCAAACGCCCCAAACGAAGATCTTTAAAAGGTGCTCTCCACTACAAACAGTTTTGCTCTAAAGTAATAATAGGAGTTAGAACTTAATCTATAAACTAATTACTCTGTCAGGAATTACCACTGCCAGAGATTGAACACATGAACTGAACTTGGCACTATCTAGTAGAATATACTGACCGGTCACCTATATGTATGATTCCATTATCTCTGACAGGACTCGAAGAGATGATCCAACAACTCGGAATCTCTAAGAGTTTCATCTTCCCCAAATTCGAGTTCGATGCAACTTCAATATCAATTTTTTGTAAATTTCACATATTCAAGCAAAACTCACACAGACACGAAGGGATGAACAATATATGCGGAGCTGATTTATTTGTTGGTGATGTCATGTCCTTTAAGTCTAGATCTGTTAGAACTCTATCTTAGCATTCATCTGTAATAAATAAACCAAGTACACAACACTAGAGTTGGTACCCTAAGAGCAATAATATATGCCGAGCTGATATATTTGCTGGTGATGTCCTGTCCTAAACTGAGGGAAGAGGTTCTTTTATTTAAACTAGGAGAAGTTTTTATATCATAGTAACCCTTGAAACAACACTGCAAGAGTGACAACAGACAAAGTAAACAGCAGTGAAGACTTAATACAAGAGTAGTCTAATTGCTTGTATGGTTCTACCCCATCAAAAACCATCCAATTCCATCTACCTATATGTTATTCCAACTTAAAACATAGGTAAGCACACCACAAAATCTGATACAGTTAATGAATTTGCATGCTAACAGCAGAAGAGATTCCCAGTTAAACTGTTGGATGACCCCTAACAACCAAAGCTTAGACAAGACTGCTGTGTTACATCATGGATCGAAGGTAAGCATAGCTATCATATTGTAGAAAAGTTAATCAAGAGACTACAGAACTCATCTAAGTCTATGCTGTGTCAAACACGGACAAGAATGGAAACTCTAAACAGTAAACATAGGATTGTATCTTGTAAAGTAACGAGAGTTTGACCATTGAGTTGTGCAGACAGTAAAGACACATGAACTACTCAAACATCAATATTCCCCGAGGAGTTGAAATTTCGCAATCTATACTTAACCTGACAACGTAAGATCCATCTCCAAACACCCCAAGCGAAGATCTTTAGAAGGTGCTCTCTGCTACATATAGTCTTTCTCTGAAGTAATATTAGAACTGAATCTACACACTAATTACTCTAACAAGAATTCCCACTACCTGAAATTGAACACACTAATTACTCTAACAAGTTGTTTGATTATCTGAACTAACTTCTACTGGAATTACAAAGTCATCTTAACCTATTGTGCACGTGCATTATATATTCCAAAATCTTCGACAAAACTCAGATAATCAAACAACTCGGAATCTCTAAGAGTTTCTTCTTCCCCAAATTCAAGTTCAATGCAATTTCAATATAAATTTATGTAAATTTCAAGCAAACCCCATGAAAGGGATGACCAAAACCGAAAGAAAACTTACTTGAAATTTAGCCATCTCAGTCTCAACCAATTGATTAGCATTCATAACTGGAATACTGCAATTTTCGACACAATTCGAAATCTCCTCATATTTTCTTCTCCTATCAAAGCACTCATAAGCACATTTGAAGTACCCTTGCTGTAATAAATCATCAAATCCAAACAAACAAACAAACAAAATTAATCTTTGAAAAAAAATTAAAGAAAATTGCCCAAAGAAAGAAAAACCCTTAAATTTGGGCATACCTGAAGAGTGAAATTGACATGATCAGTTACACAAGAGAGTTGATTTTGAGCTGCAGTATTTACATAATTCAACTTCTGTTTCAATCTTTCTGAAACTAATCTTTCTTCAGCTGCTGCTAAGTGATTATTCATTTTGATTTCTCAGTTTCTCTAGGGTTTTAAGACTTCTCTGTGTTTCTAGGGTATTTTAAGTTTTAAGCCCTTTTGAGTTGCTTTACTGACTTAACCCAAAAGAAAGGAAATTTGAGTTTAGCCCCTCTATTCGTTTATAGGCACGTCCTAAAGATTTGTTGTTTCTTTTTTTGCTGACTCGTTCGAGTCCGAGTCATCCAGACCTGACTTATTTACATTTAAATTCTTGTCGTGTCTGACTCAAAAATTATTATTAAATTCTTTTTCTTTTTTTTTTATAAAAAAAAATTATTTGTCAGACACAAAATGATACGTGAGTCAAGTACGTTTATAATTTAGTAGAAATTTTAACCATGAACCTAGATCACCATTGCCACGGTGAGGAGGGCCGACCGAAAGAAAACAAAACACCGCTATGTGTAATGGTGTTATAAGGTTAAAATTGATATGCATCCAATTTATGGTAATTTACATAAATTTCTTCCATTTTTTATGTTTCTTTTGCGATGGTTTGTATTAATTTTCTCCATTTGCTATGCATCCTTTGTGGTGGTCTGCATTAATTTCCCCCATGTATTATTCTTTTGTGATGTTTTGCATAATGACTATGCATTAAATTTTAAAAGTTACCGTCGAATTTTTCGTAAAAACTCTAAATTTTATATTGTTATTTGTACTCTAGATTTTTTTAAACCTTTTCAATAACATAAAATTTGTAAAATTTTAAGGCACAGATCTTTAGATATGTTATATTAAAGTTTGGTTGCCAATTATAGCCCTGAAAAAGAAGATTCACAAGGAGTTATAATAATTACACTAAAAAGGGAGGGGCATTTTAGGTTTTCAAATCCCAAAGATTACCACCAAATCCTTTTATGAAATTGAACATTTGTGTTAGTCTACATTTTACAAAAAAATGGCCATAAAAAGTGACCGATCGGACCCTCCGATCGGTCGGCCCAATTAAATGTGTACAAGTAATACTACAACTATTCTATTTCCGAGAGGAAAGTGTTAATTTAGAATAATTATCGTAAAAAGATTAAACCAATTTTATTCATGTTTTTTTTTTCTAAATATTATTCATGTTGTTTATTATTGGAAATATTCTTCTCGTCCATCCAAAATCATCCGGTACACAATATATAATCACAAGCAACAATTCTTAGTTTTCTCTAATTTCCCATTCGCTTAATTTTAGAACTTTACTTCCATTACTTATCTGAAATAAGTAACGAAAAAAACTAGATATATATATATATATATATATATATATATATATATATATATATATATCAATAAAGATATAGGATCAAAATGAAATAATGATGAAAAGTATCATTGAAATTGCATTGATATATAGTATACACTGGAATAAACTAACGATGCAAATACCTTTTGCATGATCAATGCAAAAATAGACGAGGATCCATATATATGACCTAAAATTTGTCTGGTGGTATAGTTTTATTTACTCGGTAAAAAATAAGTTACTCTTACAACTCAAACTCTATTCTGACTTGATCAGATTAGCCTGATTGCCCTTAAAAACTCTCAGTACAATATAAAATTTGAGTTCTGAAACAAAAATGGTCGACTTCCCAAACATGAATGAAATTTTTTATTTTAAGCATGAATCAAAATTTTATTGCCAATCAAAACCAAAATCTGTATCATGATATGTATACAAAATTTCTCAAACACAATATATTTAAATTTTTTTGAAATTCTCAAACACAATATATTGGATATACAAGTAGGTAGATTCCAATTTAATGGGAGTTTTAGTGTAAATGAAGTGTCTACCAGTCTTCACACCCATCCCAAAATCATCTAGTCAACAATACATAACCACAAGCAAACAATCTTAGTTTCCTCTAACTTCCCATTTGGTTAATTTTTGAACTTTGTATAATGTACCTGAAATTTGTCTCGTAGTATAGTTTTATTTACTCGGTAAGAAATTAGGTAACTCAAAATCTATTCGATGACCTAAAGCATGTATTTTGACTTGATCAGATAGCCCAATCGACCTTAAAAATTATCAGTACGACATAAAATTTGAGTTTTGAAACAAGAATAGTTAAGAGGAGGTCGTCTAAAGACATCTTAAGAAGTAACTTGTTAACTTATGACGTGTTTGGATACCAGAAGCAGAAGTCAGGAGCATTAAATCAGAAGCAAAGCCATTTTCTTCATAAAAAGTTGACTTTTCGGTCTTTAGAATTCATTCTGAAATTATGTATCCAAATTAACCTCTGCCTTTTTGTTTTCAGAAGTCAAAAAACAGCTGAAATTATTAGTGCATTTCCAACCGGTCTCTTAATTTCATAATAATTTTTAGAAGCAAACAAATGACGTTCTCCAGAAACGATATATATTTTTTTATTATTAACTTGTGATTTCCGAAAGTTACTTGTACTTCCGGTTGCCAAACATAGGCTACAAGCAAGTTACCAAGGTGCTTCTTGACCCTCCCAAAGTTACAACCCAACAAAATGAGAGTTGTGGTTAACATATCCATTGAGCCCTCCCTCCTAAAAAGGGCATTTCTGTTGACTATTCCTTTTAAGTCTTCTTCATTAATATCAGGGTTCTGAACTGAACTGAGATTTCTCAGATCAAGGTAAAGAAACAGAAACCAGATTCTTTCTACCTACTCTGCTTTAATCTTAAATTTCATTCAAGATCGTCCTGAATCAAAAACAGCTTGTATTCTCAAATCCATGTATTTCTTTCTCAAAATAGATCCCTAAATTGTTCAATCCAAAACCAAAAAACCCTAATGTTTGATCACTCAGTATGTCCAATGGAAATGTTTCTTACAGGTAATTAACTGCACCTCCACTCTTTGCATTCAATTTTGATTTTGATTTATTAATTGTTGAATGTACGATTAATGAATGAATGTTGGGAAATTGGAAAATTGAATGTGTTTTGTTATCTATTTTGCAGCTGTGGGTCTTGTGGATATCCACTGAATTTGAGTGCATCTGGAATTCACTCTGAACACAAAAAATCTAACAAAAAAGGGGGTTGTCTTTCATTTGAAGCTGTTGATATTAGTCGATTCACGCAAGTTGACAAGGTAAATTGCTTACCTGTTTCTTGGGGTCGATATCGTTCAAAAACTAAACTCCTTTGTCGTAAATGTGGAGTTCATATTGGTTATGGTTATGTAGTTTCACCTGCCTTATGTGGGATTAATTCGCCAGCAGGGTCAAATTATAAGAAAGTTTGTATAAAGATTCATGCTATTCAGTCTTCAGAGGAGGATTAGTGATAGAAAATGGAAGAAATTTGTAGAGATACTGCAACAACATCAATTGTGAACCTGCCAGATGATTGCCTATTTCATATATTTCAAGGGTTAGATACCTCTATTGATCGTGACTCTTTCGGTTTAACTTGTCATCGATGGCTTCATATTCAAAACAAAAGTCGCCGATCATTGCAATTTAATTCTTCTTTAACCCAATATACTCGGTCCACGGTAGCGCAAAGAAGACCCAACATTAGTTCATTCAATGTCTGTAAGCTGCTCACTCGTTTCCAACAACTCAGTTCATTATCCCTTTCAGGTTGTTCTGAGTTACCTGATTCAAGCGTATCCCAACTGCAGTTCTTCGGTTCTAACTTGCAAACCATAAACTTAGACTGTTGTTTTAGGATCTCAGATACTGGATTCTGTTTAATAGCTTCAGGATGTCCCAATTTAAAGTCAATTGGACTTTACAGGTGTAATATTACTGACATTGGTTTGAGAGCTGTTGCTAAATCTTGTCCATCCTTACAAAAGGTGAACCTATCATACTGCACAAGTATCTCGGATCACGGAATTGGATTTCTCTCACAAGAATGTCGTCAACTTCGTTCTGTTCTGATTTCACATTGCAGATCAGTAACTGGTACTGGTTTTATTGGGTGTTCTGAAACTCTAATTCATGTTGAAGCTGATTCATGTAAACTTGAACCAGATGGGATATCAGGCCTTGTTAGTGGAGGTGGACTTGAATATCTGAATCTGTCAGATTTATCTTGGTGTATTCATGGGGATGGATTGGCCAGAATTGGACAAGGATCATCTGTGAATCTTCGAGTTCTTAATCTGCGAATGTGTAGAAATGCAACTGATGAAGCAATTATGATGATTTCTAAAGGATGCCCAGCATTACAAGAATGGAGCCTTGCATTCTGTCATGGGATCACACTTACTGGATGGGTGACTATAGGTTCAAATTGCCATAACCTAGAGGTACTTCACGTGAACCGATGCCGTAATTTTTGTGACCTTGGATTGCAGGCTTTGCGTGACGGGTGCAAACGTCTTTCGAGATTACACATGAATCATTGTAGTCTTGTTACCCAGTTGGCAATAGAGTCGTTCAAGTGCAGACGTGGTAGTGTGGACATCAGGGAAGAAGAACTAGTATATATTTCTGGTTTTCCCCATTTAAACTTCACTTAAGAAGAGGCAAGGATACCCTATGAATTTGTGTTCAACGTTTGGAAGGGATGAAACAATTGTGATAATCAGATCATTTTATTGGGTCAGGGTACAAGTTCAACACGGATTCTTTTGGTAAATTCAGTGCAGGTGTCAGGTTATTTTTAGCCGGACAGTCTGCTTACTTTGCATAATTAAATAACGCTCATCATCTTTCAAAGTGGCTTACTGAAGTTTGAGTCAGTAAGGTTCTGTAACCTATTGATGGGAGTAAATGCAATTTCACTAATTTTGGTCAAGCGGAAGTGCTTTTTCCAATTGTCATTTCTCTCAGCATTTTGCTACTGATCTATCTAATATTTTTTTGGTCCTAATAATTCTTTTTGGCGGCATCAAAGCCTAGTCTTTGTTCAATCAAAATGCCTCTCAAATGATGTTACTGCAGATTTGGGTTAGCCACAATATGACTTTCGTGCTTGTGTTTCAGGTGAGCCATTTCAATCTACGGAATATTTTTGTGTTCTAATAATTCTTCTTGGCAGCATCAAATTCTAGTGTTTCTGCAATAAAAATGGCTCGAAAATGATAAAAATATTTCTGCAGATTTGGGTTTGAGATAGTCTAACTTTCACACTTGTGTTTCAGGTTAGCCATTTTCTGGTTTAAGCACCTGCTTTGAAACCCAAGGATCTCGAGCTTGCAGTCTACGTGGCTGTAGATTCTGGGGTTCCCTATGCCTGGTTACAGCCATTAACTGTCTAAGGTTCCAGGTTTCAATTGCTCTTGCACCCTAACTGCTCTCTAACTAGTACTTGGAGAGAATTCTCCTGCATATCCAGTGGAAATGACACATTGGTCATATATGTAGAATTTGACTGAAATAATCGTTAAACGTTGAAACTTATGGAACACATAAATTTATAGAAGTACTAACATTTTCAATTCTTTCAATCATTTGTTGCATGAACTTCTTGAGGAAAGTGCCTGGCATAGCAAAACTGGCAAAGTTTTGTTGGTACCTTAGGCGTGATTTAAATTACCCTTGCGTCGCAGTAATAAAGGTAGAAAAAAAAATGGACGTTAAGCACGCCAAACAAATCAATAATACCAATCTAGACTCTCTATTGCAACACAACACAAGACACCTTCCTAACTAACTTCAGTTAGGATCTCCTTTGTTTATATTTAGGAATCTCCTTCGGTATGTGTTTTTGTTTTTATGTCGCCGGCTATGATAATAATATATGTAGCCGGCTGTGTTTTTGTTTTTGTTTCTGAAAGCCAAGTACAACACCTAGTTAACTATCCAAATGAATTATTGCTACCTAACTTTGAAAATTGCAGAATCAAGTTTATTATTAGTAGTTAGGTATTATACGGGTCCTACTGCTAACAGTGATGTTTGTGTGGAGATCAGCATATAGTATGGGTATACTGTACAACTACTTCTTACTCATTTTTGTATTTCAGGCTATCAGTCTATTCTCCTATATATTGAGAACATCTCTGGCTCTTTAAGGTCATTCACTGAGTAAAGCAATTGTGTGAGAGAAGATGGAGAAAGTGGAGAAGAAGGTTTATGGAGGGCATATTCTACTACTTCCATACCCAGTTCAAGGCCACATAAACCCGATTCTTCAATTCTCAAAAAGATTAGCTTCCAAACATGTCAAAGTTTCAGTAGTCTTAACCAACTACATGGCCAGAACAATTAATATTCAAGTTGGTCCTTACATCGAAACAATATCTGACGGATACGATGATGTTGGGAGACCCGGAGCTAGTAGCACCGAAGAGTATCTCAAAAGCTTTGCCACATTCGGATCGAAAACACTAGCTGATTTGATCGGGAGAATACAATAATCAGATGATGATGTTCCGGTAAGCTGTGTTGTTTATGATTCATTTGTGCCATGGGTTTTGAATGTGACCCAAAAACTCAACTTGGTTGGAGCTATTTTTTTCACTCAATCTCTTGGTGTTACAAGTATCTATTATTACCTATACCGGGGTCTGCTAAAGGTTCCGATGCCGGATGGAGAGATGATCTCAATTCCAGGATTGCCACTGCTAAAGGTTCTGGAATTACCATGTTTCGTTTCTGAGGTAGAATCTTTCTCCCACTATTTGAAGCTACTTGTGAACCAGTTTTCCAATATTGAAAAGGCAGACTGGGTTCTTTTCAACACCTTCGACGAGTTGGAGCCGGAGGTAAAAGTTCTTTCTTTCCATAATGAAATTTCTTTACATTACTTGTAATGTTATTAACAACTTCTTTTCATAAAGGTGTTGAATTGGATGGCAAAGCTATGGAGAGTGAGGACAATCGAACCAACTATTCCATCCAAGTACTTAGACAAACGGATTGAAGGTGACAATGATTATGGTCTTAATATATTCGACACGAAGCGAGTCGAATGCATGGACTGGCTCAACGCAAAGGAGGACAACTCAGTAATTTATGTTTCCATGGGTAGCATGGCAGTTTTAAAACAAGAGCAAATGGAAGAAGTTGCAGGGGCATTACTAGGTTGCGACTATAATTTCCTGTGGGTAGTCAGACAAACAGAAGAAAACAAGATCCCCAGCACATTTCACAATGATATCTCAACATCTCCAGGGTCTGAAAAGGGGTTAGTAGTCACATGGTCCCCACAATTGGGAGTTTTGTCGCACCCCGCTTTTGGTTGTTTTGTGACTCATTGTGGGTGGAACTCGATGATGGAATCCTTAAGTTTAGGCGTACCGATGATTGCATTTCCACAATGGTCAGATCAGCCAACGAATGCCAAATGTGTTGAAGATTTGTGGAAAGTAGGAATTAGAGTTAAAGTGGAAGAAGATGGGATTTTGAGAAAGAATGAACTTGAATCATGTATAAAAGCAGCTATGGAAGGAGAGAAAGGGAAAGAAATGAAAAAGAATGCAAGTAAATGGAAAGAACTAGCAGTGCAAGCAGTTAGTGAAGGTGGAAGTTCCGATAAGAATGTCGAAGAATTATTAGAGGCATTGAAAGAGAAAAAAGTGAAAGAGAGCGGGAACGGGAACGACAAAGGCTAATAAGGTGGGGACTGAGGCACCAATCCGAGTCGCATAAAAGTATTGTCCTTCCAGCACTTTCAGACCCTTAACGGCTTAATGTGCTTTTCCTCATGTAATTGCATTCCTCAAGATTAGACTAATCTGGCAGTAATTTCAGGTTTTGTGTATGCGAATAGCATGCAGTTTAATTATTAGTGCATCATGAGTATAATAGAACTTTCGTAGTTTGCCAATCTTGGTTGCATGAACAAAAAGTGCCTCATTAGTTATTTCCAAAACATGATCACAATTTAGTGGTTTTAAATGTTAACAAACTGTTTGGGTTGCAGGTATGATCTGTGTGAAGCTATTGAATCAAATATTTGAAAGTCTTGCTTCGCAAGTTAGTCAAACAAAGTCATGTCAACAGTTTTCTAACATTTTTTTTTTTGAGAGAACCCTGAAATTCAACAAATTTATAAAGGGTTGTTTGGTTTTTGGTATTCAGATTTTAATTAAGGCCGTCTTAGGCACTAGGCCATATAGACGGTCTCCTAGGGCCCCAAATTATTTAGTTAGGGTCGAAGGAGCATACAGATCCTTGAAAAGAAGGTTTATCACATTCCTATTAACGCCATCATGATACACAAGTCATTCGCTGGTGACACCTACCTTCCGCTGAGATAAAGGCTGGAAGAAATCAAAGTAATACTTCTGATCGCTCATCTGAAGACCATCCTTAAAAGTGAAACGATTAAAGCTCTTTCGGACCTCCATCTCATTAGATGAAGAAGGGTTGAGAGGATTATAAGGAACCCCTTGGTCGAAATCGAGTTGGCGAGCAACGCGGATGGTATTATACGCCTCAGACGAAAATCTCCCACCATGAAACCTAGGGAGCCGACCGGGCGAGGTGGATACAATAATGTCGAAGTCTTCAGATGAAGGCGCATCCGCAGAGGACGTCCTCCGCTTGGATTTGATAACAAAACTATAATATGTAGGGAACCAGTGCGGCCATCTTGATAAGAAATGAGACTGAAATCTCCACCCTTATCCATGAAATCCTTGAATTTAGATTTAGCCGGAAAACTCTTCTTGTGATAGAGAGTCATCCGAGGATGAGATTGGGGCACTCTCGTTAGTCGTTTGGAGCCATCTTCCTGAATGACTTCCTCTTGCCATGAGAGTGCAAGGGGATTTAGCTGGGGAGGTTGGTACAAAGGAAAGCGCTCCCAAGTACAAAGGAAAGCGCAAGAAAGTTTCCACTTCATGAGACCCATCCACACGACGAATGTCACACGCCAATAGATCCAAATGATGATACAAACCACCAAGGAACACTGGAGCAAGCGGAAACGACACGCCACGAGACATCAATACTTCCATAGGAATGAGTTCGTTCTTGATAGTGTCCCGGGGACTGTACTCAAATACATCGTGACATAATCAAAAGAAAAGAAAGGCTGCCAGTTCCTCTCGATCGGATTCTCCTCGCGAGGAGAAACACCAGCCCGATCACCTGACAGTAAAGGAGCCCAATACCTGATCCAACAGAAGAAAGAAGCGCGATGCTGCCGGGACTTGGATTTTTGGCTACTCTTTGTTTCTTCAACTTCTTTTACATCGTCAGAATCCTCAGGCGCAGTTGACTTCGAACCAGCTTTAATAGCAGACACCATGAGTTTTGAAGAAGATGAAACATTAGCTGAAGGGCTATGCGCAGCGGACGCAACAACTTTGCCTTTTCTTCTACCCCTTAAATCTTCTTCATCCGGAACCTCAGTTTTGATCTTTTCCGGTACGTAGCTGGAATGTTATATAGCTCTCTTTTGCTGCAATCAAGCGATCGCGAAGAATCTTTTCACTGGGATTTAAAACTTTAAAAGTGCAACAATCATCAAAACATACGTCACCATGGACGGGTAGGCCATTAAGCGCCACTACGTCTTCCAAGATTAGAGTCGCCTTACCCAAGGAGAATAAAAAAAATGTGAGGATCAATTCCCCAGCGCGCGCATAAGCAGACCAAGCTGTCATCATCCTGCCGGACATACCTATCCTGGAAGCGTCTATAACAGCTTCTATGCATAAAGACTGAGTAAAACTCTTGCAATCAGGATTGAAGCAAATGTACTTTACCCATGGATCCCAAACAGCAGGAGATTCAGCGGAAGAACGTAGATTGATTGAAGGGAAAATGTAGTCTCCCTATGAACTGCTAAACAAGGCATTTCTTCTGAAGCGGCTATCGGGGGCACCTCCGCTTAAGGGCGGATAAGCCAACCCTCGGACGAAGACAGAGAGAACGGGTGAGGATTTAGCATGCGCAAAATTCAATTGTCATCAGTAGGAAATAGAGTCGAACCGTCATCCGCAGCGGGTGGCTGTAGGAGATCTCTAAGTCGAGGAATACTCCTTATATCATCGAGTGTGTAAGTTTCTGACCTAAGGGGAGTGTCACGATCGGGCGATCCATCAGACATGGTGAGCAGGAGGAATAGAGAGGAAAGAGAAAATACGCAGTAAGAAAGATGAGGAATCAGAGGCGAGGTCCCTCTATTTATAGGAGGGTAAAAGGAGGAGCATTTACTGGATGAGTTAGTAACCGCACCATCTCAAGAGTTGTGGGGATAAACCGTTCAAACCCACTAACATAATTGTCAAGGCATTATACCAACACATGTGACTGTTGACATGGTCTTTGACCAGTCAAACAGTAAGGGATTAATGTTGGTACATGAAAATAAACAATCCTAAAATAGATAGCCCCTTAACCTATTAAGGGTCCCTTTTACAATAGAAAGACTAGGGGACTAGGCCTATCCCACAAGGATGGGATAGTTCTAGTCCAAGAGTGTATTAAACTAGTTGGGCTTTGGCCCAAGAAGAAAGCCTCTTAGGATTTGATAATTACTTAAGGAAAGAGAAATTGTAGTTTAGTAATATATTAATCTTATGGGCATTTATCCATAAGGAGGTTATTATAAAAGGTGAAAGAAGCACACTTAGGAATCATCATAAATCCACCATTACTTCTAATAATCTCTTTACACCTTGGGAGTACTTTCTGTGATTAGGGCTAGTTCCTGCTTCCCACGTTTTACCTTATCAACAATTAGTTAACTGGTTTTTCTTTTCAAGGATTTCAGTTAGACTTGAATAACCGAATCTTACATTTAATAAGTCTAACTAAGATCAGAATTAACTTAGTTTCTCTTATCCGGAATCAAATAGACTAAACACAAGATCCCGTAATTTTCAGTTAAGCAAGAACAACAGACACAAACTAAAATAAATTGACTTGTCATTGTTTTTCTCAACCGAAAGCAATTGAAACAAAAATAATCAATGTAAACACCGCAATTGTACCGCACTTTGTTAAGAAAAAAATTTGATACCAAACAATAAAGAAGATACCAAATCAAAGTCAAATGAATTGACACAGTTTTTCTTAACAGGAACAATTGAATCACAATAACCAATCCATACAATCATAATGGAAAATATCAATTATACCTAAATTTTATTAAACAAAAACAAAATACATATAAACTCATACTTTTCTTAACCATAAAAATCGATTAACTAACAATAATCAAAGTCACGGCACATGATCTTGATTCGGGACCATTGAAACTGCACGTATCCATAGTGCATACTCTAAACATTTTTTTCTTCTTAATGTTTGGATGACCATTGATACACAAGCCAGAATATAAAAATTTCATTAACATCAAGCATTTTAAATTCTTTATATAATAACAGAATTTTTTAAAGCGTTCTCATTCATAGGAGCTCCACGTTAATTCTCGCTTCTGGTTGATTATGTCCTCACTTATATTTTTTTTTTTGGTAATGTTTTGATATTTTCGTTAATAATATTTTACGAAAATATGTTTTTACCCCACGATAGATTTTTCATCCTAAAATATTTACCAAAATAATTAAACTTAATAAAACTATCAAAAATATAAAAAATAAAAGTCTATAATATATCTTATTTTAAAGCAATTATCTCGAAAAATATACTGTTGCTAAAAATACATTAAATCAAAAATCAATCACACATTCACGATTTCATCATAAAAATCAAAAAATTAAATCGATCATGCATCAGAAATCAATCATACAATTAATGAATTAAAACAATGTAAAAAAAAATGTTCAATATTCAATGTTCAGTTACATTTTTTTGGAATCATTCTTTTCCTAATTACAACTCTAGTCTATCAAATAAAATTAAAGAAAAATATTACACTTCCAGTAAGAATTATTAAAAAATAAAATCGATCGCGGGTACTAACCTTTTAAACAGACGTTGTGTCTTTCTTGCAAATATATTTTTTGGTGATGCTGTCCAAAAGTAAAAAAAAAATAAAAGAATCGTTAGAATCTGAAACAAAATATCAAAGCAAGATTAAAATCTAAAGCGAGCCAATACCAAAACGATAATACAAAAATTCAAGCAAACCTCAATTTCATATTATTTTTCTTAATTTTGTTTTTCCATCTAAAGATACTTTTACATGGATCCCTAGGACTACCATGTTCTCTGGATCCCTAGGACTACCATGTTCGTTGTAGATTTTGTCTGGGTTTTTGATTCCACGCTGTTTTGTCTTTTTGATTCATTCTTTTTCGAGCGTTTTTCTCTTTGTTTTCCTTGCGATTTTATATTGGTTACTAGGGTTTTAGTTTCCATTTCTTTTAGGGTTTTCTTTAAGCTTCCGGTATGGCCATTCTCACCAGAGCTTCTTCTCATAGTCGATAGACAAAACCATCGTCCCTTGAGGCTTCTGTATCTACCGACACAATCTCTTATGATGAGCATTCCTACCAATGCCCGTTCAAGAAATTCCACAATTGTCGTGATTGCGTTAATGACAGAGGATACGCCAAGGTTTCTTTCTTGAAACACCTTTAGGACAGGCATTTATCATCAGCAGACAAGGTTGATTTTTGTAGGGAGTTGATTGCCACTGGTTTGAACGTTTATCTCGCCTGGAAGAAGCTCCTCTGCAACCTTCGTATGTGGCTGTGTTGTAGATGCATGCATCTTCATGCTTGGTCGATGCCATGTAGAGGTAGGCAAGGGGCTGTTCGTGGTGAGTTTATTGCCGGACCACTCAACTGAGATGGAGATGATTTTCTTATACATGGTTTAGATAAACCAGGTGGAGCTGCTAGCATAACTCCATCCATTGTTGTGGTCTGTGATGCCTCTACGGACGTTGCGGAAACTCTCTCCATGACTGATGATATTGGGGCTTTTCTTTCCACGGACTTACTGAACGCCATCTTCCAACGGCAGTTCACCACCGGGAAATGTATTTCACACCAATACCGGCTTGGCTTCTCCAGGGAACTGAAGTATTGTCTCGATAGAGTTATCGCAAGCCCAGGTAACCTTTCCTTGTGTCTACAGCTTCTAATTCTTCCTATTTGCACATTAACTCCGTATAGACCAAAGATTTCCGCTGAGGCAAAGTCGGGCAGTCGAAAGAAGCTGCAAATCGTAGCAATCAACCATGCAATCTCGGTGTGGAAAGAGCCTAATGGATGCTATGCTCTGGCGTCGAAACTATTGCAGCAACCTGTCCGGATGGGGAATGGAAAGGCAAACTCGAAGAAACAAGGCGTTGCCAATATTTTAGCTTGCCAGAAGAAGATTAGTTGTGGCCATTACTCGGATGAAATAAGAGTACTTTCTTCATCAGGGGTAGCTCCGCGCAATGAGAATACCTATCTGGATTTGCAAGATAAGAATCCATCGGCTCCTCCCCCGTTGTTCCTTCGGATGTTGTGACAGTCGACCCAATTACAGTGGATTCACGGGATGTCTTGGGAGCTATAGAGAGCTTCCCAAAGGGTACTTCTTGTGGGCAAGATGGATTACGAGCACAACATTTAGTTGATGTTATGAGTGGTGCCGCAGCTATAGTGGCAGATAATTTACTCGCTTCGATTACTGGGGTAGTCAATCTTTGGTTGGCCGGTAAATGACCCAATATCTTAGGCGAGTTCATTGCCAGTGCGCTTTTGACTCCATTACTTAAACCAGGGGTGGTATTAAGCTAATTGCGGTTGGTACGGTTTGGCGAAGATTGGTTTCCAAAGTTGCTGCTTTTTCAGTCGGAAAAGATATGACCTCTTATTTAGGCGACTATCAATTTGGAGTTGGTGTGCCTGTTGGCGGGGAGAGTATTTTACATGCTGTAAACAACTTACTAGAGTTGAAAGGTCACTCAGATAAAATATCAATGCTGCTTATTGACTTTTCCAATGCTTTCAACATGGTGAGCAGATCTCATCTCATCAAAGAGGTTCGTCTTCACTGTCCAGGTATTTCTCGCTGGGTAGAGTTTTGTTATTTGCGACCCGCTAAACTCTATTATGACCGATATATATTGTCATCTGCTCTTGGGGTTCAGCAAGGGGACCCCCTTGATCCCTTGTTGTGTGCATTGACTCTTCATCCTCTAGTGAAGACCATTGCTTCTCATTGCACACTTGATTTGCATGCTTGGTACCTTGATGATGCTACCATTATTGGGGATACTATGGAGGTAGCCAAAGCCTTGAGTATGTAAAGTACTCACACGAGATAGAACCGAAACTTGTTTTGGTAGAACCGTGATACCAATGATTAGTGATTTGATATGATGATCAATCACATTGTTTTTAGAAATCGAATGATTTTCGTTTCTAAGATTGTAAGTATGAAAGAGGACTTACAAAGTAAGGACGACGTCATTCTTTGAACACGAGTTATAACTCTTATCATTAATTGTTCAAAGATATTCCTTGATAACTAAGGAGAATCCCAAGATCGAAATTAATTGAGAATCTTTTTTATTAAAGATTTCTTAATTTTATATGGTATTTAATTTCCAGAAATTAAATACGTATCTTTAGAGAATATTAGTTAGTAATGTGCATTAACTAATTAAAGAGTTCTCTAAGTGAATTTCGGTCAATACTTGGACAAAGCATTTACAGGAATTATGAAAATCGAATCTGGGTTTATTGTATATCTTGAGTATATTTTCGGTTTTGGAAATTCCTTGGTGTCCAAACTTCCTTGTATATAAATACTGAAGTTTGCTTCTCTTACAAACTAATTCTCAGAGCCAACAAAACTACCTCAGTTATGTTGTTACTGGTGGAACCGCCTATTAGAGTGGAGAGTACCCTAATTAGGAGAAATCGCTTACGGCCGCTCGGTTTAAAGACTTCTTTGGGATTGAGAATCTCTATTAGTACCGTTGGTGGGAAACTATATAATTACGGTTTATTATTAGTTTTCGATTGATTTGATTGACTAACGGTGGTTGAACTTTGATTGCACCTAGTTTGTTTATTCTTGAAAATATTCTCTTCTGATATAAGATTCACTCAAACTAGATCGAAGTTTCGACGGGGATCTTTAGACTGTTTGTAGATCTAAAGATAATCTTGTGATAATCCGACGTTAACAGGCTCCGTTCTGTATGGATCTACCATAACATATTCAATTTGATTGTGTGCAGGTGTTTATTGAAGATCAAGAAAGATTTGAAGACAAGAAGACTTTTTGGGTTCAGAATCTTTGGTGTGCACAATACTTGTTTCGGCTGGAAAGGGATCCGACTATAATCCGATTTGTCTTTTGATGATAATAGTGTTATTTGTGAAGTCAATGCATTATTAGACTCCACGCCGCTGCTAGACACTAATAAATTGAAGCCCAAACTAGAATGTCTAGTTTTGTCCGAGTCTCGACTAGTTCCATCAGTCGAGGATGCTCTGACATTGAACCATAAGCCATTAAGTTCTGAATTTATTCGTCTTGATGATATTGATAATGAAACCGTTTTAGATGATAATGGGTCTATGAGTCGTGATATTATTGCTCCATTGAGGCCTTGTTCAGCGAGTGAATTTGAACCAACATATGTTTGTATGCCTGACTTAGCTGAATTTGAACCAATATCAGTCGTTGAAGTTATTTCTGCTGACTTAGAACCTGATTTAGGGAGTACAAAAACTGTTCAATTCTTTAAACAATCTTTACTAATTATTTGCGAACCTGATTTACTTCATATTCAAGGTTCGAATTATGTTTTAAACAAGATTGAATTCAGTTTTATCTCTCTGGGTACAGATTTTTGATTTTGATGGGGTTGTAGTAAATAGGATTCGTTTCAGACTTGTGAAGGAAATGGAATTTTAGATTTAATAAAATTGTATATACAAAAATATTAACAATGGAGAGAGGTACTGGGACTAAGGATTTCGCCGAATTCACTACACTCGGTTCATTCATATATTCTTTGACAATTTAAAATTCAATAAAATTAACATGGACTCTGATTCTGCCAAGATAGATTCTCAAAACATCGATCGTAAGTCATAAGCATGATGTATAAAAACACCTAAGCTAAGCATACATCATCAAATTAAATAACAACCAATTAATTCAAATCATATTTCAATTTTAAATTAATGCAAAAGTCATAAAAAAGAATAAAATAAATTTATCCGTGTATGAAATTCACCCTCCTCCGCCATCCCAGTGTTGGGTTTAGCTCATCATGATAAAAACACGCTCAAAATATTTATTTATTTCTCAAATGGTGTTTACAATGAAGAGAAGAAGAGAAAATGGTGTAAACATCTAATGTGCGACCCACAAGAAGCGTCACAAAAGAACGATAAAAGAGAAGTGCTATTGTCGCTGTGGTTCTAAGACCCACACCTATGACCCACGCTTACCTGTCGTTGTCACTGTTGAAGAACGACGGTTCCTGGACGTCCGTTCTTCATTTTCTTCGCGTTCTTCAGCAGCAGCAGCAGGAACCGAGTTTCTGCAACTCGTGATTTCTGCTTCCTGAGTTCTCCTCTCAACCCCAAATTCTCAACACCCTTCTAGGACACCCAGGGAACCTATTTATACCCAACAGCGACAAGAAATCACGCTCATTAACTCTCCATGATCCTCCATTACTCGGTGTTAAAAGAAAATATTTTCCGAATATTTTCTTCCCTGAAATGATTCTCCACGCGTAAACAGCTTCTGATACTCCCTTATTTAGCTTCTACACGCATCTTCAATGACTAAGTGTCATCCAAACACGAGCATCACACATCGAACTTGCTGAAAATCCGTGAATATCATTTTCAAACCCGTGTTGCCCTGATTTCTTCCACGTGATTATCCAGCCAAATTCAGTCGAAACAATCACCCATACCAACTTTGTTATGATATATTACATGTTTCCACAAAGTTTCAGCGATTGAATCGCCTAAAATCACGTCCAAATACAATCGAGAAAATATGCCAGTGAAGAGCAAATATTTTCCCGCCAAAATATTTTTTGAATTTGTGAAGAAGGTCACCCCTTATCCAGTGGTCACCCCCTTATCCGTTGCCGGAGTCTGATAACACATATCCCTTGGGGTGCCTTCAGTAATTTTTCTGGGTTTCTCCGGTGCATTTCTGGGGTGTCTTTAGTACTCTATCCTAGGGTGTAAAACACCACTTTTCGAGCCAATTTCGCCGCAAGAGCTTATTTTTCCAAAAACATCTACAAAAACATAAAATAACACAATAAGTATTTAATCGAGTCTAACAATACGGAACATTGAGAACAAAATAGACACATAAATGCGTCTATCAAATACCCACAAACTTATTATTTGCTAGTCCTCGAGCAAAACTAATAAAAAATAAATAAAACCGAGTTAATCTCGGGAGGGTTTACCAGAGGTGTGCCCACAAAACCATTACTCCAGACTCTAGCTATCTATGCAGAACCTTGGAAGGCACTAAAGAATCTCCTTGGTTGGCATACTTATTGACTACAGGAGGAAGTACCCTGATGCGAAATTCCAATTGTTGTACACGAGTTTGCACTCAAGCATACTAAAATTCATATAAAGTAACAGAGCTCTACTCAGATAGTTTCTGGACATATAAACCGGAGTCAACCAATCACATGGATAAATTAAGAAGATGTATGTAGAGAAAAATGTGGATGATGTTGACAAAGGTGAACCTATCCTAATGGACTGAGATACTGGTCTGGACTAATATCAACACACTGGCAAATATAAGGTATCCAGTGGTCGATAATCCTAACTCTAGGTCAACTCAGCTGGCATATACAAGGGTACCAGTGGTCGAATTTATTTTATTTATTCCGATTGGTCTGGTGGTCTGGTCTCAATTTTTTTTTTTTGATAATCTCAGTCACTCTATTTCACCCTAGTAATGGTAAAAAGAAAAAAAAAAGAAGTGATCAGGATTCTTTCGATGTTTCCATCACGAGGATATGGCGAAACTACCGTGTTTTGTTTTTCTAACACCTGAGCTCTGTGCTTTTATGAATAGACTCTTTAGATGTTTCCATCTAATCAGATTGGTTCCTCAAGTCCTACAACCAAAATGCTTCCATCCACTTAGATTAGTTAGTGCCAACCTTAATAAGCATAAATTTCTAGTCTCTGGAGCTTATTTATTGCAACTAAGAACTTTCTCCCACACCCCCAAACTTAAATCTAACATTGTCCTCAATGTTCTAAAGATGAAATTAAAATCATGAACAAGGAGAAACTGTTACCAATGAAGTAAAAGAGATAAGGAAATATATTACCGTGTCTCATGAATATTGGGTTACCTCCCAAGAAGTGCTAAGTTTAAAGTCTTCAGCCAGACTAAGCAAGGATTAGTCACCACATAGAATCATATAGTAGTAGCCGGAATAACTGTGGGTCATCTGGATCAAAAAGTGTTACCCACAAGAAGAGGAAAGTGCAACAGACCCAGAAGATACCGATCATACCCTTGCTTAAGACAATTACATCTAGTTGTGGTTCAGGTTCAGGCTCTATAAAAGGGTCTAAATAAGAAGTTTTCCTGGAATGGATTTCCTCAAAGGCATTCTTAAGATCAGACTGAAGAGTCTGGAAGTACTCAAGTAAGAACTTAGAAGCGCATAATAAAATCCTGAATAACTGGGGATCCTCTAAGTCAATCAGCTTTGACTCACACAGCTGACCACAATGAAAGAGGTGGTCTTCCATAAGAAAATGTGTCGACCCTAATATCCTAAAGTAATTAGGTTTAGTCTCAAAACTTAATAACCAACACATATGAAAATCATATGTTCCCACAATTGGTTGAAAAGTTTTTGGTGGGAAAACAAAGTCAATCTTGGTATCATAGCCTGGGTTAACCACATCAACCAGAGGATGGGTTTCTAATAACTGAGCTTCTCTATGGACATCATTAGGTTCGGGAAAATGTGTATGAAGATAATCTTGTAAGATGGTTGAGGCACATATGTCAATTCCTACAGGAGGGAACTTCCTAAGAGTTAAAGCACACGAAGAATGATAATCACCCCCAAACTTAGAGTTTTCTGTGTCTCTAGAAATACTAGTCACAACTTCCCTAATTTCTAGGTCATCAGATTCCTGGAAATGGTCAATTGATTCTTCTAAGTCAGGTTCATCCTCACTCATCTCTACGAGTTCATCTTCTTCGTCTAAGACTATTGTTTCTAAATCGCTAGACTTTAAAACATTATTCTCAGAATAAACTCGTTCCTCTAAATCATTATTGGCTTTGTAAACAGGAAATACTACATCGTCTAAAACGAGGGTACCTCTAGTCAAATCCTCGTCCTTTTGAATAGGTGAATAATTATTAAAATTATTTGGATTTGAACTAGAAATAATATTATCATTGTAAAGCTCAATTGGAGTAACCATTTCCTGATCACTATTCCTACATAAGTATGATTCTTCATCAACACTATCCTTATCACAATAACATGAAAAAGATCGAACCTCATCAAAACAAATAGTGTTACCAATTCTAACCTCGTCATCTTGATTATGCAAATAACTATCCTCATTTTTAAGGGTATTATTGGAAACACTATATTGGAAAGTAAGATTATTTCGAGCAAGTCTTTCGTTCGTCTCAGCCATCAGCTTGAGGGATTCCTCTATAGAAAGTTCACTCATTATTGTAGTTCTTTCGTCTATAATTACACTATTCATCTCAGCTAACTTACGCGTCGACTCAGCTAACTCCCTGAGGGACTCTTCTAAAGGAGGAATAGGATCAGAAGGATCATAAAAAGGACTACTTTTCAATAGTTTGATTGTATCCTCTAGAGACGAAGAACTAGTACTATAATCTTCTTGCTCGTAAGACTGATGCATGTGTGGATAGTAATTGCGCTCACCAGGGTATGACCCATATCCTTCCAAAGGATGGCGTTCCCAACCACTATTCCCAACATGGTCATAGAAAGGATGATGTCCATATTCAAATTCAGGTCGATAATCATTGTATTGGCTTATATCATACCAGTTCGATATTCTTAAATGCAAGGGAATTCTACACAATCACAAACAAGGCTGACTCGACCAAATCAAACCTATAAAATCTAGCAAACAACAAGCATGATGGATCCACTTAGATTGTTTCTAGACCAGCTTCTAATCCTTCGAAAAGGAATTCGCTACAATTTAAGCAAACCCCTCTGGAATCAATCCGAGTCAAAGTAAGTTGAATTGATGCGAGGGAAGCTCAGTGGAGCTTTGATACCCAAGGCCTCACCGCTATCACAAGGCGGCGCAATCACGCATTCAACTCACAGAAACCATCATGGACTTCGAAGTATGCTAAAAAGAGTAACCAATATTTTTCGAAAGATTTTCCTACCAAGCTCGTTACCCTATCGGTCTCGTTCTAATCAAATTTTAAGCTTGGGTTCGCGTTAGGTTTCGTTTTCCTAAGGCGGGCAAAAAGGGAACGGTGATGAAATCCGAACCCTTATCTTATATGGCCAGTTTTTTCCCTTTATTAGGAAATTAAAGCAGCCGGTTCAGTCCTCAACATATAATCACCTTAAGGAAGACAGTAAACCCACTGACAGGAGATTCGCGGGTGTTTAGAAGTTTACCTCTCGTACCAGACGGGCGAAGAACCGCTGTAGTCGACTCGGGCCACTGACTCCAGTGTCAGTGTGCGAACCCGAGGGGCCGAGACGATATTGTAATCGTCGTCTTTCCCCGCAAACAATTTATATTTAATTTTTTTTTATATAACCCTTCCGTAGGGTTTAAAATTAGAATAAATTGTCCAAAGTCAAGTCCAATGAAAAGAAATATAAAAATAATAATAATAATTACAAAAATAAAAATAAAAATGGAAAGTCTCTTAAAAAAATAAAATAATTCTCTCTCTCTCTTTTTTTTTTCTTTCTTTATTTTTTATTTTTTTGCTTTGTCTTTTTTCCTTCTCTTTTAGCTTTAAGCTTTGATTCCAAGGTCTTTAGTATCCAACTTCAAACCTGTAATACAAAGACACAACCAAAGAGACGTAAAAAGAACAAATGGAATAATAAAAAATAATAAAAACCTAAAAATTCTACCTAAGCACAAATCCGCGTCGGCGGCGCCAAAATTTGATGTGATTTCAAAGTTGTTGTAGTGATAGTGGTAAAAAGCGCCGCTCTTTAGTGATAGCGGCGCCAAAATGATTTTTGATTTTTGATGAGGTTGTAGTAAATAAGATTCGTTTCAGACTTGTGAAGGAAATGGAATTTTAGATTTAATAAAATTATATATACAAAATATTAACAATGGGCGAGAGGTACTGGGACTAAGGATTTGGCCGAATTCACTACACAGGGTTCATTCATATATTATTTGATAATTTAAAATTCAATAAAATTAACATGGAATCTGATTTTGCCAAGATAGATTCTCAAAACATCGATCGTAAGTCATAAGCATGATGTATCAAAACACCTAAGCTAAGCATACATCATCAAATTAAATAACAACCAATTAATTCAAATCATATTTCAATTTTAAATTAATGCAAAAGTCATAAAAAAGAATAAAATAAATTTACCCGTGTATGAAATTCACCCTCCTCCGTCGTCCCAGTGTTAGGTTTATCTCATCATGATAGAAAAATGCTCAAAATATTTATTTATTTCTCAAATGGTGTTTACAATGAAGAGAAGAAGAGAAAATGGTGTAAACAACTAATGTGCGACCCACAGGAAGCGTCACAAAAGAACGATAAAAGAGAAGTGTTATTGTCGCTGTGGTTCTAAGACCCACACCTATGACCCACGCTTACCTGTCGTTGTCATTGTTGAAGAACGACGGTTCCTAGACGTCCGTTCTTCATGTTCTTCGCGTTCTTCAGCAGCAGCAGCAGGAACCGAGTTTCTGCAACTCGTGATTTCTGCTTCCTGAGCTCTCCTCTCAACCCCAAACTCTCGACACCCTTCTAGGACACCCAAGGAACCTATTTATACCCAACAGCGACAAGAAATCACGCTCATTAACTCTCCATGATCCTCCATTACTCGGTGTTAAAAGAAAATATTTTCCGAATATTTTCTTCCCTGAAATGATTCTCCACGCGTAAACAACTTCTGATACTCCCTTATTTAGCTTCTACACGCATCTTCAATGACTAAGTGTCATCCAAACACGAGCAGCACACATCAAACTTGCTGAAAATCCGTGAATATCATTTTCAAACCCGTGTTGCCCTGATTTCTTCCACGTGATTATCCAGCCAAATTCAGTCGAAACAATCACCCATACCAACTCTGTTATGATATATTACATGTTTCCACAAAATTTCAGGGATTGAATCGCACAAAATCACGTTAAAATGCAATCGAGAAAATCTGCCAGTGAAGAGCAAATATTTTCCCGCCAAAATATTTTTTTGAATTTGTGAAGAAGGTCACCCCTTATCCAGTGGTCGCCCCCTTATCCATTGCTGGAGTCCGAATAACACATTTTCCTTGGGGTGCCTTTAGTAATTTTTCTGGGTTCCTCCGGTGCATTTCTGGGGTGTCTTTAGTACTCTATCCTAGGGTGTAAAACACCACTTTTCGAGCCAATTTTGCCGCAAGAGCTTATATTTTCAAAAACATCTGCAAAAACATAAAATAGTACAATAAGTATTTAATCGAGTCTATCAATACAGAACATTGAGAACAAAATAGACACATAAATGCGTCTATCAGGTACTAATCTTTCTTACTGCAGTTTCATGTTTATGACTAATCATATTAGTTTGGTTGATCCCCAACTCTTCAGGCTTTATATATATGATTTGCAGATTACCTTGGGGTACCAAACCCACATTATTTGAGAACGTGCTACTGGCAAGTCAGGAAACAGATAACTTTCGCTTCATGGGAGTCAACCCATCAGATTTGTTCCCTGCACTCTATCTTTTATTTTTAGTTCTTTATTTTTTGCATATGTATTTTAGAATTTCCCACCTTAATTCCTACATTGGATGACTCAATTACATCGAGGACAATGTAATGTTTAAGTGTGGGGGAGTGGCGCTTTTGTTAGGATTTTTTTTTCTTTTTTTTTTGTTAGGATTTTTTTTTGTTTTTCAAAAAAAATAAAAAATTATTGCATAATATCTCTGTTTTGCTCGAGGACTAGCAAAATATAAGTGTGGGGGTGTTGATAAGCATGTAAATGCTACATTTTATACCCATATTTATATTAATTAGGACTCAATATTTTGGCTAATAATACTATTTTAGTGCTTTTGTAGAAAGTACAAGTGAATTCGATCATCCAGCGAATAATCAGCAAAATGTGAGACTTAATGGTGTTTGTCACGAAAATGGCAAAATGGGGTTGACATGGTATTTCCATATATCAACAACCAGAATGATGTAATGAGGTTGGCCTGGTATTTCCATGTATCAACAACCACAATGATCAAATATACTGGGCTGGTATTTCTATATATCAGCAACCCTTATTATGTTGGTCTGGTATTTCCATGTATCAGCAACCGCAATAATGAAATAGAGTTGGCATGGTATTCCCATATATCAACAACCGCAATGACAAAAATATGACTGGCCTGGTATCTTCATATATCAGCAGCCAGTCTAGTTACTATGACAATGAAAGGGAGTCGAAATGGTGTGGTGAGCTAAAAGTGGGACCTGGGACATGGTCTCTATTACCAGATTTTGTCTTCGGAAGCATCAGACATATTACTTTCTCATCAACAAAATGAAATCCCATTTCTTATTCAAGCTCAAGCCGGTGGTGTTGGTATGAAGAGTAAAAGGGATCTGGGCATTTTCATTCCTCCAAGCAAGCCAGCGATTCTCCATGGCGTGCATTGAAGATGGCAGTAAACTATCTTCTAATAAACAATGGAATCTGGATGGGTCTAGGCATGAACTGAATTAAGGGTTTTTGCTCGAGATTTATAGTTGATGCAAGAGGGTTCTTAGGAGGTCAGAACAAATGGGTTCGTGTGATTTGAATTTGTTGCACTAATAAATGTTTGAGCTGGTGCAGTAAACAAAAATCAGACGTGGCCTTTCTATGTGGTATCTCTAAGAAAGTCAACATCATATCCTTTTCTCTACTTCACCATTCTCATTTCAAGTAGCTGCAAACAATAAAATCTGCAGATGTGAACGGAGGTAGATGGAGAAGATGGTAAGAATCGAAATTGCAGCTTGTTATCAGTCTGGGAAGGGACTGAGCTTAGATGGCAGCATCTGTTCGAAGGAGATGGAGCTACGGTAGAGTTTTGCAGTTGAGCTCATGAATGACGGTAGCTGCTGAGCATGAAGATGAGAGTTTCTGCTGCCATGGCTGTGGACTGTGTACCAGAAGGCGAAGATGATATTTCGAAGTCAATGATGCTCATAAAAGTTCAGATTGGACATGAGATTTGGTTCTGTGTGTGGTTTATTTTCAAACTGGAAACGATGGAACTGTGCCGTTGATTCACGAGTGTTTACACAGAGAGTTAAAATGGATTATCATTGCTATGGGTCCTCTAATGGTTGAAATCAGGTTGAGCTCGTTTTTGAGCCTGGTGCTGAAGATGCTGAGGATGGATGCTCTGTTGATCATCTGTGATAACCACAGTTTCCACGGACAGGAAAAGAAAGTTGCTGCAACCGAGAGGTTCAGAGATTAGGAATCTGGGAAGTTGAGGCCGAGACTGAGAAGGTCCAAAAGATAGAAACATGTTGTGGCCGATGGTGCATGGACCTGGTTTTGGAAATTCTGGTTAGTTATTGGACCGGACCTTATCAGTTATTCACTAGGTCTTTTTTGGCAGCAACAACAGCATAAGATGTTTGGTGGGTATCTCGGCTATGAGGAGTATTTAGAAGTTCAAAATATGGAAACAAAATCTCTTGATTTGAATGAGTACGAAATGGATTTGGAGTGCGGTGGTGTCAAAAGGGATGATATGGCACGATCTCATTGGCTTCAATATATTTGTGACGTGGGGAATCAAGAAGAAGGAGAAGGGGAGGAAGCCGACCAGGCTACAGAGGAGGTGCGGCTACAGGGCCGCAGAGAAACCAGGGTTTGAAGTTTTCATTTTTATTTGTCATTTTTGATTAGTTTGTGTTCTTTATACTTATATTTATTTATGGTTTTTGAGAAAGCCATGTCTTGCTAATTATTTTGTAACTAGAGTTTTTATGATTGAAACTACATGGGTATTAGGTTATTTCTGATTGAATTGAAATACGAAGCAATAGACCGTTATGATTTGAATAAATTAATTCTTGAATATTGTTTATTGATAGATTGAAAAACGAGTTGTTGCATTGCTGGTTTAAGAACCTTTATGCGTAATCGATAGCTTTACAAATATGCTTGTCTCAATGTTTGAAAGTCCATGCTTTGATTAAATTCTTTGATGGGTTATGCTTAGAATAGCCAAGTAATATTTGTGAACTAGTAATTAGCTTCGTATAATTTTCTCGCTAATACAATTTAATAGTGCATGCTTAGGTTTATTCTTTTGATGCGCTTTGCTTTTAGTATACTAGCGATATTTGTGATCTATGCCTATAATAGGTGATGTCAATAAAACAGAGGATAAACATATATTCATAATTATATTTAATTTCAGTAATTAATTGGAGGTAGTAGTGAATATCATATAACCCTGGTTACCGACTCTCGCATTCTTGGTTACGTCTTTGTTATTTATTATTTCATTTTGTCTGAATTTCTGAAACTCTCAAAAACATCATATTGTTGATTATTTAGTTTTGGTATTAGTTGATAGAGTATTTCACACTGCTCGTGGGAGCGAACCGCATTTGCTATCTATATTACACTTGACCTGCGCGCTTGCGGATAAAACTAGGTTTTAGTTAATCATTATTTTTGGTTATATAAAATCTATACCACTTAACCCGTGACGAAATTCATGATGACGTTTCACTCTTGAAAATAGCTTTGATGACGATAGTTGTGAATAACGACTGTTATAACATTATAGAAGAATGTTTCAATGATTGAAATGTGGAGTTGAGATTACGTAACCAACTATGGATATAAGCATATACATTGTATTTGCATATGAAACGAAGTATGTGCATATGTGTGCATACTGTATTGGTGAAAGAGACCGGTTGGGTACGCGTACCAGCGGAAGGTTTCGAACCGAAAATTTATGCTGAGTTTGTAAATTTGCAAACTGTTAAACCAGTCACCTTAGGTACGCGTACCCGTACGCATACCCGTACCCAAGCTGGTTATATTTCTCAAATCGGATGTCCATGAACTTATATAATAAATTAATAAGGAATGCAACCTTTGCAAACCGTGGCTATATTTTTCATGAATTTATTCAAGTGAATCAAACCGATTTTGTTTCAATTGTGTCTACGCATAAAGACCTAAGCAATTGAACAACTCTTCAACTAGTTATTTTGAAGTCATTTGAACTAGTTGTGAAGAAGATGAATACGGTTAATATGAAACTGCTCATATGGCTAACCATTGGTTAACTATTCGTGAACCAACCAAGTGTACACGTTTAGGTACAGTTACTCAAACCTAAATGAAATACATTTCATTTGTGTGTGACAAGCTAAGTTTCGATCTAACGTTTGAAAGATATTAGCTTGGTTAAATCAGGTTTTTCATCTAACGGTGAATATTGAAAGCTTTCTTACCAAGGTAACTTAGATTGCAAACCCTGATTTGAAAACCATATAAAGGAGACATCTAGCAACTGGAAAAACTAATCCCCACATCTCCTGTGTGATACTAGTTGGTTTTGATAGAGTCGGTTCTCCTTTAAACTTAGGTTTCTTCTCGAGACCCTGTAGGTTAACGACTTAAAGACTTCATGGGGATTGTGAAGCCAGACGAAACTACTTTTCTTGTAGTTGTGCGATATGATCTTTCCATTTTATATCGTACGAGTTCAATGAATAATTGACTTGAGATTATATCTACGTTAGGGGAAGATAAAAAGAAATCACAAACATCTTCGTCTCATCGTTTGTGATTATGCAATATCTAGTTTCACTACCATACTATTTAGATTATTGTGAGATGATTGATAATTCTAGGCTGTTCTTCGGGAATATAAGTATAGGTTATTGATTGGTTCCTGCTCACCTTAATTTTATCAAAAGACGGTAAAGAACTCTTAGGTTTATCTGTGAGAGACAGATTTATCTATTATCGTAGACTTTTCTGTGTGATACAGATTTGTTTATTAAAGTCTTCGAATTTGGTTCGTAACAACTCTTGGTTGTGGGTGAGATCAGCTAAGGGAATCAAGTGCGTAGTATCCTGCTGGGATCAGAGACGTAAGAAGCGCAACAGTACCTTGAATCCGTGTGAGATTGATTAGGGTTCAACTACAGTCCAGACCGAAGTTAGTTTGTAGTAGGCTAGTGTCTGTAGCATCTTAATACAGTGTGGTGTTCAACCTGTACTAGGTCTCGGGGTTTTTCTGCATTTGCGATTTCCTCGTTAACAAAATTTCTAGTGTCTGTGTTATTTCTATTCCGCATTATATTTTGTTATATAATTGAAATATCACAGGTTGTGCGTTAAGATCAATTAATTAGAATATCCAACCTTTGGTTGTTGATTTAAATTGATTGGAACTTGGATATTTGGTACCATCCAAGTTTATCTTTCTAGTATTTGAAGACTCACATATTTTCATTTGCTTGAGTAAAGATCAAATCGAGAGATTGAGATATTAACTATTTGATATACTTTTATCTAGATTGAGTCTGACTGTCTAGTTGATTCTCTAGAAAGTATATTGGAGTTAGTCCATACAGATTGTTAATCTAAATATTGGGTGAGGTTGTTAGACCCCTGCTTTTTCAGGAGCATAGTATGAATATCAGCTTGACTCATAATTGTTTGGCATCTAATGCCATTTGCTATATGTTGGGAATTATGTAATGAAAGTAACATGAGAGTTCATGGTGGAAGGTCTAAATTTTTGTACGAGCTGGAAATTGCAGTTAAGATTTGGATCTGTCTTTGGAGATCGTCTATGGACGATTTTTAACAATATTCTATGAATCAGATCATAAATCATTTGGAGGATATCTTGCATATGTAATTTGGGTTGTTTAGCGCTTTTTGAAAGTCCTTTGGTCATTGTAAATACACTGTAAATATTTTTCTTTTTGTTTTCAATATAATCTTCTTTTTCAAAAAACAAAAAAACAAAAAAACAAACTAAGCATTTTGCTGTTAATATCTTAATTTAAAGTTTTATGTCCAATTAATGTCATATGATGTCGACATTCAAATTTTCTTTTTAAACTTTTTACCCTCGAATCATCTCACTATAGTGAGTTAAATCAAGTCATCATTGCTAGTCATTAGCAAGTTGAGTCGTGAGTTGGAGCTAAATCAAATCAAGAACTCAGATGTAACTCGTAACCAAAGACGATAATAACCATAAAAATCAAGAACTCAGGTATAACTGGCCCCTTATTTCAGCCGTCAACTTTCAGAATACATCCCTTTGGAGTCGATGTACACCATCATCTTGAACTCGGAACCACCTCCATTCTCGTCCAGGATCTGTAGACAACAATCATTAGTTGATGGAGTTGATTCCAACTGTATTCACGGATGCAAACTTCCCAGACGGCCATCCTTTCTATTGCTCGACTTCATAAGTACCTTCCATTTGTCCTCATGTTTTCTACTCCTCAGAGACAGCTAACACGAGCAACACCACTTCAACGAAACCCATTCGATACCCACAAAAACAACCAATTATCTTCTTCACAGTTGTGCATTAGCGAGACAGGCCATCTTACCCATGATTCTCACTGCGACAATTTCTCAAACAAATCATGCCCTTTTGACACGAGCTAACAGTCCATCCACTTCTCATTCAACTGAATCTCAGTCCATGCATTAACCCCAAACTCAATTCCACCCGAACTTCACCATTTAATCAAGAGACAGATCCATAAACCAAGTCTCTTCTTTGCTCCATCGACAAGACGATGAATTGAAACCACGTACTGCACTTCTCTATAATTGAAATTACCCCTTCATTCTTACTTCAATCTCTCCTTGCACCGATTACAACAGCTCAATCATCTCCACCACTCTTACTGACTCCGATGCCGCTCCATAGCACATATAAATCAATCCCTTAATTAACCCCTAAATTCTACTATTCAACCGATCCCTTAATTAATCATCTATCTAAACAATAAATATATACAGGAGAAAAAGAGGAGAAGAAGAAGAGAGAAAGTTAGGATTTTGGTTCTCCGTCAAAACCTAAGTGAATAGTGAATCTAATAGACAAGAACGAGATCGGATTTTCTTTTCTATGTTTTTATGCGATGTCTCTAAAGATCGAGGGTAAATAGGTAAAGATGAATATATTTTTTTTACTTGTTCAATTGTTGTAGACTGGTTTGGTGGGCCCGACGGAAAATGTAATGGTCGTGGCATTTTATTAATTCTAAAAAAAGCAGTGGCATTTTCTTAAATTGCAAATTGGAAGTGTGGCATTTTTTTAAAATTCCCTTAATTTTATTTAAAATTTAATGTGTCCTATATCAAAATACAAGACATCAAAGTGATCGTGCAGTAAGCCGAGGTGACCGAGAAGATGAAGAGAAGGTTAAGTGACCGTGGTGGCAATTAAGTGCAGATGCTATCTCTAACTTGAGTTGGGATGAACAAAGATAGTCACTAGTAGAAATATGGCTTTTGGTAACAGTTCATGCTTTTTTAAGGTGACAATTCCGAGAATACCTGTTACTAAATATTTAACTGTTGAATAACGGTAACAGTTTCGTAGAAGAACTGTTACATAAACCTGTATTATACTGTAACAGTTTTGACCCGTCATCTTAGTTGTATACTATAAGAGTTTTACAATAACTGTTACTGTATACCTATGCTATGTAACAGTTTTCATGTGTCACCATATAGTTGATATTATCCTAACATAATTTTATGCTAACTATCACTGAATTATTCGCGTCCATAGATAGTCCTGACTCCTGAGGACAGCCACTTAAAAAATTTCGAAAGCAGACGAGTTTTTCTGCTTAAGGCTACCAGTAGGACCACTATTGCGGAGTTAACAAATAAGCAAACCTAGTTCTGCTGGACCACCGGCTGTAGCAGAGTTCAGAATCCACTTCTTTGTTTCTTCTCGCTGCAGTAGAGCACCATCGGATGTCCACGAATACTATGGATATTACTTAAAAGAATTTTCTTGGCCAAGAGAGAGGAGGAAAATGGTAAAAAAAAAATTGGAAGATTATGTTAAGATTCGACCGGAAAATTGGAAAAGGTTAGTGAGGTTGCAACCGTACAATTGGGTGATGAACGAAGGAGATTGAGAAGTGTTGGGGGTTTCCAATTAGGATTGGGATAGGTGGGTTGTTCCCGTGTTCGAATTTCCATCCAGAAATCGAAGAATCAACACAATTGAATAAGAGAAGCGATATATACCTTACACGTTCAGAAGCAGATCTTGAAAACTTTAGTTCTTCTTTTCACAGGTTTGTTCTTTTAGTTGAAAACTTTGTCAATTTTTTGAGCTTGTTTTCAATTTTCGAATTTCTTACTTAATCTGATTAGTTGGATTTGTATTGATTTTCGTGATGTATTGATTTTTGTTTCTCAATTTTGGAATTACTTTCTTAAGTTGTGGTTTAGCTGTATTTGATGTTTAGTTATGTGTATCGACTTTTGGTTCTTTTTATCTGTTTTTGAGGTAGAAAAATGATAACTCTTTTAGGTTACTCTCAACAAGCAGATTATATGAGTTCAAATTCAATTTGATCTGATTATGTTCTATTGTGTGGTTGTCTTGTCATACTAGTTGTTGGGTCTGCCGCTGAAAGTTAATCACTTTGTTTTGTTTGTGAACTATACAGCTTTTAGAATGGACAAATCCTGTATGGATAAACATAGGTTGTCTCCAGAATATGAACAAGGTGTTGATAAATTCTCGAGATATGCCATCGATCATATTCGTGACAGTATGGATACAGATGAGATAGATGATGAAATTGAGATATTATGTCCGTGTAGGGAATGCATGAACACTGGTTCTCTGCCAGTGCATAAAGTGAGAATTCACCTGTATGTTAGTGGCATCAATCGAAACTACAAGAATTGGATTTGGAATAGGGAAGAGGTTACTGCTAATTCTAGGTCGTGTACTTCATATGACGATTTCCAATATGCGCATGGTGACGATGAGGATGAAATAAAGCTACCTGAAGATGCTGCATCCGCAATAGATATGGTTCAGGCTGCACATGAAGAGTTCACAGGGGATCCAGATAGTTTCCAAAAGTTGATTGAAGATGTAGAAAAACCACTTTACCCAAGTTGTTCTTTGTATACAAAGGTATCGACATTGATTAGGCTATTCAACATAAAAGCAAAAGGTGGTTGGTCCGATAAGAGCTTCACAGAATTACTCCGTGAAGTTAAAAGCATGCTCCCACCAAATAACAAGTTGCCTGAGTCTATGTACGAAGATAAGAAAACTCTTAATGCATTAGGGATGGAATATGAGAAAATACATGCATGTCCCAATGATTGCCTGCTTTTCAGAAAGGATTATAAAGATGATAATACTTGCCGGACCTGCGGAGCTTCTAGATGGAAGAAGGCGCCATCTGGTACGAGTAAAGGGGTGCCTGAGAAAGTGATGTGGTATTTTTCACCTATTCCTAGATTTCGAAGGATGTTTCGGTCACCAAAGACATCAAAACACCTGATATATCATAGCCTCCCAAGAGTTGAAGATGGTAAACTTCGTCATCCAGTCGACTCCCCGACATGGAAACTAGTTGACAATAAATGGCCAGAGTTCGCTAAAGAACCACGAAATCTGAGGTTAGCTCTTTCTACAGATGGGTTCAATCCAAATATTTCTGTTGGTGGCAATTATAGTTGTTGGCCGGTAATGTTGGCTATTTATAACTTTCCACTGAAATTGTGCATGAAAAGGAAATTTATTATGCTGACGATGTTGATATCTGGTCCTAAACATCCCGGAAACGATATAGATGTTTATTTGGCCCCTCTTATAGAGGATCTAAAGAAATTATGGGATGAAGGTGTGGAAGTTTATGATTCCTATAAGGAGGAGAACTTCAATCTCAAAGCTGTACTTCTTTGGACGATCAGTGACTTCCCCGCATACGCTAATCTTTCGGGTTTCCCTAAAGGAGGATATAATGCTTGTCCAATTTGTGCTGAACGTACTTCTTCCATCAGGCTCAAATACTCCGGGAAAAATGTTTATCAAAGTCATATGAAATTTCTTCCCAGAAAACACAAGTTTAGATTGGATAAAAATGCTTTTCATGGGCAGCAAGAGTTAGGTACAGCTCCAAAACCTTACGACGGTGAAGAAGTTCTTAGGCAGGTTGAAGGCATTCAGAACGTATGGGGTAAGACAACGAAATCTAAACCCGTCTATTGGAAGAAGAAGTCAATTTTCTTTGAACTAGCATACTGGAAGTACCTGCTTGTCCGACATTGTCTAGATGTCATGCACACGGAGAAAAACATAGGAGAGAGTATTGTTGGGACGTTACTAAACGTACCTAAGAAAACAAAAGATGATTATAATGCTCGAAAAGACCTTGAGGATTTAGGAATGAGGCCTGAATTGGCACCTAAAGAGAATGGAAAAAAGGCGTACCTTCCACCGGCATGTTTCACATTGACAAAGGAGGAAAAGATTAAGCTCTGTAAAACATTGTCTGAATTGAAGGTCCCAGAAGGTTATTGTTCGAATTTTAAAAACCGGGTATCGATGACAGATTTAAAGTTGTACGGTCTAAAATCGCATGACTATCACATGCTTATGCAACAATTTCTTTCGTTAGCTATAAGGTCCATTTTGCCTGAGCATGTGAGAAATGCTATAATCAGGTTATGTTTTTTTTTCAAGGAAATCTGCTGCACTGAGGTTGATGCCATGCGCCTGACTCAAACACAAGAGGACTTGGTTGTTACCTTATGCTTATTGGAACAATATTTTCTCCCGTCTTTTTTTGACATCATGGTTCATTTAATTGTCCATTTTGGTTCGGGAAGTTCAATTATGTGGGCCGGTTTGCTTCCGATGGATGTATCCTTTTGAAAGGTTTATGAAGGTTTTGAAAGGCTATGTTCGAAATCGGAACCGTATAGAAGGTTGCATAGCTGAGGGTTATATTGCAGAAGAGGCGGTTGAGTTTTGCACTGAATACTTAAAAAATGTTGTAACTATTGGTATTCCTATAGTTGGTACTGCAACAACGACCGAAATTTTTGGTGGCACGAGCCTTCTTTCTGACGGGAAGACATTATCAAAGAGCACGTTTGATGATCTTGATGTTAATGGACCAGTGATGCGGCAGGCACACCAAACCGTACTAAATAACACAGAAGTCGTGGAACCCTACTTTGAGTAAGAACTTGAATTCGCGAACTTATTGTTTTTGATTTCTGATAACAAGGTTTTTAAATAAACGCTTATTCGCCTTTCCTTATACATTATGTATTTAATTGGTTCATTGGAAGGATCTTGAGTCAATCTTTTTGGTAGGACATAAATCTATCCTGGCAAGTTTGTTTGTCGTGTGAAGTTTAAACAAACATTTCTACCAGTATTAGAAACATGTTTACTGTTTAAGAATTTGAAACCATTTGTGCACCTCTTTTTCCTAGTAAGCTAAATGTGTTCACTGTCTCTGATATACACATTCACATTTAAGGTTACACATGTCTTATTTGAAGGGAAAATTTCCACATGAAACAGAAAAATGGTTGGAGAAACAGCATTGTCAAACATTCCAAGATTGGTTACATGAAAAAGTGTTTGCGGTGAATATCCATTGGTGTTGTGAATTGGAGTGTTTACAGTGAATATTCATTGATCTGATAATTTACAGGTTGAAGAAGAACGAAAGGATCCTGATAATATTATATCTGAATAATTGAGATGGATAGCATCTGGACCAAGTAGCCAAATACTGACATATGAAGGATTCAAAGTAAATGGATGCCGATATCACACAAAGGCTCGAGATGATAGAAGAGTTACCCAAAACAGTGGAGTATGCTTACTGGACACAGAAGACTACAGTTACTACGGTGTGATCAAGGAGATATGGGTTTTTGATTATCAAATGATAAGGGTACCCTTGTTCAAGTGTAACTGGGTGCAAAATCGGGCAATAAAGATAGATAAACTGGGATTCAGACGAGTTGAACTTGAGAGGTTAGGTCATAAAGCTGACCCCTTCATTATGGATTCCCAAGCGAAACAAGTTTTCTATGTACAAGACCAAAGTTATTCTAATTGTTCGATTGTCATATCAACACGAGAAAGAGATATAGATGAATGTGAGGTGGAAGAGTCACTGGCCTTAGAGGGTAATCCCAGTTTTGAAAATGTTGTTCCTGAGGAGGGTTCCTTCGACATAGGTGATGATTCTCAATATGCTTACATGCGTGATAACAATGACGGTATATGGATTGAAGACATCTCCAAGGAACAAAAGAAAACACACGTGCAAGATAACAACCCGATGGACGAGGATGAATCATCGGATGATGACAGTTCCATGGACGACGGTTACCGTTCAATGGAAATTGAAGCAGATGATGATGACTGAATTTTTAAAGCATATATGTTTTCTCCCTCCAGAACATACTTGATTTTCTTTGCCTGATTTTTTTTTTAATTTTGAGAGTATCATGGAAGCTACTATTGTTACAACACTTCATCAATAGACTTGGCATCTTCATTTCTGTTAGCATCTTTATCTATACTTGCTTGAAAATGAGCTCAACAATGGTGGGATAAAAGGGTGCAAGGTTTGTTACAAAGTTAAAAAACGACATTTATAAGTATGTGATCGGTTAAAAATTGGACTTGTATTGTGTTTTACATGTGTCAGGTAAATCTAGCTCAGTCAGTCTCTTCTGCCTTGCAAAAAAAAAAAGTCAGTCTCTTCTTAAATCCTTGGAAACTTAGTCGGCCCCAAGGAAACTACATATTTATCTCGACTCTATCCAAACACAGAAGAGAGAATAAAATCTCGATGAGAACTATTTCTCCCGCTAAACCTTTCATTCCCTCCCACAAAATCTTTTCGTCACTCAAATTTTCCATTATATCCGGTCCCTAATGGCTATCTGTTTTGGTATTTTCATCGATAAAATCTCTTATATAACAGAATCCTATATCATTTTGCGTTCCCGCCCACAATATCTTTCATTCCCGCCCACAAAATCTTTTAGTCTCTCAAATTTTCCATTATTTCCGGTGCCTATGGCTATCTGTTTTGGTATTTTCATCGATAATATCTCTTATATAACAGATCCCATATTCTTTTGCCCTATTCTTCTCTTCAGTCTTCATCATATCGATTTTTTTTTTCATTTGTTGACTGCTTTGTATCGACCTCAACACCATTGCAGGTTTGCATATCAATCTGACCTTTTCAAATCATTATACTAAACTTTAGTTTATGAAATATGTTTTATGGTGCAAAACCTTAAAGTGGTTGTTTTCATGTAAGACTTTTTTCTGCTCTTTTGGTCTTAGGGATAATTTATACATTTTAGGTGTTTGTTAAAATGTGTATGAGAATTGAATGTTTATTTCTGCAATTGCATCTATTCAGAGTCATGTTGTATTTGACTATTGTCTATTTTAGTCGATATGTATAGTCTTTTTATTTGGTCTATAATCCTTGTAACTGATTTCCACTCTCTCTTCGTATATCTGCTTCCAGAAGTCTATTCTTTTCTAGGAATGGATGCTTTGCAACTCCAACCTGGTAGCAGTCCGATGGGTAAAAAATATTAGTTTATTTTTTATTTTCTTTCCTTCAGTTTTTCGCATAACTTTTATTTTTGTTCTCATATGTGCCACTGTCATGCAATAAGTTTATATGTATAGTAGTGATTTAAGTATAGGTTTCTTTACTATAGTTAAGAAGAAAAACACCCGGAGCGTTTCAAGGCTACCAACTCTTGTGAAAGACAATAATCCTGACAAACAAGATATAATTTTGAATGATCACGGTTTGCCTCGTGTGACGAAACAAGCAAAGCTTCCTAGTTATATGGGCTTAATGGCGAGGATGCTTATCCCGATTCATATTAACTCGTGGAATTATGTTAACACTACACAGAAAGATGCATTGTGGGATTGTATTAAGGTATTATTGTGCATGAAACTCAAGTGTTCGCGTGAACTTTATGTAATATTTTTCTTATATTGATATGTTGAAAATCTACATTTGTTATAGAGTCGATTCAATATTGAACCACACCTGAAAAAGACGATGTTGCAAAATTGCGGAAGTCTGTGGAGAACTTTTAAATCCCGACTCACAAAAGACTATGTTCTTTCATTCAAGGATGAACCTCAGATTCTTAAGAAGCCTCCCCAGTTGTACCCATATATCAAGCAACATCATTGGGACGCTTTTGTGAAAAGAAGATTATCTTCTGAATTTAAGGTGTTTTTATATGGATGTGAATTATTATTTATTTATATTTTGTTATATTGGTTTCTCTTAACATAATATATGATTCTTTTGTGCAGGAGATCCATGATGAACAATCAGAGAAGCGATCACTGAACATTTATGGCCACCGCACCGGCCGTGCCGGATACACAGGACTGGCGGAAAAATTAGTACGAAATTGTTTTAATTCTGTAATCATTTTATATAATTTATAACAATCTATATTATATTAATGTCTGATCATCTCTTATATTTGAAATGAACAGATAGACAGTGGTAAGTACACACAGGATGAACTTGATCGTGATCGATGTGTGTTATGGAAGGAGGCACGTATGAAAGAAGGAGTGTATAAAAATGATGAGTGTAAAGAAATGGCAGCCAGTATTGTAAGTTGTTGTAGTTTTCAATTTATGGTTGTCCTCGTAATTTTAGTTTTTTTAATCTACATTAAATTTATATTTATGCAGGATGAGTTTCAAAAGCAACGTATAGATGGGACCAGTGATGTGCCCAACGATGTCGACGCGATCACACACTTTTTTGGTCCAGAGCATCCTGGCAGATTTAGGGCTGCTGGTAAACATATTACCCCAACTACATTCTTTGGTAAGCCTAAAGCCCGTTCCAGAGTAACAAAGCAAAAGTATGAGGAGTGCCTTGAAGAGAATAAGCGGCTAAAACTTACAAATGATGCCTTAGAGGAGCAACTTAGACAAAGTCAACAGGTTAAATGTGATTATAATATCCGAGAATTAAATTTCTTAACTCACTTTTTATTAGTGTTGGTGATTAATTACATTTCAATAGTACTGATATTAATTTTAATTCTATTTTTAGTTATCTGTCGCATCTCATTATGTTCTAGCCCGGCCAACACAATCTGAATCATCAAGAAGCCCCCAACCCAAAAAGGTGAATGCTGCGGTTTGCTTTGACTCATTATGAGATATCTTTTCTTTTGTTGCTCAGAGTTTAGAATTCTTTTTGTGTGACTAATTAAATATTTTTGTAGAAATCTAGAGCACCTACTCCGGTGAGAACCACTATGGGTGATGAAACTAGAACGACATGTCTCCTTGCCTCTGACTAATTTGTTTCAACTCATTTGATTAATCTGTGATAAGGATTTTACTAGTAATTTTAAACCTTTAATTCGTAAATGTATAAATCATTTGTTTATAATTATCTGAAAAGTCGCTTTCAGATAATGGCTAATTCTCTACCAAAACAAAGTATACCCAAAAGGAAGAGGTCAGGGAATGGTATGACAGAAAATTCCATGCATAAGAAGGTAAAAATCTCGTCAAGAGTACGGCTCTAGTTATTAGATTCTCAGTTATATAGCAAACTCTCCTTAATAGTTGACACTATGGATGTTGAATCCGTCATATGATAGGTTTGCAATCCGGTTGTGAATGGCTTGCCTCAAACTCCTGGACTTGGGAAGGTAATTTCTGACATTTCCATACTAAAGTTGTACTGTACTGTTCTCTTTATTGTATTAATTGGTTTGTTTAATACAGGGTGATCCATGTGAGTTGATGATAGACTCTGATGTCGTAGCAACGGGAATTGTCTTCTACTCCGACCCTAAGGAGGTGGTGAAAGTACATAATGAAGATTTGAGCAAAGACAATTACCGTGTCATGGTTAAATGTGCTAAGAAACCTGCAGTCCTCGTCCCGGTTCCGGTCCCTAAAAGTGATATAGAGATAGTCAAAGATGCTGTAGGGACGTTCGTGCAATGGCCTAAGAAACTCGTACTCATATCAAATAAGGTATGTGTATTGTTGTATTCATGTTATTTTGTTTTTTTGTAACTTCTTCAATATTTTTAGTTATTTGTCTTACTTTATAGGGTGAAGACACGACATCTTCATCGGATTTGCTAGAGATTTTTTTGAATGATGCAACTAATCGTCTAGCCAAATTGGACGGAGATATTTTGATGACTATTGGTTGTGGTGTTTTAAACTCGGTAACTAACAACACGTTGAACGTATCGGTGGATGATATCACACGTGTCTGCAAACGAGGACGATATGCATCTGTTACCAATGTTGTTATATACATCAGGTGATGGGATTCACTATCTTCAATTGTATTATAATCAGATCATCCATGAGTCTTATACCTTCGCATGCCGTATTATCCAGGATTTTGCACGAGAAACTTCTTTCATCAAAAAACCAAAGAAAATTTGCTTTTGTGGATCCAGCAGCGCTACAATCGAAGGCATCAAATTCGACAAAATTCACTCTAGATCTCATCACCTGGCTTAACAAAGCAAATGCAGAGTTTGTTCTGTTTCCTTATCTAAGGAAGTAAGTGTACATGTTTAAATATATACTGGATCATCTCATTGGTCTTGATGTGATTTAGGTTTGAAATGTTCAAGTTTCAACGTCAGTGTTTGTTTATTGCGGTCCACATCATTGGGTCTTATTGGTTATTAACTTTAGTGCTCGGAAGGCATGGTGGCTAGATCCAGCTGGTGGCAAAACCGCAAACTCTGAAATTGATAACAATATCAAGAGGTTAATATATTTTATGTTTACATATGAACTTCAGTCTTATCAAGTATTTTTTCAATATATTAAACTTATTTTCATTTGCATCCAGGGCTTTCAAAGGTTGTCTACAAGTAGGAAAAGGAAACTCAGGCTTTTCATTTTATGAAGAGAAGGTGAACAAGCTAACCTAGTGTTAATAACTTGTGAATTTAAATAGTATTAACGCATACAATTTATGAAAAATGTAGTGTATCCCTCGACAAGAGAACCACTGTCAATCTGGATTTTATATTATGAGGTACATGAAAGAACTTGTGGAAAGACAAAGCTCTGAGCCTGCATTAATGGTAAGTTATATTCTACATCCATAGTATAATATTCAGCAATAACTCAGATTTTGATCTATCTATGTAGATATCTTAACTAGTTCTTAATTATTTTCAGTATTTTCCAAAGAAAAAGTATGATGAGGGAGATATGATGGAAGTCCGCAAAGAATGGATCGATCACATCAAACCATATATAAAAGAGAACGATGGAGCGGCTGATATGGATTAAGAGAACGATGGAGTGGCAGATAAGGATTGCTTAGCAGAAGAATTTAAAGCTTGTTGTTTCTTTTCTTTTTTTCCTAAACGATTGTGACTACTTATTAGTTTTTTCTTTTGATGCGGATATTGATCTTCAAGATGTTTGATTTTATGAATAATTTTAAGATTATCTTGAATACATTGACTTATTTACGCTTGTAGAATATTTTATTTTTTCTTGTTAATAATATCAACTGGCCCAGTCCCTAAAAATATTTACACTGAAAGCTCACTCGGCTCGCCTTTCCAGCCCGTATCCATCAATTGATAACAGATCCGAAGATCGTGAGCCTGATAACAGATCCGAAGATCGTGAGCCTGCCCCACCCCAGTCGGCCTACCCTCTAGCGTAAAACCTTATAAACTAAAATGTTAATGTAACCATACATATAGTAACTTGTTTCGGAAAAAATGTTACTGTAATACCTCCGGACGTAACATTTTATAAATTAAAATGTTATTTAAGCATCCATATAGTAAGGGTTTTGAAAAAAAAATGTTACCGTAAAAGTTCATAGTAAAACATATATGAGAGTATCGTAACAGTTTAAGACTTGATGTGTTATAATTACTCTGAAGACAGTAACGGTTTGTTCTCAAATATGTTATAATAATCTGCCAATCGCGACAGTTTTTCTAAAAACAGTTACAGTTGTAACTATTCAATAACATAAATTTGTATAAACTGATACGGAAACCCACTAACGGTGACAGTTTAAAATTTATGCAACATTTCTATGCAACGATTTCGTAACAGTTTTTATAAACTTTCCGTAACAGGGGCTTTAGTAACACCGCAGAAAAATTTAAAACTGTTACAGAAACTATACGTTAACAGTTTATACCTGTTACCAAAAGCCATATTTCTACTAGTGAGTCTTGGAAGTCATTGTAAATTTCCTTCTAGTTTGCCAAACACAAAATTGGTTAATTAACCCCATTTCGGTCAAGCCCACTTACCTCTTTTGAAGCCTAATAAATCATTAAGCTTTCCTTATCATTCCATATCATTGAATCTATATGAACCCTGATTTTGGGCATACCTAAATCTTTCTAGGCATACAAAAAAATAGTTCCATCTTGGGTGACCTTATAAGGGGTACCCTATGGGTAGTTCAATTATCTATATACCCTTAATACAAAAATCTAAAATCAGTTTTCTAAAAAATCAAAATCAGTTTCCCTTAACATCTTTTCTTCTTCCTCCTCCTCTAGCCGAACTCTTCCCCTCCTACAAAAAAAAAAATTCATCATCGTGATTAATTGTCGATTCATAAAAATTTGATCGTCGATTAAACTCAACCACATAATGACTCGTACAAAGAAAAGCAGGGACTAGGCAAACCAAATCGTCTTCTAATCCATCAATTGAAGAAGAAGAACCCATTGAAGATGAAGGTGTATAAACTGAAAATCAACCACCAATTGAATCAGAAATTGAACCAACTGCATCTCCAAATCCGGAAATGAGGATAAGAAAGTAAGTTTTGCAAACCCAATCTCCTATTTGCTGTTTTTCATCGATTAAATGACGGTTACAGTGTTGGGTTCGACTCAAAATTGAGTTGCGTTTTTAGCGGAACTGTTCTTCACAAAAGCTTCCTGTAAGTGTATATGAACAATTTGGCATGAAATTTCATGAAATTTCAAGCCGAACCTAGTCACAGATAGAGATGCGTAGGGGTTCGGCGTATTCGATAATCATAATATGTGCCGAACCTAGCACATTTACGAGGTTCAGGTATTATGATATTCTCAATATGTGCCGAACCAATAACAATATTTTAACTCAAAAAATAACAAATTGACGTTCGGCTCATACGATTTTCGAAATATAAGCCGAATCAGTAATTATTTTTTTTCCGGGCTATTCAGGATGTTGTTCAGCTTACTATGAAACTTTCATATAAGCCGAACTAGTGTCTAGCAAAAGGGTTGGAATTGAAAATTATAGGTTTGGCGCATGCAGTAAACAGATTCAGTGAGCCGAACCGTTCATCAATTGGTAGAATCGGCTCATAGATAGGAGCCGAACCTCAACTTATTTCGCCGATCCATGATCCAAAAAATCATCTAAACAACCTTTATAATTCTGAAAATTATCTTAATCACTAAACAAAATATTTAATCACTAATTAATATTACTAACACTAAACGTAAAGGGTAGATTTGCCATTAAAAAATTTGGGTTAAGGGGTAATCTGATTTTGCTATTTCACAACCTTTTTTTGTCTTTATGCAATATTCCTAGTAAGATTTCATTATGCCCAAAATCAGGGTTCATCTATCTCTCTCTCTGGAACTATCATGAGTCGATTTAGAGCGGTTTGGTTGTTCGATTTGGCATTAAGGACCATTTTTCCAATTTTTGCGCAACATCACACATGATTTTTTATCCACTTCATTGGTTATAAGCAGCGTCAAGTCAGTATAGAAGTGGCGTATTAAAAGCTTTGCAAAAATGAAGAAGCATTGGTTTTATGATTCAGTGGCACTCTGCTTTCTCAAGATAATTATTCTAGTGGAGTCTAAGTTATTTGGTTATTGTCAAAGTGTGAATACCGTGTTCCGCTAGCTATCGTTGTTTTCTCTTGCAAGCTTTTTGGTGGTCTTGCTTCAATTTGTTCAATTTGTACATTATTTAAAATCCATGTGCCCGTGTCGAGGTCAACTTAGAAAAAATATGCTTTCACTCTAAAAGGTCAGATTAACATCTAACCGTACGAGGTTTGGCTCTTTCTTGAACCATCTTAGATACGTACCATTTATCAAAGAGGTACGAAGAAGAAATTGTGAGAAACATTTGGTTACAGAGGACTAGTTTCATGAGAAATCTTTATAAAGTTTGGCTTTAGTATTTCTCGAGTTGTGTCGTTGGTGCGGATTCTGGTACTCTTTTCTTGGAATACCTTGCCTATATTCCCGGCCCGGCAGCGAAAAACAGGTATATATATCTTGTGTTTTGCTTGGTGTAATCTGAATGTTAGCTTCCAAGCTACCCAAACTGTCTCGTAAAGAACTACTGTGAGAAATTCTAAGCATGCGGGTGTTTATAGAGGAATACATAATTCGATGTTTTGGATTTTCACCATACATTAGCCTTGGTTTGCTTCTCAGTTTTGGGGAATTTTACCCCTGATAAACGGGAACTGCATCCGAAATTTACTTAGCGGTGTGATGGCGCCAATGTCATAAGCTTGCCAACATCTTTTTTTTTTTTTTTGATCGGTGAAGAATTTGTTAGGCTTGTCAACTTGAATTTGTTTGATAGATGCATGTTGATTAGGGAGAAACATGCGGATGATTTTTAAGCATTTTTATCAGTGACAACATTTTTTATTTATTTTTCAGGTTTAAGTAAATGAACAAGAATGGTAAAGATGATCACCTCAAGCCGCCTCTTCTGCAACAGTCAGACAGTAGTGTTTCAGTTACTATGTTTTCGACATCTCCAAACAAAACGATGAAAACAAGGACGGCTATGTTTAGAATTGGAAATGTCAAGTGTTCTTCATGTGTCACATCTATAGAGTCGGCATTAAGGAAGCTTACAGGAATTGAGAGCGTCACTGTATCTGCGCTCCAAGGCCAAGCAGTTGTTAAATATATGCTTGAATTAATCAATGTAAGTCCATTATAAATTGTTCCGTTCATATGTTGCAGATAATGTATCCGATGCTTAATTTCGGCTTTAGGATGCTATAAGGGAATACATTTTCATGGTGTTGAGTCTGTTGATCCAGGTTAAAGCAATTAAAGAAGCCATTGAATACCTAGGCTTCCAAGCTATTGAGTTCCCAGAAGATATGGCCGTATGTCGCCTTAGAATAAAGGGTATGTCATGTACTAGCTGCTCATGTTCCATTGAACGTGCACTTTTAATGGTTGGCGGAGTAAAGACAGCTGTTGTGAGCTTATCTATCGAAGAAGCAAAAATTCACTTTGATCCTTCACTGACCAATCTAGATGAACTAATCCAAGCAGTTACAGATGCTGGATTTGAAGCAGAACTCATGAGTAGTATGAATGATGGTAAAAAAGTGCATTTACAACTTGAAGGAATTAATTGTAATGAAGCTTTGACTATTATTAGGTCCTCCCTTGAATCAGTACAAGGAGTGAACCATGTTGAGATGGACATGGAATCTAATAAGGTAACTATCATGTATGACTCGGAATTCACTGGTCCAAGGTCTCTCATAAAATGCATCCAAGAATCTGGAAAAAATCCCAACTCTTATCATGCCAGCTTGTATGTTCCTTCGGATGGAAGAAAAGAAGAGCGCCAAAACGAGATTCTGGCACTACAAAACAGAAGGGCTCTTGGGACGGTCAGAAAACCGTCCCAAGAGGAAAAAATCCGTCCCAAAAAGGTATTAGGGACGATTTTGTTAGCGTCCTCAGATCCACCGTCACTAATACTTCTGGTGACAGTGTGGGGTTTTAGGGACGGATAAATAAAAGCCTCACTAATACTTTTTGGGACGGATGTGGGGTTGTAGGGACGGTTTCATAGTCCGTCCCAAATGTATTTCTAACGGTCATATACACTATTAGCAACACCTGAAAGGCGTTGCTAAATTTTGAAATATTCTAAGTTTTCTTTTCAGTTTCTTTGGTAGGATGCCTATCCCTTTACCCTGTTAAACATTCATTCAGATTGCATTTTATCCCAAAATAGATTCTCATTCATGAAATCATGTTGTTGACAAAAAAGATTCAATCATTTACACTACCAAGTCTCATACAAGAAAAAAAAAACAATATGAAAAACAACCTAAAGGTGATAGTTTCAGACTACAAAAGTTAATCCATGCTGAGATGAGTTGACAAGAAACCACCAGTATGCAGGTTCCTTTGTAGTGGGCACAAGAGATTTAAGGCATTGGTCGGAATTCTGCAACAAACCAAAGTTAGTAAAAATGTCGTCGATCGATGTAAAGCGGACAAAGAAAGCAAAGTATTAACCAAACAAATTGCATCTTAACTTATATACTTGGTTGTTTACTCTTAAAATAAAGTGGAAATGAACAAACCAAATAGGGCAATGTTGTGTGCATTACCACGCTTAATTGCTTGGTGTATCTCTTCCCGAGGAGGGTCCTGGAGTTCAAAATACAAACATACCAAGTTAGTTTGTCGGTATATGGCTAAGGTCAATCAATCTAACCAACCACGTCCATGAAGATGTAACCAATTTGAAATATTAAATGATGCAGTGTACTGTAATTCGCTCTCATGCCTCCACCAAAGAACTTCGCATTTCCTACACAGAGGGTTTTTACTTGAGGAATTAATTCCCAGTCGTCCCCATTGGCCTAGAATGTTTAAAGCATTTAATGCATTTGTTAACATCTTACAGCCTAAACATTGGCATTTAAATCACCTTCCATGTGTAAATAGCTAATTTTAGAGCATCATATACTGACCTTGATCCTGAGGTCCCGATTACTGTGCCCCATGAAGCTCCTCAATGCACCAGTAACATAGCAAAGGTTCCCAAATTGTTTGTACTTCGATGCGTAATATCCAACCTTTGCACTCCTATAGACTTCCACAAAACACTAGGGTGAGCTGTTCAGTAAATACTAAATGTAGCTTTCTCAACTTGATCAAGGAAGATGGCCTTACAGGTGAACATCAGCAACATTAAGAGAGTAATGAGGTACTCCACTTTCACCACTAACATCCCCAGTATCTATTCTAGTCCTTGAGCCTAGAAACACAGAATTGTAGATGTTAAAAAAGAAAAAAAATATACACGTAACGATTCTTTAGCAAAGCTTGTGCCATATTTTGCCTGGTCAAGAATGAAAGCACATAATTTCTCAAACTATTAGAACAGAGAAGATAAAAGGTGTAACACCTTTAGATATATGTTGTACGGCTTCATGTGGGTCATTTTTCCTGATAAAAGAAACCATAAAGATTCATATCATTCGACGAACAAGGGCTAATTGTCAATTATTCAAAGTGGGAGAAGCAGCAACCAACCAGCCAAACGTTCTGGCAAAATCAAATCCAGTACCTAGTGGAATAACCTCAAAACACATGTTTATAACAGCTGCTTAGGATGCTTATGAAGAGTACCATCGCCTTCAACAGCAACCACATCATCAGCTCCCTCCCGTTTAGCCTGCATAAAATGCGAAGCAACAAAATGAAAAAATGTAAAAAAGATAAAACAATTTTGCGGCTCATTCAAATCCTAGTATCCCAAATCATAGCTCAAAGAATAAAGAAAAGAATTCTCACCTCCCTTGTAATGTCAATGGCATGAGAAGAAGCTGAGGTCAAACACTCAAACAAGTACAAATTTCTGAAAGTGTTAAAACAAAATTGTTACCCAATTCAAGTAGCCTAATTATGACTTCTCCATTAACCACCAATATCACCGGAAGCATACTACTGCAATGAGCTTCATCAAATGAATTAGCTTTAACAAAGAAGGCAATACAACAAAACAAGAATCAAATGAATTCTAAGAAATGAAAACCAAAAATTTCTTCAAAGTTTCAACCCTTGAATCCTAGCAAAACTCTACCCTAGATTAAATAAATCATGCATTATAACAGATTCAATTCAAACTTATCAAACTCAATCATTAAAACGCTCCAATTGAACAAAAAAATAACAGATTCAACTCAAAATTATCAAACTCAATCAATAAAATTCTCCAATTCAACAAACGAATAACATATTCAACTCAAAATCGAGCATATGAGTCGATAATACACTACGATTTCCCGAGAACAACCTTAAATTCTTCGCTTCAAACAACAGATCGAAAAAAATTCAAAGGGAGGGAGAAGGAGAATGAGATTTTTACCCAAGTTTTCATAATGAGTCCGCTAGATGTGAACGACTTCGCGGAGATGGAGATGAAAGTGAAGATCGATTTCACAAAAAGAGATGGAATTGAGAAGTTTCTAAAGAAAAGTCTAGGTTTAATTTTAGGGATTTCAAAACTGGTTTCAGAAGAAGAGAAAGAAGATGAAATTATAACCATGAGAGAGAATTGGTAGAAAAATTGTCGAAAACTAGTGGACCAGTAATGACGTTCAGATACAAACCGTCCCAACTAATGGAACAATAGGGATGATTTGTGCTTACCGTCCCAAATATACATCACTTGGGACGGCTACAATGTGGCTGTCCCAACTACTACTCTCTAGGGACGGTTTTTCAGAAATGGCCGTCTCTAGAAGCCTTGTGTTTTGTAGTGTGGGCTACAGAAACCTTTTTCTTTGGAGCTTTCTATTTTCAGCTCCTGTGGTTATCTTCTCCGTGCTTCCTCATGGAAACTGGTTGTTATATAAGGTTCACTATATGCTCACAGTCGGGATGCTTCTACGAAGGTAATAACTGATTACTTGTTATATCGTTTACTGTATCTGCCTTAGTTTTCTTAATTGACGTAAAAAGTGATGTAGCGCGCTCCATTCGTTCTTATTGTGATTCCAGGTTTTACATTGGTCTTATTATGCTTTGAAACGAGGATCTGCTAATATGGATGTTCTAGTTGCGTTGGGCACTAGTGCTGCATATTTTTATTCTCTATATGTTTTAATAACTGCATTCACCTCAGAAACATTTCAAGGAATGGATATCTTCGAGACAAGTGCACTGTTGAATACTTTTATTATCTTAGGAAAATATTTAGAGGTGTTGGCCAAGGGGAGGACATCTGATGCATTAGCTAAGCTAAACAAGCTTGCTGCTGATACAGCTTTGCTGCTATCATTTGACGGGAATGAAAATGTCATCTCAGAGGATGAGATAAGTACATCACTATTACAAAAGCATGATGTGATTAAGATTGTTCCCGGGACAAAAGTTCCTATTCATGGGATTGTTACAAAGGGTCAGAGCCATGTGAATGAGAGCATGTTCACTGGGGAAGCAAGGCCAGTGGCTAAAAAGCCTGGAGACGAGGTTTCTTCTTCCTTCTGTTTGTGAATTTATTTTCGTCTTATATCACATTTAAGACACTACGTTTATAGGTTATTGGTGGTACTGTGAATGAAAACGGATGCGTGCAAGTTAAGGTTACTCATGTTGGATCAGAGACTGCATTGTCCCAGATAGTTCAACTAGTGGAAGTTGCTCAGCTTGCTAAAGCACCTGTTCAGAAACTGGCTGATCAAATTTCCAGGGTCTTTGTTCCTGTGGTGAGTTTGTTAGTAGGTCGTCAGTGGTATCTGATGCAACTCAATTACTCTGTCTGTTCTTAAGGCTTCTATCGATAAAATTAATTCAAATGACTAAACCGCTCTAAGAATCAACTTGTAATGAACTTTGTGTTATCCTCCAATTGATGCATCATTTGATGTTTCCTATGCTGTTTGCAGGTTGTTGTGGCAGCCATTCTTACATGGTTGGCATGGTTCATAACTGGAGAAGCAGCTCTTTACCCTAAAGAATGGATTCCAAAAGGCATGAGTAGCTTTGAGCTGGCACTACGATTTGGTATTTCAGTATTGGTTGTTGCTTGTTCTTGTGCTCTGGGACTTGCAACCCCTACGGCTGTCATGGTTGCCACCGGGAAAGGTGCTCCTCAAGGCGTTCTCATCAAGGGTGGAAATGCGCTTGAAAAGGCACACAAGGTACTCAGGATAGAACCTAAAGTCTCATCATTTTTCAGTAGAATTGTGTCTCCAGTACCATCTATATTGTTGATGCTTAACCGCTTCATTTCTATCCTGAAATCCACCAGGTGAAAACTGTTGTATTCGATAAAACAGGTACTCTGACAGTGGGAAAACCTGTAGTTGTTAGCATGAAGGTTTTCTCATCCATGCCAATCCAAGAGTTTTGTCACATAGCTGAAGCAGTAGAGGTATCAAATTTCAAGTAATTTGTTTGGCAGTGTTGTTTATTAACATGCTGTAAGTGTTTAAGAGAGAAACTCAAATTTTATCCCTGGTAGGCAAACAGTGAGCATCCGATAGCTAAGGCTGTCGTACAACATGCTAAGAAGCTGCACCAGATGTATGTATCCACCCTGAAACACAAAGCAGAAGTGGAGGACTTTGAGGTACACGCAGGATACGGGGTTAGCAGGAAAATTGGTGATAAATTGGTCCTGGTTGGTAATAAGAGGCTAATGGTGGCCCATAATGTACCAATCATTTCTGAAGTTGAGTATTACATGTCAGAGAGTGAGCAGCTTGCGCGTACTTGTGTGTTGGTTGCTATCAATGGGATGGTTTCTGGAGCTTTCGCGGTAACAGATCCTGTAAAACCAGAAGCAGAGCAAGTAATTTCATTCCTTAAATCGATGAACATTACGAGCATAATGGTGACTGGGGACAATTGGGCTACAGCAAATGCCATATCCAAGGAAGTTGGAATCGTTACGGTTTTTGCAGAGACAGAACCACTCAGAGAAGCTGATAAAATCAAAGATTTGCAGGTAAATTTGGAACCCACGTATCACATACTTCTTTTAACTGCAATACCTATCTCTCTGAACCTATGATTTGATGGTGCAGTTGAATGGGACGGCTGTCGCAATGGTTGGTGATGGAATCAATGACTCTCCAGCCTTAGCCGCAGCTGATGTTGGCATGGCAATTGGTGCTGGTACTGATGTTGCTATTGAAGCTGCTGACATAGTTCTTATGAAGAGCAACTTGGAAGATGTGGTAACAGCCATTGATCTCTCTCGAAAGACATCGCTAGGATCAGACTCAACTATATATGGGCTCTCGGCTACAATGTACTCGGACTGCCAATTGCTGCTGGAGTATTGTTCCCGTTCACCGGCATTAGGCTACCGCCTTGGCTTGCTGGTGCTTGCATGGCTGCATCATCAATTAGTGTTGTATGTTCTTCTCTTCTTTTGCAGTCTTACAAGAAGCCTTTGCATACTGAACGTGCTCGGGGACTTGTTGACTATTCGGACTCTGTCTGAGAGGTAGTTGAATCTACATTTTTTTTCTGATCTGGTGTTTTCTCTTTTGTTCGATATACTTTCTTCTTTTATTTTATACCTTGCCTTTTATTCCCTTTTCGGTTGTATACATTGACGCAGAACTGCAAATTCTACAGCAGCAACTGCTTTTCTTCTTCATCAAATTCTACAGCAGCAACTGCAACAATTAGTTCCAAGACCGATTATACGATGACGATTCAGACCGATACCAGCCACTTCAGACCGATTCAGACCGATGTTGTTTACCCGTGTTACCGAAGTTACTTTGCTCTTCATTACCTGTGTTACCCGAACTACTTAGTTCTTGATTTAAACCCTGAGAAATGGTTGGATCATTCATTGATCCTGACACTTCTGTGGAACACAGATTTGTTACTAGGTTTGGCTCTGTTTCCAAACCAAAAATGGCCATTTAACCAAGATACCTTGATTCTGTTGTGTGGGACAGTTAGAATTCTTGTGAGGAAACTCACTTGTAACTTTTTAATTAGCTTTGATGCCAGTAAGATTGATGAATCGTTAAGTCCGAGTCAGTCATGTAATTTGGGGTTTTATCTTTAATGTAATTTAGGGTTTTCCGAAAAAAAAAAATAATATTTGTACGGCGACTTTTTTGATGCCAAATAAGAAATAAAAGTATTTCTCGCCTATTATTGTTGTTGCTTAAATTTCATAGATATCTAGAGGTATTCCGGTGTGGACCATCAAGTAGTTCAAAGGCAAAAATTGAATGTCAGGACTCAGGACCACCCACATTTGCATAAGGATAAGGTTATTTTTGGGTCATAATTACCGAGTGCAAGTTTTTTAATAGTTGCAGGACCACGCAGGCCCAGCCACATACACCATCAAGAACTGCCATGTTGTTTGGTACTGTAACAGACTAACAGGTAATTACATTTTTTCAGAGCCAGGCCAGGTACCACAAGTGGAGGCAATTACAATAGGTTCATAATATTTGCAAAAAAGAAATAAAAAATCACAAACATTTCTATTAAAATTTGTGTTCTTCTTATCTCCACGTTGTGACTCAAATGTCTCATATTGCTAGCCCAAATCCGGGATTCTAACACTCTAGATCGCTTGTTTTTTTTTTTGTTTTTGATTTATGAAAAGATGAGTACAATAAAAAGATAAATTAACTTTATTACTTACCAACTATCTCAAGCCCTACTAAATTACATATAATAAACTCGCCAGCACCCATTTCTTTACCGATAAAAAAATAAAAAAATAAAGAAACTCAACAAAATGTGGAAAAAGAAATAACTAGAAGTAACATGTTGTCTGGATTTCTATTAGATTCGGTAACTACATGTTGATTTTCTATGTGAAAAGGAATGATCGCCTAAAAAAGCATTCCGTTAGGTTTTCCATAACTCTAGCTTTCTTGCCTTTGTTTTCTCTCCAAAAAAACTCATGGATTTGTTTACGAGTTTCGGGTTCTTCCTTCCACAAACATAACCAAATGCAGAAATGCTTAATTTGCATCGGGTTTGCTTATACATGTTAGGCAAAACAGTTTCCTCCAATATCTCAATTGCTTCAAATGTTTTCCTTGGTTCTTTTAATCATTTTTACGAACTCAATTATTAGACAAGCATACAATCTTATTACATTTAATAGTTGTTTATGTCTCTATAAATAGCTGAACCTGAATTCCATGTTGCTACTCACCAAAGTTCCATGTCAAAACAGAGGCCTTCAAATTATGATTTTTTGTCATCCACATTTCCTTCTAAAACTGTAACTGTTCAATACCATGCATGCATTTGAAGTTATAATAATGTAGCTGAATTCACAAAATTAATGTATTTGCACGTCGACTTTGTATGCTAGGATCACCCCACATTTGCATAAGGTACTTATCTGAGGTCAAATTTACGGATTTGGTAAGTGCAGGACCACGCAGGTCCAGCCACACATACCGTTGCGAAATGCACTGTTACACAGTTGGTATTGTAACAGGTGGTGACAATCATATATATACTGAGCTAGATATAAACCAATGGAGACAAACACAATTGTTCCCACTTTACATTTGGTTTCCAAAGCTTATTTAAGAAACTTTGTTTATTCATTGGATTTTTGAGATTAATTTTTTTTTTCTTCTATTCATTGTTATCCAGACCCTGACTCAAAGATCTCATATTGCTAATCCAAAGGCAGTCCTATCCTATGTTAACACGCTAAAATAGCTTCTTTTATATTTCTTTTTGATTTATTAAAATATAAATTCAATAAAAATGTAATTTAAGCCCAACGGTATGGATTCTTCATTCTTATAGAATAATTCGTAACAAAGCCACTAAAATGTTGAAAAAGAAAGGGTTATTTAGTTTTCGATACTCGTATTTTGACCAAAACTTGTATTTGGTCTAATATTTGTCCAGCCTTTGTGTTTGGTCTATAGACCAACGTTGACCTAGTTAAGTCTATTTTTATTTTATTTGATGATATAAAAATAATTTAAATAAGTGAATTTACAAGTGTATCCCTGAAGTGGGTTTATAATCCAACTGTTGTAATAAAAACATTTAGCCTTGATTAATCCAAATACCACCAGTTCTTCCCTTTCCTTGTTTCTCTGTGACACCATGGGCACCACTGCGTCACCAATCCCGGCATTATCAAACCCACAATCATATGCCCTATTTGTTGATTTCAGTGGTGCTTGTCTTGATTATTTACAATGGGTTTTCCCTAAATCGGAACGGAGGGAGTAGTTCTTTTGATAATTAGTGAACGAAAGTCAAAATTTAACGAGTCAACACAGGTCAACGTCTGGTCCAAGTACCAAATGCAAAGGCTGGACAAATGTTATACCAAACCCAGATTTTGGTCAAAATGTGAGTACTAAAAACCAAATAACTCAAAAAAAAATGATTACATATATTTCCATCAATCGACTAACTAGACCACTAATTGTCGTTTGATTTTTATTTACATTTCAAACCCACTACTTGATTTGCTATATGTTACAGGACCAGAAGTCTTGCAGAAGTGGTTGCTATTGGATTATACCCATATGTTCTTTTTTTTGTTGCTAGAAAAGATAATTTATTAAATGGAACCAACATACAGATTTTTCAGTAATTAACTGCGGTGGATCTTCCAACCATTCTCCAATCACTCTATTGCATACTTCATTGGAGGATACAACGTCTGATGGGTTTCGGGGGAACTATCTCAACTCAGTTACAAGCTTGGAAGTTTAGGAGAGGAGGCAATAAAGGCAGGAAAATCTGGCCATTGGTGCCATTTACAGTTTGCTGGGCACTATGGAATGAGCGAAACAGCAGAGTAGTGGCAAACAAAAGACACAAACTGAAGCAGAAACTATCAAGGAAGTGAAACATTTAATTTATGTATGGGAGGTAATGAGAAATGTTCTTTGCAGTACCATTCCGTGAATTAATAACTCACTGGAAAGTCATAATTGATCGCTTGTAAAACCATGTAACATTCAAAATGGGGGCAATGCCTTATTACATTTTTCTTTATAAAACTTAACCTTTCTCCTCAAAATAAAAATCACTCTATTGCTTCCACAATACATAGCTGCTGTATCAGCAGTGGAGTGATAGATTCTACTAATATGCTGGATTTCAATGAACGGGTAAATTTGTTACTTGTGAAACAACCCAAAAGTTAATTTATGTTTGTTCTTTGCCTCAAACTCTTTCCAACTGTGTTGTTTTACCTTCGTAGTTACTCATAGATTTATTTTTACAAATCCAGTTTCTTCCTTGCACGAAAGAAACAGGCACGAATGCTTCATCTGTATCCATGTTGTTTATATATATTCTTCATCGACCAAACAATTTCCTCTAACATTTTAACTTCAACTGTTTTTTTCTTTGGTTGTTCTTTAATAATTTTTACCACCTTAATAATGAAAATGATAGGTTTTATTGCGTTAATCTGTCTCTATAAATAGCTGAACCTGAAGTTCATGATAACTAAAACTGTTCAGTACAGAGGCCTTCAAATGATGATTGTTTATCATGCTTTTTTTTCCCCTTCTATTTCGATAACTGAAAATGTTCGGTACTATGCATTTGAACATTTCGCATAACCCCTATTGGACTCGCAAAATATAGGCCGAAATTTATGTTTTCTTCGTCAACTTCCTTTTTCTTGTGGTTGTACGTGTATTTTGTCATGGACAATCCAGATTTTTATTCATAAATTTTTTGGATTTCACTTTAACATCGAACAGCCAAAATTAATTGTACTTGAATCTTATGTGATAATGTTGTAGATACCAAAACACCATACTCGGCATGTGGCGCCAAATGAAGGCCGAAGCAGTATAACATCCCTAGGATAGTCAACATAATATCTTAACTTAGTTTCCTTAATTTGTAAGTAAAGGACATTTTTGTAAATTCATTTCTACTCTCTAGTACTTAAGAAAATATCTAAGAAAAAAAAAGGTTGGAGCTTTTATGGATCCTTATCTTCTTCTTCCCCAAAACTAGATCTAGAGCTCTCAAAAACTCTTTAATGGAGTCTATGTAAATCTAATAATTATTAGTGAAAAACAATGAATACAAGTTTGGGTGAAGGTATGGATTTTCCGTTGTTACATTTTGGCGCTAGAAACAGAGAGTGGACTGAACCTGTGTTGTTGATTCAAGAAATTTCCAGCGAAGTTTAGTTATAATTAGGGATGCACATAGGCGGGTATGGGCGGGTATAAGATCAAACCAACCTTGCACCCACAGATTGCGGTTTTTTTTTTCAAAACCAACCCGCACCCACAAACAGCGGGCATGTTTTGTTACCCGTCCGCTGCGGGATGGGCGGGTATGGGTTTAAACCCGCTTAGACCCGCTTTATAATTCAATACTCATTCACACACACACATGTTTTACTTAACTTCACAGATGAAGATTAAGTGTTGAATCTGTTGATTTTTCAATTGTTGTCGATTTCTGGTGAAGATTTGAAGTTGTTGTTGTTGATTTCTGGTGAAGATTTCTGGTAATTGTCGTTCGTAGTTGTTGTTGTTGATTTCTGGTGAACATAGATAAGAGTGTAGAAAATGAATGAGGGTTATCAGTTATCCTATCTGCTAGTATTAGGGTTTCATAATGGACGGCTAGGATTAGTTTTATCCAATGGTATATAATCTGCGGGTTTTTTGGGCGGATATGAGCGGGTAGTAGCTTAAACCAACCTCGCACCCACAGACGTCGAGTTTTTTTTTTCTTAACCAACCCCACACCCACAACGGGCGGGTATGGACTAAAAACCCACGGATTTAGCGGGTACGGACGGGTTTGGGTTTGGTGGGCGGGTCTTGTGCAGCCCTAGTTATAATCTTCAACAAAGCTTAATGGATCTGTGAGCATCAAGGGCAGAAACGGAGATTTGAGCGAAAACTTCATGTTTCAGACAGCAAATGATATTTAGCAGGTCAGGGAAGTTATGAGAAAGAGATATTGCGGTACTGAATTACATAAACGAATTGGAAGATCCAACCCTCAACAAAGATGAAATCAGTCAAAGCTACATCAACAATCGATTCTAAGAAATAAATCCTTTCCTTATTTATTCATTCTACTCATACAATTTTAGATCTGTTTATTTTACAATCATTCCAGTGACGATAGATCAGTTCAAATCCAACGAGTTGAAAGAAGCTACCAGCCATCAACGAAGTATCATCAGATTCAACGAAGTATCGCGATCAATTTCAACAAATTATCATCATCGGGGAAGCAACGAAGAAAGATACTCCACGAAGACTATGATAGAAATCATTTTGCAACGAAATGACAGACGACGAGATATTGTCGAAGTTACTTCGTCATCAGGCTTTGGCAAAGATAAAACCAGCTCATATCCAGCCAAGTCCACGCCCATAAGTCAACAGTGGTTCCAGCCAAGTTTACTTCGTCAGTTTTTCCAGCGAAGTAGAGCAACTCAGTTCGTCAGACCCATCTCGTTAATACATCTCGTCAGCAGACTTCGTCATCAACCTCAGCAAAGCAACACAACTAAAAGGGATAAGTTTTTCCATCTTTTATCTTTCAGCGTTTATACTTCAATACCATCATCTACTGACTTCATCCCCTGCATGTCTTAATTGATGAGATCCAATCAGTTAGGTATCCAACTAGATCCAATGAAGAAAAAATGAAGGAGCAGAGAGTCAACGGCGAGGAAAGACTCGGGGTAAAAGGCTTCGCAAAGATCATATCGTCAACAGCAACCCAAGAGAATAAAAACTCATTGCTCGTGAACAGCATCAGCTTAGGAGAAGACAACTCAGTGGATAAAGGAAAAAGACTAATGGATTATTCACGAAGTATTTCATGAACAACACGGAGAAGGCTAATGAGTAATTTGGCTTATACTTCTGTGAAGCTATTTCACGTTCAGGATTCCGCGAAGTTATTCCGTGTATGCGTGAATGTATTTGCAATCTCGTGGAAGAACAAATAAAGATGAGTTTCTGCGAAGGAGTAGGATGTATAATTTGGTTCTCTTCGTATGAGCAGCCAAGGGCAGAGCTTCTCGTGCTTGAACACAATTACTTTACTTCGAGAATATTTACTTCATAGAAACATTTGCTTGGTGAATATTTACTTTGTGGACAAATTTGCTTCGTGAACATTTGCTTCGTGGATAGATTTACAACACATTTACTTCGTAGGATTAAAGCCACTTCGGGGAATCAAAGTTACTTTGGGGATTAAAGCTACTTCGTGGAGTCAAAGCCAACGAAGAAGGAAGACCAAAGCCAACGAAGAAGGAAGGCCAAAGTCAACGAGGTAAGGCAATCAACGGTTCACTTCGTCAACCCCACCGCCCCGACCATCTAGTAATTACTGCATATAACGAGCAAACAGGAAGTAAAGGAAAGCGTATTCCGTTAGTAACAAGAGTATAACGAAGCCATTGCTAACTCCGCCAGAATATCATTAGCAAAGGACAAGTTTGCAAGACGACGGAAAGGGGTGAAATCAATCAGTTCACAAAACGAGAGATAGGGAAAATGGAAGGAAAGACGACGGAAAGGGGCGAAATCAATCGAGAGATAGAGAAATTAAATGAGGTACAAGACAGACCATCGCGTAAAAGGAGGTATGAATTTCTACCCTTTACTAGCAGGGAAGGAAGTACAACCAATCCAGCGATGCAAAGAAAACGGAGGAAGAGTTGCTTCGTGCGGAAACACCAAGGAAGGAATAAAGTCGAAGTTGCACACTTATAGTGCCAGTGACGAGCTAAGTGAACCAATAGCAAGGAAGAAAAGTTATAGCCGAGAGCCTACGATGAGCAGTGGAGAACGCCATGATTCCAAAGGTCCAAAGGGAACTGATTTCAAGCCTTAACCAGCTAGCCAGTAAAACAAGCGTGTACTATTTCAAACGAGGGAGAAATCATGGTTGGAAGAGCATTAATGGATGACGCAAAGGCGGAAGGGCTGAACAAGTGTAGGACTCAACGACCGAAGCTATGTCGTGAGGGGCATCAATACTCATCTTAAGGATGATTGAAATGGAGAATCGGCGACATAAAGGAGTCATGCAATTCACCTTGTCCCCACAACCAATCCATAACCGGTAAAGTAAAGCAGCTTGCGAAGTAAAGTAAATCACGACTTACGAAGGGAATTTATGGATATTCTAAGGGGAGGAAAAACGGAAAGAGGAGAAACGTCCGTTACGGGAGGAAGGCACAACGAGAATCAGTGGCAGGGCGGCGGTAATAACGAGAATAACTTCAGAGAAAGATCACTGAGACTATCATAAAAGAGGAATCAACTCACGAAAGAGATGGAAGAGAATGACGATAAGGACGACGGAATCCACTCACGAAGAGATGGGAGAGAATGTCGATGAAGACGATAGAATCAACTAAAGAGGACGATCTGTGCAAACAAAGAAAGATGAGATAGTAATGACACTTCGTCGAATAACTCCAGTATGACCTGAAGAAGACAAACAAGAGGACAAGGAGGGATGCGACGATGTGAAGGTAACGATGATTGTAGTACCAAAGAGGAAACGCGCAAAGCCGTCGATGTGGTAAATCATTGACGAAGTGGAATAAAGGATGATTGCAATACCAAAGAGGAAACTCGCAAAGCCGTGGATGTAATAAATCATAGACGAAGAGATAAATCAACTCCAACCCAGCGAACATACTAACTCATACTCAGAGGAGTATCTCACTTGGATACTATACGAACTACGGTGCTACGAGGATCCAATTCGGATATATACAAGCTCAAGGCTCACGGATAAAGCCGCAAAAACAATGAAGGAAAAGACAAGTACGAGAAGAAGTAATTCGAGTCCAGCGAAGCAAAGTGTGCGAGAGATAGAGAACGAAAGAGCACGAGCGACACGAACTGAACTTGGACGTCGCTTATTCGCGGAGGACATATCATGTACCAGCAGCGAACTCCCATCGTAGCGAGATAAGATTTTGCTCAGTAAAGCACAGAAGCAACATAAAGCTACAAGCGTGAATGATATGCAAAGATTAAGAGAAGAAAGATACGAGTAAATAAGAGCAAAGAAAGGGAAAAACTAAGGCACATATAAACAAAAAGAAATATTTGGGAGAAATAAGACCTCAAAAAAGGCGAGTAAGACCTCAGATTAGGAGGCCGATAAGACCCACGAAGTAAAACGGTTTCCAGGGAAACTTAAAACCTTCGCTTAGGAAGGGTGAGAATCTACGACATGATCCCTAGTTCGCATGAAAGTGCAAGAGGAAAGGCCTAACGCATGTCGTGAACAACTCTCATAATAACGAGCTAGGGGCAATGATAAGATCTATCCTCCGAGGGTCCCCCTTTTGGTGATGGCTTTCGGTAAGGGGTGCAGAAATATGACCAGGGCGCCGACGTATTCGGTTGAGATGCGGGTGCCTGGGACGTCTGGAGCGTTACCGTCCATGTCCGTATGGCAAGTCCTGGCTACAATGCACTCGGTCCCAAAAAAACCCCACCTAGGGTGTGACTTCGTAACCAATAGCCATATTGACGAAAGGGATAAGAAGTCACGAAAATAACTGACTGTCGTAATAACCGGATGGGAGGAGACCAACGTGCATGTTAGGGTTACCCCCCTTGAAGGGGAAATCAGGGGGAACATAAAGGGATGGCACCCTCCAGATTGGGGAGATGCGTGACCAAAAAAGACGACAATATCATGGGGTTATTATTCATGGGAATAACTAGGCCTGTCATATTGTTGCGAAGTAAGACCTCGATATAGAATGTTAAGTCAAGGTTGATGGATTGGTATTCGCAAGAATAACGAGCGCTTGAGACTTTGTCGAATTAAGACCCTTAATGATAGGGTGGGGCGCAATAGGACCTTAATTAGGAGGCGCAATAAGACTTCGTATAATCACATACAAGTAGAAGGTGAGGGCACGTTAAGTCCTACTCAATAGGCTGGTAAGACCCAATAAATACAAGTAGAAGACAACAAAACCTAACTCGTAACAATTTACAACCCCAAAATATGTACAAGAGGCAAGAGAAAGAAAGCAAACAAAAAAAAAAAAAAAATAAAGAAAGAAAATGAAGTGAAGAAATATGATTATCAAGTAATACACTCGGAGGCAATGAAATGATGCAATGCAAGAGATAAAGTTGAATGAAGTCGTGGATGAAGCGAACTTGGAGCAAAAGCGAAATCGATGAGGCAAAGAAAATGGGCATGCAAGGAACAATGAAACAACGCGAATCAAGAACAAAACAACACGAATATCAATGGATGAACGAAGAACCAAAACCATGCAACGAGGAACCAAAAATGACATGAGGCGAGACCGATACCTTCAGGACATAACGAACGTAAGGAGTTAAGCAAAACAAGGGCAGAGACAATAAAGGAGCATCATATGGCTTTTTCTTCGGATAGCTTAACTTTCTTCATCTACCAAAGCAAAAGGAGGCACACATAAACGGAAAATGCATGTGAACCAAAGGTCGTTAAGCCACAACGAGGCAAGATGAGAACGAAGAAGAGGAAGCGTGGAAGAAAATCATCAAAACTAACTTACACGATTGAAGCTCGTTAACAATGAACGAATTGAGGGAGTATCATGAGGAATACATAGTCTTGGAGAAAAAGCATAGGCAAGTTAGCAAGGAAATTTTCGGATCTTACCAAGAACGGTACACGTTGTGGAAGACGACTTAAAATACGAGAAAAGGGAGCCGTCGAACGTGATCTCTACGAAGTTGGTAGCTGTGTCAAGTAGAGATCAAGAATGTACTGATCGGAATCTTAGGCATGAGAAGATAAAGATGAACGAAATTCCTAACGGTGGCAAGAAGGAGTAAGCGGTTGGAGGCCCGGAGAGAAGAAAGGAAAGAAAAGACATCAGTAGTAGATGAAGAAGGAGAAACCGTAGGACGACGTAAAAACAAGCTGAGCATAGAAGCTGAATCCATAAGGAACTTGTCTGAACCATGAAAGCCGGGGCTATAACAGAGAAAGGGATGGATCGAGAAGAGGTAGAGGAGGATATTGTTGATGAGGACATGGCATCGAAGGAACCAAGTAAGACACTCCGTCGAAAGAAAAGGCAAGTAATGTACCAATCGAAAAAGCAAGCTGGAACGGCAAGACGAGGCGACCAGATGACATAACAAGAGAACGAACGCTTCAACGAAGTGGAGATTGGAAACTCGCAAGCAGGATATGCAAACTCAGGAACGATAACAACTTCGTCCTAGAAAAGGATCCTGTATCGAGGGGAGGGCCCTTATGAAGATCACGAAGTAGAAGACGGGCGAGGAATGCAGAAGGGAAGGCTGCTTGAAGGATATGAATGGGAGAGACCTAATAAAGCTACAAGCGGAGGCGAGATATGAAAATCATAGGCTAAGATACGAATAAGGAAGAAGGCGCGAGGATGAAAGCAAACGCAATGAGCGAGAAAGAAGCATTGACGAAGCAAGAACATGGATTGTAGATCAGGAAATCTTACAGGAGCTACGAAGATTGAGGGTACAGATGGGAAACTCGCAAAGGCAAGATAAGTTGCAACAGATGGAGAAGGAGGGCATGTCAACCACTCTGACTCGTGCAGGGTTGGAAACAACACCAAAAGGAAAGCCAAGGCGGACTGACCAAAAGCAAGAAGGGTCACTGCGAAGAGATCGAAAGCCGCGAGGTGATAAAGCCGGAGGTCACCAGATGCAAAGTATAAAGACAACGAAGCAGGGATTGAACATGATAGCATCGAGTCAACATTGAGTGGAACAACAGGCAATGCCTTAGCAAGGGAAATGGCAATAGAACTGACGGGTACGCTGGAGATGATGAATAAAAATATGCAAGAAGTAGACCATGCAAACCCGAGATTGCAGCATTATTTTCTCTAAAGCAAAGGGATAACGTTAACGAAGATATCTCGCTCACGACATACTTCGTCAATTTTAGCTCATTACGTGTAACACGACACCTCGCTACTTCTCGCCAAAATGAAGAATCAACAATCAAGCATACAAGGGCAAAATCGAAGCGAAGCAATGAATGATCCCAACAAATGATCGACAACAACAAGATCAAGGAACGGTGCTTCTATACCACAACGAAGCTTCGGAACTTCGCAAAAGAATAAGAGGCAAGTATATGCTTTTCAAGTTATTATTCTTTCTCTCGTTCCTTCATCAACAAAGGTCAAAGTCATCAACTCAAGCACCACATGTCTCGCTCCAAGAACTATACCAAAACGGATTTTTCCTTAAGGATCCCTCTTCAAGCAATACTCAAGGAAAAAATGGCAAAATGTAGATACCAAAACACCATACTCAACATGTGGCGTCAAATGAAGGCCGAAGCAGTATAACATCCCTAGGATAGTCAACATAATATCTTAACTTAGTTTCCTTAATTTATAAGTAAAGGACATTTTTGTAAATTAATTTATACTCTCTAGTACTTAAGAAAATATGTAAGAGAGAGAAGGGGAGGAGATTTTATGGATCCTTATCTTCTTCTTCCATAAAACTAGATCTAGAACTCTCAAAAACTCTTTAATGGAGTCTATGTAAATCCAATAATTATTAGTGAAGAACAATGAATACAAGTTTGGGTGAAGCTATGGATTTTCCGTAATTACAAATCTAATTGAAAAGGGGCCTGATTATTATTATGTGACAGAATGATAGGTCGGTTAAGAAAATGTCTCGATACCATACATATTCTTTTAGTTTTGAAAATGGTATTCTCAGTAAGTGTCTTGATACCATCAATGTCAATCTGCTGGAGTATTGTTCCCTTTCACAGGAATTGGGTTACCACCTTGGCTTGCTGGTGCTGCCATGGCTGCATCATCAGTTAGTGTTGTATGTTCTTCTCTTCTTTTGCAGTCTTACAAGAGGCCTTTGCATATTGATCGTGCTCGGGGACTTGTTGACTATTTGGACTCAGTTTGAGAGCTAGTTGAACCTATATTTCTTCGTGATCTGGTCTTTTCTCTTTTGTTTGCAATATTTTCATTTCTGCACACATTGGCCCAAAACTACAATACATTGGCCCAGAACTACAACACAACTGTAAAAATACTACAGTTAATTACACAATTGTAAAAATAATGTGGCTGAATTCACAAAATCGATGTCTTTTTTTTTTTTTTTTTTAACAAAGTGAGGATTCATTGATTAAACGCTCTAAAAAACAAGTACAGACCTCAAACCACCATACATGACAAATGACACCATACTAATGACCAACATATCCATAAAGCTTTAGCAAAGAACAATTGGAAATTTCCGGGGCATACCTATAAGGGCAATTACAATCCACAGGGAAACCCAATACAAAAGATGGAATAATATATTAAACACCAGTGTCGAAAGGTATCACTAACTAGGTCCAATCGTCAAAGTAACACTAAAAAAGCCAAACATAAAGAAGCCAACATAAACAAAGATAAAGCTGCCAATATCAACAAACCGCAGCAGAAACCCATAACAGACCACTCAATCCAATCCAGACATCAGGAATATCCGACCCGGGACCCGACCTGAACCGAAAGCCGGTTGGATTAGACCCGATCCAACAGAACCAGAAAACCCTAGCTGCAAATCTTCATGAGCAGGAAGAAGAACCATGACCTTTCTTCACCGATTAAAATTAATCACCACCACCATCATACATGCCGATGATGAAAATCAAAGAAAAACGCAGCTGTGACTGCAACCCACCACCAGAAAATTTCAACCACACAAAACTCCCCAACAAAACCATCAAAACATATTCCCGTCTCAGAACTGAAGGATCCCACATCAGATGCAGCACCAACAGTGAACGACAAACTTGAAAGAAAACGAGAGGAATAAGCAAGAATCAACATCAACTAGATTAGACCAGAGAATCGAATCCACAACATTAAACAAGTGCATGAACAAAGATGAAGAAACCCAATCACCATCCCCCAAATTGCACAGCACCACTACTTTCAATTCAATGGAAAACTACTTGATTTGGAGAAAACCACTCACCCAAAACCAAAAAAACTAAAAACAGAGGGTCCTAATAGTATATACAGTACCAAGAACAACTCAAATCCGTTCCCAAAGGACCAGATCTGAGTTGGTCTGACTCGGAAAAACAAATCTCTTTTCTGCTCTTTTTATCGCCGCTAAATCGATTAAAACTACTCGTATTTGTACATCGCCTTTTGATGCCACCTAAAAGCATATCTCGCCTTCTATTGTTGTTTCCTACATACATCTAGAGGTATTCCTATGCGGACCATCATCAAGTAATTCAGGTAGAGGCTAAAATTGTTTGTCAAGATCTCCCACATTTGCAGAAGGTTATTTGGGGTCATATTTACTTCTCTTTATAGGTACAGGACCACACAGGTACAAGCCACACACCATCACGAACAACACCACTGCTACACAATTGATATTGTAACCAGGTGGTGATGATTATTATTGGAGCCATATATATGAACAAATTGAGGTAATTGTTCCCACTTTATGATACAAAATTTTAATTGTTTTCCATGCAATGACTAGAAGATCACATTTTGCTACTTCTTTTTAGTTTTGTTTTTTTCCTTTGCTTTATGAAAAGTTAAATGCAATAAAAAGATAAATTTTAAGTTTAGTATTACCAAAGATTCAAACTAGTATTAGCGTCCAATTAACTAAGAAAACAATACACAACAAAATCTGGTGACTTTTACTTCGAAAGTTTATAAATCCGGTGACTCTGACTTTAATTTCTCTTTAACGCAAGCTGTTTCTGCGTTTGCCTTTTCTCTTATAATCTTCTTGTATTTGTTTACATTTTCAGGTTCTTCCTTCCACAAAAGAACCAATATGCACATATTTGCATCCATTTTGCTTACATATGTTCTTCGTGGACAAAACAGTTTCCTCCAACATCTCAACTTCAAATGTTTTCCTTTGTTCCTTGAGAAAATTGAGCTTTAATTTCTACCATCTGAAATTATTAGACAAGCATACGATTTCCTTACATTTTTATCTTATTTGTGTCTCTATAAATAGCTGACCGGGATGTTGCTACTCACTAAAGTTACATGTCAAAATGGAAGCTTTCAAATTATGATTGTTTGCCATCACATTTCATTCTATCAGTATATAGTAGTTATTAACAATGTAGCTAAATTCACAGAATTGATGTATTTGCACGGCGACTTGGATGCCACATAACAGTATTTCTCGCATACTGTTGCCGTTTCCTACATGGTTCTAGAGGTATTCTGATGTGGACCATCGAGTAATTCGGAGGCTGGATTATTAAATTTTATGTCAAAGTCCCCCCAGAGTCCCATAAGGTACTACTTACCTGGGGTCATATTTACATATTTGATAAGTGCAGGAGGACCACGAAGGTCCAGCCACGCACACACATCATCGCGAAATGCACTGTTACACAGTTGGTGATGTTACAGGCAGTGATAATCATATACTGAGTTAGATATGAACCAACCGGGACCAATGTTCCCACTTTACATTTGGTCACCAAAGCTTATTTGACAAAATCTATTTATTCATTGGATTTTTGAAATTAATTTTTTTTTATTCTGTTCGTTGTTTTCTGGGCAGTGACGCAAAGATCTCATATTTCTAATCCAAATACATGCAGTTCTAACTTCTAAGTTAACACACTAAAATAGCATCTTTTTTTATTTCTTTGAGTAATAGGCTTCTTTTTAATTTAAGCCAATTACTTACCAACGGTATGAACTTTTTGTAAAACTATTCATAAAAAGCCAGTAAAATGTGTAGTGACTGCATATATCTCCATCAACCAACTAACTAGACGAGTAATTGTTGTTTAAATTCTATGAACATTTCATACCCATTAATTGATTTGCTATGTGACAGAATAGACAACTTATTAAATGGAATCAAGCTACAGAGTTTTGAGTGATAAAATGAGGTGGTTCTTCCAGTTACCATTCTCCGATCACTCTATTTCTTCTACAACACTTAGCAGCTGTATCAAGTATCAACAGTGGAGTTATAGTTTCTACTAATACGCTGGATTTCAAAATACTGGTGAAACAAACCCCAAGAATCAATTTGTGTTTGCTCTTTGCCTATAGTTCTTTCCAACTATGCTGATTCTTTGGCAAGTCGTTTTACCCTCCCTAGCTTTTGATTGATTTGTTTTCAGATTCGGGTACTTTTTTGCGCGAAAAAATATGCAAGAACCCTTCATCTTTATCCATTTGGTTCATATATGTTCTTCCTCGGCAAAACAGTTTCCTCCAACGTCTCAACTTCAATTGTTTTCTTTTGTTGTTTGATTATTTTTTTTTGCCACTGTAACATCTCCACTTCGAATTCTAGGTCGGCCGTCCTAAAACTCAAAGTGTGGCATATTAATGGATCACTTTACACACTCAAACCGTCATACCAACAAACGGAAATCGGGATGTTGTATGAAGCACATTGACAATAATCCATAAATAAATGAATTTATTTAATAAAGCTGATAAAAGTTGTGCGGTCTCATAAACTCTTTAAAACAAAATTTATCCTCGACTCGCAGGTCGGTCTCCCAAATAAATGATAAAAAGATTTAAAGGAAACGAATGTCTGGTCTTAAAAGAAAATAATAAAATAGCTAATTAAGCACCTTAAAAAAATGACGGAATTTCTTTTTGAATCGGTAATGCAATCAACTAGCTAGGTCGCTCTACAATCCCCGTTTCCTGAAAAAAATAGTAAGTTGGGTCGAATCCCAACTAAAAATAGACTCTCACACCCTTATAGCCTTCATAGACGATAACAAATCCAATGCAGTTTATAAAAATAATGAAAACAACTCATAGAAGGATTCTTGTAGTGGTGACGACAACTGATAGAGTCAAAAATGAATTAAGTGGGAAAAATTACTCAAAAGTGGTATAAAACAGGTTGTTTACCGAAACAAAACTCCAAAAGATTATCTACCCCCTTGTCTGCTTACTAGTTAACGACTACCCCTCTCTTGGTACGTACACTAACCGAAAACATTCCGAAACAGCCCTTAAATAGTCCATTTAATTCTCCTACCGTGCGCCAGAGGAATTAAATGTTGTCGATTCCAATACAAGATAATAGATCCATATCTTTAGGCGACCTCTCGGTCATCACCTATGCCCATGGGAGTCGAGCCAACTACGGGCGACAATCATCACAAATGAAAATTAACTACACATACTACATCTGCTTCAAACTGAAATCATACACCCACACAGGACCTGAACTATTAGCAGGAAAATAATGGGAAATCAACAACAAAAAGTGGCACACACCTAGTTGTATTAACTGCATAACCATTCGACTAATAGGAAAAATCAACAGCAAAACGGCTGTGTTGTACTCATCTTCACCAAGTAACCTAAACTCCATATACTAGCTCGTATATAGCAGTAGTCCAACAATACATTTCCTACAGCAATTATATACCCCACTGTTCTTGTAAAAAGTCTTATCAACTGCCTTGATTTTCTTTCCCACTAAATGGTCTAATATTAGACGGACTATAAAAATAGCCAAAAGATACACCTAAGTTTAGGCTCATCATCAAGTACAGTTCTCGATCCAAAAAAACGTGTCTAATCCTAACACCCATCATGAAATCATAATGATCCATTGGATCCTAAATATCCCTTACCAGAAACAAGACTCCATCTAACCAAACAAGGACTTCATATGGAGGATCATTTGTATGCACCCACGTATGATCATCTAGTCAGTTCATATTTAATTACGAAAGATAAAAACTTCCAATATAAAAGAACTAAAACAAGTCTTTTTAACCCATCTGTACAACAAACAGTAAATGAAAATCCAATTGTAGCATCGCTCTATAGTTGTACTAATTGACGGAAACTCTCTAAATCCTTCGTGTTATGAAAACTGCTCAGATTTATCAACCAACCATAACGAGTATAAGGATTGGAGAATCTACTTGATTTTCGCAGCAATAGTAACCCTCCAAACAGTAACAACACCTTTCGATCGTCTTCCTTCCTCTACTTCCTCCACGGCATCTAGGTTTCAAAGGTTTAAGTGCGGCTATTTTCTCTTCTTTTCTTTTGTGAGAAATGAAAACCCTAGTCTCCTAAAATATTCTCTTAATCAATTTACCAAAACGGTCGAGATTTTTCCTTCATAAAACCCGCGATACCATTATTGTTGGCGGAAATAAATATGGAAACCCAAAACGGAGGCTACTACTAAACAATATGCATTTTTGGGATAAGGGGTTTTACAGCCACCTTAATTATTTTGGAGTCTTAAATATGTTTTCTTTTGGAGTCGACAAGAACGGTCTTATTCCATTTACTAGTTTCTATAAATAGGTGAATCTGGATTTCATGTTGCTATTGAGTAAAGTTACATGTCAAAACTGACTCCTTCAAATTATGATTCTTCGTCATTCACACTTCTTTCTACAACTGTAACTCTTCAATACTATGCATGGAAGGCCGAAATTTATGTTTTCTTGGTCAACTTACATTTTCATGTGGTCGTGACAATCAAGATTTTTAGAGTCTTATGTAATAATGTGAAAACCGACCTCTAAAGCAATCCTAATGCTATTCTCAGTAACTATCTTTTCTGCTGGTTGATATGTGAAGGTAGGGTTCCTCTAAAGGAATCCTAATGTAGCAGCCAGCAGGGACTGTCACAGGAGGTTCCCCTCACTGTTTGCACGAATAAACTATCTCTCAGTGCCCGTAATATTGGACTTCTATGAAAACTTTTCTTAGCTCGGATAAAGTAACTTTATGGTTCTTCTTTCTTTTCATTATCCTCTCTTGAGTCGTTTACTTCTTGTAAAAAAGCGTTCTTTTCTCTCGTGCATTCTTTTCTCTGGTTCTTTATAAATACTTCCTTCCACTAAAAAAAATCAGATGATGCGTGGAAACAATGGTGCACCTTTATTTTTTGGGTATAATGTAGTCAAAAATATGGCTTGGCTAGAAATGGAGACCAAAACTCATTTTCCATAATGTGTGGGAATTTGATTTCCGGGCACCAAACAAATTGAAATTTGAGAGCAAAAGTTTAAATAAAAGCTATAATAATTGGAATTGGATGAAAGGACCACCCACATTTGCGTGAGGTTCATATTTACGCTGCAATTTTCTTGTGATGTTGTGCAGGACCACGCAGGTCCAGCCACAGACACCATAAGCCGACGCACTACTACACAATTAATCGCTATAATCATATGTGGAGTTAGGTAGATGGATAAATGGAGGCAATTGCTCTCATTTTAAATTTTATGGGAATATTATTTAAATACCCCTCAAAATTTATCCCTTAAAATATATCCTTATTCAATTTTTAAAAATATCTCTACCTTCCGAAAAGTGGAAGCAACTAGCACAAGTTGATTTCAGAAAAGGACACAACTAGCACAAATTGTTTCCAGAGTTGGACACAATTTTATACAAGTTGTTTCCAAAAAGTGGAAGCAACTTTTTCAAGTTGGCTCTAAAAAAATTATTTTTTACCTCTCAGAGATATTTGTGCAAGGTCAATAAAAATGAAAGATATTTGCAACATTCCCACAATTTTATTCATGGAAACTTTCACAAAACATCTTAATTAAATTTGTAATATCTCCGTCGACTGAGAGGCTAATATGAGACACGAATGTTAATTATGAGCGTCTGATGAATTTGTAATTTTCTAACAGTTAATTGGAGAAGCGAAACCATTATGGTGTTTCATAGGCCTTGTTTGGTAAAATTTATGATTATCTATTTATGATTATCATAAATTGATAAATGATTTTGATGTAATCATTTTCAAAATCTTTTTTTCCAAACACTATTTTCAAATAATTGATTATCTTGGAATGATGATCTCATAAAGAAGAGGAAAGAACGATGATCTAGGATTTTTTAGTCCTATGTTGTTTTTTTTTGTCCCCCTCTTGATAGTTTAGAGAAAATAAGAAGAAAATATTCAATTTGAGTTCCTTAGAAATAATAATTGATTATAATAAACTGAAAAACGACATTTTCCTGTTTATGGAAATAATAATTGATTAGATATTGTCATTCAGAAGGGCATTGACGCCCAGTTGGTGACAAGGATCCCTTCCAGTTATTTGAAATGATCCTCTTTCTGTAGTTTTTATAATTATGATAAAAATAAGCAATTATTATAATGATTACGTACCAAACGCAGATATAATCCATTATAATCTGCGTGATGGATTATGAACCGATAATCCATTAAAAAAATGATTACCAAGCAACCCCATAATTTATTTCCATTTCTATTATGTTTCTTTGTATCTGGCTCTATCCCCCTCTTATTTTCCCATTATGCTACTCACCAGAGCTACATGTCAAAACCAAGGCCTTCAGATTATGACGGCTTATCATGCACATTTTTTACATTTTTTCTAAAATTGAAACTGCGCAATACCATGCATTCAGGTTTTTACATTTAACAAATATGACTCGAATAATTATTTTGGACTGGATATTTCTCCATCACTATAGAAGTTATAATGCATCTAAATTCCGGAAATTGATGTACTTCCTTCGTTTCTGAAAAATAGGCAGGTTTTCTTTTTTGGGTATATCAAAAAGATAGGCTTGTTTCCATATGTTGAAAGTCAAATGTTATGATTTTACTACTGTACATATAGAGGGACCATTTCTCTCTTTCCATTTTCTCTCCTAATAAAAAAAAAAGGGGACCACTTCTTTCCTCTCTCTCTAATAACAAATGAGTGGGGACCAAAGAATAAATTAGGAAAAAATATGGAAAAGTAACTCCAATAATTAACTTTCTTAATTTTTGTGAAAACCAAACAAGTCTATGTCTTAGAAACAGAAAGAATATTATATAAGGTGACTTTTGATTCCACATAACAGCGTTTTTCGGGATTTTCTAAGGTTATATACAGATTTGATAAGTGTAGGGCCACATAGGTCCAGCCACACACATCATCGGGAAACGCACTGATGCACTATTAAATTTTCTAAGAGCTTCTTTAATAGAGGGAGAAAATATTTTATTTGAATGACACCTATGATTTTAGACACTTATTTAATATAAATACATCTTCAATAATTAGGTCCAACAAATTAGTAGGGATAAAATACCAAATATGAAGGTGTTAAAAAAAGTTCGAACTACACCTCCAGAATGACCCCTAACTAATTTCATGTCATCAATTCTACTTAAAAAATTATTTTTAATACAAAAATCATGCCAAAAAAAAAAACAGTTTGTGCTTATCCAAGTTTAAAATACATATCACAACCTTTACTGTTGAGATGAGTTTTCTGAAAAAATCTTATTTAGGCTTATGTTTGAAATTCTCCATGAATAGAGATCTAAAAATAAAGTCCACGTAGGATTTTTTTAATCTATCATTGGAGATGCTCAGGTTGTGAAAATCATATGCGGTGATACATATGAACAAATGTTTTTTTTTTTTTCTGAAAGAGAAGTTTATATTAAAAAGAAAAAGAGAACCAAGGAAAAAGCCAAGGTTTAAAGAATTACATACACATTAGAGTTTCCCAATTACTCCATATTAGAATAGGATCAACACACTTGAATGTATCCTTATCGCAAGACCATAAAACTACCAACTACTTAACCAAGTCAATACTTTCTTGCACTCATTTATGACGAACTTCAGAGACCCTGCCATTCCTTTCCTTCCACAAAACCCAACAAATCGCATAGTGCAAAATTTTCCAGACAAGTCTTCCTTTGCATGCAAAACATTGGTTTCCCAAGCTTCAAATAATTGAAGCAACGTGCTTGGTAAAGGCCATGCAATTCTAAAAGCTGCAATGAAGTACTTCCAAATTTCAAAGGAATACGTGCAATGAAGAAACATATGGTTCGCGGATTCCGAAGATCATTGCATAAGAAGCATTGTTCACTTTCTATGTCAATGCCACGACGGCGCAACATATCTCTAGTTGGGAGGGAATCATGAAAAGTAGCCCAAAAAATAAAAATTACCTTGTTGGGGATATGAGATTTCCACGGAAAAGAGTTGAAGCCGCTTTAAATCACCTATGAGTTTCTCATAACATTTTGAAGTGCTGAAATTTTTCATAATCTCCATTTTATCATCCTCCTCCACTAAAACCAACATGATGTAAATCACGTCTTAGTAAATCCCATTCTAGTTGCTCATTCATATTTAAAAGCCTCTTGGAATCGCAAACCCACTCTCCATTCAGGATCATGTCTGAGATTGTAGGATTCTTTATCCTTGTTGCCTTGAAAACAACTGGGAAAATGTCCTGAAGAGTTCCCCTATCAATCCAATGGTCCTTCCAAAACCGAATTCCCTTTCCATTCCTTACCATGAAAGTCGCCATGTTTTGCACTAAAGGAACCATATTAGTAACATTCTTCCAAAGGCTCCTTCCTTGAGGATTATTATCCACATCAGGAATTAGAAGAATAACATTATAAGAGAATTTTTCATTCACTATTTCCCTCCAAAGAATTTTTCATTCTTCCAAAACCTCCAAATCCACTTGATTAGCATAGATTGGTTTGTTTTCCTAAGGTTCTTCACACCGAGGCCCCCATTCACCTTTGGAATACAAAAGTTTCTTCCAAGAAACCCAAACCATTTTCCTTCTACCTTCCACAACACCCCATAAGAAGTTTCGCATAATATTAATCATTCTCTTTTCCACACTCACCGGCAGATGAAAAAGTGAAAGATAATAGATAGGTAAACTCGCAAGACAACTCTTGATAAGAATTAACCTGCCTGCTTTATTTAGTTTCCTTTTCTTCCACGAAGCCAGCTTTTGTTCCATTCTAAGCAAAACATGATCCCACACTGAAGTGTTACGCCAATGGGATCCAATTGGCATGCCAAGATAAGTTAAAGGAAGCTTCTCTGTCTTATAACCTAATTCTATGGCAAGATCTTCAATCACTCCTTCGGCTCCCACACTAATCATGGTGCTCTTGTCTAGATTCAACGTCAAACCCGTAATGGTTTCAAAAACAACCAATATGATGAAAAGACGTCTAACTTACTCCACTGTCGCATCAATGAAATCAAAGTATCGTCCGGAAACCGAAGATGAGAAATAATAGAGCCATGTTCCACCACTTGAAATCCATTTAGTTGACCTCTCTCCACCGCATCATTTATTAATTTTGAGAGAAATTCCACCACCAGAAGAAAGAGATACGGAGATAAAAAGTCACCCTGCCTTAATCCCTTACTCGGTTTAAATTTTTCAGTGGCTCCACCGTTCACAAGAACCGAGAGATGGGTAGTTGGTACACACCATTTAATCCAAGAAATCCATTTACCAACAAAGACATGCTTTTGAAAAATTGTGAACAAAGCATTCCAATTTACATTATCAAAAGCTTTCTCCATATCGATCTTACACATAATACCAGGTTTCCTAGCCTTCAGCCTGTTATCAACACATTCATTTGCAATTAAAATACCATCTAGAATTTGTTTACCATGAATAAAAGCACCCTGGAAATCTGAAATCAGCTTTTGGCATCACCGTCTTCAATCGAACTGCAAGAAGCTTTGAAATGACCTTATACACCATACCAATCAGACTTAGAAGCCTATAGTCTTTAGGAGTGCAAGAATCCTCATTTTTTTGAGATTAGAGTGATAAAAAACAATTAAAATGCCAATCAATTGTTCCTACTTTACATTTAGTTTCCAAAGTTTATTAACCAAACATTCACCAATATCCTAACTAAATTTGCTAAATTAGTTTATTCATTGTTTTATTTAGTTTTTAAATTAATTTTCTTTTCTTTTTCATTGTTTTCCATGCAGTGAGTCAAAGATCTCGTATTGTTTTATTTAGTTTTTCATCCTCCAGCTTTTTTGAATGATCTGTTAAAGGAGGATGCTTGGGGAAGGGCTTTTCCCCGGTTTATAAAGCCCGCTTAGTTGTGTAATAAAGTATGATTACCACAAAAAAAAAAAAAGTACTTAGCACCGGTATGAACTCATAAAGAATAATTTTTTGCAAAAAGAAATTTATTCGTGCCAAAGCCAGTAAAATGTTGAAAAAAAAATGACTACATATATGTGTCCATCAATAGATTAAGTAGCTAGGCGGGTGATTGTTTTTTGATTTATGTTAGCATTTCTATCCCACTACTTGATTTTTTATGTGACGGACCTCGCAGACTCGCATAAGTAATTTTCATCGGATTGCAACCATATGTTAATTATGGGCATCTGGAAATATGTTATCGGTGAACACGGATATAACCGCACCGTCTTCTCCCGCTGATTTAAAGAAACAATCCAAAGAATTAACTTATATTTATATTTATTTCTCTTTTCCTCTAGTTACTGCCAATTTCATTGAATTCTCGGTGTATTTTTTCGCCCTCTCTAATTTGTCATGGATTTGTTTTCAAATTTAGGTAATTCTTTGTACGAAAGCAATACTGACAGACCATTCATCTGTATCCATTTTGCTTATATATGTTCTTCATCCACAAAACAGTTTCCTCCAACATCTCAACTCAACTGTTATCTTTTATCTTTAGCACCTTAGTTATTAGAAAAGTATGCGGTCTTCTTCTTCTTGCATTAATTCGTCTCTATAAATAGCCGAAACTAAATTTCACGATATCCTACGCACCAAGTCTGCATGTCAAAACCGAGGCCTTCAAAATCATGATTGTTTATCATGCACATCTTTTTACTATAATTGAAATTGTTCATACCATGCATTTGAACATTTCAGATAAAACAGATGCTACTGACACAATGATGGCCGAAATGAATGTTTTCTTCGCCAACTTCCGTTTTCTTGTGGTTGTACGTGTATTTGTCATGGCCAATTGAGATTTTTCGAGTAATAATAATGTAAGTTTTTTTTTTTGGATATTAACTTGAAATTGTACAACCAAGATTATTTGAATCTTATGTGATAATGTAAATGAAAATGCACCTGCTTATTAATTATGTGACAGAATGATAGGTCGGTTAAGAAAATGTCTCGATGCCATATTCTGCTGGTTGTGATGTGAAGGTAGTGGTCCTCTAAAGGAATCCTAATGCAGCAGCCTGCAATGACATGAGTTATATCTTTGAAAATGAAGGTCACTTGTAACGTAGTAGGGACTTGTTCTCCTCAGTGTTTGCACGAATAATCTATCTCTTAGTACTTATTACCATAATATTGGACTTGAAGTGATTGATGAATGAAAGCTTTTCTTAGCTCCGATAAGGTTCCTTTATGTTGTTTCTTTCTTTTCTTTATCCTCTCTTGTCTCGTTAACTTCTTGTAAAAGTGCTTTCTTTTCTCTCGTGCATCTTTTCTCTGGTTCTTAATAAAATTCTTTCTTCCATTAAACAAAAATAAAGGTCAGATAAGGTTCCTTTGGTACTTGATATCACGTGCATTGTCGACGACCCCTACTTGAACACAGGTATATATAATATATCTACAAAATTTAATCAAGTTTAGCATCAAACTGTATCGTCATCTCGTTGTCTAACAACCATTTAAACAATTTAAATCAAGTTACTATTTGATTGTTTCTTCTTGTCCAACATCAGCAAGTGTATCTTTCTGACTGAAACTGAAAAGAAGACAAAACAATGAAGACAGAACTTCCCATCGATCCCTATAGATTCAGATCATGAACTAGTCTACATCTCTACCCACTACATCTATATGCAGATGGTTCTACCCACTCCAACTAGACGGTACTGACAGTGATCAGACTTGTTTATAGCCAATATTAATTTCCCCAAGGGAGCTGTTGGTCCACGAGCTATTAAAGTCTGTTTCGACAGCTGACCTATGAGTCACACTTCCTTCCCAATGGTCCTTCATAGTCTAATAAGTACAACGTTACGCTCCAATTTACATGTGAGAAAAAAGATTGTGGAATGTTGTCAGATTGGAATTTTGTGTTTGTCTAGATGAAATTCTTTGCTTTGATGATGATTATACTGTTTAATAAAAAATGTCTGTTGTATAACAACTCGCGATCCAAAACCATTAAAAAAAAGTGTTCAGAGGAAAAAGTGCTCAGAGGATATACTGTGGATTATCACTACCACAGATTATACGCAAGGGGTGTCAAAGGATCCGGTTCGTTCCTGGAATTCTAGCATTTTGTATCAAGCAATGTATGGTTGTTAAGGATAATGTGTAAAACATTTGTTAAGTAAAAAATTTATGGCTGGTTGTCATGCTGCTAGATTGGAACATGGCAAGGTTTTTTATGTTCATTCTATCACCACATAAACCAGAAACAAACCCGGTTATTACTTATTAGAGTCGGATCTGGTGTTTAAAGGTTTCGGTTCCGTAATCGGGTATCTTAATATATTACCATATATAGGTATTCCAAGGGTTAGAGTATTAGGAAATAAAATTTTAGAGATATTGTACTTTGTTGCCTACCGTATATTCTTAAATATTTGTATCTAACCTTTGTAGCAGCTCAAAGTTCTCCTCGAGGGTGAAGACAGGATTTACAAATGGCGGATGGGAATAGTAATAGAGAAGGGTTATTGTCGAAGACTGAGAAAGATATTTTGTATTATGAGGATTGTCCAGGTTGCAGAATTGATCACCGGAAAGAAACTAATTTAGGAGCACCTTATAAAGAATTAGTCTATATTTGGATTGTCGCATTATGTGCTGGTAAGTGAGTCATCATGATAATGCCTGAGTAGAGATTGCGATCGGAATGTAACTCTCTTGATGATGTCTTCATGCCTGGAATGACAGTTTCCTTTTTTGGGTTTTGTTTTTCAGGTCTTCCCATTTCATCTTTGTATCCGTACCTATATTTTCTGGTAAGAAAGGGTTCCATTCTTACAACTCCGGCGTAATTCGAATGCGAATGTTGAAATTTATTGTTAATGATGTTATTGTAGGTAAGAGACTTCAATGTCGCCAAAAGGGCTGAAGATATTGGATACTATGCGGGATGTGTAGGTCAGTAGCATTATGCTAGTCATTAAGAATGGAAAGCGTTTGCGTTGGTATGTCGATTATTACCAATTCTATTTCAATTTCTGTTTTTTTTTTAAGGATCTGCTTACATGCTTGGAAGAGGTTTAACTGCTGTGCTATGGGGAGCTCTAGCCGACCGATACGGTCGAAAACCAATTATTCTCTTCTGTTGTACAACAATGTTAGTATGGCATTTCAAATTTAAATTTCTTACCCCAAATTTATTTACAGATCAATCATGATATTAAATATTGCTCAATTTTATGTAACAGGATTATCTTCACCACATTGTTTGGTCTCAGTACCAACTTTTGGATGGCAGTTTCTATGAGATTGCTTCTTGGAGCCTTTAGTGGTATATTTGGTCCAGTTCAGGTATTTGTTTGTGTTTGTCTGTTTCTTCTTTTGCTGCAATTGTATTTTTCATTTTACTTATTTGAATGAATATGTTGAATGTTCTACAGGCTTATGCTACGGAAGTTTGCCGAAAAGAACACCAAACATTGGCACTTTCATTTGTAAGTTTTTCCAAAGTTTTCATGGAAATCGAAATATTTAGTAGTCTCAAAGACTCAAACAATTGATTATGCTGGATATGTATCTATGTTTTTTTCAGACTAGTTCAGCATGGGCAATAGGGATGATAATTGGTCCTGCTATTGGAGGTTTCCTTGCTCAGGTATCTTGGAATTGATAGTTTCTTGCAAATGAATGTTTTTCATTCTTTTTTAGTACGAATAAAAACGAGTTGTTGCCATGGATCATAATAAATTGTTGCTCCTATTCTAGCCTGCAGAGAAATATCCGAATGTATTTACTAAGGATTCTATATTTGCAAGGTACGAACTATTACATGTATATGCTCTAGTGAACCAGTTCAGTATTTGCTGTAATTTTTCGACATATTCCAATTTTTCTGGACTACTGCAGATTTCCATACTTTTTACCCTGTCTCTGCATATCTATATGGACAACAGCTGCGACTATTGCCTGTTTATGGCTTCCGGTGTGTTTCTTAGTCTTCCCTTTCATGCTATTACATTAGAAGTATAGAACTCTTTAGAAGTTTATGAAAGAGATTTATCTTGAGTATATTTCACATTTTGATAGGAAACACTGCACAAGCATAAAACGACAAATGAGGAATCTCATGGGACCGGTATCACTGAAAAGACCCAAGAAAACGATGAGACTGGATCAACAGAATCAGAAAGCCTCTACCGGAATCGGCCATTGATGTCATGTATTATTGTGTATTGTGTATTCTCACTTCACAACATGGCCTATGACGAGGTAACTGATCCATAAGATGACTTTCATACGTTCTTGTGTTTAAATTATGCCTTCTTAATAAAAATTGGATTAATGTGAATATTTTCTGACAGATTTTTTCATTATGGGCTGTGAGTCCTAGAAAGTTCGGCGGATTGAATTATACCACTGACAATGTTGGCGAAGTTCTTTCAGTCACAGGTATATAATCCTCTTTCACTGGCCTTGAATCTCTAAAAATCTTACCTGTACAACGGTTAGTTCACTACTTCAAGATATTAATACTCTAATGGATATTACTTCAACTATATTAGGTCTCGGTCTTTTCCTTTTCCAACTAGCATTGTTCCCAAAGTTGGAGAGGACTCTAGGACCCCTCATGGTTGCTCGAGTTTCCGCGGTATGTATGTTTTAACTAGCACTTTTTATAGACGATTCGAAGTTCTATTGCGGTGATTGGCTTCAATGACTGCGTTTTTGTTTGTAGGCTTTATCTATTGTGGTTCTGGGAAGTTACCCTTTCATAGCTAAGCTATCAGGGGCCAGCCTTTCCTTGTTAATAAACATTGCATCTCTTCTGAAGAGTATTTTATCAGTAAGCACATGCTCAAAGTTCAACATTTTTTTTTTGCTCTAGTTTCAACGATTAAAATATATTAGACAACTGCTAACTTTGGGTTCTAAATGACTACACAGACTTCTATTTTCACTGGGTTTGTCATCCTACAAAACACCACAGTAGTAAGTCTCTCGCTCACTCTTTGTTTTGTTTCGTCTCGGCGTTTAACGGTTGCATTAGATGGCTTTATGACTTCCATATTTTGATGGCAGTCTCAGCACCAAAGAGGGGCTGCAAATGGTATTTCATCAACTGCAATGTCTCTATTCAAAGTATTCGGTCCAGCTGGTGGCGGTGCAATGTAAGTTTAATATTTTCTGTATTCTCAATGCATGTGGTACAAGAACTAGTTTACCCTTGTTAACCATTTTCTGAGGTTATTTTCTCGTGGTTTATAGTTTAGTTCATAAATCATGTCATATATTTCTACAAGTTTTCAATCAATTACAAAGACTTTCTGTATTTGCAGCTTTTCATTGGGGCAAAAGCGTATGAATGCTTCCTTTCTACCTGGTATGAAATTCTAACTCATTAAAGATAGTATGTTTGGTTTCTTTCCGGGCTGATATCAAGGCATGATTACAATGGATATCGGATTTTGAGTAGTGTTTCTATTGTTTATTGAATGCAGGCACCGATTTGGTTTTCTTCATCCTAAATCTAATTTTGGTGATTGGATTAATCATGACTTTCAAACCATTTCTCGTTCTCCCTCGGTGGCTGAAATAAATATCTACGAAGTAAATTCAACATTTATACGAGAAATGTCTTTAACAGCCTAATTATTACTAAGTCAATATCGTAGATGATTTTCTTTTTTGTTGAAAGAGCACCGACTTCACTACTCGAGTATCATCAATAGTTAACATCTTTAAGTGTAAGTATAATCCAAGTACTGACTCTCATAAGTAGATGTTGCATAAAGATTGATATTCAAATCTTATTTCATTGACCTGTTTTGTAATTTCAAATCGAACTATTTTCGGTTCGTGACCGCTGTTACCGAATTTATGGAATGTTATAAACATCGTTTCAGGAAGTTTTAACTGGCTTACATTCATCTAAGTCTCTAAGAAGTTCTGAGTTCGACATGTTAGAACAGTAACTTATAAATGACATTTGGGCCTGCATTTTGTGAGTCACATTTGGTTTATGTAAAATGCTCAAATGGCATGGTATTGAACAGTTTCAGTTTCAGAAAAAAATGTGCATGATAAACAATCATAATTTGAAGGGCCTCATTTTGACATGTAACTTTGGTGAGTGGAATCATAAAATTCAGATTCAGCTATTTATAGAGAGACAGACTATTAAATGCAAGAAGTCTGCATGCTTTTCTAATAATTACTATAGTGGTAAAAATGATTAAAGAACTTCAAAAAAAAAACAATTGATGGTGAGAGATGTTGAAGAAAACTATTCTAGGACGGATCAGATGACAGGGGCAGTTGAGACTTGATCTAACAATGGGTCTAAACCGTCTGATTCAATGGAAACAACGACTCAGATTTCCTGAACTCCTCCAAATTTCATCTGGGTTTTTAGCAGCGGCCCAAAACCTGACAACTATTTAGTTACAAATCAGTCTATGCATGCCGTATCTTTCATCTTTGTCATTATACAATATGAATCAAAGTGTTCTTTTTACATGATTTCTTTGGTAAGGATGATGGTTTGATAGATTAATTTGGTCAGGTTTTCAATGAGATCTAGCATGAAATTCAATTGATGATGAAGCAAACTTGTAAAACTGAAATTCCAGTGAGTTAGCATTTTTATGTACAAATTAATGATCTGAGGTTTAAATTATAGCAAGCCTTTTGGTCATTATTTTTGAAAAACTTCAATCATGTCAACTAGTCCTCCAATCTTATCAAAGAGTAATTTTTGTTTCAAGTCTTCCAACCTATTTATCTTGATAGTAACACTTTGTCCACTTACCATGAGATCTAAGATCGGTTCATGGATAAGAATTCATCGTATTCTGTTGCGAGTTAGAAAGAAATCACAAATTAACTAATGGGAAATATGCCAGTTGGCTAGGAGTTTGGCTTCCACCCTATATGTTAAGGGTTTGAATTAAGCGCTGATCCTGTCAAAATAAAATAAAATAAAATAAATAATAATCACAAGTTTTGGATCATATGTATATTTGCATCTAGCTAGGTCTGGGTCTAAGTATACTCTTGACACGACGCGGGTTAGATGTTGGCTTTTGGTTAGATCTGACTTGTTATCAGACTTAGACATAATTTCAGACGCAAATCTGTTTGAGTTAGGAAATAAAACACCCATGCTTCATGGAACTAAGCCACTGACTCGTATATTATTGAGTCAGTTGCTCAAGTCTGATTCAAAAAACGCGCATATTGCATAATCTTACATAAATGTGTCAAAAACGAAACTTTTAAGATCAATCACCCAATCGTACATACATATTTGTCTTGGTTGGACATTCGTAAAGAGAAATTTCTTATTTGGTCCAAGGTCCATATAATTAGTTTTCCTAGGGTCCATCTAGATTTCTGGTTTAACCGGAGTTCCAAAATAGTTTAGAACAAACGAAATGACCAATATAATCCTGCGTCCAAACCTGTGTGCTTGCACGGTCTCCTCCAATGTCACTTGATCTCTCTTTCTCTTTTATCAAAAACCCAACCTTGTCATCCTACTAAATCAGAGAACAAATCTCTGAAAAATCATCAACTAAAACTAAATAAATCATAAGAATTTACTCTCTATTTCCTTACTAAATCGTCATAAAAATCCACCGAGAACCTTAGACTTTTAATGAAATCAATGTTAAAATTGTAAAAACAAGAAGAACCATCAGAATTGTATGAGAAAAAGAAGTAATTGAAGAAGTTTCTACTCCAAAACAATAGAAGATGAGTTCGAAGAATCACTGGCAGCAAGAAAAAAGAAATACATTAAAGAAAGGTAATAAGCATAAAAAGGAACATATATGTTTATTTCTTCACTTTGTATTTTCCATTTTTTTTCTCAACACTATGATCCAACATTACATATCACTTTTACGCAGTTTACGTTTAAATACCCATCAAAAATAACACGCAGTTCATTTTTCACACTATAATCCCACAGTGCAGATTCACTATGCTGAAGAGTCATAGGCTATTTAGACCTAGACAACATAATTCGTCAGTATAGACTACATATACTGGTAAAAGAATATGTCCAGACTCGTATTTTTCTTTTTCATAACTTCCAGTGTTATTTTGAAATGATGATCTGATAGTGCAGATTCACTATACTATGTTGATAAACTATATTGATTTTTGGTATGTCGTTATTCCATATTTTAGAGTGCAAAGGAAGTTTCTGAAACAGTGCAGAATGTTTATACTCATTGATTGAATTTCTTTTACAATTCTAAAGGTGCAGATAGGCTATACTGTGGGGATTTTGCTATTTTCTCTTATATAAAGTTACAATCCTAGATAATTAGGGTTAATTGAAATCAAATCTTCAATTTTGTGTTGTTGTTTTGTTTATGTTTTGATAATTAGGGTTCATAAACTTTTGGGAATTAGGGTGCATATAGTCTATATTGTAGGGTTTTTTTTGATGATTCATCTGTAACTCTATATGTGGTGCTTGGTTCAAGTTTTTTACAACTTACTAGTGACTAGCCAGCCATTATTCATTTGTACAAAAAACCGTTGTTTGCGAAGGTTATAGGTTTTTTTGTATGATAAACAATGATTATTAATAGCGTAAATAAGTTAGATGTTGTTTTCTCTTATTCTTTACTCTGATAATTAAGTTGCTAGTGGTATTAGATAGCAGTATTATAAATGTTGAAAAATGCATGTTATCGTGCGATTCAAAGTTGATACAGAAACATGGTAACAAGTACATTTTAGGAGATAGATTAGGAGACTCAATGATGCACATATAATATCTCGTAATGCTCGCAGAAGTTGAAACACTACAACACTCAGAATATATAGGTTCATAGGCAATTTAATATCTCATTGTTTTGGAATGTCATAAGAAATCAACATTTTGTTTCTGGATTACATTGTTATGTTCTACTGGTTTTTATTTGACAGTGCAGACCACCTATACTATGATTCTTCTACATTGTTATCTTTTAGTAAAGACCACCTATACTATGGTTTTTGTGTTTATCTTATAACACAAGAACAGTGTAGGTCACCTATATTATGATTCTTGTACATTGTTATGATCTAGTGCAGATCACCTATACTATGGTTTTTGTGTTTATGTTATAGATAGTATGATTCTTCTTCATATGATTCTCTTATTTTAGCCACATTTATGTAGACCGTAAAGGAGACGCTTCTAGCTCGACTGGTATAAAACCGTATAGAGCAGGTTTTGCTCCACTCTTTACTGTTGTACCTTGATGCATCTGCTTGGGTTAGTATTCTATTTTTTTCCCTTTTGATTACAAAAATAACAATAAAATCTAGTTATTTCTTTTTTAGAGTGCATATAGCTTACATCGGGAGTACAGATAGTCTATACTGGGATAAAAATAGCTAGTTTGACATTAGCACTTTAGAGTATGGATAGCCTATATTGAGAAAAATATAAGATATTTTGACAAAGATTAGTTTAGATTACATATATATAAACTTGGTCTATTCCATATATGCTAAGAAAAATTTGACCTTTATATATTTATTTTGGGTATTATGGTGAAAACATTAGCAGGAAAAGATCCTAATATTTATGATGTGACCTTGTAGATACCCAATACACATGTTGCTGGTTACAAATCACTAACGAATTCACTACTAGTTTCTGTATGTAAGCTGGATGTATGGGCAATACAGGTCTTATGGTTTCGTGCTTACTTGGGTGTTTCTTATCATGTTGCGTTTTTATTTTTTTCAGCATTTACAATTCATAAAATGGTCATAACATATTAATGGCCAATGAGGGAGTATATAGAGTAGGATTGCGCTACACTCTTCATATAAAATGCATTCTCAATTCATGAGATATACTTGGTAGCAGAATGAGCAATGAGCTAGAAGTTCCACCAATGGTGAAGAATTGTAAAGTTCAATGTTTTGAAATGCAAACCATCTTTGGGGGCTATACCGAATCATCTACTTATTAGATGTAATTTTCTGTAGGCAAATAGTTGATGTTTTGAATAGCCAATTAAGAGACAACATTTTATAGACTTGATTTTATTTTTTGTTGTAATGTTTTTGTACCACCACATATATCTCCAGTTGTAAGTTAAGAGACACTATTTTAGATTTTTCTCCTACAGTTTTCTTCCATATTTAATGGTTTTTTCTATCCCGTCAAATAGACATGCATTTTTATGTGTCTTATACTGGATTTTTAACCAGTGCAGCTGATCTGCACACAATATTTAGGCAGTATTAGGGGACATGCACTCGTTTTTAACCACTAGAACAGACCTTTACTGGATTTCTAACCAGTGCAGCGGATCTGTAATTTATTTATGAAAAGTGCATAGTTAAACTCGATTTCTCAACAGTATAGGGGACCTGCACTCGTTAGAGGATGTGCTGAAAAAACAAATTATTATAAAGGGATCGCCTGAAAAAACATTAGCTTTTCATTTTTCCCTTTTGTTTTTCCTAGAATTATTAAACATTTATATACACCAAAGAACGCTAAAAGCATGGAAAATGAAAAGAAGATAAAATTGCTATAGGATTGTAACTAAAAAGTTTCAGCACAATTCCGCCTCATGAGTGTTTTTCTGATGTATGATGGAAGAAATAAATTGAGGGGCATGCTAATATAAGCGGACGCTGAAGCTTTTAATAGGTTATTGTGCCTAAGAAGTTCCTTTGGAGAGGGTTCACACCCTCACAAAAGAACAAAAACCTGACATAAGCAAATACTTCTAATTAGATACAATTCATTAACTGAGGGAAGAATTTGTATGAAATCCAATGCAGCTCGACCAATCAAGGTGTTACATAAATACAAACAAAACTTAATAAAAAGATGTAAAGTTAGTGTACTAAAGGAGGACGTTAGGTGGATGATTGTAAAAATACTTCATAATGTAGTGTGACATGTATATGCTAAAAATGTACATCTTCCTTTCTTAACTGTAAGTACATATTGGCTACACTCATATTTTCAGTGGATTTTAAGCATCATAATAGAGATTGCATTTGAAAGCACAACTAATTCTATCTAATTAAATGCATAATGCTAAGAAAGAAAATTCTTCCTTTCACAACTATCAGTACATTTCGGATACACTCATGTATTCAGTGGATTTTAAGCATCATAACAAGGATTGTATTCGAAAAACAACAAAAAATGAAAAACAATCAACTAAATATAACTGCAACAATAAGGAGAAAACACTTAAGAGGTATTTGTTAGAAAATAAGGTGAAAAGTAGTTAAGATGGTGGTGTGGTTACTGGTTAGCATAAAAGTATCTATTGTGTTCAGTGCATCATATTATCTAATCAACGTATATACACTCGAATTTGCGAGCATTGTAGTGGACCTGCACTCAATTTCTAAGCAGTATATACTCTCAAAATTGATTACACAGCATAAACATCTGAGTATAGGACTGCGTATAGGTCCTCTGTACTTCCTAGAAATGAGTGCAGGTCACCTACACTTGTAGGAAGTGAATACATATCCGCTTCAGTTGTTAGAAACCGAGTGCATCCTGTAGTGCCCCCAAAGCTAACAGATGACTAATTCAAGAGATTAACTAAATAAAGAGGCACTAAGAATCTAAATCATTTACTTAAACATTCAATTAAGAAATCTTCTACAAAACTTAACCCAAAAACTATCCCCACTCTAAAATATATATACAAGAACTTCTCTCAAATGATACATATTCAATAATGAGTTGATTTACAAATAAAATACAAACACATAATAACATAGCGGAAGCTATCTTATTAATGTAACTAATTTTTGGAAGCTTTCATCGTCACATGCACATCTTGATCTGTCTCTGAAGCTGAAAGCGGGAATGAGTGAGCACATCGTCCCTAAAAGGGGTGCCCGGTAGAAATAACATTTAACTTTTAAGTAATCATATGCAAGATTTAGAAAACAGTACATGTATTCTAAAACATTAAATAATGACCAAATCACTGAAATAAACAAACATGTATATGGACAAACTCCTTCTTCAAACAATGTATAATATTGATGCCACTTCCACACCAAATAATAATATTGATGCCAATTCCACACCGAATAAACATATAATAGATATAAATGCGAAGGAGCGTATTCTATATACCACATGTGGAAATTCTCATTTCCCATAACAATTCATATGACAAACAAACATTACAAGTCCTTTCCAAACCATGGAAAGATTAACAGAATCAACAGAATTATCGTAATGCAATTTAAACAAAGCATGGAATGCACAACTAGACAATGCATGAGTTTAATAAACATAAAATTTTGTAAAAGAAACAACAATGGTTACAAAAGAGTTAAATGTATTCCTACCTCTTCTGATGACAAGCCACGCCTACCTCGAGATCCACGATCCACTGGTTCATTCTTTGAATCGATCGTTGTTAATAGAGTCCAACTGTTAATTACACAAGAACTCTAAGAATTTAGCCACAAGGCTCATAACATAAATTCTAACTAGTCTCTAGTTATAGCCTAAGTGAACTATCTAATGGTTCTAAGCCCATTTTGATTCTACACCTTTTATTATCTATCCTTAGCATAACTAAGAGTTTACTAATCCAATTAGGTTGATTCTCTAGTCCGTTAGCTAAGTCTTATGAATATCTACAACTTTGTAGAAGAAGCCAAAGGCTAATTCAGACCATGAGGGTCCAAAAACATCTAATTAAGAAACACTTTTAAGCCCAAGTCCACTACTCCAGCCCATTAACCTAAGGCATGGTCCATCCGAGTGCCTTAGGTTAATGGGATGGAGTAGTGGACTTGGGCTTAGAATAAGTGTTTCTTAATTAGATGTTTTGGACCCTAATGGTCTGAATTAGCCTTTGGCTTCTTCTATAAAGTTGTAGATATTTATAAGACTTAGCTAATGGATTAGAGAATCAACCTAATTGGATTAGTAAACTCTTAGTTATGCTAAGGGTAGATAATAAAAGGTGTAGAATCATAATGGTCATAGAACCATTAGATAGTTCACTTAGACTATAACTAGAGACTTGTATGAATTTATGTTATGAGCCTTGTGTGAGCCCTGTGGCTAAATTCTTAGAGTTCTTGTGTAATTAATAGTTAGACTCTATTAACAACGATCGATTCAAAGAATGAACCAGTGGATCGTGGATCTCGAGGTAGGCGTGGCTTTTCATCAAAAGAGGTGGGAATACATTTAACTCTTTTGTAACCATTGTTGTTTCTTTTAGAAAAGTTTATGTTTACTAAACTCATGCACTGTCTAGTTGTGCATTCCATGCTTTGTTTAAATTGCATTATGATAATCATGTTAATCTTTCCATGATTTGTAAAGGACTTGTAATGTTTGTTTGTCATATGAATTGTTATGGGAAATGAGAATTTCCACATGTGGTATATAGGATATGCTCCTTCGCATTTATATCTATTATATGTTTATTCGGTGTGGAATTGGCATCAATATAATTATTCGTTGTGGAAGTGGCATCAATATTATACATTGTTTGAAGAAGGAGTTTGTCCATATACATGTTTGTTTATTTCAGTGATTTGGTCGTTGTTTAATGTTTTGGAAAACATGTATTGTTTTCTAAATCTTGCATATGATTACTTAAATGTTAAATGTTATTTCTACTAGGCACCCCTTTTAGAGACGATGTGCTCACCCATTCCCACTATCAGTTTCAGAGATATATCAAGATGTGCATGTGACGATGAAAGCTTCGAAAAATTAGTTACATTAATTAGTTAGCTTCCGCTATGTTATTCTATGTTTGTATTCTATTTGTAAATCAACTCATTATTGAATATGTATCATTTGATAGAAGTTCTTGTATATATATTTTAGAGTGGGGATAGTTTTTGGGTTAAGTTTTGTAGAAAATTTCTTAATTGAATGTTTAAGTAAATGATTTAGATTCTTAGTGCCCCTTTATTTAGTTATTCTCTTGGATTAGTCAGCTGCTAGCTTTGGGGGCGCTACACATCCCCTGTGCTTATCAGAAATCTGAGTAATTTCGGTCTATACTTTGCTAGGAATATATGTTCACAATGCAATAACATGTTCAAATGAGTACACATTGTTGCAATTCAGAGAATGAGTATACAAAAAATACATTCTAAAAACTGACTACAGTACATAAAGATTTTCACCTGCTAAAACACATTAAGCATATTCGTTTCAAATCATAACATCTCTTAAGTTGTTTACAGTTAATAAACCGTGCAAGTTGACATTCAAAATTGCATTAAAAGAAAGTTAATATTCAAAAAAGAAAAAGCAAAACTATGAATTCAAGTTGATTTGTTAAAGAGTATATGCATTCTACACTGATGAAAACTGTTGACTTGTAAACTACTTGCTCTAAATTATTGTATTCATTTATGTACTTGACAAATTGTTTCTCATATTCAAATAACTAGTAGAAGTAACTCTAAATCATTTATCTATTTTTTTTTTTAAAGAATAAATGATGCAGATACATACATGGTGCAGATACACTGTAATCATTGACAAAAAAATGCTATAGTGGATAGTGCAAAAAGGCATATACAGACACAGTGCAGGTACACTATACTAATAGTAAAACAAATTAAAGTACGATACTTCAGCGCAGAAAACATTACTAAACTTTAACCTCACAGTATAGCATATCTGCACTGTTGGGTTCTGCAACAAATTGAATGAGATTACATAAAAGTAAATGATAAAATCAAGAAAAAAAAACTAAGAAACTAAATTAATGTTGATTTCCTTAAACATACACTCAACATCAGCAATCAAAACTTATTTCCGTGAATAAATGAGAACAAGATAATCTAAAATCAAATCAAAATGTAACTATTATAATCAAATCTAGTTACGTAACGAACATATAACATAATTATTTTTCTAGATCTGAACTTTATTCACAAAAATGAAGTAATTATTAAGCATGGAAATCGAAAACACAAAGATCTACTTCAAAGTTCTCTTTCAAAAACCCTAACAATTCAAAATTGTAAAATCTTAGCTTACCAATGGATTTAGCAGCAGTATTTCGGTTAATCGATAGATTGGAACCAGAAATTTGAGAATAAACTAGGAAACGACGGAAGATAGAGAGCCAAATCGCCTGAGCACAGAGCTCTCGATTTCAAAAATGTAGAAATGAAAAAATGGGAAGAGATTTAACCATGTACAGTTTATGATTTGGCGGAGGAGTATTTCTGGAATAACCAAAACTCCTTTTATTAAAACTCGCACGTCTGCGAAAAAAATTGGTCTAAACAACTTTTTCTTGGACCTCTCATTAAGCTGGGCTTAATGAAATGACCTTCCATTAAGATAGCCCAGTGGGTTAGTACCTATGAGTAATTCCTACATTCATAAATGTGTCAGAGAGAAATCAAATTGGATTTGGTTGGATGTTGGATTGGACGGATGTAGGGTCCAATACTAACTTGTTATAAGCTCATGGATAGAACTGAACTTTAAAACCAGCCTAAAAGTGAGGGAACGCATGGACTCATACATTACCCAATTCTACACCATCTAAACAGTGTGGGACTTAGATCCCAACATTCCACTATGCTTCCGGACCCAACATACTCGATAGCCATTTCTTTTCTGACGGTTCAACTCGAACCACTATTCAATGTGGTGACAACCATTCATATATATATATAATGCCCCCACACCTAAATTTAGCCTATGGATCACCCCTTTTTTGGAGCAGATCCCAGGTCGTGGTGGTTTTCTTTTCCCTTTTTTTGAATCATTGGGTCGTGCTAGTTGGCTCTATCTTGTAGGCAACAAACCTCTCTGTGACACAAAATTAAATTCGTCCAAGTAACTCAAAGTTTGCTTTTAATACCAAAATATGGTTGCCCTAGTGGTTTGTGTAGTCTATGCATGCCGTAAGGCCCGTAACCCATGAATGTTCGCCTTTGTACAAATCAGGGCCAAGCAAACGCGTAAAACACTTTGCTTGGGGATGGGTGGGGTGGAGGTGGCGCAATTCCTTACACACATTGCCTAAATCTTCCTGGAGTCACCCGCGAAAGGTTAAGTTTTATGTAATTTTCTTGGAAACATAAAAGGGTTGTTTATGGAATTCCAGAGTACGTAGAGACTCGGTGAGGGTCAGGATCCCAGCTAACTGGGTTGAAATGCATTATTGTAAAGTGCTCATAGGGCACACTAGGATACAAAGACAAAAGGAACCACACAAATAGTTAAAATGATTGACCACTACATGTCCGTCAAAGATGGTCAACTACAACTGCAGGATGCGGATGCTTATAGGAACCATTACTCAAAAACTACGTAGCCAGTAACTGATCTTCATCATTCATATTTCATCATCATCAACTTTGAATAACTCAATGCGAACTCCACCGATAACAATATCACCATTTCGAGGAATCAAACTTACAACCAATTCATCTGAACTTTCGGCTTCAATTTCTTCAAGTAGAGTACTAATACCCAATTCCAAACTTGAGTCTTTACCTGCGGATAATTTCTGATGAGCGTTAGGAATTCGCACAAAACTACCGGCTAATTCTCCATTGTCTGGACCAACTAACCCTTCCAGCGGTTTAGTTACATAAACATCAAACCTTGCTGTTGATCCACTTAAAACGTTGATTCCATCTATTACCAAAACTTCTACTGCATCAGCTTTCTCATCTTTACTCCTTGAAATCTTTGGCCTCTGTACTAATGCTCGCAGTGGTTCTGTTAATGTAAGTGGTTCGGATCCATACCCAAAAACTGGGGTAAGTTTCAGTGAGTCACCTTCACTCCTCTTCTTTGCTGCGCTCCTCAGTTTCTTGTACCTTCTACGGATGTTTTTCCATGGAAGTGGTTCAGGACTGTAACTATATCGTAGACTTTCTGGAGTTAGACAATCCTTTACCTGTACATACGTAAAAAAAACTATATAAATTTGACGGAAACGAATATGCATATGACCTAAATGACGCATTCAAACAATATTAGTGTTTTCCCTGACCTCTCAAACGAGATGAGAGGGAGAGAGAGAAATATTCACACCTTGCACTTAACGAGCTGTTCATTTTCATCGTAGAAGATGAATGATGAATCGAGCCAGTCAGGGTCTCTGAATTCAACTTTCTGCCCACGGAACGTACTATAGATATCCCACATCCGATCGACATTACCATGGTGGCCAAAGAATAATGTATCACGGGAAGCAGTGCGAAAATTTCCCATATTCCAGTAAGGGGGAGTTGGAGGTCCACCCCACATATGCATGACATTGTGCAAACTCTCACATCTCCCAGGAGCTGGAGTTTGATTTTCTCCTGCCCTTAATGCTTTCCCCATAAACAGTGCTGGAAATTGTAACGTTTCTTTGAATATACTATCTAACTCAGCCAAATTAGCAGTCACCACAGCATTGGTGTCTGTAGGATTAGGGTCACCCCAAGAATATTTGTAATCCAACACCGACTTGTAGTGATCTCTGTTGCGAGTTTCATCAAAAAGATGTGATTTACTATTTAAATACATCCGTGGGATGTACATTCCTTTAGGATTATCCCAGTTCCAGAAAGGGATAGAGAATGTATCATCACCAATAAGTTTTCCAAGAATTTTCTCCCAAAAGTATATATAGTACCGATGCCATGGAAGGAAAAACCAACTTTCATGAATTTGAAGTAAACTTTTTGTATTCAACTGATCAAAGGCTCCATTGCAGTAAGTAAAATGAATGTTAGCTTGCTGATAATAGTTCCATGGATGATTGGCTGGTAAAGCCTTCATCTTAGCAATAGCTGCTTCAAATTTCACAATATCGTCAGAATTATATCTATGGGCTGCTTTCCGAACTCGTAATGGTTCATTAGGAGAAGGTGGAGTGAAGTCGACCATTTTAGCTTTACCATAATCAGGTGGACAACAGTCTCCCTCTTTTGGGTCAGCATCTGAATCCGTTGCTTTATGACACTTTGTTGAGTCGGGAGGGGATAGCGGTGCACCAATAGCCGTGCCAGTGGCACCATATAATCCTCCTGATCCCAAGAGGACATTTCTTCTATCAAGTACATTATAAGTTACATCGCTAGCTTCTTTGCTGGTTTGTTTGTTATGTTCACACGAGATGTAGTGGGTACGGTTTGAAAGATGAACTGATGGGCAGCTGGTAATTTTGGTGGAACTTCGAAGAGGATTGTTAGAGGTGATTGATGAGGAAATGGGTGTGGTATACAAGCGAGAGAGGGACATGGTTGTGATCAGTTAGTTGATCATATGAAGTTTATTTTGGTTTGAAATGGTGTGTTGTATACATATAAAGAGTGGTATATAAATAGAGGAGTGTGAGAAAAAATCAAGATTAGGCACCAACATGTTCCAGATACCATGTTCTCGCTGTCAGTACACACTGGCCATTAGTCCGACACGTGGAAAGATCGATTGAGTGAGAGAAAAGGAGTTTCAATCCACCACAATCGTCACTGTATGTCTGTTGACATGCAGTTAGGTTCGGCTATACATGCAAGCAAAACCGGTAGTTGGCTAAGACTAGTACATAAACATGAAGTCCAGAATGAGTGGTTTTACTGGCTTTAGAGCTTTTATGTGTATGCTTTGGTAACTGTATATCTTTTGACAATTGGTTTGCAATTTCATATCTGTCAAAACGATGAGGGAAATTTTTTCCCTTTTCTTGTTATAAATTTGCTTTCAGCTTGCTCATTCTTTCTTGAATTTGCTTCTAGTAGAGATGTATCTTAACTAACTGAAGTTAATGACCCAAACAATTGGACAAACATACGGCTCAAAACGCAAATTAACTACTCAAATGCAAAATAATTCCAATAACAAGAAGTCTTCACCGTACCGTAGAAAAGACATATTAGAGCCAGAACTATCTTGCCTACCTTTTCCTAGATATAACCTTATGTAATGTCATTTTATCTTTAACTAAAGAAGTCACGATCAGTACTAATGTCGGAAATGCACATGTAAAATGGAACACCAAAAACTGATAGCCGAACACCAAAACTCGGAAGTCGGCTTCTCTATCTTTGTAGATGCGGGAAACCTACGTCTAAAGAACAATCCTAAAGCTACAAACATGATTTCCATCACATGTGAAGAACCAAGTAGAAGAATGGGCTTATTGCCCATCACAAGTTTAAAACACATCACGAAAGTAGGGATTAGAGGAATACCCTCCACTGCGATGGGCTTATTGCCACCATAAGCCCTGATTTTGGGCATACCTAAATCTTTCTAGACATAATAGTCCCATCTTGGGTGACCTTATAAGGGGTACCCTATGGGTAGTTCAATTACCTATATACCCTTAATACAAAAATATAAAATCAGTTTTCTAAAAAATCAAAATTAGTTTCCGTTAGCATCTCTTATTCTTCCTCCTCCTCTAGCCGAACTCTTTCCCCTCCTGCGAAAAAAAAATTCATCATCGTGATTAATTGTCGATTCGTAAAAATTTGATCGTCAATTAAACTCAACCACATAATGACTCGTACAAAGAAAAGCAGGGACTAGGCAAACCAAATCGTCTTCTAATCCATCAATTGAAGAAGAAGAACCAATTGAAGATGAAGGTGTAGAAAATGAAAATCAACCACCAATTGAACCAGAAATTGAACCAACTGCATCTCCAACTCCGGAAATGAGGATAAGAAAGTAAGTTTTACAAACCCAATCTCCTATTTGTTGTTTTTCATCGATTAAATGACGGTTACAGTGTTGGGTTCGACTCAAAATTGAGTTGCGTTTTTAGCCGAACTGTTCTTCACAAAAGCTTCCTGTAAGTGTATATGAACAGTTCGGCATGAAATTTCAAGCCGAACCTAGTCACAGATAGAGATGTATAGGGGTTCGGCGTATTCGATAATCATAATATGTGCCGAACCTAGCACATTTACGAGGTTTGGCTATTACGATATTCTCAATATGTGTCGAACCAATAACAATATTTTAATCCAAAAAATAACAAATTGATGTTCGGCTCATACGATTTTCGAAACATAAGCCGAACCAGTAATTATTATTTTTCCGGGCTATTCAGGATGTTGTTCGGCTTACTATGAAACTTTCATATAAGCCGAACTAGTGTCTAGCAAAAGGGTTGGAATTGAAAATTATAGGTTCGGCGCATGCAGTAAACAGATTCAGTGAGCCGAACCGTTCATCAATTGGTAGATTCGGCTCATAGATGTGAGCCGAACCTCAACTTGTTTCGCCGAACCATGATCCAATAAATCATCTAAACAATCTTTATAATTCTGAAAATTATCTTAATCACTAAACAAAATATTTAATCACTAATCAATATTACTAACACTAATACGTAAAGGGAAGATTTGCCATTAAAAAAAATTTGGGTTAAGGAGTAATCTGATTTTGCTATTTCACAACCTTTTTTGTCTTTATGAAGTATGCCTAGTAAGATTTCAGTATGCCCAAAATCAAGGTTCTTTTTTTTTGGGCATCATCCCTTTTTCATAGAGGACCATCGTTTTAATCTTGAGAGGTCATTATGAAGTAAACCTAAGTCACCATTTATCTAGGTATTTATGTTAATACCAATATTATCCTTTCTAATTAAACTAGTGTAAAATTAGTTAAGTTAAATTAATTAGTGATTATGAGGTTAGATTTAAAAGCGGTTTCTCTTAGAAGAATAATTATTGAGAGAGAGAGAAGAAAAATAGGGTTTTTTGAAAAAGAAAATTTGAGATGATTCATTTCCAAATGAGGGTTTTGGATATATAGGTATACTTCAAATTTGGTTAATGTTGCTTGAATTGGATAAAATTTTTGAAAAAAATGAAAATTTTATAAACTTATTTCGGCTATGGCAATAAAGTTCGGCTACGACATATGAAGTACATGTAGCCGAACTCATCTACAAATGTAGTTCGGCTAATGTTGCTGAAAACATAGGTAGCCGAACACAGCTTCAATGTAGTTTCTTCTTTTAGAGAAAAGTTCGGTTAGGAGAAAAAATTGTGACGTAACCGAACTCAATATACAGATTTTCAGAGAAAAATTCGGTTCGGACAAAAAATTTGCAGCGTAACCGAACTCAAAGTTCGGCTAGGAAAATAAAAGTTTTGTTAAGAAAAAAAAAAATCGGCTAAGAAAAAAAAATTGGCTAGGAATTTTTTTTTAGCGAAATAGCGGAACTATTTTTCGTTTCCATCAGGTTTAGCTAGTTCGACAAAGTTTTTCACAAAATTCATAGCCGAGCTTCTCTCTGCAACTTCAATTTTTATGATTACTACTCACTGCAATTTCAATTTTTATTATTCACAAATGCATAAAGAAGATATAGGTTATTCGGAAAATACCTCTAGTATATAATATCGATAATCCCAATTTAAAACGATTATGAAAATGGAAGAGAAAACAAGAGGATAAAAGAAGAGTTTAAAATGAAAATAGGTTAATAGAAAAATTATGTCCTTAAGTTTATGAATTAGAGTTTTATTTAGGTTATTAGGTTTAGAAGGGATATGTTATTAGGTTAGTCATAATTTAAATAAGGTAAATGATAAGTTAGTCATTTCCAAATTAATTTTAGGACATCCCTTATAATTATAGGAAAGGTGGCCTAAATAATCATGGTCCCCTTAAAAAAGGAGGATGCCCAAAAAGTCGTTCAAAAAGAGATTCAAGTAATCTTATTTGTACACGATTAAGGGCAAAATCCAGAAACTTTTATGACCTTAGATCAGTGACAAATATACAACCACCAGAAGTGGAAGTTGACGAACTAAGCATAATTTTTGACATCCAATTTGTGAGTCAAGTTTGTTTAATGTAAGAAGTTGAAATGCATGCGAAACTGCAAAGTTTCATAATTTGAAGGCCTCGTTCTGACATGTAGCTTTGGTGAGCAGCAGTAACATAATGAAATTTAGGTTCAGCTATATATAGAGAGACAAGCCAAGACGAGCATTAGCATTTCTAATAAGGTGGTAAAAATGTCTAAAGAACAAATGACAATTGAAGCTGAGATGCGGGAGGAAACTATGACAAATAACTTACATCAAAAATCAAAAAAAACAAAAGGAAACTGCGTATTATATATTAACAGTAAACATTTGAATCATTATGTGGATAACAATGAAAATGTAATTAGAATTATCTTTTGAGAAATTTTTGTAGTCCTTCAGTTTCAAAAAAACTGTCCACTTTGATTTTGTCAAAATATTAAGAACGCCATAGTATTTCATTTGCCAATAGTTAGTTACTTATCTATTTTATTTTAATAAAAATGCTAGCAATAAAAACTGCCTAAAATTGCTGGAAGGATTATAAATACGAAATATAAATGTTTTATTTTTCATAGATTAGGCATTGCTATTCAAAAAGGTATTGGAGTCCAGCTTGTTGCTAGGTTACCAACCAAGAGCTTTGTTTAATACCTCATCAACACCAAAATAATTATAAATGTTTTGCAAGTGTAATTGATAAAAAATATGTGAAAGGAAAATTAAAAGATATCGAATTTATGAAGTATAAACTTTATAAGGAATTCAATCTTTGGAGCTAAATTATATTTTCTATAAAGGAATGAGGGATATATTTGTTTCCTTTATTATACAATTTTTTTTAATATATTAGATCGGGTCCATTAAAAAAGAATGTATGAATATAAAAGATTTAAGGGTATATTAGAGAGTTCATTGGAAAAATATGACTATTGAAAAAGCGGGGGTACAACAACCATACCCAATATTTCGCTTAGCAATCTGTATGGACAAACTCTAATATACTTTCAAGAGAATCAACTAGACTCAATCTTAATAAAGTATATCAAAGAGTCGATTTATCGATTTAATCCTTGCTCAAGAAAATAGAAATGTGCGAGTCCGATTAAATATATGAGAGATAACTTGGAATCGGTACCAATGACCAATATCCAAGTGTCAACCAATTTAAATCAACAACCAAAGGTCGGATATTCTAATTGATTGAATTTAACGCACAACCTGTGATATTTCAATTATAAAGATAAATAATATAATAGGGAAATAGAAATGACACATACACCAGAATTTTGTTAACGAGGAAACCGCAAATGCAAAAAAAACCCGGGACCTAGTCCAGATTGAACATACACTGTGTTAAGCCGCTACAGACACTAGCCTACTACAAACTAACTTCGGTCTGGACTGTAGTTAAACCCCAATCAATCTCACACTAATACAAGGTACAGTTGCGCTTCTTACGTCTCTGATCCCAGCAGGATACTACGCACTTGATTCCCTTAGATGATCTCACCCACAACTAAGAGTTGCTGCGACCCAAAGTCGAAGACCTGAAATAAACAAATCTGTATCACACAGAAAAGTCTACATTAATAGATAAATCTGTCTCCCACAGAAATACCTACGAGTTTTGTTCCGTCTTTTGATAAATCAAGGTGAGAAGGTACCAATTGATAACCCGGACTTATATTCTCTAAGAACAACCTAGAATTATCAATCACCTCAAAATAATCTTAATCGACGCGGCGAAAGAAGATATTGTGGAATCACAAACGCTGAGACGAAGATGTTTGTGGCTACTTTTATATCTTGCCTATCGGAGATATTAATCTCAAGATAATCGTTACGATTGTACTCAACTCGATAGAATATGCAAGATCAGATCACACAACTACGAAAAAGTAGTATCGGTCTGGCTTCACAATCCCAATGAAGTATTTAAGTCGTTAACCTGTTTTTAAGAAGAAACCAAAGGTTAAAGGAGAATCGACTCTAGCTAATACAACTAGTATCACACAGGAGGTGTGGGGATTAGGTTTCCCAATTGCTAGAGTTCTCCCTTATATAGTCTTTCAAATCAAGATTTGCAATCAATGTAAGCTTGGTAACAAAGCATTCAATATTCACTGTTAGATGAAAACCTGATTAGATTCAAGCTAATATCTTTCAACCGTTAGATCGAAAACCTAGCTTGTTACAAACAAATGAAATGCACGTTTCTAGGTTTGTGTAACCGTACCCAAACATGTACATTTATTGGTTCAACAATAGTTAACCAAATGGTTAGCCATATGAGCACTTTCATATCAACCATATTCTTCTTCACCATAACTAGTTCAAATGACTCAAATGAACTAGTTAGGGAGTTGTTCAATTGCAAGGAAATCTTATGAAACTACACAAGACACAATTGAAACAAAAACGATTTTATTCACTTGAATCGATTCATGAACTTTATAACCACGGTTTGCAAATTTCATTCCTTAGTTTATATAAATATAAGTTCAAAAACAATCGTATTTAGATATAACCAACTCAAGTTCGCGGACTGGGTTCGCGGACTTAAGTTCCCGGAAGGAGTTCTCAAACTCCAGCAGATTTTCCCGGGTCGAGAACTTTTGCCAGTTCGCGGACTGAGTTCACAGATCTTGTTCCGGTTCTCTTGATCAACAAAGTTCGCAAACTTCGGTTCAAGGAATAAGGACTTATACATATATGTTTTTCCATAACAATACTTATATCCAACATTGGTTATATAATCTAAACTCTCATTTCAATCATTGAAACATTCTTAGAGGACGTTATATAGTTGTTATTCACAAACCATTTTCGTCAAAGCAATTTTCAAAGTGATTGAAACATAACATGACTTTCGTCACTAGGTAAAGATGAACTTGGCCAAAGCAAAAGCTTACCAACACATATTTAGAGAAATAGATAGGCGAGATAAACTCGGCTCGAAATAGCAAATGTGTATAATCAAAGTCTATATAGCTAAACGACTTTTGTCTCAAGATAGGAGATAGAGTAGATAAAATTTCGGGTGATAGATAAGTTCAAGTCTCCACATACCTTTTTGTCGATGAAGTTCCACTAGTTCCTTGAGTAGTTCTTCGTCTTGTATGATGATCCGCCATGGAGTTCTTGAGCTCAACTACACTTTCTATCATAGTCCGAGACTTAGCTATAGTAGACTAGAAATCAAGACTTATAGTTTTGATCACTAACATTGACAAACATACTTGAGATAGCAACGCATGCGAGTTCGACCAAGCAATGCTCTAACAACTATAAAAAGAATATGGTCACAATTTCGAAACTGATGAATATAGAATAGAGGACAATTTTTTTGAAACTGAGGGAGTACAACTTTGGACCCAGTTGTATTATGAACTGCATGAATGGGCGCAATGGCAACAAAATATGACTTATTGCCGGTAAAAGATTGAGATTTGAATACAATATTGTTAACTTTCAACAAAATATATTTCCGCTCCATGTATACCTCGTGAAACTGGTTCAATAACTCTTAAAAATATTTTTCCTGGGTGTAAAAGACGAGTAAAAATTGATATTGTTTAAATATCTAATAACTTTTAAGATACTTTTTAATATCTTAGATTGGATATTTTACCTAATGTTTATTTTTATATAATTGATTTTAAAGGAAACTTTTTAAAATACCCTTTTCTATTTGCCTGTACGTCAATGGACATAGATTAGAAATTACACATGCCATTAAAAAGGGAAAAATATTGTTTGGTCCTTTTTAGGTGGGCCCTGTCAGTTTGGTTCTTTGGGAAAACGCCTTTACTGTTTGGTCCATAATTATTTAAAAATGTTAAATGGACAAAAGTACCCTTCCGTGTTAATTTCTACTTATTTTTTTTGTGGCAGTTCATTCTTCAAAATGAACTCCTGTTAATTTCTAATTATTTTTCAGAAATAACCTAAAAAAACTAGATTTCATTCCATAAAATGAAATCCATATAAAAATCTAAAAAAACATAGTTCATTCCGAAAATGAACTCCATATAAAAACCTAAAAAAAATAGAGTTCATTCCAGAAATGAACTCCATATAAAAACTTAAAAAAAAACAGAGTTCATTCCATAAATGAACTCCATATAAAAACCTAAAAAAAAACAGAGTTCATCCCAGAAATGAACTCCATATAAAAACCTAAAAGACAGAGTTCATTCCAGAAATGAACTTCATATAAAAACCTAAAACAAAACAGAGTTCATTTATGGAATGAACTCCATATAAAAACCTAAAAATGAACAACATCATCTTCTTCGACGTCTTCAACAGCAGCAACAACATCGTCGTCTTCAAACACCAGCAGCAACATTATATTCGTCGTCTTCAAGCAACAACAACAGCTAAAAAACATCATCATCTTGAAACACGAGTTCATTTTCATAATCAACTAACAACATCAAAAACAGCAGCAGATCCATGAAATCGTCGTCATCATTTTCTTCTTCATCATCATCAACAACAAACATCAAAAACAGTAGCAGATCCATGAAATCGTCGCAATCGTTTTCTTCTTCTTCATCATCAACAACGACATTAAAAACAGCAGCAGATCCATGAAAATCGTCGGCATCGTTTTCTTCTTCTTCATCATCATCAACATCAACAACAAAAACAGTAGTAGAAAGAAAAAGAAAAAAGAAATTGAGAGAAAAGAAACTAGATCTGAAAGCAGGTGGAGAGAGAAAGTAAATCTGAAAATAAGATATTTTCTAGGGTTTTTGTCTATATATGTGGTCCCAAAAGGGTATTTCTGCCACCACACAATGACAATTACATCATCCATGACATCACCCTAGGACAAAACCATAATTTTTAGGACCAAACTATAATTTATATTTCCAAATAGGACCAAACAGACAGTTGACTAGGTCAACTGGACTAGACTCTCTCTAATATATTATTTCTAGGACCTATTGATATCTCCTACCATCAAAAATTGGATACATACTAAACCAATTTGTCTAGCGAATTACCACAAATCATTAAAATATTTTTACATTTATTTTAAAACAAATGAAAAAGATAAGTTACATTTTGTTGAAAAGAGGACAAAAAGGAATTGATATAAGATTGTACAACATTCAATCATTTCTGGGAAAAACCAGAAACTCTAGCATTCCTAATTAACTCATCAGCTACCGAATTATTGACTCTTATAAAATAAAATAAAAAGAAAATAATAAAAAAAAAAACTAACATTAATTAAGCTAGTCATGAACCAAACATGTAACACCCCGTCTTTTTAGCAAGGCGCGTGCATATGGATTTTCCATGGCCCGAGATAAAGTTTCATCTAAAGCTTTCGTTGCATGGTAAAGGGCACATTGGCCTAGGACAATACGGCGCCAAAAATGGCATATTGCGTGCGTACATTCGCCAAAGGCCAATCTTGCATCAAATGGTGCATTAGGCAAGTTGGGTAGATGTCCTTGCGCAAAGTTAGTGCTACGGTAGAAAATTACGCAGGTCATTGGCCTAGGCCAATATCGCATCATTGTGTTGCATCAGGTCACAACAGATTGGCTTAGAAAATGTTCAGTCATCATGGCCGGACATTGGAATTAGCATGTAAGCCAGAACTTAATCTACAACCATCATGGCCGTTTATTCAGAAAAACATGGCAACGTCCATGAATAATGAAGCAAGCACCTCAAAAATGGACTCGGTGAATGTCACTTTCCTCCCCAATTTGAGCTGTAGAAATGTCAAAAAAAACATATATAGGGAGTGGTAGTTGGTTGAAGGTGCATATGCGTACCATACACCAAGTAAGCTTCATAGCTTAGCCGGAAGATTATAAATGATGTTTAAACTCATTTAATAATTGCGTAGCCTTTCCAATGAGGCACATGATGCGAAGGAATCACTAAGCCACGATGCAGACTAAATATACATCACCTTGATGTATTTCGACGGAACGTCCTATACGGATAAGCCATTACCATTATTGCTTGGCCACGGTTTTCCAATGCGAGTTAGCTTAAGTTGTTGTCCCTTCGAGGACTACGGTCTGTATTTGATCCCTTTAGTATAGGGAAGGGTAAGTAGGCAGCCGCAATAAGTTGCAGCATTGCCGGTCCAGCACAGTGTCGCTAATATCATCTTATTGCGAGATGATTGCGGCATATTGGCCTCTCATATCATCTAGCTCGGTATTGCCGATGTAAGAAATTATTGTCATCAAACATGAATAGGCAAGTTTTATTCCATTCGTTAAATACTCATACTTAGTATCAAGGTGTTCGACGAAGGCATGCACCAATGGCGCATTGAACATGGCCAGGAAAGTTATATACATTAATACGCAAGTTAGCGGAGCTTTCATAAACATAAGAAATGTACGACATGAGCCTGATTGATGCATCATTGGCACAATCAAGATGAGTGCATGCTGAAAGCATTGCCAAAGCAGAGTAAAGAAACTATAGATAGGATGCAATGGCCTATGCGTAAGTTCAAGGCATGTTCTAGGCCTAAAATGGACTTGAAATATAGCGATGCATGAAATAGTGCATCGCCACTAGCCTCAATGTCTTTAAACCCTTCGCATAACAAGGGTAAGTTCAAAAGGTGTGGAAGATGAGTTCCAAGGAAGCATGATCCACGAGCATGATTGCAAGGGAAAATGAACATGTATTTTCCTAATTTTAAGGTCCGGTTAGTACCATCAGAGTGGTGCATCAGGGACTTATGGCTTGAGCACCCTGGCTCGTTAGGCGTAATTTTCCGGTATATCATAGTTGGTATATATCAGAACAAGTTCCGATATACTCTAGGGACTGTGCGGGAACGGCTTGTCAGAGAACATTTTTCCTTTAAAGGAAAACATAACGTTGGATAATAGGCCAACTTTTGCGCGGAAAGGAACTTGTAACTGCTAGGCCAGTTACTTTGCAAATCGAGTTGAGTTGGTTTTAAGTACTGTGAGTATTCCTAGCCTAAGTGGCAACACACTTATGAGTGGAAATCCGGAAGACCGTTCGGAACAATAGGCATAAAATGGGATTGATCATCCCCATACAGTGGCAACTGGCCAACGGTGCGATGTGAAGCCACCCCACTTACGAGTGGAAATCTGGGAAACCATCGGGGATGGTAGGAAACTGGATCCTGTCCCATACAGTACTACAAAGTATTGTCACCAACCTTGTGAATCTTAGGGACTCCATAGCGTGTAGTATGGGATTCACGCTTAGGATACCATATTAAGATATCCTTTTGGAAACTGGACAATGGAGATTCTCGGTAAAGTTGTGAACTCTTTATTTATTCCTGAGTATGCGATATGGGACGTTTTATCTGAAGGTTCTAATTAATGTTCCATAACAAACTGAAGAAACGATGAGTGATTTATGAGCATATAGTATGGAACTTTAGCTCAGTTCCAAACCAAAGAGTTTGTGCACAATAGTTTTTATATTGAATTTCAGAGACGAAATTGTTTAAAGGGGTGAATGATGTAACACCCCGTGTTTTTAGTATGGAGCATGCTCAAAGATGCGCCATGGCGCGAAATGAAACTTCATCCAAAGCTTCCTTTGCGTAGTAAAGGGAACATTGGACTAGTTCAATACGGGGTTATATATGACATATTGAGTGTGTATATTGGCCAAAGGCCAATCTCGCATCAATGGTGGATTAGGCCAGTTGGGTTCATGACCTTGAGAAAAGTTAGTGCTAAGATAGCACATTACGCAGGTCGTTGGCCTAGGAAAAATATCGCATCATTGTGTTGTATCAGGATGAAGCAGTCTGGCTTAGGAAATGTTCATCCATCATGGTTGGACATTGGAATTAGCCTGTGGGCCAGAACTCAATGTACAACCAACATGGACAGTTATTCATGGCAACGTCCATGAATAATGAAGCATGCTCCTCAAAAATAGACTTAGTGAATGTCACTTTCCTCCCTAATTTGAATTGTATAAATATCCATAAAACATATATAAGGAGTAGTAGTTGGTTGAAGGTGCATATACGGACCATGCACCAAGTAAGATTCATAGATTAGCCGGGAGAGTATAAATGATGTTTATCCTTATTTAATAGATGTCTAGCCTTTCTAATGGGGCATATGATGTGAAGGCATCACTATGCCATGCCACAGACTAAATATGTATCACCTTAATGCATTTTGACAGAACGGCCAATACGGGCTAGGCCATTACTATTATTTCTTGGCCACGGACTTGCAACGCGACTTGGATTAATTTGTTGTCTCTTCGAGAATGAACGTCGGTTTGTGCTTCATCCCTTTAGGATAGGTTTGGGAAGCGTAATTAGGCATCCGTAATGAGTTGCAGAATTTTCGGCCAGCTTATATTGTTGCTCATATCATCTAACTGCGAGATGATTGCGGCATATTTACCTCTCATATCATCTAGATCGGCATTGCGATGCAAGAGATGATTATGGCAAAATTTGATGAGGCAACTTGCATTCCGTTCCTTGAATGCTTATACTTCCTGTCAAGGCGTTCGACATAGGCATGTACCGATGCCGCATTGGGCATGGACAGGAAAGTAAGATACATCAATACGCAAGTTAGCGGAGCTTGCATAAACCGAATGAAGGTACAACATGAGCCTGATTGATGTACCTTTGGCACGAGCAAGACCAGTGCATGCTTTCAGAAGTTCCTAAAATAAGTAAAGAAGCTAAAGATACGCCTCAATGGCATATGCATAAGTTCAAGGCATGTTTTATGCCTAAAATGAACTCGAAAGCCATTGATGCATGAAATAATGCATCGACACTAGCCTCAATGTCTTTATACCCTTTGCAGAACAAGAGTAAGTTGGAAAGGTATGGAAGCTGAGTTCTAAGGCAACATGCTCTACAAGAATTCTTTCAAGGGCAAATGAACGTGCATTTTCCTAATTTTTTGGTCTAGTTAGTTGTGTTGATACATAAAAAGTATTACCTCTTTAGCTGGGCTACTGGGCCCTCAAAGGGGAGGCAAGCCCAACATGAGATATGGGGACTTAGGGATTAAATCCCAAGTCCACCAAGAAAGTTTCTATTAGATGCACTACACCAAATTGCCGTTACAAAAAATTCGTAACCAGCCGTTACGAACCTTCCAAAAATTCGTAACAGATATCAGACGTTACGAAGTTTTTTTAGGCGTGCCATTCACACGCTTGGTCACACTTGGGGCGTGACGCTTGGAGTTTGTGTGTGCCAGTCACATGCGTGCTATTATGTTTCCACCCAAGATAAGTTATACTAGGGATATTTCCTCCCATGCCATTCACACGCGTGATTCTGAGAGTATAACCCTAGTGAAATCGAGATCAAGCTTCATTTCTTTTTTCTTTCTTTTCTCTCTTCTGCCTGTCTTCTATTCTCTTCCTCCCAGCAAGTGAAAACCTAGTGAAATCTCTTGAATCTGTTCAATCATCGAACCTTAGTAAGTATTTTTCAATCTTCAATCATAGAACCCTAATGAATCGATGAAACCCTAGTAAGGGTTTCATTTGTTTTCAATTTTCAGGTGAGAGTGGCGGAGCTTTCATTTTTCTGCAAAATCTCGTCAGGAGAACGCTATGGTTTCAAAAATCAAATCAATACTTAGCTTATATTAGATTAGCTCAAGATTTAGAATCGGCTATATATAATGAGTTTGATTTAGGGTTCATCCTTGAATCGGTGAAGAAAACCATTATGGGTTTTTTCTTTAGGTGTTTTCGTGTTAAAGATGAAAATCAAAATCATCATAGGAGAGGCAAATTTTGTAATTCTCCTTGTTCATCCAATACACAAATAAAATTAGGGTTTATATTTGATTTGATTGATTTTTTCTGGGTTTTAATTTTCTGTTCATGTGCTTGTTTTTCTTTTGCATAATTTCTCTGAAGGTATTTGAAGGAAGTAGAAGATTGGTGATAATAATGAGGCCAGTATTTTGTGGGAGTTTTGATTATGAGACACGTCAATCTGATCTTGAACGCCTCTTCTCTAAGTTTGGGACTGTTTTTAGAGTTGACATGAAATCTGGTAGCCTTAAAACATCTCTCTTGAATCAACTTAGCTCTTTTGTTTTAATATTGATTGTTTTTTAGCTCTTAATCTTCTGTTGGTTTACTTTAGGGCCCTTAACTTGTTAAATCTGATGTATGAAGTATGGATTTTTTCTGGGTTTCTCTTTCTGTGTTTTCTTATTTGAGTAAAGATGTGTTCTAGTCTCATTGGGGTTTTCTTTTTGGGGTTTATCCTATATTGTTAATTTTGTTGCATTAAAATTACGTGTTCTGTGATTTTGCATAATAGTAATGGGTTTATGGGATTTGCTTATTTTGATAGTAAATAGTAATGGGTTTATGTTAATATTAGTAAAAGTTGTTTTTTTGTTATTTTTATTTGTTGTGCTCATAAAGTTATCAGGTTATTGTTGCTTTGATTTTTAAGGAGCACTACTTGCTTTGCGAAATACAGGTCCTAACTATCTTTTGTAATAACAATATGTGTTTGCTTTGTGAAGGGATTGTACCGAATGCAGTAATTGGAAGAGATTTGGTGGTTAATGAGCTTATCAAAAGTTCCAGGTATGTATCCTTTGCCATAGTTTACTGCTTAAGATCTATGAATGTGAAGATGATCATTTCAGTAGAACTTAAATTTAGTAAGGTACAGTTCGCTGAAGGAGTTCTTTGAAAGAGGTCCGGACTAAGTACTTCATCATTCTCTGGTACCGAGTACTGGGTTCACTTAAATAACATATCCCAGGTCTATGATTCTAGAATCTAGATTACCCAGTAACACATTTTTACTTGTTCGTTCGGAGTCCCTGCAAACACTTCTTTACCTGTTATAAATAGATTCAACACAAGGGAACAGGAAAACCCAGATTGTGATACAATGTCTCAGTAAAACTGTGAAAACGAAGCACTTGATTCTCATTAGAAGGGAGACTAGAAAAGTGTTATAGCTCAAGCCTCAATTTATATTATATTCCATATTGCCTGGTCTTTAGCTTGGAAAATTTCCATACAACGTTAATTTCCTCGATTTATTATATGTACTAGTGGATGATGATGCTGACTAAAGACATTAGTAGCGGGTTCATCATGTAGTATACTTTAATGACTTTATATCACTTTAAACATTATTATTATGTTGGTAACTAGCTAGCTAGTGTTTTGATTCTAAAATGGGTCGAGATGTTTAGATGCTTATAAAGCAACTTTGTAAGGCACCTCTTAAAGAAAACAAGACGTGAGCTAGATTAGATTTGATAAGAGCAGTACCCATTAGATAAGAATGATGAATGATTAATCCAATAAACATATACTGTACACATTATTAATCCAATATTCATGTATCCTTTAGATTTGGTGTCTACATGTCTATTGTATCAGAACTTTAGGGGGGAGAATTTCTGCAAAATATACAGTCAATTAAGATCAAAGCTCTCGATAAATTAGTCACTGCACAAGCAATAGATACCACTAATCACATAGCCTACTGGAATTCATAGTTCTGAAAACATCAACTCTCCTGTAAACTTACAAGGTTCTAGTATGGGGAAGCTCACCTTAAGATATTGAGCTAATTACTAATCAAAGCAAAGAGCAGAGTTCTCTTTTACTGGGTAGTACTAAGGAAAATCTGTTTCGGGAGGTGAATCCATATGGTACGAGAGTGTTGTTTGTGAAATCTCAAGTATTAGACTCATGTCTCGTTAAATTGAGTGGGTATGTGTAAGGAAAAGTTCTTGATAGAATTTGGTGATGTATCATATATAATCAGGAGAAGTTTAAACTGCAAGAGAAAGGAAGCAAACATGCTCTTAGCCTTTTGTAGTTTTGTTGGCCAGTTTATTTCTATACTTGATTTTTCTTTTTTCATATGTCAATTGACCATGTAGTGCCAACTGATTAACATGAATTTGGTGTAGTGCATTCTTTAGGATATTTACTCGCATTCTTTAGGATTATTGTGTACTCGCATTCTTTAGGATTACTGTGTACTCGCATTTGCCAATTTGTTATGCGCTTTTGAGTTCGGAGACCATGGTATTTCTTTTACTTTTTTCCTTAACCTGACATGTGCAAGTCTTTCAGTTGTATATTGAATAATGACAGTAGTGCTTGTTAACAGATGAGAGAGGGGTTGATGGCTGAAAATTGACAGAAATATCAGAAAGTAAAGAAGGTAGATTTTCTGCTTCACGCATATTCATAAACTGAAAATCTTATATTGCTGGGTGTCTGCGATCCTCCTCAGAAATCTGTAATATGACCAAAGATAACATCAGTCAAATAATGTATATTAGGGGTGTGCAACGGGTGGACGGTTGCGGATTAGGGGTCACCCGCAACCAAACCGTCAAAGTTGCGGATTTGGAAAATTGAACCGTAACCGGCCCATTCACCTGCGTATTTGACATCCACGGATTAGCGGGTGATGCGGACCGGATGCGGATTAACCGCGGATTTAGAATTTTTTTAAAAAAAAAAAAAGAAGTCTGCATATTTGTGAAAATCCCTTCGTATGGGTAATTGATCTCTCTGTTTATGTTAACTCACTGTCTCACTCCCATGATAATAAATTAATAACAATGAAGCAAATGCCAAAGTTTTGTTGCACAACATTATGAGTACAATATATACTTACTAGGTAGTAATCTTAATTAACACTGCAACTGATAAGTGTAGTGATCTTTAATCATTTGATGTAGTACCTTGTTTTTGAAAACGAATTTAATTTCCTCTATGAATTGACAAACAACAGGATAAATTTTCTGGATTAGTGCTTTAGTAGGATTCTTGTCCACATTAGACCACCTTTGGAGGATAATTAACTGCCACCTTGTTTTGTGTTTATATTCAATGGCACAGCTTCTTTTTCCAGTAGTTCTCACAACGCACGGAGTGGATCACATGCAAGCATCGAGAAGCTTCAAAACCTTCAGTTTCTTCAAGAAGATTATGCAGATCTTGAAATGTTCTCTGAAGAGGACGAACCTCTTATTCCTAGTAAATTAAATTAGAAATATCTAATCTAATCTAAAATCTAAAACTCAATTTTTGCGGGTGCGGGTGAATCCGCGGATTTCAATGTCCAACCGCAACCAAATCGCTAAACCTTGCGGATTTGAAAACGCAACCGTGTCCAATCCATAGACTCTTGCGGATTGGTTTTCATCCGCAATTTTGCGGACAATTGCGGGTGAAAACCACGGTTTCGGTTTTTCTGCACACCCTTAATGTATATAATCATGCTGTGGTCGAATGTCTTATAGTATATTCATGCTCTGGTGTTCTGCTCTACTATTTGAGTTTATCTCATCAGGGTCATAATCTAAACTCTTTCAAACTGTTGACTGGTTGTTCTTTACATCTATGCCCCTGCAAAGTTTTCTGAGCTGCAAATACAGTCATATCTTAAGACTGTTGCTTATCATCGAGAGATAGATGAGGTGCAGAAAGCTGCTGCTGGAAGGGGTGCAGACTTCGCGGATCTGATGAGAAAGTGTTATTTACAGGGAAAGGTATCTCTTTGTTCCATCTGGAGCTGGTGCAGTTGCCTCTTGACCAGGAGAATGGGATACTGAAATGAAATGGTATGGTTAGTTATTATATCTTCATAGGTGGGTTGAGTTATTATGTTTGAGTGCATTCCTAACATACTGACCGCACATGCCGAGATTGGACTTGGGTTTCTATTGATTCTTTTATTACTCTCGTCAGTTGTCATTTTTTTTGTTCTGTTTTCGCTTGTTTCTTTTTGCCTAATCTTTCGTTAGTCGCCCTTCTACACAATTAAACATACTTAGAAATTCAAGTTTTGTTGGTGCAGGATTGCCTACATCGAGTTTTCTGATGTCCAAGCTTTCAACAAAGCAAGCCTGCAAAGGATATAATGAACTAGTTGCGGTTATTTGAATGATGCTCTATTTCATTAGAAAGAGTGAAGAACAAAGGAGCTTCAAGATTTGTAAGTTCCATGTATTCAAGTTTTGTAGGCAGTTAGTAAGTTCGTATGTGTTCCCTAAGAAATTTGGAACCTTCCATGTATTTTTTTAGAAATTTGAAACTTAACAAAAAAATAAAAGTTTGGTACTTGGAGAAATTTCAGTTCTTTTGTTATATGAATCTGAGATGATTTGAATGAATGTGATATGAATAGATTGAAAAAATTGTTGTTGAGTGTGGTTATGAATGTATTGAAAGGTGTATGCAGGGTATAGAATTTAGAATTCTGGCTTATTATGAACTGCCGGTCAGCCTTGACCTGGTCAAAATTGGTCAATAGTGACCAATTTTGACCATGTCAACATTGACTGACAGTAATTTTTTTGCTGTTACGAAAAAATTCATAACGGCTGTAAGCTGTTTCAACCTGCCACGTAGTAACGATTCCTGCTTGTTACTAAGTTGCCACGTTGTAATGGCTCTGGCTTGTTTTGTTGTTACAAAAAAATTCGTAACGGCCTTGAGCTGTTACCACGTGTCAATTCGTAATGGCTTAAAGCTGTTACTAAGACCCTTGTAACACACTTCGTAACGGATCTGTTTCCGTTACAAAAATATGTAACACCCACTTTTGCAACAGGCGTGATTGGTTACAACCTGTTTTAGTAACGGCTCAGCACTGTTACTAATCCTAGAATTTGGTGTAGTGATGGAAAGGACAAGGAAGGAATTAATAGGAAACAAGGAGTATTTATTAGAGAAGGAATGGCATTAGTAGTAATTAAAGAAGTTTAGGACACATGGCATGATGTCATAATATGAATGGGCTTTTGGAAAGTCTACATAAAGAAGGACAGGGTACAATGGAATGACAACTCTCTCTCTTACTATTCTTGGTAAAGTGAGGTCATTTGGCTAGCTAGGACGGGTAGAACCTCAAACCTGAAATCACCCCACAACATTTGGCGACCACACCCGGAGGGTCGTGCCTAGCTAATCATGACACGCGTAGGAGGCGCTAACCCTGGTACAATAGAGAACCAAGTAGTTGACCGACCCATCAATTGGGAAGAAGTAACAATAGAGGATGGCAGCGGGAAGAAATACCGTTCCAAGGTGTTATCAAACGACCGGCAGGATATGGATTCCAAAACAGAGAGACGACGACAACAAGAGGAAAGAGCACACAAGTAACCCAATCGCCAAAACCTATACCATCAACCCTGGAAAACATGCAAAAGGAACTAGAAGAGCGCTCACGCAGAAGACATGAGCTTGAAGATTGGATCGCACAAGCAGTAATAGCAGGACAAGACACTCCCAGAGAAAAGACGAAGGGCGAGAAGTGCAAAGATGACGATATAATGGTGATGTCACAAAAAGAAATTGCGAAGTATTTGGAGAAAAACGATTATTTGGTAAAACAAGACAACCACTATCGCGTAAGTATCCCATCCCCGATGGAATCCAAAAATACCAATACCCCGAAGACTACACATCTCCAAAATTCAAGATATATGACGAACAAGGAAATGCCCGAGAACATCTTAGCCGATTCCTATCAGCAATTAATGATAGAGCCTCCGATGGAAAGTGATGCCTAAGAGAATTTTCAAATCGCTCACAGGCACGAAATTCACTTGGTATGACAACCTAAAGGCAGAAAGTGTAGATTCCTGGACAACCATGTCCACACTCTTCCTTCGGAAATTCTACTCAGCCAAGAGGAAAATCACGGCGATAGATTTAAGCAAGAATGGACAGCGGATAGGGGAAGAAATAAGAAAGTATATCTTACGGTTCCGGCGCCTGACGCTAGACTGTCATGAAGAAATCAATGTAAAGACACTCGTCGAGATTTGCGTACGGGGAATGATCCCAGCTTTCAAGGGGAATTTGATCAACTTCAGATTTCAAACCTTTGTCGATCTAGAGGAAGCAGCTGAAAGGATTGCCGATTGCGTAAAAGAAATACACATAGACTCTACTTGGCGCCATACGGTCAGTACCGCGTCTGAAGAGTCGCGCAACGTAAGACCCAATACTAACAGTGAAAGGATAAATCAATTCCGAACTGGAGAAAGAGGCCAAGGAATAAATGGAGGGGCTAGGCGCGACTTTAACCCACCACCTCCTCTCCCTTGTACTAAAGAACGTGCGGTCGAATTACTTAGCTAATGGGTAACCAGGGGAGAAATCCATCTCCCCTCGACGGTAGTAGACGTCAACAAGATGGATCAGAACTCTTCTAGGTACTCCCACTATCACCGAAGATTAGGACACCCGACAAAAGAATGTCTCTCTATAAGGACTATATCTGAACGAAAGCGCGCCTCTGGAGAACTCGGGCCAGCCAAGCAGACGATCGAGCATGACCCTTTCCCTCACCATTGATATGAAAAAGAGAATAGGAGAAATGTGAGTAGTAACACAAAAATTGTAAACCTCTTTGTGGTAAGAAAAGTTTTACTACCAACTACGAGTAGACATTTAAAAAAGATCTGAGGTTATCCAAGGGCATCTGATTGACTGACAAATCTACAAAAGGTCTCAGGTCAGCCAAAGGCGCCTAATAGACTGACAAATTTACAAAAGGTCTTAGGTTAGCCAAGGGAGCCTGATTGACTGACAAATCTACAAAAGGTCTTAGGTCAGCCAAAGGCGCCTGATCCACTAAAAAATATACAAAAGGTCTCAGGTCATCCAAAGGCGCCTGATCGACTGACAAATCTACAAAAGGTCTCAGGTTAGCCAAGGGCGCCTGATTGACTGAAAAATCTAAAAAAGGTCCCAGGTCAGCCAAAGGCGCCTGATCTACTGAAAAATCTACAAAAGGTCTCAGGTTAGCCAAGGGCGCCTGATTTACTGACGAATCTACAAAAGGTCTCAGGTCAGCCAAAGGCGCCTGATAGAATGAAAAATTCAAGAAAGGTCTTAGGTTAGCCAAGGGCGCCTGATTGACTGACAAATCTACAAATGGTCTAAGGTCAGCCAAAGGCGCCTGATCGACTGACAAATCTACAAAAGGTATCAGGTCATCCAAGGGCGCCTGATTGACTGAAAAATATACAAAAAGTCTGAGGTTAGCCAAGGGATCTTGATTGACTGACAAGTCTACAAAAGATCTCAAGTTACCTAAGGGCGCCTGATTGATTTACAAATCTACAAAATGTTTCAGGTTAGCTATAGGCGCCTGATCGATTGACAAATCTACAAAAGGTCTCAGGTTAGCCAAAGGCGCCTGATCCACTGACAAATCTGCAAAAGGTCTCAGGTTATCCAAAAACGCCTGATTGACTGAAAAATCCACAAATGGTCTCAAGACAGCCAAGGGCGCCTGATAGACTGACAAATCTACAAAAGGTATTGGGTTAGCCAAAGGCACCTGATTGACTAACAAATCCGCAAAAAGTCTCAGGACATCCAAAGGCACCTAATTGACTGACAAATCTACAAAATGTCTCAAAACATCCAAATGCTCCTAATTGATTCATATATCTACAAAAGGTATCAGGTTAGCCAAAAGCGCCTGACCGACTAACATCCAAGAAGTGCTAAGGGTAATCCAGAAGAAAGGGAGAACGGGCGCCCCTGGCTGACGCCCATCCCACCTGATACCTATTCAATAAAAGGAGGGGGAGTAGGCGCGTTTTACCAACGCTCACCTCTCCTGATATCTATTCCATAAAAAAAAAAAAGGGGTGGGGGTAAGGGAGTTTCACCAATGACCGCCTACCCCAATAAGGGCGTTTCACCAATGACCGCCTACCCCAACACCTCAATAAATAAAAAGAAGGGTAGGTCCGTTTTTACCAATAATAAGAGGAAGGAGGATAAACACTCGCCCAACCTCACATACCACCCAATAATAAGAAAGGAGAATTAACCAAGGATAATAAAATACCAACAATAGAAACAATTAATCAAACACCATAATATCCCACAATCCAAAAACAAACAAACAAGTGCAACACCTTAAAGACAAGTTCAACAAATCAAAACAAAGGAAAAACTAAGGGAGAAGCGCTTCAAACAAATTAGAGCCTATCCAACTCTTCCCGCTTCTTCTCAAGGTCAGCGCGAACTGTTGCTTCCGCAGTCTCAGATCGTAACACCTCGTCAGTGGCCACACCAACATCAGCAAGTAACAGATCCAACACCACCTTCTTGCTAGAAGTTGTCTCCGAGCACTTCTTCATCTTGCCCTCTAACTGAGAAATTTGACTCGTGACCCGACCACGAGGGTCATTTTGGACCTTCACTTGTGCCAACAGCTCCTCCAACCACGCTATCAGAAACTTAACATTAAGAGCGGACTGTACAGTAGTTTCCCAACCACATAACGTCTTTGCATCAACAGGATCATACCCTACGCGGGTAAGACCGTCTGCGACTTCCAAAAGATTTCTAGTCATATAGCACAAGATGCAGATGTCCAAAAGGCCCTCCTTCGCCATATGACCACTAAAAAAGTAGGGGTCTAACAACACCACCCAATATTTCGCTTAGCAATCTGTTTGGACAAACTCGAATATACTTTTAAGAGAATCAACAAGACTCAACCAATGAAAAGTATATCAACGAATTTATATCTCTCTTCTTGATTTGATTTACTTAAGCAAGAACTGCGACTTCTAATCAAATACAAGGAATAACTTGGATGGTACCAAAGACCTATATCCAAGGATCAATCAATGTCAATCAACAACCGAAGGTCGGATTTCCAATTGATTGATTCAAACGCACAACCTATATTATTTCAATTACATAAACAAATATAATGCGGAAATAGAAATAACACAGACACCAAAAATTTTGTTAAAGAGGAAACCGCAAATGCAGAAAAACCCCGATACCTAGTCCATATTGAACACACATTATATTAAGCCGCTACAGACACTAGCCTACTCCAAGCTAACTTCGGACTGGACTGTAGTTGAACCCCAATCAGCCTCCCACTGATCCAAGGTACAGTTGTACTCCCTACGCCTCTGATCCTAGCAGGATACTGCGCACTTGATTCCCTTAGCTGATCTCACCCACAATTAATAGTTTCTACGACCCAAAGTCTAAGACTTGACAATAAACAAATTTGTATCACACAGACAAGTCTATCAAAGGATCAATCTGTCTCCCACAGATAAACCCTAAAAGGTTTTGTTCTGTATTTTGATAATAATCAAGGTGAACATGAACCAATTGATAATCCGGTCTTATATTCCCGAAGAACAACCTATCAATCACCTCACAACAATTATAATCGTATGGTAGCGAAACAAGATGTTGCGGAATCACAAATAATGAGATGAAGATGTTTGTGATTACTTTTTATATCTCGCCTATCGGAGATATCAATCTCAAGCCAATCAATCTGATTGTACTCGTACGATAGAAGATGCAACATCACATCACACAACTACGATAAAAGTAGTATCGGTCTGGCTTCACAATCCCGATGAAGTCTTTAAGTCGTTAACCTGGTTTTAGAAGAAGAAAACCAAAGGTTAAAGGAGAACCGACTCTAGCATACAAACTAGTGTCACATGTAAGGTGTGGGGATTAGTTTTGCACAGATACTAGAGTTTCCCTTATGTAGTCTTTCAAATCAGTGTTTGCAATTAAGTTACCTTGGTAACAAAGAAATCAATATCCACTGTTACATGAAAACCTGATTTAGATTCAAGCTAATATTTCTCAACCGTTAGATCGAAAACTTAGCTTGTTACACATACTTGATAATGCACGCTTCTAGGTTTGTTAACCGTACCCAAACGTATACACTTGTTGGTTCAACAATAGTTAACCAAAAGGTTAGCCATATGAGCATTCCATATCAACCACGTTCTTCTTCACCATTACTAGTTCAAATGATTTCCAATGAACTAATTAGAGAGTTGTTCAATTGCAAGGAAATCTCATGTACTACACAAGACACAATTGAAGTAAAGATGATTTGATTCACTTGAATCGGTTCATGACCATTTATAGCCACGGTTTGCAAAATGCATTCCTTAGTCTTTTTTCAGTTTAAGTTCAGAAATCATCTTTAGATATATAACCTTATCAAGTTCGCAGACTAGGTTCGCGGACTTAAGTTACCGGGCAGAGTTTACAAACTCCAGCAGAAATTCTCGGGTATGAGAACTTCGCTGGTTCGCGGACTGGGTTCGTGGAATGAGTTTGCGGACTTAGTTTCACGCAAGTAGTTTGTCAACTTCAGCAGAAATTCTCGGGTTTGAGAACTTCGGCAGTTCACGGACTTGGCTCACACCATTCTTCTGGTTCTCTTGATCAACAAAGTTCACAAACTTTGGTTCAAGGAATAGGACTTATACATAAATGTGTTTCCACAACAATGCTTATGTCCACCATTGGTTATGTAATCTAAACTCTCGTTTCAATCATTGAAACATTCTTAGAGGATGTTATATAGTTGTTACACCATTTCTCGTCAAAGCAATTTTCAAGATGATTCAAACATATCATGACTTTCGTCACATGGTAAAGATAAACTTGGGATGAGGAACCACCAAAAAATTTTCAAACAATTCAAACAATTTTCAAGAAGTTACCTGTAGGATCATTAACGGTTAATGCCACGTGGGATGAGGAACCACCAAAAACCGACCGACTGGATCCAGATGGGCTCATTGATCGCAGAACGACACTGGGAAACACCGGAGGTTCACCCCGACCGCGGACGGTTTCGTCCCGAAGGGGATGGACTGACGATACATGAAGGCACGGAGATACCCAACCAGCTCATTTGGGAAGACTAACCCCCAGACTCCTCAACCGGTCTACAAACGAAGGGATTGGGCTTCTACTTGCACCCACGGGAGGATGAGACGCGCTCCTACGATGGGGCTGCAAGGAAGACGTATTAGTAGAAGAGCAAGGGCGTGGAACAGATGACTGCGCTGCCTCTCGCTTGGCTTTCTTCCTTAGAATTCTCTCAGTCCAATCACATTCGGGCATGTTCAGATATTCTTCCATCACATAAAAAGGGGGCTTCCACCCTAGGCGATTGGAAGGAGGAGCTCCCTGAGAAGGTAATTCCCTCCATGCATTTAATCAAAATAAGGGAGGGAGGAGTAACAATGGATAACAAAAATGCAAAGCAAAGAGACAACGAGTACATGTGGCGCTAAAGGGCTAGCAGACGATATCACATCTATTCGTCGAGGCTTACGATCGGAAAACTCCTCTATCATCAGCTTCGCAAGCTCGTGACCCTCAGGAGGAGTCCAAAAGTCACTAAGGGCTCCAAGGAGAGGCCTTTGTTGGTTGCAACAAGACGATGTTCAGCAACTACATCATCATCAAGTTTAATTCGACCGGATGCGTGAAGCGCTCGGAGGTCCTGAACTGACAAATCACGGGGAGGAGACGATTCGCTCAAAATAAAATTCAAGGCTCGACGCAAGAAATCATGGTACTCGTGGGCCCTTTCAGTATCCGCTAAAGGACACACGGGGATAGGAAATTTGAATGAAAAATTGATTCCTCGATCAGACAGACGGGTCGCCCCTTTGAAAACATAACGGTTGAAGCTAGCGATGACATACCCAATATCAGAGCTTTCCGAAGGAGGAAACCTATGGGGCATCCCTTGGTCGATCCCAACTTGCCGAGCTGCACGATCGGGGTTGTAGGACATAGCAATGAACTTACCAGCATAAAAACCGGGGAGATAACCAGGCAGCACGACCATTGCCGAGTCAAAATATGATTCTGACAAAAGTTTTGTCGAGTCCAACTCCGCATCAAAGGGTGAAGTGAAATCATAATGTGCCAGACCCGATCGACCGTCTTGGTAAGGAAACAGTTCAAAGTCCTTATCCACGTCCAAGTTTTTTCCAAGGTCGCCTTTAGGTATTTTCCACTTCAGATTCCAAAGAGACATCCATGGGTAGCCGTAAACAACGGGAAGCCTCTTGACCGAGCCATAATCTTTCCTAACATCTTCCTCATGATGAATCACTAACTCATTAGGATCAGGCATGCACGGAGGAACATGCTCCCAATACCACGCTTGCATAAAAGAAGCAAGGATATATTTCTCAACCTTATGAGATGATCCTACCGTCTGAAGGTGTTGACAAAACAAATCCATATGGCGATACATGCAGCCTAGGAACATTGGTGCAAGCGGGAAAGAAACACCGCGAGATAGCAAGACTGCCATGGTTACGAGCTTGCCTTTAATAGTGTCTTGGCGTCTGTATTCAAACACATCATGACAAATCCAAAATAAGATGAAAGCGTTTAATTCCACGCGAGGGTTTTCCTCTTTCCGTTTAGGAGGATGAACTTTCCCATCGACCATCCGTGGAGCCCAGTACTTCAACCAAAGAGGAAAAGAAGCACAACGATTGGTTTTAACAACCATTTCAGAATCAACTTCTGTTGGAGTCGATGAGCCATGAATCGCCTCATAGGCGCGGATAGAGCCGAATAGTAGTCGCTTGCCTTTTGGGCGCGACGAAGGAACCTTTTTCTCTTCAACCCACTTATCCTTCCCCTTCACGGAGGACGAAGACCCCCTTTCCCGTCTAAGCCGGCATCCTTCTTAGTATCACTTTTCCTCTGCGACACATGGTCTTTTCGTACAAGTTCACGACGTGAATCATCCTTACATTTCAGAAAATAAGTGCACAACTCTTTGTCTTCATCATCAAGCGCTCCGTAGACGGCCGCCTCATTGGAGTGGTAGCCCGGTGAGGGAGACTACATCCTCTAAAACATTGGTTGTTTCCCCCGCGCTTTAAAAAGGGTATGAACGGGGAAATCCCAGCGACAAAAGAGCCGTGTTATGTCACGTATACACCTCTTCACTTCCCGTTTAAGAGACGAGTTTATCGCTTCGCCAATGCCCGCTTTAGGAAGAAAAGTTGCGTGACTTGCATTGGAGCGTATACGGGACGCGCAGTGTGGCCATACTGGATGAGTTTTTGATTTGGATCGGATATCGATAAGGGGAAGATCATAGTCGCCACGATGAATGGCCATCCGCGACACCGTTTTGAACGCAAAGGCGTCCATAGCCTCTGACTCGGGTCGCATGAGCCATCCTGGGGAGGAAGGATAAGGTAATACAGGAGGGTTTAGAAGACGAGAAACTAAGATATCATCAAGGGGAAAAACGCACTTACCTCCACGAAGTTCTCTAAGTCTCAACGCACGTTTCAAAGAAAGCCCGCTCTAAACTCCGCGATCGAGTATGATCTACGATCCGCCGGGATGGGTAAGAGAATATCGTCTTGATCCGAGTATTCAGTCTCCTCGGAACCTACGTTCATGCTTTTTTCAGAATCACTGGAATCTTCAGACGAACTACTGGTAGAATTGCTAGACATAACGAGTGTATGGTATGTTCAAAATAAAGAAAAAAGGAAGAGAGATAAAGGGGAAACGAACTGATGCCCCTATATATAGAGAATCTTAGGAATTGATCGTGGCATTTATGCAGAGGGAATGGCAACTGGAGAAACCGAAACGTCTCCCACGATCATAGAGTTGAGGGTGGAGAAAATCCTCATTCCAACCGTCTACAAAAGGATAGGCGCCCGAAGAAGATTTTTATGACTATCGGGTCATTTAACAATTGACCCAATAGTCAAGGGACTAATGTTGATACATGAAAAATATTACCCCTTTAGCCGGGCTAGTGTGCCCTCAAAGAGGAGGCAAGACCAACATGAGATATGGGGACTTAGGAATTTGAGCCCAAGTCCACCAGGAAAGTGTCTATTAAATGGAAAGGACAAGGGATGAATTAATAGGAAAGAAACATGATTTATTAGAGAAGGAATTGCATTAGTAATAACTAAAGAAGTTTAGGATACATGGCATGATGTCATAAAAGGAATGGGCTTTTGGAAAGTCTATATAAAGAAGGACAAGGTACAAGGGAAGGACAACTCTCTCTCTTACTATTCTTGGTAAAGTGAGGTCATTTGTCTAGCTAGGACGGGTAGAACCTCAAACCTAAAATTACCCCACAACAAGTAGCATCAGAGTGGCGTATCAAGGCAGGGACGGAGCTGTGAAGAGACAAATGGGGGTCGTAGACCCCACTACTTTTTGGGATTTAGTTAGAGAGAGCCTTAGGTATTTTAGAAATATTTTATAGTTGTGGGGGCAAAGGTATTTGGAAACGTTAATTTTTTTACTCCAAAATTATTAGGAAAAAGTCTCTCGACCAGCATCACCCTCACAAGTTCACTCGTGACTCGACCATATCACTTATTAGCGAAGAGAACTAAGATGAAGCAGAAGAATAGATTGAATCTAAGGTAAATCTAATTATTAAAATTCAAGTAATGCTTTTTAGTTTTGAATCTTTGGTTGTGAAATTAATTCTCATATTTTACCTTTCTTTCATATGATTTGATTAGGGTAACTTCAAATTAGGTTTCCTTCAGATTGGGTATTCGAAATTAGATCTTCAAGTTGTTATGGAAATTTAAGTTTGGGTTTGTTTTTAATTGGGTATTTTTGCAAAAAAACCATTTGATGAGTTTGGGGCTTTTAATTATCTAGCTTGTTTGTTCTTCAGTTTTCAATTGGGAATGATTTTTGATCTGTTTGCTTGCAGTACTTTAGATTCATCGATTATGATCCAATATTTTAAATTTTAGATTTCAAATTACAATAACATTTTTATCAATGGTTTTCTTGTAATACTAGTTATTGGTCAGGGAATATAGTTACTTATTTTTGTTAATTTGAGTACTTTTTATTTTCTTGTAGTTGAAATCTTTTTTTTATTTTCTTGTAGTTGAAATCTTCTCATACTATGGAGAGATACTTCAAAAGGAAGCCAAAATTTGTTGATACATCATCAAATTTATCACCTTCAAAATGGTATTGTACTACAGATGGGAATGCATCATCTTCTCATCCAAATACACCATGTTCAAAAGCAAATGCTGCCACTGCCAGATTAGAAGAAAGTGATATAAGTTCTCTAGTTCAGCAATCAGACCCTTCCAATAGATAATTTGAAAAAATTGCATTGTTCAATGACATATTATAAATCGTTTTCAGATCATGAAGCCACGTAAGGGACGGTTGTAGATTGGTACTTGTGTGTATAAATTGAGATGGAGAAAATACAAAATAGATTAACATCAGGTTAACTTATATGAATGACTTTTTTTCTCCATAGTTTGGGATGACTATAGATTCTTTGTTTGCAGTTTGATAGAATTACAAATGTATACTGACTTTCTCATGGATATATATCTATATAATTCTTTTTTGGAAAGGGGTTAGAATGTCAGTTATTGTGAGATGTTATGTATAATTCATATTTTCATATTAAATTCATGCTCTGGTGGTCGCGATGACTTCAACTAGTTCTGCAAAAACGGTAAGCTTTTATATCTTTGAATGTTGGTAAGCTTTACATCTTCACTGGATTGTAATAATGATATACTTTGCATTGTTAGATTGCAATAATGATATACCTTGCATTGTTATTCTGCACTTCTATTAAGTACAATGATGTGTCAATGTATTGGTATATAAACTGAACTTACTCTAGCTTGTTTTTTGTTCTCAGTAAGTGACGGGAGGCTGGATTTCAATACACTGCAGGTGCTGATGCGAAAATTGGAGTAGTTTTTGTATCCACATGTAAATACTCTAAACAATTATTTAGGTATGGTTCAAAAAAAAAATTGTGAATGTTAAGATTTTTGGTTTTGACCCCAGGACTGAAAATTCCTGGCTCCGTCACTGCATCAGGGGGTTATGGACCCCGCGCCAGGCGTAATTTTCCGTTATATCACAAACCATTGATCCTGCTTAAGGTAAAGGAGATACAAAACTATTAACATCATCTACTATTTATATACGGTCACTTACAGTTTCCACACAAAGAATCTGGTAAATTTGAACCCGTTTAATAGCTTGATGGAGAGATTGAACCTCTGTACAAGGCTGCCAAAAAACTATTCACAAAATTGGTTAAAAAGACTAAAATCAATAATTTATGGGTGAAACGTTCATGTAAAATTTGGTATTGTTTAAATGGATGAAAATGTAAAAATAGCATGAAGTAACAGTTTCATCCTACCAATTTTCAAATATTTTTTCTTATTTTTAATTTATATCAGGATTCATCCAGTTTCATCTCCCTCTTTTTTAAATTAAAGCCAGGATGGATCCAGTTTCATTCTTCCTATTTTTTTTTTGTCCATTTCAACCATACTAATTTTTACTCGTCCATTTGAACCATGTTTTAAATTTTTTTGGACAAATAACCCATTTTCCGAAAACTATTTGTGCACTTAATTATTAGGCATCCAATAATTAAGTGATCTTCGTATTTTCATAAGTGCACTCTGGTCTTTGTATTTCTTGTCTGCATACTCTGGTTTTTTGGCAGCCTCATACAGAGGTTCAATCAAGCTATTAAATACACTTAATTATTAGGCATCATGAGTGTTAGCTAGGGATAACCGAAACATCCACAGGAATATGCAAACAAGAAATACAAAGACCAGAGTGCACTTATGAAAATAGCGGCGGTTTTGATGGCACCCACAGATAATTAGTATATAATTCTACACTATAATGCTATATGATGATAATTCAAAAGGTCATAGTAGGTGTTTGGTGGTCGTTTTCAAACACTACAAAGCAGCATGCTTTCTAAAGTAACCATGTGATTACCTAAACAATGTTAACAAAGGCTCGGTATCCAAATTAAAAGTATTACGAGGATTCAGTATAGTGCTATTCCAAGAGAGAGAAAATTGATGGTTGGAAAATCAAGTAATACCCTCTAGTGAAAGTTGTTTCCAAAGTGCAGCAGCATGAGAACATAACTTGAGCCAACACAAGGATGTCAAGAATATGCAGAACAGTCAGAATATAGAATATGAAGTGAAAGAACTGAGTTGCATTAAAGTGTTATTGTAAGAGCTGATTCCACATGCGAGCGTTAGGAAGAATGACATCACTCATTGTAGAGCCGAGATTATACTGACAATGAGACGTAATTGATAAGAAATAAAAATATCTCCTGGTGTCCAACGATCAACGTGAGCATGCATACTTTAGCTGTCTCAAACCTCCCATGTTGTATTATACCGAGAACCATTATGCTTTAAACTGTATGAAGAGTGTTATAATTTTAAAAGTACCATGCAGGACAAACTTGAACCCACACAACATGAGAGTCTGAATACATTAATCAATAATACATGATATATTTATTATGCACTGGGAAAACTATGATAAAATGGGATGAAACTGGTTTAAAATGGGTGAAATCAAATTCATCCGATTTAAAATAGGATAAAACCAGTTTTAGGCTAGTTTAAAATAGGAGAAACCAAATTTAAACCAATCTAAAACAGGATGAAATCAGTTTCGTTATAATCTAGCATAGGAGAAACCAAATTCAACCCAATCTAAAACAGGATGAAACCAGTTTTGTCGTAGTTTAAAATGAGTGGAACCAAATCCAATTCAATATAAAACAGGATGAAAGATAAGGAGATACCAGTTTTATTCTGTCTAGACTGAACAAGAACTTTTATGCAAGAAAAAACATATTATGTCTATATTTCCAAAATAAAAATAAAATCAATATGCACATTCAAAACAAATGGAAACCAAGTTCATCTTAGTATAAAAATGGATGGAATCATGTTCAACCCAATCTAAAAGAGGATTAATCGGGTTCATTCTAATCAAAGTAAAGATATAAACAATTTTGCTAAAACAAGTGAAAATACTTAAAGCATTATGTTCAAATTTCATATTTAAAAACAAATCTAAAACATATGTACAGGTGCATCAATTTTTTTACTAAGATGAAAAAAAAAATGAAATTCAATGTTATAAAAAACAAAATTAAGCTTAGGAAATTTACCAATTTCAGTATATTCCTCATTTTTTATCTTGTGAGATTGATTTAACACAAAACCCTAATTTTCTTAGTTTAATATATTAGAGAAACTTTAACTGAATTAGGGCATTGAAAGAAAACCATTGTTGATGGTGATGGTGTTGGTTTCGATGATAGTGTTGTTGACGAAAGGGGATGATGTTGATGGTTGTGTTGGTGTTTGTGATAGTAAAGGAGATAAATATAGTGGAGGAAGCTGAGGTTGTCGATGATGGTGTTGGTGGTCATGATAGCGGAGATGAAGATCGCCGAGGAAGTTGACGGTGATGCTGGTTTTGGTATTTTGTGGTGGTGGTGGTTGAGATGTTGAAGGAAGAAACGCTAATGGTGGTTGGAGAGGTGGTAAAGAAACCTATTTTGTTTCTGTATCGAAGGATGACCGAGAGATGTGATAAATTTGTGTTATACTTTGGGTATAATAGTCATAAATAATAAGGATGTGGAACCTTCCCAATTCACCCAGGACAAATTTTACTCACCCATACGAACATGGTTTTACATATTTTCGAGCCATTGATCCATTTTCTCTATACACTTCTGGTAGTTGCTTTTGTAAATTCTTTTTATCTAATAAATTTATCCCTTCAAATAAGAAAAAAAAAAGACTATTTGGGTGTTATTTTCAAGGAAAAAAATCTAGAGATATATTTGGTTCGTAAGTTTAAACTTTACATTACTTGTTCTGAGGTAGATTTTAGGAAGCATTGTCTAAATTTATTGCCAGGCAAGATTAAAATCGTTGATCAGATAGATTTTTCACGTACAGCGTATTCGCTTGAAACGATTTATCTATAGTGCTATCTTAAGAGATTATAGAATTATCAAGGAACCAAAATTACAGAGAATAAAAGTAATTGTTTGGGAAAAATCAGACATTATACTGCTGCAACAACCTTTCATACAATAGAGTGATTCTATAGACTAGTTGTAACACCCCGAATTTTTAGCAAGGAGCATACGCAAAGATGCGTCATGGCATAAAATGAAGCTTCATCTCAAGCTTCTATTGCGTTAAGAGGAATATGGTCCTAGTGCCAATGTTGGATCATCATGATACATTAGGTGTTAGAGCACTGCTCGGTCGAACTCGGAAGAGTTGCTATCTCAAGCTTCTTTGTCAAGTTTAGTTGCCAAAACTATAAGTCTTGATTTCTTGTCTACTTATAGCTAAGTCTCGGATTAGGATAGAAAGTGTAGTTGAGCATTAGACTTCACGGCGTTCATCGATTAAAGATGAGGAACTGCTAAGGATAGCTTGTGGAACTTTATCAACAAAAGGTATGTGAACACTTGAACTCATCTATCACTCAAAAGTCTATCTACTCTATCTCCTATTTGAGACAAAAGTCGTATAGCTATATAGACTTCAATTATGCACATTTGATATTTCGAGTTGAGTTTAACTCGCTTACATATTTCTCGAAATATGTGTTGGTAAGCTTTCGCGTTAACCAAGTTCATCTTATATTCTTGACGAAAGTCAAAAGATGATCATGTGAAAATCGCCCCGGCAGCGGCGCCAAAAATTTGATGGATTTGAAATAGTGATTGTAGTTGTAGTGGTAAAAAGGGGTCTTTTCAGACTTGTGAAGAAAACAATTTTTTTTTTAGATTTAATTTAAAAAGGAAAATAAACAAAATAATTCAAGTTTAGAGAAAATTACCAAGACTAGGATTCCACCAATGACCAAATAAATAGTAAACTCTAAATAGTTTTTATGCAATTCTATCTTTAAAATCAATTTTGATATTTGCCTCAAATATGTTTTTAAAGTAATAATTGTAATTAAAAAGTATAAAACATCAAAAGTTATTAAAACCCAGCATGCTTCATCAAGTCAATTCACAATTATTCAATAAAAACTATTAATCCAAACTCAATTCATGCAAATAATTAAACAATAATATTGCAAATAAATAGAAAAATTAGAATTATACCAATAAATTTTGTGCCAATGGCTTCCTCCATCGTCTCGGCTAATGGGTTTAGCTCCTCATCCCAAAAACACACTCACAGGATAAATTCATGGCTAAAATAGGTGTTTTTATTGATGATGGTGATTACACAGAAATTTGCAACGCTGTATAAACGTTACAGCGTTGCTGTTACAAAAGGGAAAGGTGTTGAGAAACAACGATACAAAGCAAATGTTATAAACAGCGACACAGCGAGCTTGCTGTTTAGACTGTTGAAGAACGACACTTCTGAAGTGTCTGTTCTTCGTGTTCTTCCTTCTTCAAGAACAACAGCAGCAGCAGAACTGTTTGGTCTTCAATCGATTCTCCACGGCTCTCCTCGGCTCTAAACTCTCTCCTAAGGGTTTCTAACCCTCTTTATGACTTGAAACCACTCTTATATATCCCACAGACCCCAAATATCTCGTATAAATTCAAGATTTCTTCTCCGTGCAGTTAAGAGAATATCTCTCTTCAATCCTCCTTGTACGCGTCTTCTGACCTCTTCTGAGTTATCTAAACTCTCCAAACTCCAACTAAGACTTGAACAGAACCAGGTACATCCATATCCTGGCGTCAAAGTCCTCCAGAAATCTCTCAAAAATCTTCTAAACTCGAAACAGAACACGTCTCTCTGTTGAGACTTTGAAACCCTCTCTCGGCCATTCCAGCCCAATTGTCCGGGTCCAATTGATTGTACTGGGCTTGTAAGGTCTTCTAGAGTCCATAGAAACCGATTTCGTCCATTGAATCTCTTTGAAACTGTCCGAAAATTCAAATCTAAAACCATGCAGACTGATGCCAAATTTTCCCACCATTTTCTGTTTTGAATTTTGAAGATGACCTCCCCCTATCCATTTCCGGTCTCCCTTTAGCAGATGCCTGGAAATGGGTCACCCCTTAGTAATTAGGTTACCCCTTATCCAAAGTGAGAGTCCGTATAGTAATTTTCTCCCACGAGCGCAAAAACCACTTTTTTAGCCAATTTCGCCGCAAAAGCTTATTTCTCCAAAAATACCTACAGGGACATAAAAAGCCATAATAAATATAAAATCGAGCACTAATAATATATACAATTGAGATTATATAAGACACAAAAATGTGCCTATCACTCGCTTACATATTTCTCGAAATATGTGTTGGTAAGCTTTCGCGTTAACCAAGTTCATCTTATATTCTTGACGAAAGTCAACAGATGATCATGTGAAAATCGCCTTGTAACATCTTACATCATTTGTGTGAGACAGTCATTTGATGAAGACTCGGAATGTTTCGTATTGATCATTCGATCACTTGAAATTTGCTTTGAAGCTAATAGTTTGTGTGAGACAGCTATTGGCGTCTTCCAAGAATGTTTCAATGGTTGAAATAAGAGTTTAGAACAATTGGATATAAGCATAGAATGAGTACTTGCAAATATGTAGTCCATGTCCGGGAACCATGGTATGCATACTCGTATGTGTACTGGTTGGTTTGTGAAAGTCCGGGAACCTTGTACCCATACCTGTACGCGTACTGGCGTGAGGTTCAGGTCCGGGAAATTCTGTTGAGTTTGGTGGTATGTGTACCCGTTCGCATACTGGAGAACCCAAACTTAGTCCGGCCACTAAGACATGCGTGCCCGTTTACATACTTGAGTGGATGATGTTCTAAAATCGGAATACATTTATATAATAGGGAATGCAATCTTTCGCAAACCGTGGCTATAATGTTTATGACTTGATTCGAGTGAATCGAAATCGATTTTTTTTTATTATGTCTTGTATACTTCTATGAGAATATAAACAATCGAACAACTCTAGAACTAGTTTCATTTGAGTCATTTGAACTAGTTATGGTTAACATAAATGAGGTTGATATGACAGTGTTCATATGACTAACTTCGGTTAACTATTGTTGAGCCAACAAAGGTGTACACGTTTAGTTACTCATATCTAAATGAAGTTACTTTTCATTTGTGTGTAACAAGCTAAGTTCGATCTAACGGTTGAAAGATATTAGCTTGAGTCTAATCAGGTTTTCATCTAACGGTGAATATTGAATGCTTTGCTACCAAGGTAACATTGATTGCAAACCCTAATTTGAAGCCTATATAAAGGAGAACTCTATCAACTGGGAAACCTAATATCCACACCTCATGTGTGATACTAGTTGCGACGAGAGTTGATTCTCCTTTAACCTTAGTTTTTCCTAAAATCCTATGGTCGTGTTTGGCCCCTTGGAAATGCCTATCCTAGGTTGGGTTATCAAGAAAATACATTTAAATTATGTTTGTCTTGTTATAATTCTAGTCTAGGATATGAAAAACTAAATCTTCCTTCATTTTAGGAAGCTAAAAAAGCAAGGTTATGTTATTCTCCAAAATAACCAGGATACCAATATCCTTGCCTGGGTTAGACGGTTATAGAGGTAGTTATTTTAATTAATCAAAATATTTTCAATTTTTTTAACTTTATTGTTATGTTTTTATTTTTTTCTCCGACAATTTTATCCATAATACATAATTATTTTATAAAAATACAGATTTAAAATATGGAGAGACAAACATAATACATGATAAACCCGTGATGGATATAACGGAAATACAAACATCATCTTTATTAATACATCTTGAGATAATCCTGCTCAAGTTAGAGAAAAAAATTCCCTAGCTAAGCTTTATGTAGTCAAAGCTCCCAAACACGGCCTATAGGTTAACGACTTGAAGACTTCATTGGGATTGTGAAGCCAGACCCAACTATTTCTCTGTAGTTGCGTGTTCTGATCTTGATTTTTTATATCATGATTGAGTATTATCTTCTCTAAGATTTTCTCGAAATTTAATCTCCGCAAGATAAAAAGTAGTCACAAACATCTTCGTCTCATCGTCTGTGATTCCACAATATCTTGTTCCGCTACCATACACTTAAGATTATTGTGAGGTGATTGATATTTCTAGATTGTTCTTCGGGAATATAAGTATGGTATATCAATTGGTTCCTGTTCACCTTGATTTTATCAAAACATGGAATAAAACTCATAGGTTTATCTGTGGGAGACATATTTATCTATTCAATAGACTTTTCTGTGTGAGACAGATTGGTTTATCAAGTCTTCGACTTTGGGTCGTAGAAACTCTTAGTTGTGAGTGAGTTCAGCTAAGGGAATCAAGTGCGTAGAGTCCTGCTGGGATTTAGAGACGTAAGGAGCGCAACTGTCCCTTTATCAGTGTGAGATTGGTTAGGGCTCAACCGCATTCCAATCCAAAGTTAACTTGGAGTAGGCTAGTGTCTGTAGCGGCTTAATACAATGTGGTGTTCAAATTTGGACTAGGTCCAGGGGGTTTTCCTGCATTTGCGGTTCCCTCGTTCACAAAAATTTTGGTGTATGTATTATTTCTTTTATGCATTATATTTTGTTATATAATAGAAATATCACAGGTTGTGCGTAAGTTCAATCAATTGTGAATCCAACCTTCGGTTGTTGATTAAATTGATTGACACTTGTATATTGGGTTTTGATACCGTCCAAATTATTTCTCATATTCATTCGGGCTCGCAAATTACTATTTGTTTGATTGCGGATTGAATTGAGGAATTGAGATATAACTCTTTGATATACTTTTATTAATATTGAGTATGACTGTCTAGTTGATTCTGTTGAAAGTATATTGGAGTTCGTCCATACAGATTGCTAAGAGAAATATTGGGTGCGGTTGTTAAACCCCCGCTTTTTCATTAGGCCAGTTGGGTAGATGGCCTTGGGCGTTGCTACGCAATTACTGCGTAATATGAGGGATAATGGCCTAGAGCGAATGTTGCAGAATCATTGTAAATCAGGCCAAAGGGGGATGGTCGAGTAATGTTGCGCAATTATTATGCAATAGCTAGACCGAGTGTTGCGCGATCATTGTGCAATAGTCATAACGAGTGGTGAGCAATCATTGTGCAATAGTCATACCGTGTTGTGCGCAATCATTGTGCATTACAGAACTGAACTCAGCAATCATTAAGGGTTATTCCGGGATGCATGATAACAGCCATGAGTGGTGAAGCAAGCATGTCCATCCTTTCCCCTCTCTTAAGTTGTACAAGTGGTAAGTTAACATATATGGGGAGGGGTAATTGGTTAAAGGTGTATATGCAGACTATGCACCAAGTAAGCATCATAGCTTAGCCGTAATTATATAAATGATGCTTATACCTCATTTATAGCTTCATAGCCTTGAGAATGGAGCATATGATGCGAACGGATCACTATGCCATGCCCTAGATTCGATAATGCGCAACCTTTTTGCATTTTGATGGAATGACCTATGGGGACTAGATTGTTATCATTATTGTTAGGCTGCAGCCTTGCAAATGAGTTTGCCTAAGTTGCTTGTCCATTAGAGGATGAACTACGGTCAGTGTTTGATCCCATTAGAGAAGGGAAGTGTACGTGGCATCCGCAATGAGTTTCAGCATTGCCAGTCCAACACTTTTTCGCTCGTATCATCTAATTGTGAGATGATTGCGACATACTGGATTCCCATATCATATAGCTCGATAACTAGACGGAAGATATGATTGTGGCCAAAATTGATGAAGAAAGTTGCATTCCATCCCTTGGATGCTCATACTTCCTATCAATGTGTTTGACTTAGGCATGTATCACTATTGCATTTGGCATGGCCTCGAAAGTAGGCTACATCGATATGCAAGTTAGCGGAGATTCCATAAGCCTTAGGTAAGTACGGCATGAGCATTATTGATGCACCCTTGGAACGATCAATACAAGTGTATTCTCTCAGCAACACCTAAGCTAAGTGAATAAGGGGTATTAGGCCTGGAACGGTCTATGCTTAAGCTAAAGGAATGTCATTATGCATGTACAAGACTCGGAAGCCAGTGATGCATGTAAGGTGCATCAGCCATAACCTTCATGGCTTTAAACCCCCCGTAGAATAATGGTAAGTTGGAAAGATGTGGAAGCTAAGTTATCTACATCATGCTCAAGGATCATGCTTTCAAGGGCAAATAAACGTGCATTTTCCTAGCTTTAAGACCGGTAGGTAGCATAATAATGGCGCACCGAGGAAGTTATGGCCTGCGCGCCCAGGCGCGCCAGGCTTAAGTTGATATCAGAGTAAGTTCCGAGATAACTCTAGGGACTGTGCGGAGTGGACTCGTCAACGAGTATTTTTCCTTGACTCGTCAACGAGAATAGTAGTAATTGTTTAGGGAAAATCAGACATTATACTGTTGCAGTAACCTATCATACAATAGAGTGATTCTAGAGACTAGTTGTAACACCCCAAATTTTTAGCATGGAGCATGCGCAAAGATGCATCATGGCATGAGATGAAGCTTCATCTCAATCTTATATCGCGTTAAGAGGAATATTGGCCTAGTGTCAATCTTGCATTATCATGATACATTAGGCTAGTAGGGTAGACGGCCTTGGGCGTTGCTGCGCAATCATTGCGAAATATGCGGGATATCGTCCTAGATCGAATGTTGCATAATCATTATGCATCAGGCCAGAGGGGGCTGGCCTAGTGAATGTTGTGCAATCATTGTGCAATAGCCAGAACGAGTGTTGCACAATCATTGTGCAATAGCCAGAACAAGTGGTGCACAATCATTATGCATTACAGAACAGAACTCAGCAATCATTACGGGTTATTCGGGGATACATGGAAACGGCCATGAATAATGAAGCCATCATGTCCATCCTCTCTCCTTTCCTAAGTTGTAGAAGTGGTAAGTTAATATATATAAGGAGGGGTAGTTGGTTAAAGGTGCATATGCGGACTATGCACCAAGTAAGCATCATAGCTTATCCATAATGATATAAATGAGCGAAGGCATCACTATGCCATGCTCTAGACTCGATAATGCGCAACCTTTGTGCATTTTGACGGAACGAACTATTGGGAGTAGACTTTACCATTATTGCTAGGCCGCAGCCTTTCAAATATTTTTTCCTAAGTTGCTTGTCCCTTCAAGGATGAAGTACGGTCAGTGTTTGATTCATTTAGGATAGTTGTAGAAAATATGATATCAACGACTTAATGAACACAAAAATGTAACTCAAACAATTCTTTCTATTGATTTAATTCAAACTCATGGCTCAACATCCTATATATATTGTTTAACAGACTTGACGACTAAGAAAACACTTTCCTAATATAACTCAAACTCTAAACATAGAATTCTTCTAGAAACTCAAAACTCTAAACAAATTCCTAAGCCAAACAAACTCATCGATAACAAAGTTTCCTAATAGTGCCACCTTCTGAATATAAACCAGTTTCCTAAAACTGGCACCTTCCGCATATAAACCAGTTTCCTAAAACTGGTACCTTCCATATATGAAACACTGTCTTCACACTATAAACCAGTTTTCTAAAGATGGTACCTTCCGTATATGAAACACCATGTTCACACTATCTTGGTTGAACCTTCAACATCCTCCCTTAAACCAAGATATTCTTTACTGATCATTCCAAGTTTTTCACGCAATTATATGAAAGTGTTAGACTTCAAAGACTTGGTCAAAATATCAGCTACTTGATTCTCACTTTCACAAAACTCCACAGTTATTTCTTTGTTACTGACAATCTCTCTAATGTAATGATACTTGATGTCAATGTGCTTAATCATTCCATGAAGCACTGGATTCTTTTCTAATGAAATTGAAGAATTATTATCACAAATTATTATTGTAGGTGTTATCTGCTCATGGAAAAGAGATTTCAGCATCATTCTCAACCATACAGCTTGTGTAGCACAATTTCCAGCAGCAATATATTCAGCTTCTGTTGTAGACAATACAACAACCTGTTGCTTCCTTGATGACCAGGAGAAAAATCATGTTCCTAAATGGAATGCATAACCTGAAGTACTCTTTCTTCCTTCTGTATCTCCAGCCAAATCACTATCTGTATAACCAACTAACTTTGGTTCTTATGAAACTGTGTAAAGAATTCCGATACTTTTTATAACTTTAACATACTTCAAAATATTTTTTGATATTGTAAGTGTGACTGTCTTGGTGATTCCATAAACCTACTAACCAATCCAACTGCATACATAATATCTGGTCTTGTAGCATTTAAGTATCTGAGACATCCAACCAGACACTTAAAGTCAGTAGGATTCACAAGCTCTCCTGATCCTTCTTTTGACAACTTCAACCTCTCCTATACTGGTGTTAAAATAGGATTGCAATTATCCATCTTGAACCTCTTTAGTATTCCATCTGCATATCTCTGCTGATTAATAAAGATACTTCTTTCTGTTTGTTGTACTTCAATACCAGGAAAATATGACATTAATCCCAAATATGTCATCTCAAAATCCATCACCATATCCTCCCTGAATTCATTGATCATCTCTGAACTATTACCAATAAATATAATATCATCCACATATAAACAAACTATAATATGATTTCCAAGAGAATCAACTTTCAAATACAGTGTATGTTCATATGGACATCTTGTAAAACCTTTCTCAATGAAGTACGTAGTGCTTGTTTTAAACCATACAAATCTTTATTTAGCTTGTATACTTGATTCTCCTTCCCCTACATAACATGACCTACTGGTTGTTCAACATAAACTTATTCTTCTACAACATTCAAGAATGCACTCTCCGCATCCATATGAAAAATCTTCCAATGTTTCTGAGCAGCTAAATCAATAATCATACGTACTGTATCTAATCTTGCAACTGGTGCAAACACTTTTGAGTAATATGTTCCTTTTTTTTGTCTATATCCCTTAGTAACTAATCTTGCTTTCAATCTATCTATTTCAACATCTGATTTATACTTAGTTTTGTAAACCCACTTAACACCTATTGCTTTATTTCCTTGTGAAAGTTCAGTAAGATCCCATGTATTACTCTTCTCAATAGACTTCAACTCTGCATCCATGTCTTGTATCCACCCTTGTCATTTAGAAGCTTCTTCATAATCTACAGGATCACAATCTCCAAATAAAGCAAAATTAATTACTTCTTCATCAGTATCATCATTTTCTCTTGTTAACACATAATCATTCATGCGTGCTGGTGTAACGATATTTCTTCTTGGTCTTGTATTTTCTTCTTGTTGTGGTGTAGCATCAATTCTAACTTCTTCTTGACGTTCTATAGCATCATTCTGAGTTCTTACTTCTTCTTCAACTGTAACCGGTACTGTTTTGACAGTTTCTTTTGTTGTTGTAACATTCCAATCCCATTGTGAATCTTCATCAAAAATCACATCTCTGTTAATAATTATTTTTCCTGTTTCTGGATTATAAAGCTTGTATCCTTTGGTTACTGAGCTATAACTAACAAGAATACACTTCTCACTCTTATCATCCAACTTCATCTTCAATTCTTTAGGTACATGTGCATATGCAATGCACCCAAAAATTCTCAAATGTCTTACACTTGGTCTTATTCATATCCAAGCTTCTTCTGGTGTCTTATTATTCAAGATATTTGCAGGACATCTGTTAAGTAAATACACCGCTGTATCAACTGCATAACTCCAAAAGTTCTTAGGTATTCTTTGTTCTTCTTATAGTTCTTGCCATCTCCATAATAGTTCTTTTTTTTTTTCTCTCAGCAACACCATTATGTTGAGGTGTATATCTAGCTGTTAACATATGTAGAATACCATGTTCTTCCATGAAACTATCAATAACAGTATATTTTGTTCCTCTATCAATTCTCAATATCTTGATGCTTTTACCAATTTGTTTCTCAGCATATGTTTTAAAACATCTAAAAGCATGAAAAGCATCACTTTTTTGTTTAAGTAGATACACCCAAGCCTTTCTACTAAAATCATCAATGAAAGTTATTACCTCAATGTGATGTAACTTCAATAGGACCACACAAGTCACTGTGTATTATCTCCAAATGCTGTTCAGCTCTTCTATCCTTGTTCACTGGGAATGGATTCCTGTGATGCTTGCCAAATATACAATTCTCAAATTTTGACCCTGGAAGCTATATAGTTGGTAAACCTGACACCATATCCTTCTTAGATAAAACTTGTAAACTATTAAAGTTTACATGACCCATTCTCTTGTGCCATAACCAACTATCATTATGCACATGAGTACTGAAACAATTCTCTTGTGTCATCTGTACTTTTGCTATCAGTCTTCTTCTTCTATCTCTAACGAAACAGATATCATTGTAATTGAAACAGATACCATTGATGATTTTAAGTATATACACCCAAGACTTTCTACTAAAATCATCAATGAAAGTTATGAAATAGTTATTACCTCCATGTGATGTAAATTCAACAGGACCACACAAGTCACTGTGTATTATCTCCAAATGTTGTTCAGCTCTTCTAGCTTTGTTCACTGGGAATGGATCTCTGTACTACTTGCCAAATATACAATCTCACATCTTGTATCTGGAAGCTCTATAATTGGTAGACCTGACACCATCTCCTTCTTAGATAAACTTGTAAACTATTAAAGTTTACATGACCCACTCTCTTGTGCCATAACCAATTATCATTATGCACATGAGTACTGAAACAACTTTCTTTCTGATGTTGAATATTCAAAGGAAATAATATGTTTTTGGTCATCCGTACTTTTGCTATCAGTCTTCTTCTTCTATCTCTAATGAAACAGATACTATTGTAAATGTTCATAGAGTATCCTCTCTCCGATAACTGCCCAGTGCTCAGAAAATTCTGATGTAAACCAGGTACATAGAATACATCCATTATGTATGCCTTTGAACCATTCGTAAGAGCAATTCTTATTCTTCCTTTCCCCATACACAAAATTCATTAGCTGCCTTGGGCGCCTACCCCTTAAGATGACCCTGTGCCATACCTTGTTTGCCAACGCCAAATACACAAAATTGTAACGCTGTACATTGTTTTTATTAATTTTTGAAGCAAAAGTTGATTACATTAATAAGAAAAGCAACAAAGTCCGCCACTTGCAAATGATCATCTACCATTATGGCCCGTGAAAACAACACAATGCTTAAGGGAAAATTGACTAGAACCACAAGCAGCACCCCTGCTATCAAAGTTAACACTGCAGTAGACATACTATCCACATGAACTCGCAAATCTTCATCTATGCCCAACTCCTATCTGTATTCTCTGAACTCGGTCGGATTGGGTCAAAAGTCCCCCCCTCTGCAGATGTAATTTTCCTTCTTATCAATGTATTTATTTCTTTCCATCAAAAAATTATAGTACAAAAGACTAGAACCACGTCTGTCTTTTCTAAGTTACTCACAACAAACACAATGAAACTCCGATCTGCTATTTTGACCTTCGATTAGTTCTTAGCATATAAATCTGAACTGCAAAATATATACAGCGTACATTTGTTTGTTGTTCCTGACCAGTCATCACTCTGATCTGACTCGTTGAGGGAGTACGAGAAATGGTTTGAAAGTCATGACTAATCCAATCACCAAATTTACATTTAGGATGAAGAATATCAGATCGGTACCTGCATTCAACAAGCAATAGAACACTACTCAAAATCTGATTAAAAGTGCAGTATATTCCATGATATCCAGTCTATGTCGTCAATGCAGAAAGAAACCAAACACACGGTCTTTAAAAGTTATAATTTCATACCAGGTAGAAAGGAAGCATTCATACGCTTTTCCGCCAATGAAAAGCTGCAAATACAAATAGCTTTTGTAATTGAATGAAAACTACTTATAACATGATTCTAAGAGGTAAATTATATACCAGAGGAAAATGACATCAGAAAATGGCTAACAAGTGTAAACTAGTTCTTGTTCAATATCCTTATACGACTTTGAGAATACGACAACATTAATATACTTACAGGACACCACCGCCAGCTGGACCGAATACTTTGAACAGAGACATTGCAGTTGATGCAATTCCATTTGCAGCTCCTCTTTGGCTCTGAGACTGTTACCAAAATATTGAAGTCACAAAACCATCTCATATAACAGTTAACTTTGAAAGCCAAAAAGAAAAAACATGATAGAAAGGGTGGACGAAAGACGTACAATTGTGCTGTTTTGTAGGATGACAAACCCAGTGAAGATAGATGTCTGTTTAGTCATTAAGAAAGAATAAGAACCCAAAGTTAGTCGTCGTCTTAAGGAAAGATTTTAAACATTCAACTTTCAGCTTGTACTTACCGATAAAATACTCTTCAGAAGTGATGCAATGTTTATACACAATAAAAGGCTTGTCCCGGAGAGTTTAGATATGGAAGGGTAACTTGCCAGAACCACAATAGATAAAACCTTCAAACAAAAATGCAGTTTCAAAGTAAATGAAACCAATAATCGGAATAGAAAACATTAACTTCTTCAAATCGTATACAGAGGGTGCTACTTAAATCATACATACCGCACAAACTCGAGCTACTTTGAGGGGTCCTAGGATCCTTTCGACCTTTGGGAATATTGCAAGTTGAAACAGGAAAAGACCGGCACCTAATAATATAGTTGACGTAGTACGCAAGTGAGTATAATTAAGATATTCAGAGATTCAAGTCCAGTGGAAGAGGATTGTGAGATATGTATATATATACCTGTGACTGAAAGAACTTCGCCGACATTGTCAGTGCTATAGTTCAATCCACCAAACTTTTTAGGACTCACAGCCCATAATGAGAAAATCTGTCGAAAATATTGAAATAACCTTAAATTTTACTAAGAAGTCACAATATAAACATAAAAACACATGACATTCATCTTACGGATCAGTTACCTCACTGTAGGCCATATTATGAAGTGAGAAAACACAATACACGATAATACATGACATTAACGGCCAATTCTTGAAAAGGTTTTCTGATTTTGTTGATCCTATCTCATCGCTTTCTTGTCTCTTTTCAGTGACACCGGTCCCGTGAGATTCTTCATTGGTTTCCTTATGCTTGTGCAATGTTTCCTGTCAAATATGAAATTATATTACACGAATTAAAAGGGTTCCGAGATTATCGATCGGTTTACCATGACTCAAACTAGGTTTCTTTCCTGAACTTTTAGAAGAGTTTCGTGAGTCAACTGTAATAGCATGAAAGCAAGGACTTAGAAACATACCGGAAGCCATAAACAAGCAATAGTCGCAGCTGCTGTCCATATAGATATACAGAGGCATGGTAAGAAGTACGGAAGTCTGCATGATTTATGTCCCGAACATTAAAATATATATGTTCGAAAAATCATAGCATTAATTAATTACTGAACTGGTTCAATAAATAATATGCATGCGGTAATTCGTACCTTGCAAACAGCGAATCCTTCGAAAATATATTCGGATATTTCACTGCAGGCTAAAAGAGCAATAATTCATTAAGATCGATGGCAACCAATGGTTTTTGCTAATATGTACCAACAAAAGAGGAAAAACATTTATGCGAGATTGCCAGGAAATATTCTTTCTAAGATACCTCAGCAAGGAAACCTCCCATAGCAGGACCAATTATCATCCCTATTGCCCATGCTGAACTAGTCTGAAAAAAATAAATATATATGTCCAGTGTAATCAATGGTCGAGATTATGGTAATGTTGATATACGTGAAAATTTTGGAAAAACTTACGAACGAAAGGGCCAAAGTTTGATGTTCTTCTCGGCAAACTTCGGTGGCATAAGCCTGCAAAACATTCATCATATGCCTTCAAATAAGTAAATTGTAAAACACAAGTGCAACAAATGAAGAAACAGAAACACATACCTGAATTGGACCAAATATTGCACTGGATGCCCCTAGAAGCAATCTGATTGAAACTGCCATCCAAAAGTTTGTACTGAGACCAAACAATGTGGTCAAAATAACCCTGGTACAGAATATCGTGCAATATATATTATCATGATTGATCTTGAAAAATATATCATGGTCGGAAATCTAAATTTGCAATGCAATACTAACATTGTTGTACAGCAGAAGATTATAACTGGTTTTCGACCATATCGGTCTGCTACAGCTCCCCATAGCACCGAAGTTAAACCTCTTCCAAGCATGTAAGCAGATGCTAAAACAAAAGAAACAAAAAAAGTAAAGCCACAAGTAAAATTGGTTATAAGCATTCATATATTGACGCAAACGCATTCGATACTTAATTAATGACAACTATAATGCTACTGACCTACACATCCTGCATAGTACCCAATATCTTCATCCCTTTTCGTGACATTGAAGTCTTTTACCTACAATGACAACATTGGCTATAAATTTCGGCATTCTCATTCGAATAAAACTCGTAACTTTCAAGTTTTGGAAGTTATATGAACGAAACCCTTGCTTACCAGAAAATACAGGTATGGATACAATGATGATATTGGAAGACCTGAAAAACAAAACCCAAAAAGAAAATGTTATTGCAGGCTTGAAGACATCATCCAAGGTTGTTATTACTTTCCAATGTCAATGTTTACTCGACATTAACATGGTCCCCGATCACTTACCAACACATAATGCGATAATCCAAATATAGAGTAATTCTTTGTAAGGTGCTCCTAAACATGTTTCCTTGCGAAGGTCCATTCTGCAACCTGGGCAATCCTTATCATAAAAAACATCTATCGTACTCTTTGGCAATAGTGGTTCCGTATTACTATTCTCTCCCGCCTTCGGTAAATCCTGCAATACCGACTTCATTTTTCTTTTCTTTTCTTTTAAAAGCAGTACTGTAGTAACAACTTCAACTTTGAACTTGGATATTAAGGTATCAAATCCCTACATATATATAGTACCTAACCAAGGTTTAACATGACAACACTTAGCTTGTCGCGCAGCACACACGCACACATATTTACATATATGGTTAATTCCTAACCACATACATATTTTAACAATATATGATCGGCTGGTATTGAAGTAGAATATGTCCAATTATTATATATCAAAATTGTTTCTATATATGGTATGTCGAAATTAGTGACATTATGTCTCCCAATCCACATTCCAAAGCTACATTTTGAAAAACAGTGGACATATGGGGGAGGGAGAATGGATATGGTGGCATGGTCTATTGGCAATTGCCGGTTTTGCACATTTAAACAGTGGTCAGCTGTAATACATACGTCTTATAAGAAAGAAAAATCTGATAGAACAGTAATCACGGCCGTGTTGGACTGTTATAAGGGTGCGAACTACGTCAAAATGGCTGTTCACAGCGCTAAATACAAAGACGTGGCAAAAGTCCTCCCTGGTCAAGGCACATGACCGTGGCCATTAAACAGCATTTTCCTGGACGATTTTAGAACACTGCAGATCCATAGTGTACTCGTTTAACTTTTTTTTTCTTCGTTTTGGGATGGCCATTGATACACAACTCGGAATCTTTCTGTTAAACAATACCGTAAAACCCAAGAATTTCATAGAGACAAACACAAAATTCCAATCGGACAATGGCCACATGTAATTAAATTGGATTAGTTTGTAATGTTGTCTCTATTAGGCTATGAAGGAGGTTTACAAATAAAGTGTCATAGATCTGTTGTCACTAAACCGACATAAATTAGAAATTATAAACAGTGTATAATGTCAAAACTATTGAATTGTAGTGGGTAAAATTTGTCCTAATGTATTCCATATACTATTTAATTGCAGAAGGTAGAGTTGAAACTGGTTAATTTATTAATTTTCCTTTTATTTTTGACGAAAAGGTTGAATTTGTATTACTTAAAAAGAGATGAGATATACAACCATCAGAAGTGTCCAACTTGATTCTGATAGGAAATTATATTGCTATTCAGTTGTCCTTTATTTAGTTTAATGATGCAACTTATTTAATCTTTGTTGATGCATCGCAAGTGGACTTTAATTGGTAAATCACAAGATAATAGTTTGTTTACGACTTGTGGTCAGAACTCATCTGCATCATAATTACAGATCAAATGCTACACTCTTCTGCATCTTAATCACAGATCAAATGCTGCAGATACATACCAAGTACTAAAGGAACCTTGTCCAAACTAAAAACAACCTAAGCTATATCTAAGATATAACCTTTGAAGTCCACCATTATGGCTAATAAGCAAGATAGATAAACAATTTGTGGAAACACTAATGATGCCATAGGAGAAACCTCTCCTACCTTACATCTTTCATTTTCAGAGATGGCTCTTGTCCGTGCTGCATTAAGATTCCTTTATGAGGTTCAGTTTCACTACCTTCACATCTCAACCAACAGAAAATGACAGTTATAAAGAACCTTATCAAGTACTATTCGAAGAAAAAAAAACACTAAATTATGAAAAGCTTAGAATCAGTGAAATAATATTCGGTACCCATCAATGAAGGAAGAATATTCAGTAAAAAGATAAAACAGAGTTAGATTTTAGACCTTCATTTCTCAAAATTTCTAATAAAGTTTCTATTCATGGCGACATACCCAAATTATTGTTACCAATTACTATACCCAAATTGTAATTTCGACAAACTAAAACGTCTTAAATTCATTAAAGGGATAAAAATAAAAAAAAATGTTTGAAGCAGTCAGGATGAGATAAAACCTGGGTGCTTCTCAACTCTGAGAGTAAGACAAACATATATATTTTTATGTCACGGAAGTGAAAGTCGTGCACCAAACGTGATAAGAAGGAAACGTGGAATACAGTTATATACAAGTCTTACGGAAAAGAAAAAATAACTAATTCTGTATCCCTGATAAACAAAATAAATAGTGTCCGCACTATAGTGTGTGGATACTAAGGCACATTCTACACAGTAAAGATGTTGTTGGGTTGACAGCCTTCCGCATAACCATGGGTCATCTTGAACCGTTAGCTTGGACCGCAGAAGAAGAAAGCTATCTTCGGTATGAGCCTGGTGAATAACAAGTTGGCTCAACGAGAGAATCAGTCATCAAAATATATGCAGGAGAATGCAATGCCACGAGTTCGCGAATCCCATCCTGAGCTCTAGTCACCAGGGGATGAATTCCAAGGAAAGCAGTGGTTGCAGGTGACAGGGGGACCAGGTTGTGGAAGAAATCTAGGTTCAGGAAGCGGGCAGGTTTCATTAAGAAATCTAATATAGGATGAACCTAAGCTATGGGACAATGGGCTTATAAATCTAGGTTCAGGAAATGGGCAGGTTGGTTTAGAAATCTAATATAGGATGGACCTAAGCTATGGGACAATGGGCTTATATGTAACCGTGTAGATAGGTTTAAATCTTTCTTTGTTTAATACGAAAACAAATATATTGAATTGAAAAAATTACACGTCGTTACCCTTATGGATACATTGTGTCCAAAACGGAATATTGTTTGACCATTCTTCAGCTGAAACACTATTTATATCATGTTTAGCCAGCGAGTGAGCAACATTATTTGCATCTCTATGCACATGTGTGCATTTCCAAGTTTTAAAGGAATTCAAAATAGTACTACAATCAATAATTAGATTTCTTGTTTTCCACTTGATCGCATCTAATCCACCATTCAAAGAAGTGATAATATTTTAACACACCCTCCAAATGCAATGCTTGTACTCCTTTATTTCTTGCCCAAAGTGCCGCTTCCAATAATGCTTTAGCTTTAGCCTGTTCAGGATCTATTGCTTTGGTCCTATAATATCTAACTCCATCTGTATTACCTGCAAAATTTCTTGAAATTAGACCTACGCCAACATCATCTGTTTCATCTTTATATGCTGCATCAAAATTCAGTTTAATGTAAGGATTTTCAAGCCTTTCCCAATCTCTATTATTCTGGTTTCTAGTTTGAGCACTAGGTATGGAATTTCTAGTATTCATTCTAATCCAATCTGAATAGTTTAACTGTATATGATGGACTACTTGGTTTATGTTAGGTTGTAAATTATCAAAAACATTCCGAAATCTATATTTCCAGACACTCCACATAACAAAACCAAACAAAACCATTTGAGCAGATTATCTTTTACTCCACTCTGATTGTTCACCTGAAACAAACCACAAAGCCAATCAATAAAATCAACATTAGCCAAACTTGCGCTAAACTAAGATGAATAGCATTCCAAATAGCCTTAGTGAAACTACAGTCTATGAAGATATGTTGCATTCTTTTATTATACATACTACGTTAAGGGCATATAAGATCAATCTTTTGACAAAATCTAGCTAACTTATCACCTACAGCCAAACAATTCTGGAGGCATTTACACAAAAAATGAAGTATATTGTTAGGAAGATTAGTTTTCCAGAAATGCTTCCATGAAATAGGAACAGTATTAGATAGGTTTAAATCAGGAACCGTTTTTTGGGCACATCCTTTTTTGGTGGGGTCATTATATGATAAAAATATCTACCTTATAATTATAAAGGGTGTCCTAAAGTGTGGAAATGATTAACCTATTCTTAACTTAATTTAATTTAAAACCAACTCAATAACCACTTATCAATACTTCTCTGTATAAAGGAGAATGTTTATGCTGACATATGGAAACCAGATTTACTTTCACGGCTCCAAGAAAGTTAAGAGTGCCATGTGGCAGGAACAATACGTGAAAAGATACGACTCTTAGCTTGGAGTCCCTTGAGAAGGAAACTTTTCGCACAATGCTTTTCAGTTTAAGTGTCACGATTCTTCGCTTTGAAAACCATGTATAGTCACCATAGATCTCTCGATATCATCAAAAAGAAGTTTGATATTTGATGACAACAGAGTTGGCCAGTCAACAACAAAATTTGTTGCAACTTCGTGATCAAGTTCTGAGATACATGTGCACTTCTGCAATCCGTTCATGTTGCAAGTAAGAACCTTTCCCAATTTTCTTTTTCCTATATATGAACCTGAACGTTTAGATCACATTGTTATAATATCTTTGTTCAAACTCTTCTCCCCGTTTGCATCTTACCTTCAATCTTTATCGAAAAGAAAGAAAAAAAAAATCACACTTGAGGATTTATGTTTATATTGTTAACAAAATTTCCAATGGTTGACTGTACTATTTTGCTTATATATAACAATTGAGTACAAGGATTGTAAAAATTTAGGTTAAACAAATTCATGAAAATCTATTAAGTAGAATTCATCTTTCTATTTATCTTTGATTTGATTTAGGAGTCTGATTTTGTTAAAGATCTAATTCGTTCCATATGTTTTTTATACTTTGGTCATTAAATTTTACAAATGGGGATGTGATAAGAAGGTTTAGGATTACTTCTCGATATCAGATAAGTTGTTAAGGTGTTTGCGAAAAAATCACCAAGAAGATAAATGTGGTAAGATAACTCAACGTTTGATCTTGGACGAGGGTACAAACTCGGTTATATGGTAAAAGAGATTAGGCAAGGGAAAATACCTCTGGTGGGAGCACATCCGAGCGTGCGTCCATCCAAAAATCGTGGAGGCTGCAAAACTTACAGTATGTTTCTCTTTATTATTACAAGAACGCAAATTCAACGTGTCATCTTTGAAGTTCTTTTCATGCACATGGTTGATTGTTAGGCTCTGTTTCTTATTAACAAAGTCTTCATCTGCATCATTGTCCAGTGAAAATTGCGAGAATGCGCTTGAAGAGCAATATCTTCTTGATGGTTATCAAGGTGTTGTTACACAAAAGAAGCTCAGAACGCCCACTTGGAAAATCTGCATTTTAAACACTCCCTTTGAAGTGAGCCCCTCAGTGTCATCTTCTTGCAGTTTTCATGGGTCGTTTATCTTATTTTCTTTTCTTGGTAACTAATGTAAGTATACAGGTGAATGGCGTTCTAGATTACCAGTGCTGTCATAGTGTCATTACTCCAAGTGGGGGCGGTACTGCTTGATCCTCTCCAAATGGTGTTGTCCTGATTCATATTTCATATTTACGTTTTTTCATTCTTACATGGCTGACTTATGTTCCAATTTTTTCTAAATGTTTTCTTCCGAGTTGTCTAAATCAAGCTATCAAGGATGCTGTTCGAATGTTTTTAAATAATCATGCTTGGGCTCCCTTCACATTTTATTTCCATTTTATATGTTTACTTAATATTTTGAATTCTGGTGTTCAGTCCAGTATCCCGACCTTTTTCTAAGTTGAAGTGCCCTTGAACTGATTTGTTCGGATTTTTCTTGCTTGGGTTTTACACTGTATTTGAAGGCGATGGAAGTTTGGGCGCATGAAGGGTGGATGAAGAGTTACATGTTTTGGATACCAGATACAAAGAAAAAGATAAATTAATGTGATCTTTCAAATAAATGTTGTTCAATCAGAAACCAGTAACTATATATTCCTGTAATATACTGTCATTCACCCAGACCTTGGCATTTTTTTTATCTGATGGAATGCGCACTATCATTCAATTTTGTTTTGGTACTTTTCCATCTTTCTGTCAAACCCTGGCAGAGATCAGAGTTGATTAGCATTATGTCCATTTACATCCAATAACCTTCGCATCTGTTTTGGAGAAGAAGTGATATGGGATTTATTCTTTTGGTTCACTTAATGAACTTGCCCGTCCATTTGGACGGGTTTGCTGAATTTGGGTATATTTATATAACCACCTCCTCCCACCACCAACGTCGCTCGCCACCACCGACCACCAACTACCACCACCACTGCATACGGAATCAGTCAGTTCTACGAGTTAAAGTTTGCGAGCATCCAACTGATCAATACCAATTGGCAATATGTGGAGTGTCCCTTCCAGATTATATTCAATGTTTATTAAGGGGATATTAGTAATATGAGACTATTATCCTTCACACGTCCCCTCACATGTAGGGAACTCTTTGTGGGACTCTAACACATGGACCATTGTTGTATGGGTGGCCGTTGGGCCTACTCACATACATTTCTGGCTATGCGGGGTGGTCTTTCCAGATTATATTCAATGTTTATTAACAGGGATGTCATTGGATGACTATCTGTGGGATATTTAGAAATCCGTATCCGATAGGTTAAGCGCTATCGGATATTCGATATCCGATAATATCCTATAGGATATCAAAAATCAAATATCGGATATCGAATATTTATCCGATAGGCTAATTAAGATATGAAAAATAATAAATACTCGATTGCCTGGGAAGATAAACAGATACGAATTTTACAAAATCAAAAAAAAAAACAATTGAGAAACCAATTAAGGTAAACAGTGTACCAAAGCATATAATTCCAAGTCTTCCACTACCTAATCAAAAAAAGAAAAGTGATAATGGATGCTGTTGTAAAATGGATACTCTTGCTTAATCAACTAAGCAATCAATTACATAATTAACTAAGCAATCAACTGAGCAGTAAGGTGTATAGCTACTGCTATTATATAGCTTGGGAAAACCAACTTAATATGGTGAGTAGATGCACAGTGAGTATATACGTGTATAAGAAGGAAATGGGAGAAGCATTTTTATTACTCTCTCTTAGCCATTTCTACTCATTACAAAGGAGACTGGCTATGTCCTTTTATAGTACTCGATTAATGATAAGTCGGTACAAGAACTGTCAAGACACTGTACATGTGGCAGGATATGAGAATAGAGGGACTTGAGCTATATCCGTAAACGAAATTATCTCCATGGATGTTTATCTCAATCTTGACCAGGTCAAGCGGTGGGTCAGCCACATCGAACCGGATGTATACACCACTCACTCTTGGATGACCACCGATTAAAATTATGTACTCGTTGAAGCTTTATAATGATGATGGTCTTTTCCCCTCCATAAAATTGTGCCCGAGAAACCATTGAGGAAAAATTTGATTTTAGAGCGAGGGCGGTTGCTGTCACGCAATATTTTCTTTGATAAAACTGCGTCAGGAAAACCACTTGGGAAAAAATCTGAACACCATGCGCTTTGAAAACCACTTTGGACAAAATCAGAGTGCCTGATGACCGCATTTCAAGAAAATCTATGGATATATACCCTTTTTAGGTGATGATCACCATTCTAAGATTATTATCCCATTAATAACCTAGTCAGGAAAACCCAAAGGGAAAAAACCTGAACGTAGGAAAACATGAGTTCTCAGAACAATGATAAACCCGCTGATGTTGCCTCGTTAAAACCTTGTCTGGAAAAACCCAGAGGGACAAAAACCAAGACGAAGGAAAAATAGTACAACATGTCGAACTGCGGATATCATTGGACTCGCATGCCTCGTTAAAACCTTGACAAGGAAAACCCAGCGGGACAAAACCTTGACTAAGGAAAAAGAGTACATGACGTAATGTCCAATGTGCCTATATCCATAATCTTCCATGGCTTTACTCCCCCTGATGAGTAGCCTACCTGGTTGATCATTGTGTCTGATAATACTTCATAGAGATCACGAACCATCCTTTATTGTCTTCAGCGGCTTCCTTTGCTTGAGAAACTTGGTCTGATTTTACTCTTTGCAATTTCTTAATGATCATCCGGTTGTATCAGCTTTTTATTCTCCACTAGCTTTGTCTGAACAATCATAATTGATCGGAGGTTGAACAAGTATCCTCTACTACCAGACTATTAGCTAGGAAAATGTTTTGCTTCTTTATCAAACCTGCCAAAAATCAAAACTTAAACAACATGATTAGATTTTCTCTATGGGAGACATCTAGCGATCTTTTATGCGAAAGATCAAGCTTAATGGTACCACGAAGATGAAGGGGTTTTCTTCGGACCAATGTCTCGATATTGGTGTTGGATAGAACCAGACTTACATGTTTCCTACAGACCCAATATCAGGTACCTATAACATATCTCAGTTAATGTACCATTAGTTTACACATCTCCTTGGTTGAGATGTAAGTCGATCAATCTTAAAAATAAGAGATCTGGTTAGCTTGTCCATTTAAACATGTCTAAACCTTTATGGTTGACGAAATTAAAGGACTTCTAGCTACAATGCTCAATCAAATTGAGCCCTTGTTTTACCGAGATTTTCCATCTCGAACTCCTGCTTTAAGCATTTTTTTGCTTTGGAGAATTCTTCAGGAATTCCAATAAAGTAGATGTTCTATATATCAAATCTAGTAAATGCACAGTTTATGAGCATATAAAATGGTTCACATATCTATGGGTAATATAAGCATTCACTTAGACGATTGATCACTTTCTTCCTTATTGAGTAAATGCTATGACATGGTAATTCTACTGGAAAAAAACTTCAGGAATTTACATGCAGTTTTTTGTATCTAGTCTTTCATACAGATCCGCAGTAACCACATCAACTAGATGCATATCGATTCCTTAAAGACTGCCAGAGAAATACCATAAAGGTATATGCATCCACAATATGGAATATGTTACAAAGAAATCCATCTCAAGTTCCTGTAAAAGACTTTGTGCCATTAGTTGACTTTACTTTTCTCACTATACACATGCACCCACCTGTAGCCATTAGGGGTTACATTATCGGATGTCGGAACTGCAAACACCCGTTTGTGGCCAAGAGTAGCTCACATTATCGAGAGTTCGGGCTACAATACCAAATTTATGCATTTTTTTTGCGAAAAACTGTTCTTCTGCTTTGATCTCTTCTGGTTTAACCAATCATACCTTTGATGACATTCCCATAGAGAGTGGTTCAAACCAACCAAACCTAAGGTAGTATCAGTGGATACTTTGACTATGTCATCAACAATTAGTGGATTATGACCGCAAATTTCTCTATTGCATGCATGCCTTATGGAAATCCTCTCATTTTGAGGTTTCACAGCCTTTGCAGAGACATTCTCTTATTAGGAGAACTATACTCATAGAAATTAGATCTTCCACTGATAGTCTCTTTGAGAGCACTATCTTTCAATGATTGTGACTGGCTCTTCCCTTTAAGAGGTGCAAAATATTTCAAGTTAACTAGTCATCCACGCTGAAAGTGTGTTTTAAATGACACACTTAATACTACATACACAGCTTCTCATGGAGAAACTTGATTTGCAATTTCAGAATATATCAAACCTTCTGCATGTCTTTCATTGATGAAAACATCAAGATGAGATACATCCTGGTTTATCTTGTGCAAACCAGAATGCTTCACGCCGTTTTTCAGGCGACATCCTTTCCTCCCCCAAACGGTGGGAAGACTTTCTCATCAAATTTGCAAATCTTGTAGTAGAGTCGTAGCAATATTGGAATGTGGCACGTCTTAAACAGAAAACATGACAATGGTTTCATAAGTTCAAAATTCTTTATGAGTGAAGTAACTAGACCATTCAATGAATGCACAAGAACATCAAATGTGCTCACCATGAATGCCCAAAGCATTACTAGGATGATACAACATCAACGGATGACAAACAAGAGTTTCATTTAAAATCTATATGAGTATAGATACACAACCACCAGGTGAGATGTCGAGTCATTTATGACTACCATACCGTACTTCCATCAACCTGGTTAGTGTCTGCGGAAACTCACTTTCAAGGGGTGGCGCTGCATAACAAGCGACCTCAATTAGTGTTCTCACTACTCTTTCACATAAGCATCAAATTTGTGACTGATGCTAAGACTAAGTTTCAAGAGCGTACACAAGGGAGAAAACACTTCAATATGAACTAAGGTCCATATCTTCCAATCATATAAACTTTTTCGATAATTCTTTTGCAAAGGGGATATCTATCCTTCAGTAGCTACTCTGAATATTATCGACAACCAGTTAACAATCAGTTAATAATGATCTCACATCATTCTTTCGAGTATGAGGATACTCCAATCCATTGGTACCAAATCTGAACATGCAGATATCCTTCTCCTTGAGATATCGACGCAGACTTTCATGGATGTGCTCCTCGTCAGGAGAGATATCAACTCACAACTCAAAGAAAATATGGGCGTTATCTGATTAGATTGGCATACCTCGTACAAGAGATTTTTCGTCTATGCTTCTAAACATTTGAACGAAATAATCGTTCGATTCTATGGCATGCCTTGTAGGGACTTTAATTTATACCGCATCAAGCAAGCGTCATCTTGCTAAATCTAGCAACAGAGTAATCTCCAACACCTCAGGCATTTCTCGGTGTGAGAATTTAGATAAGACATAATTGGAGTTAACCAATATCGTCGACGATTCTCCCCCTGATCCTTAGGAGGGATGTCTCATCAACGGAACATCCAGTTCCGCATTACTCTACCTATCAAGGGAGCAACTGGGTGTAGAAAGCGATAATAATACGCAACCAATGAGAGATAACTGATCAAGTTTCCTCTCTCGTTTACTGTCCAGCTAGAATAAATTAAAGAATTTACATTTCCATGTAAAATTAACAGTAAACTGTAAACGAATTCTGTGATCATAGGCATTATCTCAATATCAGTACCAGTCCTGCCAAGACGACCGATAGAGATCAACAACAATGAACGACATTTCAAATGCGCGTATCGTGTCTTTTATGTCACAACTATAGAAGAGCTCTTCCAGGCTCAAAGATTGCTTATTCAAACCATTCATTATGCTACCGTCCCGTATATTTCCACTTCTGGTGGTCAGGGTTTTTACCAGATTCTCAAACCTGATAACTATTGTGGTTCTCATATTCAAAGATGCCTACCAAAAGTGTATTTTCCTTCTTCGCCAAAGATAAAGTTATTTGCATAGGTACTAGTGCAAATTTAATTCACCAAATTCAAGATTTTAGGTAATAGTTCGGGCGACGAGAAGACATGATATTAACTCTAAATATCATTTACAAAAATGCAACACTCATTATCGCTCGACGTTTGTATATCTACGAGGCGCAATTAACATTTGCAGCACTCAGTGTTGTTGACACAACATATACAAAGTGAAAATTAAGCACTAGCTCCTTAAAGCTCGTCGATGCATATAATTGGCGCATATAATGCCCGCCGTAAAGCAAGCGGGAACATATAAGGGAGCAAAATATGCGACTCTCCTTATTGCTCCGCAATATTGTATACGGTGCATATATCTTCTCCAGAAAATTAAGCCGAACTATTTACCATAGAAATCAATAGTCAAACAAGGAAGAAAACATTCAAAATGTAATATATACGGTTCTGACATAATACCGTCAAATCTCCAGTTTCGTCTATTAGAGTCGACGAAATATTAATTTATCAAAGTTGAAATATGAACACATTCTTTTCATTAAAAGAAATTGTCTCGATATCAATTGTGGTCATTTCACATACCATAGGTAGAGACTGGCTAACCATGTAAATTCGGTGTCCATTTTTCATCGCATTCCGACCTTTGGTGGAACGAATTTGAATTCTGGAGATTATTATAGCAAAGCAATATTAAAATTTTGCTATCCCGCAAGATACAACAATTTCTCGCTCCGCCGATATTAAAACCGTTAACAACACAAAATCATTGGTGTACCAACAAAGGTAATTTTACTCTCTATGCTATCCAAAAGGATGCAGAAAAACCTTATGTTGGTTGGATAAAGAGGAAAATAGTAAAATGTTACAGAACTCAAATATTTGGCTAAATTCGGAAAAACGAATTACATCAAATATGAGTCGGTTCTAATACGCACCTATATTGGATACCTCTTCTTTTTCCACAATAATTATTTATGCTATCAATAGCACAAACAAGATATGATAAGATGTCTAACTTCTCCTTTAACAAGTCTTAATTAAAACTGAAAACGAGTTATAGATAATTAAAATTGCATATACATAACTACTTAACAACAATTAATTAAATATACAAAGATCAAAGAGAATTATTCTTTTCCATATCGTCATCCTTTCCTGTTGCCGTAGAGCAATTTGTGCTATTGTAAAATGGATACTCTTGCAGCCTTGCTTAATCAACTAAGCAATCAATTACTTAATTAACTAAGCAATCAACTGAGCAGTAAGGTGTATAGCTACTGCTATTATATATAGTTTGGAAAAACCAACTTAATATGGTGAGTATATGCACAGTGAGTATATACGTGTATAAGAAGGAAATGGGAGAAGCATTTTTATTACTTTCTCTTAGCCATTTCTACTCATTACAAAGGAGACTGGCTATGTCCTTTTATAGTACTCGATTAATGATAAGTCGGTACAAGAACTTTCAAAGATACTGTACATGTGGCAGGATACGAGAATAGAGGGACTTGAGCTATATCCGTAAACGAAATTATCTCCACGGATGTTTATCTCAATCTTGACCAGGTCAAGCGGTGGGTCAGCCACATCGAACCGGATGTATACACCAGATACGCAGGCACTTGAGAGGATTTATTAAAAGACAAAGTGACCAGATTCAAAACCTAATTTCTCTGTCTCAGCTCAAGAACTCGTTGAATCCCTATATTTCTCATAAACCCATCTCTCTTATTTTGTGTTCTTCACCTGCTATTCGATCTCATCCTTGTTTCTTTGTTGTGTTCTTCTTTACATCAGACTCAATCCATTTAATCACCATCCAATTTCAAAACCCTAACTCAATTTCAGAAACTCTAACAACGGATGGCAGCATCAACATCTTCTACAGTTCAATTCTGATATCAATCAGTATCAAAATTCCATCCCAACCCTTATCAATTCTACCATCATCTTCTTCCAATTATCTCTCAATCGAACCAGAACTTTAAAATCAATATCAATTTCTCTTGTTATATCTCATCGTAACGCTTAAGTCCTTGTTTTAAAACAGATAAAATATTTAAGATCACGAATGATTGGAAACAGATTTCGAATATCGTACTGATATTGACAGCCTTATTTATTAAGGGGATATTAGCAATGTGAGGCTATTATCTCCGCACTACAGGAACTGGCACATGTCAGCTTCGAACTGCCTGAGGTTATATTTCAACTAATGTTGGGTTGGTATGAGATGGGATAGATACAAAGATTGGACCTAGATGAATGGGTTTACGAAGTGGGCTTAGGTTGACAGAAGAAGATGAATTTATTCCTCTCTTACTGGTTAATCATCAGTGTAAGCACAGTGCAAAATAACAAATGCAGTTTTAGTCTTTCATTTTTACAGTTTATTTTTGAACGGTTTTTTGGGGACCAGCTTTTTTTTGAGGGGACCATTGTTTTATTTTGGGTAAGATATTAGAAGTAATTCTAGGTCACCCCTTATCTAAATATTTATATTAATACCAAAATTACCCTCCTGATTATTTTTGTATAATGATTAATTAGTGTGATTAATCATTGATTAAGGTTAATTTAATAGATTGATTTTTTTTAAGAAGTAGAATTATTGAGTGACTAAAGTGATAGAAAAAGAAGATGGAGAAAAAAATTATTTTGAGATGGGTGAATATGGAGAAAAAACATCATCTGATTACCGAAGTATGCTTGTAACTTAGTGAATGTTGCTATAAATGGCCTAAAATATCTTCAAAATCAAAATTGTAACAAAAAAATGTCAACCAGGTCAACAAAGTTCGGTTATATTATATGAAGAACATGTAACCGAACTTTCTCCAAATGCAGTTCGGTTAATGAATCCAAAATCACAGGCAACCGAACCAGAGCTTTAATGGAGTTTTTGTTTGTTCGGATAGCTAAATGTAACCGAACTACTATGCTTGAGTTTACGCAAAAAAAAATTCGATTAAACCGAACTCAACATTTGGCTATCTAGAGAAGAGTTCGGTTTTGAAATTATTTTTGCTAGTTAACCGAACTCATTATATAGGTTTTCATAGTAAAGTTCGGTTAGGATTTTTTTCTTTTTTTGTTTGCGATTAAACCGAACTCAACGTTTGGCTATATAGAGAAGAGTTCAGTTTTGAAATTATTTTTGCGACTCAACCGAACTCAGGTGTTCGGTTAGGCAAAAAAAAAATTCTTAACCGAAGTGTTCTTCGTGTTCTTCATTTTTAAAATTTCGGTTATAAAACTAGGGTTTTTTTCAAAATTATCCTAACCGAACTTACTACTGTAGCCTCCAAATTCAACATATTTTGATGATTACGGCTCAAAATTTCAATCAAAAATGAATTATAAGTTATGGGTTTGTGGGAAAATACTTATGGACAGGTTTGTTTATAAAAGATTAATTAATCGATGATGAAAATTCAATGAATCGACGATGATTTTGATTAGATTTGTATATGATCAGGTTTAGACGATCATAAATTGATGAAGAAGAGAAGAAAAAAAATTATAGAATAGAAGAAGAAGAAGTTGTATGTTAGTTATAATTTTAATTAGGTACAAGGGTCAACTAGTCATCTACACCTTTGAGGACACCCCTTATAATTATAGGAAAGGTGGCCTAATCAAAATATGGTCCCCTCGAAAAACCCATGGTCCCGAAAAAATGGTTCTTATTTTTGGCGATGATATATTTATCTTTTGAAATAGTGGACAAAAATTTTTAGGAAATTTGAAGACTTTGGTGTTGGATTATCAAGCTTTTTCTTGTCAAACCGTGAGTGCAACAAAAAGCAACTACTTTGTTGATGCTACTTCTACTGACATGAGGAATCTGATTGCTGAGACAATGGAAATGGAGTCAGTTTCATTCCCTGAAAAATACTTCGGAACAATCTTGATCAATAAGAAAGTTAAAACTGTTAACTTGCGGTCTTTGATTGAGTTGTTGCAAAAAAGACTAGTCACATTGATTGTTAAGTTGCTTAACTTTCGAGCTAAAATTATCCTTATCAAATTTGTTCTTGGCAGCATTCCTATCTATAATAACGTGTCTATTTATAAATGCAAAAAGAATATAACATATGAATTTGAGAAGATCAATTGAAGTTTCTTATGAATACCGGCAATGTTGAAGATAGAAAGTTGTTACTCTTGTTTCGAACAAAAGACTTGGGGATGTTAATAAAGCAATCTTGATGAAATTGTTGTGGAAGATTCAATTTGCGGTTATTAAATGAGCTAAGATCATCTTAACAAAGTAAAAGATAAGCATAAAAACTGGATTATTTATCATAGACATGCTTCACTTTTGCTTGATATAAAATAGTTGATAAATGAACATAGTATATGGAATGTAAGACTGACGAAAAAAATATCTGTGGAATGATAGTTGGGTCCTTCATGTTGTTATCATTAAATATTTTCATAATAATCTATTCATTATTCAACACGTCAACATGATGGTAAGTAATTTAATTTGTGAAAACCAATGGTGAAATGAGGAGGGGAGTACACCACAATCTTTTTGATAGAAACCTATAAGTCTGATACCTTGTGTGAACGTTTATGGACAAAGTCGATACACTTGATAATACTTACGGTATAAGACCGATATTATATTATCAATATCAAGTGTTGTTGGATTAACATACAGTGTATTTACTTTTAATTATAACTAAACCAATAATTATAATTGCGAAAAGTAAAAGTAAATCACACGACAAGATTTTGTTAACTAGGAAACCGCAAATGCAGAAAAAACCCGGGGACCTAGTCCAGTTTTAAATACTCTCAAAATTAAGCCGCTATATAAAGACGCTACAACCTTCATATAGTTGATACCAAGTAAACTACCCATACTGACCTAGTTTCCTCAATATCCCTACCCCTACAACCAATCTAGCCAACGCACATGAATCTTAAGAAGGATTCCACTATCTTAAGTTGCTTCAGTCTTTCTGAAGACTTTAAGCACTCAATCCTTTGGATCGTCTTCCAAACAGTGAATGACTAATCTGTTTGGTAACCACTCTTCTATCTCAATGAGTCAATCAGAGATATGTATGTTGAGTGTGACAAATGATTTTATGTTTAAAATAAATTATACTTCTTTATCGAGTTTTAGAATCTTCCAATATCTGGATTAAACAAGTTAACCAGATCAAGTCAAACAAAACTACCAGACTCGGGTACTGAAGAGTACCACCAAATGATAGCTTGTCGACCTAAATATGACTAGTCAATAATCATTCTATCAAAAGATAAACCAAATTTAGTTGGATCTCAATCGATAAAGATTTTGCACGAAGCAAATCACGAAGATACAAAACCAATAAGAAAAATCTTTTTGTCTTCAATCTTTAATAGTCTTTTGTACCTACATAATAACAAATCCTGACTTATGATCTATCACGCACAGAACGGAGTCTTTTAACAATGGATGATCACAAGTCAATGTTATACTTTTGATCTGGTTTGAGTGGCCTTATGTCAGAAGATAAGGTTCTCAAGAATAATCAAACTAGGTGAAAATCAAGAGATAACTACCGTTAGTCAATCAAATCAATAACTGAAACCTAAAATAACAATGTATTCTAGTTTCCCACCAACACTACTAGTAGACGCTTCTTGATCCCAAAGAAGTCTTTAAACTAGCGGACGTAAGAGATTTCACCTAATTAGTTACTCTCCTCTCCAAGATAGTATTACAAGAATACTATTTGTCGGCTACACCAGAAACATCAAAGATGAAGTTTTTCTGGCTTAGGATAACTTTGTAAGAAGAACAAACTTCACTATTTACATACCAAGGTAGTTTGGGCACCAAGGAATTTCTATAACCGTAGATATTCAAAAGATGTGCAACAAAAGCACTTATATTTGGTTTTACGAATTCCAATCAATATGCAACTATATACCCGAAATCTCACCTTGAGTATCAAGGAATATCTTTGAACAATTAATAAATAAGATTTCTTTACATGTTCAAATTACTCACTATGTCAACATCTTGAACTTATAGAAATCAGTTTTTTCCTATTGGGACAGATTCTATCATGATACCTAAATCAAGTTAGGATCGGTTCTAACTCGACTTCCAACATAAGCTAGTATTAGTTCTACCTTGATTCCCTATATAGGTTAGGATTGGTCCATACTTAAGAACTTCAATGGAAACCAAAACCATAATCCTTTATTTCCTTTCGATGATGAAAGAAGTTCATACATATACTTCCTTAAACTTATTTTTTCTTTTGGTTCCACCTTCATCAGAATTTCTAAAGTAATGCTACTTTCCGATTTCAATTTTTCCTATTTACCACCTACAACTATCACTACACCAAATATGGGGTTTAGCAACTCAGATTCGCAACAGTTTTCAACTGTTACAAAACTCGCAACTGCTGGAACCTGTTACAATTCGCAACTAAATCAGGTTGTACGCGTGCTACTCGTGAGTGTGGCTGCACACACATTTAAGCTGACTTGATTTCAGCCCATTCAGATGTGAAACTGACTCGGGTTAGCCTAATATTATCATCGAACTCTATTCTATCCATTCTCTTCTATCTTTCTCTCCCGTTCTCAGTCTCTCGATTCTCTTCCATCATGTCTGAAATTCGAAGATTTCTGAGATCTCAATCCTAAATCAAGGCAACCTATTTATTTTTCTCCTCAGGGTATTGAGGTTTACATATAAAAGTTATTTTAGGGTTCACTCTCTCTCTAATCTCCGAAATCTCTCAAGACCAGCAGCACAAAGAAGAAGAAAAACCATAAACTTCTAATTTCCTTGCAAGTATAATAAAGTATCTCACATTATTTCATTCCTATGTTTAATTTTTTATTATGGATTTAATTGAATCTGATCTTGTGTGAAATCCCTAAATTTCTAGGATTTCTGATTTGAGAGATCGTGAAGAGGAACAATGCTTCTTTCCTCATCATAGAGTTTGAAAAAAGAAATCAAATTGTTCAGTTCAGTAAAGAACCTAACAATCTATACAACATCAACTCCTTCAAACACTCTGGTAAGCTAAATCAACACAACTGGTATTCTATTTTTTAGTTCTGATTTGGGTTTGTTTTGATTTTGTCAGGTTAGATTTTTTAGGGATTTTGTTAATGATGATTTGGGTTTGAGGTTTTTTAGGGATTTTGTTTTTGATTTTTTGTTGTTGGTGATTTGGGGTCTTGTAGGGTTAGCAAATGCAAAGACTGTTTCAGTCAAGCTGGAAAATATTAAGGTGATGTTCTTTCTACTACTAAGACTAACAAGCAAAAGAACCCTTCAAGTTTGGTGCACAAAACTGTCATGAAGAAGGAATTCAGTATAATGGCTAAGGTTGTTGCCAACCAGGTAAGTTAATAAAACTCCTTTCTTTTTGTTATTTGTTATGTAAAGTTTTATGATGCATACATGGATAGCTTGATTATGTTTGTGTAGATGAATTTTTTGATCTGGTAATATATATGATTTGGAAAGATGTAGAATGGTGTCTATTTTTTGTAAGAATATGAGGTCATATTGTGATGATTGATGCTGGAATTTGGAATAAGTAAGTAGCGGGGTCGCACATTCTGGTAGTCATTTTGTAGTGTGGAATACCATTTGACTTGATTTCAATCTGGGTAAACCTTGAATATGATTTGGGTACTATATACAAGTAGCTGACACCCAAGAACATAAATAATTTTTTAATAATTTGTGTTTTCTAATTGTTTGGTGCTCAATGGTTGACGTTAAAGAGCTAAAGGATGGGCATCCAGATTTTGCTCTCATTGTGAAGATGAAGGGTGACAAACTACCTCATCTTTACGATTTGGCGTACAAACAAGTCGCTCTGCCTGACTTTGAAGTTGGTTCATACGTCTTGGTCAGGGCTGACGAGTTCTGTTAATATGCATTTGATCTTCTGTACAATAACTCTTCTTAACTTATATTTTATTCTGTTGTTGCTCAATGTTCATATGATAGTCCCTTACTTACAGAATTGGATAAGCTCGTCTTAGCACATTGTAGTATGTCAGATTCTAGCATGGAATAGTTTACTAACTCTTAAATCATATAGGTCCATCTTAGCCTTGATATCTTCTTCTCTCAATATGCTCTAGTCCAAAAGATAATTACATGGCAGTTGTTTGTCTTTCTGCATCAATCCCTAGCCAAGTGTATCTGCAATTTTTCTTTCTTTGCCTGTTTACATCAAACTCAACCCAAGTATACCTGCAGTACTTATTTTGTTAGTTGGTAATTATAACATTAGCTTCAGTTGCAGTCTGTTCCAGTTGATGGCAAACTTTCGCAAGGGAGATCAAAAGTTACAATTTAGCATTTGACTGGTGAAGCCAAACCTGGAGAGATGAAAGGTAGGGATAACATCCCTGCTGGTGCAAGTAATTTGTATGTATGATGATAGTGAAGGTACATTCTCCTACATCTGTTTCAAAGGTCCATCAGTTTCAAGTCCCATTTTTTTTTTACCATGTCCATCTTGTGCAACTATTACAGTAATATATAATAGGCCCTTATCTATAAATATCATTTTGATCCATTCTTTCAATGTTGGTTCATTTAGGCGACGAAAACATGGAATGAGTCAACATTAAACAGGATTGACCAGTAGAGGAATGGAGAAGTATGCACATGGGGATTAAGTAGGTGATTTCCGATATTATGTGTACATTCACATCCGTATTTGGGCATTGTTTTAAGTTCACCTTTGATCCTGTCTTACTATAGAGATGCTGATCATTAAGGTTTGTGATGTCCTCAAAGACTGAAACTACATTATAACGTTATTATTCTTACTTGAGTATACTGTTAATTGCTACAGGTAAGTCCTTCTGCTCGAATGTGTCCTAAAAACCATCACTAATGTCCAGCAGCTTTAGAGACCTGGTGACAGGCCTGTCACATGTGTGCAATCACTCTCGAAAATCTCAGGTGTAACTTCGATACCGTGTCTAACATTGAGTTTTATACATTGAAGGCTTCTTTTATTTCTGTATCATCTGTGTGTGCACATCAGGATTTGGGAGGTGTTGTTGTTTTGGAACTCTTAACTTAGCTCATCTATTTTCTCCCCATTAATTACTCAATTTGTTGCATCAACAAATGATTATGACTCAGACTCGACTAATTGGTGGGTGATTAAAATGTAAACAACCTTGATTTTTTTAATTTCGGAATAGTTTTGAGTGTTGGCATACGGTTGAGTGCATGATTTCTACCACTTTTGCAGTTTCTATGTTTTGGATATCATTTTGGAGGATGCTGCAGTCTAAATCCTTTTGTTGGAATCATCCAACTATATTGGTAAGTAAAATGTAAATAGCTGGACATTGAAATTGATTTTTTTTAATTCAGGAATAGTTTTGAGTGTTGGCATACGGTTGAGTCACGATTTCTACCCCTTTTGCAGTTTCTATGTTTTGGATATCATTTTGGAGGATGCTGCAGTCTAAATACTTTTATAGGAATCATCCAACTATATTGGTAAGTGGGGAAGACTTATATCTCAATTTTCTCAGGTAAGTGGTGCTGGATTTAAGAAAATGCTTCATCTATTCATGTTTTTTTTTTTTTTGCCTTTTTTTTTCTTCTAAAGCTCGAATCTAGTTTTGCAAGTTTGTATCCTACACTTTAGTGTTACTAATGTGTTTCACCAGAAAATGTGTTGAGGCAAATTATTGTGTAACATTTAAATATTGAACAAAACAAAAATATCCAGTATCAACCGGACATAACAATTTTGGTACACTAACACAAACTTTGAATGCATTCATCAGTACATAAAAGGGTATGGTAAGGGCAGCCATTTCTTATACCAAGAATACTTATACAAGCAATATGTTATATGTAGTTCAGAAGTTCCAAACTAAACAAGGCTTGACAATGATGGTTTGTCTTTGTTTTCCGCAAAGCTGGAGTTTTGATAACAATATAGATTAAATCGAGGAATTTGATCCCAAATAAGTTTTAAAGTAAACAGTACAGCTATGAAAACTGAATCCCCCTAGAATTCATTTTGTTTGTTAGTGTATTTGAGCATCTAATGTTACAAAAGTTCATTTTGGTCTATTGAATGTATCTCGATCCTCTTAAAACCGTTGACTTTTGTGGCGAAAATATTGGCATATATTTTTTGTGGATGTGAACTGCCCTTATTTGATTGTTGCATTCATTTTTATCATCTTGAGTTGGTGTTGAGATAACAAGTTTTTAAATTTTTTGTAGAATCAACACCAGCATATTTCTGGTACTAAATTCACGATCGGTCAAATTTTTGTTGAGACTTCTGCATCCAAATCTCCTGCTGACAAGAAGGCTAAACTGAGTACGTCCCAAAAATCTGGTAATGAGTGTAACTTTGGCGTATGTTTTTTGGTGTCCTTATGGTATATGCTGGTTAAGTAAAATTCTAGTTTGTAGTTTCTTATATTGTTTACTGATATGTATGTATTATGTCCTTTTGTATGTATATATTTTTTTTCTTATATTCTGCTCAATAAAGTACAACATTGATGTTGTATTCGAGTATATCATAAACTTCAGCCTCACAACCCATGGTGACAACCTAAACTTCAACCTTTTGGAATGCCTTATGCAGAACGAATGTTCACCGAGGTAGCTGGTTTCCGTCGTTGCAAATATAGTTCTTTGTCTTCTACTATTATAATCTGTGTCTAATACTATAATCTGTTAATGTTACTATTTATAGTTCTTTGTAATCATTTTTGTTCATAATCCAGCAAGTGAAATATGGTATAATTTTGTAATATATCTGGACAAGCTGATACGTTCGACTTGTTTGTAAAATGGTGATTTGGCGTACATGGTATCCTTGTTCTCTATGTAAAATGCTCCCTTTTCTTATTCTTATCTTCCGTGGTGGGAATTGGATGTTGATTTGTTTCACTTTCTTGTCTCGGGAGGTAGAAGAGAACGGAGAATAACATGAAGAACAGGGAACTCAGGAAGAAGAGGTTATTGAGGTCGAAGCTGACTCCACAGATATGAGCAATAAGTGACAGTTAAGAAGCTATACTTGTTTGAGCATGCAGGTAATGAATGATGTTGAGTTTGTCTCCAGGTCTTGTGCCTTTAAGATTTGTATCTACTACTGTTATTACACTTAACATTACAATTGCAGAATTTGTATGTTCTAAAAACTTAGGAAATGTTTATGTACTTGTCATTTTTTTGATACTAGTCACAAAATGCAGGGAACTTGATTTTTGATTTCCAAATAAACAAGGGAAACTTGATTTTGTCACAGCGGAACTGGTGGTTTTGACCAGGTCAAAACCAGATTCTGACCGGTCAAAACCACTATTTTCCTTTTGGTGTTGCAATATTTCCTAACGCAAAAAACTGTTACAAATATTTCGCAAAGCCGTTTCGCAACTGTTTTCAACTGTTGGGAACATCTAATTTCGCAACTGTCAAACAGTTACAAAATTTATACGTCGCAACATTAGTAAACAGTTACGACCAAACATTTACAACGGCAGTATAGACGTTGCGAAAAATTGCAACACCGCCTTTTGTAACAGGGATGAACTATTGCAACCCCACTTTTCAATTACCAGTTACCGTTGCTAATAACCAAATTTGGTGTAGTGTATCACCATTCTTATTTGTATTTTCGCTACTGATTCTTTTTTTTTTTTGATAAGATGGCCTTCTTAAAAAGGACTAAGAAGAGCCACAAAAGATAAGTCTTGGTGAAGTAACACCCATTACATCGTTATTAAATTCAAATCTAATAAAACTAGGCATGTTTCCAGACCAACCTTCAAAATCTCTAGCAGCACCACTTTTAGCTAATCTATCAGCAACATGATTAACTTCTCGGTATCTCTGATTGAACTTCACTTGCACAAATTTGTTCTTGAGCATGTCGATGTCTTGGACAAGTCTGTAAGTGTCTTAGTTAGGTTTCACTTCGCCCTTGCACAATTGGATTGCATAGCACGAATCAGTCTCCACCTCCACAAGGTTAAGACCCAATTGATTAGCCAGTCGAAGTCCGTCTCTGATTGCCCAGACCTCTGAGACATTATTGTTGTTCTTGTGAATGTGTTTGCAAAACCAAGCAACAAAATCTCCATCTCCATCTCGGATAACTCAACCAATTCCTGCATTTCCATAATCATTAGTAGACCCATCAGTATTAATCTTGTAAAATCCTGTATTCGGAACCTGCCAAGCAATCTGAATTTCCTCCATAGCCCTTTCATTTGTGGAAGAAGCTGAGTTAGCCTGAAAGTACTCATTTGCCATCCTAAGAGCAGTTTCCAGAACCCAGTTAGCATTGAATCTTACATTTTCAAACACCTTCTTATTTCTATGTATCCAAATACTCCACAAAATGAACGGGCAAACATCAATCCATTTAAACAGATCTTCCCCTCTACGCCAATCACGAGTTTTTCTCTATTCCTCTCGTATATCGTCATCACGCCCTAGCATACCAATACTAATATCATAGCAACACAGCTTCCTAACAAAACTAGGAGAAAGATATTCAAACTCAAAATTCACACCAGTCCAACTTCTGATCTTATCCCATATTGGCCTCACCTTAGTACAACCAAAGAAAAGGTGAAAAACGGTCTCAAAGTCACTGTTACAAATATTATAGCCAGGATGGTCACACAGTCCTTTTTTGTATAAAGATTCATTCACACTAGTTTTGACAATCACTAGTCCTTTTTTATAGCCAATCACTAGTTTTTATTCATTCACTCTGTTTTGACATAACTGCCATAAAAAGAATTTGTATTTATAAGGGAACTTAAGTTTCCACAGAAACCTCCAGTCCTTATTGGCGATGACATCTTCATTAACTTTCTTGTTCAAGAAAATATAAGCATCTTTAACAGTTACATTACCATATTTACTAGCAGACCAGATCAGAGTACCAGCATTATTAGACAGATTGCAAACAGGAAGAGCAATCACCTCCTTAACAATGTTTTCAGGGATGTTATTCTGAAGTCTATTAATATCCCAACTATGATCACTAAAATTTATAAAGTTGCTGACAGGTTCTTTAGGTAGACTGGTTTCATCTAACTGCAATTTATGAGCAAGAGGCAAGTCGTCAACCCAAGGGTCCTTCTAGAAATCTATACTAGTACCATCCCCTACATTCCATCTGAGGAATTCCCTAACAGCATTCCTACCCTTTATAATGCTTCTCCAGCTAACGGAAGATCCTTTAGTAAGATCAGCATTCCAGAAATCACCAGTCTTAAAGTATTTGGTTTTCAATAGATTAAAGAGAACAGACTCCGGGTTAGAATATATTCTCCAGGCCATTTTAGCAAGAATAGCAAGATTATTAACTTCAAGGTCTCTAATATTGACACCCCCTAACTCAATGGGCATACAAACCTTAGACCATCTAACATTATGCATACCCCTACCATCCTTACTACCACTCTAGAAAAAAATTCTTCTATATATGTCAAGCTTTTGTATTAAACCTTTTGGGAGTTTAACCACAGACATAACATGACTAGTGATTGGGTCCACAGCATACCTAAGCATTGTACATCTACCGGCCATGTTCAGACTCCTAAACTTCCAATCCTGAAGTTTGTTACACACCTTCTCAACAATATCGAAGTAAGTTTTCTCACTACCCTACCCAACTGTAATGCAATACCGAGATACTTACCTGGGTTAACAGCAACTTGAACTCCTAAAGCATTAGCCATTCCTCTCGTGAAGCTCCTACCCAAATTAGCATAAGTAAGAAGTGTGGACTTACTCTTGTTAATTTTCTGTCCAGTCCAAAGACAAAAAAAATTCAATCAAGTACTTCAAATTGAGAGCATTTTTATAATTAGCCTTCAAGAAAATAATACTATCATCAGCAAACAAAGAGTGAGTCACCATAGGAGCTCCTCTGGCCACTGTAAAACCAGACAAAGACTTGTTAGCAATTCCAGCGTTAAACATTCTTGTAAGGGACTCAAGGCACATGATAAACAGGTAAGGGGACAAGGGGTCCCCTTGTCTCAGTCCATTAGAAGGTCTAAAAGTAGTACTAGGAGCATCATTTATGAGAACCTGAAATGAAACTGTAGAAATACATTTCATTACCCAATTGATAAACTTTTGGTCAAAACCATTGCACTTAAGAAGTTTACCAATAAAATCCCAACTAATCATGTCATAAGCTTTATCCAGATCAAGCTTAAGAGTCATCCAACCTTCTTTACCTTTTTTAGTTTTAAAAGAATGAATAATCTCATTACACAAAATAGCAGAATCAAAGAGGGAGCGAGCCGGAATGAAGGCATGTTGGTTATAAGAAAAAATCTTATTCAGTAAAGGTCTAAGCCTCTTAGTTATGATCTTAGTGATTATTTTCATGCTAAAGTTGCACAGACTTATAGGTTTATACTCTTTAATAGTAGTGGGGTTATTAGTCTTAGGAATTAAGGCAATAAAAGTTTTATTGAGCCTATCATCTATGACTCCACTATGAAAGAAACTCCTAATAAGATCAATAACACTAGGACCAACATGATTCCAGTATTTGGTATAGAAAATACCTTGGAGACCATCCGGGCCAGGATCTTTGAGAGCTCCTAGCTGCTTTACTGCACTAACAGTTTCATTCACACTGACATCCTTGCAAAGATCTAGAGATATGATAGGATGAAAGAGATTAGACAACTCACTATCACAAATATAAGAGGCAGAAGAATTAAACAAACTATTAAAATGGTTGACAGTATGATTTTCAATCATTTTATCGCTATTAATACATTCTACCCTGTCATCTTTGAGCATGACTATGGAGTTCCTTTTTCTCCTAGTCATTGTAGAGGTATGGAAGAACCTCGTGTTCATATCTCCTTCTCTAAGCCAGGATATTCTAGATTTTTGCCTCCAGAAAGTTTCCTCAAGTTTAACCAACCTAAGATACTCAATAAGGCACTCTGTCATAGTCTGTTTAGCTCTTTCAGATGGCCAGCTATCAAAATCATTTTGGGCTTTAACAAGACTATTATGAGCTTTATCAATCTGAAGATGGATGTTACCAAAAACATTTTTATTCCATTTTTTAGTCTCGCTCTGAATCCTAGAGATATTGTCTAAGAACTGAGTACTACTAAAACTAGTAACATTATAAGTCCAAGTATTCTTAACCACATCTTCATACCTAGAATCCTCAGCCCAAATGGCCTCAAATCTGAAAGGTCTTTGCTTAAATCTAAACTTAGGGTCAAGATCAACAAGAATGACCCTGTGGTCAGAATTATAATAAGGTAAATGAAATACTTGAGCTTTGTTGAAGCGAGTCTGCCAATTTGAGTTGACAAGAGCTCTATCTAACCTTTCTTTGATATTTGCTGCTCCAGCCCTCTTGTTGTTCCAAGTGAATTTAGGACCATTGGATCCTAGATCAATGAGACCACAGAAACTCAGTACATCTTGGATCTCGGTTGTAGTAGTAATTCTACCTCCTTGATTCTCATGACTTCCACAAAAAGTATTGAGGTCTCCCACCACCATCCAGTCAGCATCGGGAATGTCGGCAATGGCACTGAGCTCACTCCACATCCTTTTTCTGGTAGTTTTGTTCGGACTGCCATACACAGACAAGAGAATCCAAGGTTTCTAGAACTTTGCAGTAACCACAACATGCACTTCCCATCTCGAATTGTTAGTAACTTGGATCTCAACTTCACTTGCATTCCATAACATACATAAACCCCCGAGAGAAACCATGGGGATCAACAATAATAGAATCCGTGAAACCTAACTTGCTTACTATTTCAGAAACATGCTTTTCAAGTACCCTAGTTTCAAGCAATACAACAATGGTGGGATTGTGTCTCTTGATAAGCTTCTTCATAACTCTAATAAAGGAGGGTCTAGCAAGCCCTCTGCAATTTCAAGATAAAATCTTCATATTAAAAAACGAAGGAAGACACAAACCAGGATTAAGCTCATGTGGCTTCATGGGTCTCTGAAAGTCCCTTCATTCCTCCGTTGATTGCTGGTCCATCATCATCAATGGGTTGAACACTGTCCTGAACATTCTTTGATCGTTCACAATCCTCTTAGAGTCGCATCTTGGCTCTTCCCTCTCTTCTCTTAGAAACTCCTCTGGTGCTAGATGATTCCGATTGGAATTGGAAAGCTTTATGAGTCTCAAGATTTTGTTCACCTGCTCCACTATTCCATCCTAATTCACTTGGTTTGGTATGTGCACCAGAGTTGGTAACATGGAATCCAACCGTCGATGCAGTACTTCTATGTCCTCCACCAGTTGTTGAAGTTTATCCCTCATCGATATTTGTTCGGATATCACCTCCATTAAGTCTGCCTCCATTGCTGTCAATTCTTGTTGAGCTTGGTTCACCAGCATGTCCTCTACCATCCACTCCTCCACTAATTGCACCTGCGACTCTTGTGAAAAAGATGTTGAGGAGTTCGGTTTGATGCTCCATTACTTGCTTCAGTTGTAGCAAGTTTCTTGCCAGACTTTCTGTTAGTGTCTCTATTTATATTTGCTTTAGTCTTGAAAACCAATGTTTCATTCCTATCATTACTTCCCTCATTATTTTGGATGATTCCTTTTCCTGTAACTCCCGTTGCATGAGAAACGGATCCCATAACATGAATAGATTTACTATCTTTTCGATTATTTTTTTGTAACTGATCATTATTGCTAGCATGAATATGCTTAGTGGAGCTTTTCATTCCTCTCATAATTACCTCTTGAGCGCCAATCTCTCCATTCTCCTTCCTACAGTTAACAATTTTCTCATTAATGTCATCATCATCAGCATTATGAAGGGACGCGAAACTGTTTGAAGTCTCAGCAAATGACCCTTTAGTCATTGAACCACCCTGTCGACTACTGCTTTGTCCATTTTTCTGAGTCCTTCTAGACACCAATGTCCATTCCTTACTGGTCATTTGATTATCCTCACCACGCTTGCCCTGACCATCCCCAGAGCCATTATTTCCATCATTCTGGTTAGCCTTCTTTTTCTTCCTATCCTCAACCAGCAACCATGGCCCAAATCCCTCATTTTCCTCGTTGACATTTCCCCTAACACCTGCTGTTCTTGAAAGATCAACTTCCACAATATTCTTTCCATTCTGTTCAAGATCGCAACTTCTTTGCTTGTGGGTGATTTTCCCATGTTTGACACCCATTTGATTAAGACCTTCATATTCTACTTTCTGTAGACACCCACCAATCCGTATGCACGGCACTAACGCTTTTGAAGTATCAATTTCGACACAAATTCGATCATACCTTCCTCTAGCAACTTGTTCAGTTGTTGTCTGTCCAATCTTGTTTCCAATATGAAACAAGATATCTCTATCAAAGTATTCAAGCGGGAGCTCCGGTAGCCTTGCCCATACAACAGTCTTCTCCATCTTAGTAGTTGAAGGCCTAAAATTTGGACTCCATCTTTGGAGATTGAGAAAATGTCCTAAAATGAACCAAGGACTTCCAAACACCACTTTCTTGTAATCCTCCAAATTTCCAAATTTGAATACGGTCGGCGACTTATGACTCTGAAGGTGTCACCATCCATCCACAAAAAATCCATGAAAATAAAAGTAACACAAAAACCCCAAATTTCAATATTGATTTTATTAAATTTTATTTTGGTTTCATCAATTTTTGTATCAATTTTTAAAAATTTGGGGTTTTTGTATCAATTTTATTTACGATGGAGTTTTAATGGATCCCAACATTTGAATGGGGTTTTTGCACCACAAATTTGGTCAGCTTTAGTTTTTATGACTAGTTTTAATTTGAATAAGAAGAAATCCTTACCTAAATCCAAAATATTAAGAGGTGAGGCGTGGATCTTCTATCCCGAAATTTTCCTGTCTCTCTGTTCCAACTAATAAAATTTCGACATGTGTCTTAGTTGAAACTAACCAAAATAATCCGTATTTTGGTTGCTACACAAAATAAGGATATCTATTATCAAAATAAAAGAAAATACATATTTAGTAATTTAGAGCAATAAAGCCAAATCCGTGAGAAATGAATTAAAAGTGAAATAATATATTCAATGAAAATAACTATATATATTTCCTTTTATTTTGATAATAGATATGGTTTCCTTATTTTGTGTAACAATCAAAATACCGGTTATTTTGCTTAGTTTCAACTAAGACACATGTCGAACGTTCATTAGTTGGAACAAAGAGACTGGAAATTTTTGGGACAGAAGATCCGCGCCCATTTGGTTAACCTTCTCCTGCATAAATTTGAACCCCAAATTCTTCCCTTGAACTTTCCCAATAATACACCACTTCCATTTTTGACATATTTTCTTCCTAGTATCCAAATCGATACTAATAGAAGGAATGTTAGGATTTGAATCATCACTCCCTACAATTGAATCAATCTCACACTCTGCCATAATGTATGTGACATCATTCAAGAAAATTTCCTCATTGAGAATCCCTTGGTCTGCAAAGAACATGAGTTTTTGCTTGAAAGAAATTGAAGAAAAACCCTCTCCACATCGTTGCCCAGATTTCAGATGATTTTTGTTTTCATTCTCCACATCCATTACTTCATGTTGTTCAACCAAAGGGTCTAGGCCCCCTCTAGACCCCCCTCCTGGATCTGTACTCTCCATGTTTTCAGAAAAAAAATTGAAAAAAAAAATCAGATTGAAAAAAATCGCCTTCCGGAAATACGCTTAAAAGATCATCAAAAAGTATTAACCATAGATTAGATTCTAATTATGTTTAAATTTATTATCTCTTTAGCTTTTATCATTTGATTCCTCAAATTAACGATTTAATTTTTCAACTGTGAAGATCATCATTCAACATCTTGTTACTCTCGTCTTTAATTCGAAATGAACCCAAAAGACATAAGAGTGAATAAAACAAAAGAGTGAATAAGACAAAAGAGTGAATAAGAAAAAAGAGTTAATAAGGCAACTCAAAATTTGCAACAAAAGAAACAACACAGTATAGCAACACATAATCAAATCTCATAGTGTACTGCAACCAGAGTCCAGCTTAGGACTACTACAACTCCACCAGTCGGCCAAAACTGGACCACTGATTATTTTTATTTATTTTTTGTTTACTCATCATCGGCTGATACATATACCCGACTAGTTTATCTGATTTTTCTTCATCACATTGTGAAAACAAAATAGAATATAAACATGAATATCTATATACATACTAAAATTACAATTAGGTTTAGTTTTACCTATTTCAGGTTTTGATATTTTTTGAAAATTACCAACTTTGTTTAGATGCGTCTTTTGATACACCATCAATAAATTACAAGGGAAAATCAAAGAAATGATGAGTGAAGGTGGTGGTCAGTGGGTGGGGATGAATAGAAGAAAGTGGTATGTGGTGAAGATGAAGAAGAAAAAATATTAATTTGTTACTTAAAGTCAAGAGGTGTCATTTAGGATACATAAAAACATATGTGGGTGGAAAATAGGATAAGTAGGGATGGTAATTAAGATAAGTGGCAAATAGGAAAAGTGCATGTGGCAAAAAGGTGAAACCTTTTTTTTTCTCTTTTTTGATAAATGCTTTTTATATTTGTCATGTTGGCTTGAAACTAATAAATTTTACCTAAAGGTTAATGTTAAATCGACGTAAATATTCTAATCAATATTAAACTTAAGAAACTAAATGAAATAAAATAAAAAAAATCTAAGAAAAGGTAGAGGAAATCTTTGCATTTTAGGTAAAATTAACGGAGAAAAAGATAAATATTTGGGTATCCGGCGGGTAATACCCGTTAGGACCCGAAAGCTTATCAATGCATGACGTCTACATGTTGGGTAGCGATAATGCTAATGGGTCCAATTTTAGGACTCGATTCATCCGGGTTCGTTTCGGTTCCGAGAAATCGCGTACCAGTTCACAGCTTTACGTCCCTCAATGCCGCACCACGCGGGTCGAGATTCCCTGATGCGCCACTCTGACGCAGTCACAGGGCCGCGAAGCTTCAAAGCTCACCAGGGAAAGGAATGTTGCTTTGCGTTTCCAGATATTCTTTGCAAGCATGATTCCTTCCCGATCGATGCTTGTTCTGGGTAGGGTGCATTGGTGTAAAGGAGAACGGTGATGCATATTGCACGCACCACATATTTCCAAGTAATGTATAAATATTGGTGCATTACCGACTATTGACGTGCATTAACGTGTTGCGCTCCTCCCTTACCACTTACGAGTAATGTCTAAATATTAGTTGTCATCGTAAGTGGTAAGGGAGGAATGCAACACGTCGATAGTTTTGGGGACGTGTTTCACTCCTCCCTTACCATTTTTTAGAATGGTTCATCACAGGATGGGGTTTTTGTTAAACGTAACCAATTTGGCGTATTACCCGGTATGGATCGTACATTGAAAATCCTTAGGGATAAAACAAGGGACCATAGTAAAATGCAATATCATTTCTCCTTATGATTATTCTATGTTTTTTATCGTCTCGATACGGAATGTAGATTACCTCATCCGCAGTCATTTTTTCCAAGGCAACTCGCATGTTGATAAGCTTCCCTGACATATCCTTCTCCTGACAACCAATAAAAGTGTTCCTGCGTCCTCTTGGATTGATCTTCGGAAGATCAACATTGAATTTGATACTGGGATTGGGTTTCACCAAGGACGAGAATGCTTGTATATCCAGATCTATGCAAATACAAATTATAGTAACAATCTCATCTTACAAGCATTTTGCGAATACAAATGATATAGACAATTGAATTACCTGGAAGAGACTTAGATTCCCGTTAACTTGTTTGACTAGAGCCCTTGAAGCCTTTGTCAACTCTGCATTCAAGAAGCCAACCACCGCAGTACCCCATGAATACCTATGCATTTCATCAAGGGGATGCAATAGTTGAAGATACTTAGCATCGACCAAGTTTTCGGAGCTGTCGGGGAAGATACAGTTGGCTAGGACGTATAACAAATAAGATGACGCGGTAGCATTGATTCGCACCAAGTCCAAACTTCCTTCCTTATCATAGATTTTCTGGGTCCCAGAGTATGCGTCTCTCAACTGCTTCAGACTTAACTTCTTTCTTCTATAACCATCCTTCATCACAAAGATAGACTCCGACTGCTTATCATCCAAACCGAACAAGAGCTTGGTCAATTTGAAGAGATCCTTCCAAGAAATTTCCTCATCGTAGCCATATTTGGTGGCTTTTCCATCAACCTAGAGGCCTAGAATTTGATGGCAGTCATCGGGAGTTATTTCCAGCTTACCGAATGGGAATAAAATTGTATCCGTCTCCCCGTAAAACCTCTCACAGAATGCATATATGGTAACTTAATTTGTGAAACTCAACAACTGAATTCTTCACCGCAGGCCACAACCCAGAGTTCTTGATAATCTCTTTTACGACGTCACATTCCTTGTCAAGTGGCCATTTCTTCATCATAGTATTTGAAGCTTGATGCCTCAAAAGACGGATGGCATTCGTATGATCTTAAATAACATAAACCAGAACACAAATTTACAAGAAAACATACAAACACTTGAAGAAAATTTAAGATAGATACACTTAAATAAAAAAAAGGGAGACTGAGATTACTTATGATAGTACAATAAACTTCATACACCCATGATTCTTTGTATCTAAAAGAACATGCCACCATCTTCGGGTAATCCTAGGAGGGACTCACTATCTTTCTATTGATTCTTCAAGTGAGAGGGAGGCACGTGGGAATCAATATGTTTATTGACAACCTTCTTTTTTACGGTTGTTGTTGCAGCCTTAGGTTGTTTTTCAACCCAAACCCATGTTTCTTGACCATTACCTTCTTCTTTTTCATCTTCTTTATCCTCTTCAACGATTTCACCTTGTCTATCATTATTCCCATCATCATTACCTCCTCTAGCAGGTGGGATGTCTTGATTATCATCATCATCATTATCTCCTCCACCACCCGGAGTTCCTTGAACATCATCATCATCATTACCTCTTCTACCAGATGTAATTGATTGGTCTTCGTCTGGAGTTTCATCAAAATCACTTGATTTAGGTAGACCCTGAGAATCATTCTGTTCACGGATCTTGGATGTTCCCGAATCATCGAATGCCTCTCGATGTGTTGCAGTCAAGAGTTGTCGCCTACGCGAGGAGGTTTTGAAGGAGGAGTAATAAGTTTCTTCTTTCCTTGCTTGACCTTTTGCATCCTAAACAAGAAAAATAAAATATTTTTCAACTAGTCGTCAGAGTCAATATTCAAAAAGTGGGGTCTAACGACCGTATACGTAGACTTTTTCTAGTCAACGGCGTTAAGAAAGAACGGACCAAAGGCTGCTAAAGCAGTCAAAAGTTCAAACCCAAACGTGCAGAAGGGAGAAGATATAGACTTACGTGATAATTAGGGAACAAATTAACAGGGAGTCCTTTGAAAGAAGCTCGGTCTCTGCGGGAGTTTGTCAACCAAATCATCACCATTGTGACCAGAAAGATTGCATCTACTGACTACTGTTTACATAAACTTATTCGGGTCAACGGTATGAAGAAAGAACGCACTAAAGGCTGGTAAAGCAATCAAAATTTGAAAATGAAACATGCGGATACTATACTTAGTCTGATTCTTAGGGAAAGAGAAAGAAGCTTAGTCTTCAGTGATGCGGGAACTTGTCAACATATCATCACCATAATCAGGCATCACGAGTTCAAGATATTACATGTTGGAGTTATGTCCCCGGCACCTTAATAATCCCTTGATGCTGATGTTCTGCTCTGCTGACTACAAAATTAAGATGTCTAGAGACTAGAGACTCTAGAGGGTTGTGCCGGCTCGTTTGACTGAATATTAAAAATAAAGTCAATTGTATCAGTTGACTACTCACTGAGGCAACTGAATTAGACCGAAAAAAACACTTTTAATGTGCGGTTAGTGGGTCAGAGCCAACCTGGTGTAGAAAAACTGTCTTTTCACCTGAAATTGACCAAAAAATCTAGATGAATTTCTAACTACGTTTATCCTTCCAATTTCTTTAAGTACCATTGCAATCGATCAATAACACACTTATTAAGATACCTTAATTACTAACTTTAATAATAACCACTTAATCTTTTATATCTTCGAGTACAAGAACGGTTTGTTTTTTATATAAAACTTGCCAGTAGGAAGTTTCTCAGGTGGTAGTAAAACAATTTGTGCAGCCATTTCCGCAGCTGAATCCGCCGAGTGGTTTCCTTTTCCAGCGGTCATGTCTGTCTGAGTAAACCCGGGGCATAAACAATTGACACTTAATCCCAACCCATCATAACGTTTAGCTAAAACTCGAGAGTACGCGTTCAATCCTACTTTAGACACTGCATAATCTGTCCATACTTTTGGCCATCCTTCTCCTTCCCAAGTACCAGCAGTAACATCTTCAAGAAATCGATTTACAACAAAATCTATACGTTGTTCGCATAATCTGTCTTCATCTTCTAATAACTCCCTTATGACAGGATTACTCACCTTCTGCATTTAAGAAAGTAAACAATATGATTTGCGACTGGTTTTACATCAGATAAAAACTCAACGACATGCGACCCATGAATTTATCATGGATGGGGAAGCTCTCAGTCTTAACCAAGGATTTTTATTTTTTTTTATCAGTAAAGAATTTGGTGTTGGCTTGAACTGAGGTCATCGATCACACAGTGACTTTACCACTATGCTACAATGATACCGGTATTAACCAGGAAATTAGTCGGGTGTTCTAAGAGGGCTTGATAAGAGGCACCTCAAAGAAAAATGACATAAGAATAAAGATGTGGGACCCGCACAAAAAATGTGCCAGGTAGAGGGGACCAACCAAAGTGTCCCAAAATATGAACATTCTGCTTTTGTTGTATGAAATGGCTTTATTACTCAACATTGAAATGAATGATTGAAGTAGTCTAAAGTTGTACTAGGTTAGTTTTTCCACTTACGTTCAATAAGCCAAGACGCGAGCTAACATTCAAAATCCTGCTTACGGATTCCGAACGCCGAAACAGTGGTAGCAGAGCTTCGGTTAACAACTTTGGTCCATAGTAGTTGGTCTTAATGGTGGTTTCGGCGTGTTGCACAGAGTTCTCGTTGATCTCGTTGAACGACACAGCAGCATTATTCACCTAAAACGTATACACGAAGAAAAGTATGCACAAAATTAGCTCTTTGGAGATAATCCTGAATCCAATAATAAATGTCCAAAATTTTCAATCAAAACACTTGACAAATTTTTGAGAAAAAGTTTTATAGATATATGCAAGTGGAGTCACATCTTCTGCGCACAATAAATATAAAGATAATGTTTGTAGACTCTAGATTTTGTTTCTATCAGTTAATTCAATTCTGAAATGAAAGATAACCAAATGGTTTTTCCTTCTTTTTTTCCTATCTACAAAGGCAAAGCTAGAAATAAATATATATTGATAAGAAAAGTAGAAATGAAGCAACAGAAAAGCCAAATTCAACCAATAATGTCATATATATATATTGGACCACTTGACATGATTGAGTGTTGCATGTGTTCTCCATCAAACATGGCCAACTCAACCAACCCCATGATCCATGATTCTTTTGACAATTATTTGAGTTTTGATTAGTCTGAAAGCACTTTATAACATGAAATCGGATAATGATATCAACTGACATATCATGTGGCCTTGGATAATTGTCGTTCAACAGTTTTTGGGAAGTCAATTTTCATGAAAGACTTCGAACATTGAAACAAAACCGCGTAGATATACGAAACAAACACACCGAGAGCGACCACCTTAAAAAAATATGATGGATGCAGTGGTGGTAGGGTTAATAAACGGAGATTTGATTTTACTTACAAGAATATCAAGACCTCCAAATGCTTCCTTCAACCATGAAACCAGCTCATTGATGCAAGCAGTGTCCATAACATCTAATCGGAAGAATCGAACATTATTTAGCCCTTGAGATTTGAGTGATTCGATTGCTTCTTGACCTTTAGAATCATCTCTACAAGTTAGGATTACAGTTAATCCAAGCTCGGCGAGTTTCTGAACTAGAGAGAATCCGATCCCTCTATTCCCTCCGGTCACCACCGCTACGGTGTTTTCCGACCACCACCTACAACATCCACTAGATTATTAGCCATGTGACATCTCCAAATATTTATAAGAACATACATGGATACAAATTCAGAATCAAAGATCGATCAAGAAGAGATAGAGAAGTAATTATATATGTACCTTGTTAAGGAAGCAGAGGGCTCGTTGACTTCTTTTAATGCCATCGAAAGAGATGATACAAGTTGAGAGACAGAGGAGAACTGTATAGAATAAGAGTCTAGAGGGTAGCTTTAATGCCGATGAATGAAGTGAAAACACAAGTTGACAAGATATAGAATGAGAGTGACGATTGAAATCAAATAGAATATATATAACTTGTGCACATTTTTCAAACTAACTAAATATATACATATATATTCACATTTACTCAAGTATATTTGGATGGGTGACTGGGTGAGGACTAAGTCGAGTCCCTAGTTAGCAATTCGGCGAATAATTCGCGAATAATTCGCGAATTATGCCGTATCAATCGGGAACGAATCATACGGGCGACCCATTGAAAGACCGACCCAGGTACGCGTGTTATATGAAGATCCCGAATTATTCGCGATTTTTACGTCCCGAATCAACTTTTATTCGTTCGGACGGGAAAAATAGGGTTAGGTTTGGACTTTGGAGAGACTGTATAAAATCGAAATAGAAACTTTGGAGAGAGAATGATTTTCTTCTAACCTTCGTTACCTTCCTTCTTCTACTTCTCAGTCTCTCACAATCACTGAACAGATCGCACCAAAATTGGTTCTCTGATTTCCTATCTTCAAATCCTTTAATATCTGCTTTTAAGGCTGGCGACAAGGTATGGCATGTGTTTTCAATATGATTCAATTGATTCTGATTTTTTGGTTTTCAATATGATTCAATTGATTCTGATTTTTTGGTTTTCAATATGATTCAATTGATTCAATTGAATCAACAGTATATCTATTTATGTTTAATTTATATTGGATTGTATTGAATCCATGATTGGTTATATCCTTAGGTTAGATATTTTGTATCTGCAATTTTAGTTGATTAATAATATTATGAATAATGAATTATGTTATAGATTTATGAATAATATATGAGCTTAATTTGGATTCGTATGTTTATAAATCAATATCGTTATTCGTTCAAGAAATTCTCTTTCTCTAGTTTTGTTGATACTTAAAACTAGTTTCAGTGTGTATTTGGTAGGAGATGACGAAGATAAAAGATAAATTTTGGGAATATGCCGAGAAATTGAATAACCGTTTCAAATGTAAGTACTGCAAAAGAGATTTTCCTGGAGGAGTAGCAAGAGTGAAGTCTCATTTATCAGGTATTAAAGGCCGTGACATTGCTGTTTGTGCACAAGTACCTGAGGAAGTACAAGCATCTGCTGTTATTGCAGTTGGGGAGGCCGGTGTTAATGTTAGTGGGACTAAAAGAGCTAAATCATCTAGTGGGAGTGTTGGGGAGAGCATTGTTAGTGTCTGTGAAGAACCAAGATTGCAACAAACTTCAATACCTGCAATGCTCAGCAAAAAGGATAAAGATGCGGTGGACATGAAAGTAGCTCTTTGTTTCTTTTTGAATAACATTGCTTTTAATGTTATACAGACAACAGGGTTTATTGAGATGATTAAGGCTGTTTCAGAATATGGTATTGGATATTCATTACCTAGTTATTCTACTCTGCGAACTAAGTTGGTTGTCAATACTAAAGCAGATGTGGAACGTTATGTAAATGAAGTCAAAGAATCTTGGAGTTTAACTGGATGCACCATCATGTCAGACATATGGACAGATATGAAAAAACGGTCGTTTATAAATGTGATTGCTTACTCACCAAAAGGGGCAGTATTCTTAAAATCAGTTGAAAGATCCGGAGAGTCGAACACAGGTTTATTTATAAGGGAGGTACTTTTACCAGTTATTGAAGAGATTGGTGCTGAAAATGTAGTGCAAATTGTGACCGACAATGCTTCAAACTATGGACTTGCTTGTAACCTGATCATGGAAGAGTATCCCCACATAATCAAATCAAAGTGTGCTGCTCATGGAGTTCAATTGCTGTTTGAGGATATATATGATTCTGTTGATTGGGTTAAAGATATTTTTCTCAAAGCAAGAAAGATATATGACCATTTCTATAGGCATATCATTCTTTTGGACTTAATGAGAGAGCATACCAAGAAAGATTTGAGAAAGTATTCTAAAACCAGGTTTGCGTCTCACTTTCTTATGCTTCAATCTATTTTAGATGTTGAAGATGGTTTGAGAAACTTGGTCGCATCGGTTGAATATAGAAACATGTTGTACAGCAAAAGAGCTGTTGCTGACATAGTCAAAGAGCTTATACAAGGAACACCATTTTGGGAGGATGGGAAAGAGCTAATTTCAGCAATGGAGCCATTGGTAAAGGTATTACGGTTAGTCGACGGTGATGGGTCAACTTCAGGCTACATTTATGAAGCAACAGATAGAGCACGAAAGGCAATTAAAAAACGATGTGAAGAGGATCCTGTTAAGTATATGCATATATGGGAATTGTTTGAATTCAGAGTGAAATCTAACCTGCTTCATGAGGTTCATGCTGCTGCCATGTATTTGAACCCTCCTTTCATGTTTGATGGAAAGATTTCATATACTAATGAAGCTGTGCAAGCTGCCTTGTCATATATTTATGACAAACTGATTGATACCACTGAAAGAACCAAGTTTTCGCAAGAGCTTTTACTCTATAATGGAAAACATCCAAAGATCTTTACAAGCATCTCAATAGATCAAATCAGTAATTGTCATCCAAGTAAGTTTTTTTTTTAATGAATTTTCTTTTTTCTTTTTGGATAATTAGTCGTATATAGGGTGTATTGTTTATCTAAGTTTATGGCCTTATTATAGGGGTGTGGTGGGAAGCAAATGGAGGCTCTGTTCCTATACTAAGAAAGGTTGCCATTCGTTTGTTAAGTCAGCCGTGTAGTGCTTCAGCATGTGAACGTAACTGGAGTTCTTTCGATGCCGCACAAACAAAAAAGAGAAACAGATTGGCTCCACAGATGTTGGAAGATCTGGTGTACATAAGGATGAACTCGTTAATGCTGAAAAATTCCGTGAACTTTGAGTTAAAAGATAGAGACCCAATTAATCTTGAAAATCTTGCAGAGTGGGACACTGAACTTGTTGATGGCAATCTGGATGAAGCTATTGATGAAGGTTTTGTAGCCGATGCTCAAAGTGACCTGAATGTTGCTTGGATGGATAGAATGTGTAGCAGCATTGGGACATCTTCGAGAATGAATTATCGTCATCAGTAGGTATTTAATACTTGGAACAAATTAGGCTCTAACTGACACATCTAATTGCTTAATCTGTGTCTATATTTTGATTTTTTGTGGAGTTAAAACATTACTCCAGTAACTTAACTTGTTATATATGCACTGGGACAGGGTATAAATAGACTGTAATGTATCTATGTCTGCCAGAATCTAAGATATATATTATATATATGTATAAATATTTTGTATTTCGAAGTTCGAACTATGTATTTGCAGGATTATATATAAATTCTGAATATCTGTTATTATACGTGTGCCGAATTTTCGGTGACGAACTCATATTTGTAAATCGAATTATATACGTACGTATGCCGTTACGTATTACTCCCGTATCACGAACCGTTGACCGGATTCTTGACCGAATTTGATTTTTACAAATCCGTATAATACGCGTACGTATCCCGTTCCGAACGTATCCCGTATTGCGAATTGCTAACTAGTGTCGAGTCTTGATTTGTTTTGGATAATTTTATTATACTTTTATTTTATCATGGGTTGAAGTTGAATTATTTTGATAAGACCCATAGAAATCAAATCAGTATAGTTGAATATCATTTTTCAAATGAATCGAGGATCACCATTAAGGCACTAAGAGAGATCAGTTTTAATTATTAATGGTATGATACTTGCTGGGAAAAGCAACAAAATTGTTCGGAAACTTTTATTTCTACGTAAAAGTCCTAAATTTTTCGGAGAAAAAAAACCTCAATCTTTTTTCACCAAGAGGAAGTAAAACATCCAGCGATAATCACGATATTCTAGAAGCAACAGGCTAGCAGTTGAAGAAGAGATCTCTAATTTGAAAAAGTTATTCAGAAAATGATTAATTAGCTTAAGAATCTTTCCTAAAACAGTGATAGTGTGGCAGTGGCACATGTGACTGCTTTGAATGTTCTCAATAATTATAATCTTAATTCATCTAATCTTGAGTTATTAAATACAAGAGGACATCAGTCCACATATCATACAGAAATGGTTCATTATTATGATGAATTTCTTATATTATACAGACTGTGAGGAACATGGCATCATGTTTAAGGGTTGGTTGTGAAAGCTAAAAACCTAGTTGCACATAACTTTCGTAACCAATCTAAAATTTTGTTGTAATAACGTTTTACCTGATGAATTTTCTTAATATAATTTGCCAGTCAAAAAACGGTTTTACCTTAAAAATATTTAAGATCCACCCCACCGATCAACGTAGGAGAACTCATGATCAAAGGGAAAACAAATTCAAGATAATGTTGTACAATTAGATGGTACTTAAAGACTCGTTGATAATTTTGTCACATGAAGCAGATAAAATATGTTGGACCAAATTAGGTACTCCAAACTCTTTGAAGTCTTTCCCTTTCCTCTTTGCAAATGCACCTTTAATAATGGCTCTCAAAAGCAGAACAAAGTATATATAAAAGTTTCACGAGTGTGATTTGAACAGAACACTCTGTATATTTAACAGTGCTGCAAGTATTTCTCCACTAAGTAATCAGCTAATCAAGTATGTTTAATTAACTAATGTCGTGTGTTCGTTTTGCGGCTGTTGTACGATCTCAATCGCTTAGGACGGTGGTGGTTTGGATTACTTAACCTCAAATTGATTATGCAATGTGATACGCAATGAACTATGTTTCCTAGTTTTAAAATATTCAAACCATGCGTTAAACAGGTTAATGGAGATAGATTAAGAAATGATTTTTGTTCAGTTAGGCCAGTAATTAACTAGTGTTTATGCTGCTCGGCATGTTTCATGTTTGGCACCTGAGATTCTTAAAAGGTTTTAGGCTTTTAGCATCACACTATTATTTATATTTTTCTTTTTCTCGGTTCCAGTATAAAAACTCCTGGTGATTTTTTCTTTAACATAATTATGCGAGTTTTGGGTGCTGATACTCATGATCCGAGTCTGAAACCAGTAATTCTAAAGATCCGTGGCCGGAGTTCTCATCATGAAAACTTACTCAGCAAAGATGTATGGTTATGCTTTCACATCTGAAATTTACTTTCGTGAGATGAGCTTTACTTTAGGGGTGGGAAAGCAAGGTACGAATGATGTACACTCCTAAATGTGGAGTTATTGGTGGGAAAGGAAGGTGGGATTACGCAAACAAGCACTACAGCAAACCGTTTATAAGAAAACAAAACAAGATTTAATAATACAATACTTGGTTTAAAAATAATGTCAGGATAATACACATTTTATTTTTAATTTATTTTAACATTATTTACTCAGCTAAAACGCATTCTGGAATGTCTGCAGCAGATGCATAAAGAAGGATCGGAAGTGAAAAACTCATTTAGATTGCCCCAGTTTTTCATGGCTCGAATTGCATGTTTTCGCATTCTTCTCTGACTGATTCGAAGAGAACAGAAGAGAGATATCTCTCGCCACAACTCGGAAACAAAACATGCAACGTCCGGACATAGTATCAGCTAACAAGATAATTGGTTAAAAAGACTCAAAAAAATAATCAGAGATTAACGTCAATGCCTGCAAGACCAATAACAATGCGGGAGAAAGTAAGAAATAAAAGTATCTAATTGAAGTGTTGGTTATTTTAAGATTAATCTTTTGCATCTAGAATGTTTACAGTTAGATGCCCTCTTTGGGTTTGCTGTTGTTGTCAGGCTGCTCGATTCCAGAACTCGGGCCTGACCAGATCTTTTGACCAGTAGAGTACAGACACTAAGTACTGCAATTGTATCAACATCGAGAGAAAAGAAAAGGACCATTTTACATCTTTAAGTTTACTTGAATCTATTTATGTCTTACTTTTAACAATTAAACTTGATAAACATTTTTTCTGAACAGAGACTTCACACAAGGTTCAAAACTTAAATTTAGAGGAAAAACTTGAGCTTTTGCACGAATGAAAGTCAAGACCCAAAAGGTCTCCATCGGCTGATTTTCCTTTGTAGTACAAGTATTCTCTTTGTGTTTACTATGTATACTCTTTTATGAATGAGACTTGGCTCTTATAGAGTCTTAAATACCATATTCAAAACCCAAGGAAGGAAAAGAGTGAAGGTCCTTACCGCAATAAGCTTTCCTGCATTCTCAGGCCTCTTTGCAACTTTGACGGCAGCTGCTGCAGCAGCGCCAGAAGAAATTCCTACCTGCGTGACACATTGAAATAAAAGCATTCAGGTATAGCAGTTTCTTTGCATGTATCAAAGATCCTCCACAGAAATTTTGTAGCTCGTCATTCAAGAGCGGTCATTTTCATAATTTCTATTGAATTTATGTAAAGAAGGTCCATTATTGCCCTAGAAATAGGTGAATAGGTATACTTATTCGCCAAATGACAATGTATTGCTTCTCAAATCTCAAAGAGTTTTTGATCCTCCAACTATAACAAGAATAAACCATTTGATTGAACTTCAAGGAGCTTCCCGCAGTTAAATTCCTTAATATCATCTACTTTATGTACCTTTCCTGTAAAATAACTAAACACTTTAATCTAGACCTGACATAGTTAAATGTTTACCACATGGATTCAAGAACCCATATTCAACTAGATAATACAAAATCAAGTCCGAGACAAGAGTAAGTGTACAAACCATTAGGCCTTCTTTAAGTGCCAGCTGTTTCGCTGTTTCAATAGATTCATCACTTGATACCTGTTACATTAAGAATTATGAAATCCCAGAAAACAAGACTGCGTGGTCTTTACAATAATATGCATGAGAGAAGAATTGAACCTCAATGATTTCATCAACTACGCTCAGGTCTAAATTCCCAGGTACCAAGCCTGCTCCAATCCCTTGAATTTTGTGCGGACCTGTATATTTGATAGAAGCATGGGGAAGTATTTAAATAATATGACAATGAACTTTCAGTGAAAGATGCGAAACAACCCAGAATATCTCTCCATTGCTTACCAGGTGTTCCCCCTGAAAGTATGTTGCTTTCTGTTGGCTCGACACCAATAACCTAATACATCATGAAGTCAATTGAAATTTCACACAATAACATCCTATTCTCAAAACAAATCTTGTTTTCAAAATAGTTAATCTCATAACTGAAAGAAAAAACTTAAGGTACCTTTACGTCAGGATTTTGTTTCTTTAGGTACCGACCAACCCCAGATATAGTTCCACCGGTACCAATTCCGGCAACAAATATATCCACTTTGCCTCTTGTATCTTCCCAAATCTCAGGACCAGTAGTCTCAAAGTGAATCTATATGCCCCACATTAAAAATACTTACTTAGGCAACATGAAATTGTTCCTCCACTCAAAAGTAAATTGATAATCTCATAACCCAGAGTATTGTTATATTTGAATGCTACAATGTCCTACCCATCTCACCACGAGGCAGAACTTCACAACAGAGATGGTCAAACGTGTAAGATTAGTTTAAGGCGATACCTTTGGATTAGCAGGGTTGTCAAATTGTTGAAGCATGTACGAATTAGGTGTCTTCTTGAAAATCTCTTCTGCTTTTTCAAGAACTCCCACCACACCCTTGGCAGGATCTGTAAGAACTAACTCTGCTCCAAATGCCTTTGGAACGACTCGTCTTTCCATACTCATAGTTGCAGGCATTGTTAAGATGAGTTTGTATCCTCTTGCAGCAGCAATAAAGGCAAGGCCGATACCCGTGTTTCCACTGGTTGCTTCCACCAGGACACTCTGGAGAGAGAGAATACAAAGTTAGATATAGCAATATAAGGTGATGAGCATATCAAATTTTCTGAAAAGCTATAACAGTCACCTTTCCAGGTGTTATAAGTCCCTTTTCCTCAGCATCAATTATCATACTGTAAGCTATCCTATCGAATAATTGGAGAAGAATGACGTCAGAAAATAAAATTTCATTCGCTAAGTGTCAGTCTCATAGTATCGTAATTTACCTGTCTTTGACACTGCTACAAGGTTCCATCATCTCGATCTTGGCAGCAACACTTGCAACACAACCCTCGACAATATGATTGAGGTAAACCATAGGTGTCTTCCCAATAAGCTGTTATATAGCAACCAACATCGACATTGGATAACCTAAATACAAGTATAATACCATATGTATCATTCATAAACATTACAATGAAGGCTCACCAGTCAGATCGTATTCTTAAATTATGACAGTACAACTTGGTTTAGTCACTCAATTCAATCTAAAAGCACAAAACATAAAGCCCATGTCTCCATTTTCTGTTTCTCCCTCAATCTCAATTCTCAACTTGACGGAATAGCAAACACGAAAAAGGAGGTAGCCTGAGCTACCCTTCTACTTTTGAGAATTGGCCATTCAAAATCGGAAGGTGTTCTAATAAAACTAACTACAACACAATTTATATGTCACATCAAGTATAGACTCTATCTGGGTGGCACCGGCTTCCCAGGGCTGAAACCCCTCAAATGCAGATAAATCTAATTGGGAGTTGACCCAGGATACATGTAAGCTCTAATGTTTTTGGTAAACAAAAACACCCAATTGACAGCAGTAATCAGTGATATGCAACAAATTGAAGACTTTTGAAACAGAAATTCGAGTAAATGACTGGATAAAACCAATAAAAATTCAAACTTTATTTCAAAATGAATACAAAGAAACAAAACCCAGTTTGTAATTTGGGTTGACTTAATGATTGTGAAATGCATATACCTGAGTAACATCTTCAGCAATGTAAACACCTTCAATTTCAGCAGATGGTTGGGGTTTAGAAGAAGAAGAAGAAAGCCCTAATTTGGGGATAGAAGTCAATGGGTTTGAAGACATTGTTGTTGTTGAGTGGTTGGAGATTAAGAGTAGATGATGAGTCTGAAACCAACAACTCTAAAGATCCATAGGTTTCATCACGAAGTTGGAATGGCACAAGAAACAACATTTTAACTGGTAGTGAAGTTGATATCAAAGAGGATGAAAGGGAAAGGCAACTTCGTTCATATTATTTTAACCAAATAATCCCCACTTTTGTGTGAGGGGTGAGTGAGTGTGAGTTCAACTTTGGTGCAATGTATTCAGTTCCGGACCTTCCGATGTCGTCTTGGTCGGGTTTGGGACAGTAGGACGTCTTTATTTCAGAGAGATTGTAGGTGGAATCTCAGAATTTTTGGAGTACTTCTAAATTCGTGGAAAATGAGGGGTTTAAAAGCCTGGCTAGATTGGGTTGGGTTGGGTATACACATTTTGTTACCATTCAAGGCGGTGTATTAAAGGGTGTTTAAAAGATGTTAAAAGACCAAATTACTCTTACTATTAATATCCTGCCGATGGATCACCCAAATAATTTTCAAAATGTATAGCGATGAAATAAAAAATCAAAACGAAACAACTAAAAAAAATTGTGGCTACGGGATTTGAGATTAGGTATGATTTTGTACCCAATCTCGAATCCCGTATGATTTCACATTTTCACAAAAGTCGTCGGGTATGCTTCTTGTCGACCTTGCCGACTAGTATCAGTCGGAATGGTGTTTTTTTGTCGACCTTGTCGACACGTATTAGTCGTTATCTTCCTAGGTTGAATATCGTGAAAACTTTTCGTCTCTGAAATTAGCATTTACAGGGTTGTCACGATCATCCTTATACCTTGCCGTCTATAATTTAGTCGGCAGGTTGTGGTATTAATACCTTTCTGACTAATCATGCATTTGTAACACCTTTCTCTGTATGTCAAGAATCCTATAGTCGGCAGGGTATATTTTTTGTCGACCTTGCCGACTATAATTTAGCCGACAAGGTAAGAAATCAATAAGATGCCGACTAGTGACACGTTTACAACAGTCTCATGTGTGTCAAAAATAATAAAGTCGGTATTGTTATTTAGGAACAAGCATGCCGACCAAAGTTAGTTGCCATCTTATTCATTCGTCGACCTTGCCGACTTTTCATAATTTCAGAACTGGAAGTGTTGATTTCTTATTTAATTCTAAATAATGATTTCATACAACAACTTTGCAATCCCCTTTTAGAAATGTTTGGGTAGTGTGCTTTCATTTACGTTGCAAAAAAAAAAGTTAAAACAATTTTTTTCATCAAAAATCTTCCCACATAAGTTCAATCAAAAATAAAATTTCATAACTTAAATTCATAAGTTTTAATCTACTCAATTAATTAATCTAAACTCAATTGATTAACCTAATCAGATTTTTTTAGTGTTAATTAAACAAGAGTATATTAGTCATTTAAAAAATACATGGTTAAGAAATATCTTGTTTTACTTCAAAATAACCAAGATTTTGTATCACTAGGTATTCCCCAATTAATTTGGGTAGTACCCAATCTCGCCAGGTTTAAAAAGGATGGGAATTTGGGGCTGTATACGGTCATGAAGTAGCAATTCTTATAGCCTTATCATACAATTTTATACGATTCCCAGTTTTCCCTCGATTTAGTTAGCGTAGTTATCATTAACTAAATTAATTGTGATTGGTGAATGATTAACTAAACTAATCATCCGATTAAATCTTTTGAAAATCAAAAAATTTAAGGATGACTTTGATGATTTTTTTTTTTTTGAAAACTCAAGAAGAAACTGATGAAAAACAACCTGAAAATAGTCAGAAAAACCTTCTAAACCTCCCCCAGTCACAATTTTGTTGATTCAAATCCTTCAGAATCAGGATCAAAATCTAGATTTTTCAACAATTACGGCTGAGATGTAGTACTCGACCTAACCGTGAATACGTTTACGGTTAGGAATAGAAGGATTTCAAACCGTAAAAAACTGTTTACGACTGGAAAATGAAGAACTCCTAGCCGTATTCTTTTCTAGGATCACCTGAGTCTGCATTACGGCTAGGTTTAAATCACGGCGAGGTTTTCTTAGCATTTTTCCCATCCCAAGCTCATGTTACGACTTGGAATATACGATTGTATTCAACCTGTGATTTTTTTTTCTTGTTATCAGAACCAGTTACGGCTAGTATTTCCTAGCCGTAACTAATAATTCTGGCCGGGAAACCCGGACGATTGTACTACCAAGGCTGGAAAATCTAGCCGAAATCAGACCTATGTTTTTTTCCTGTGATTATCAAAATTATTTATGACTGCTAGAAAATCCTAATTGTGAACAACTAATTACGACATGGAAATAAAATCTTCCCAACCGTATACATATTTGACGGCTAGGAATTGTATTTTTATACCCGTAAAATATGATTTATGGTTGAGAAATAAGAATTCACAGCCGTAAACAGCTTCATAAAAAAGATGTTCTTTTACCCGAATATAATCGAATCATATTTTTTAGTCATTCACAAGCAAAAATAAATAATGAGTTTCCTTTATTTTTTTCACTTTATGGTCATCATTTTCATCATGATGAAATTATGATCATCATCTTCATCGTGATTTATGAATGAGACGAGAAGGAGGAGAAGATAATAGTTATGGTTTTTTATGATCATCATCATGATGGTAATGTCATGATCGTCATCTTCATCATGAGTTGTGAACAAGAAGAATTAGAAGATAATAGTTTTAGTTTTTTTTTATGATCATCATGATGAAATTATGATCACCATCTTCATCACAATTGATGAATGGGAAGAGAAGGAGAAGAAGAAGATAACTGATTATTTTTTTTAATGAAAGTGAGATTTTGGTTTATTTATGTTAGAGCACTGCTCGGTCGAATTCGCAAGTGTTGCTATCTCTAGCTAGTTTGTCAAGTTTAGTTGCCAAAATTATAATTCTTGATTTCTAGTCTACTTATAGTTAAGTCTCGGATTAGGATAGTAAGTGTAGTTGAACATTAGACTTCACCGGATTCATCGATTGAAGACGAAGAACTATTAAGGGGAGCTTGTGGAACTTCATCAACAAAAGGTATGTGGAGACTTCCACTCACCTATCACTCAAAAGTCTATCTACTCTATCTCATATTTGAGACAAAAGTCGTATAGCTATATAAACTTCGATTTTACACATTTGATATTTCGAGCTGAGTTTAACTCGCATACATATTTCTCGAAATATGTCCTGGTAAGCTTTCGCTTTAACCAAGTTCATCTTATATTCTTGACGAAAGTCAAAAGATGATCATGTGAAAATCACCTTGTAACATCTTACATGATTTGTGTGAGACAGTCATTTGATGTAGACTCAGAATGTTTCGTATTGATCATTCGATCACTTGAAAATTTCTTTGAATCTAATAGTTTGTGTGATACGGCTACTGTCGTTTTCTAAGAATGTTTCAATGGTTGAAATGGGAGTTTATAAAAAATAACCATGATTGGATATAGCACAGTATGCGTGCTTGCATATGTGTAGTCCAAGATCGGTCGGGAATCTAGTATGCATACCCGTATGCGTACTGGTTGGTCAGTTGAAGTCCGGGAGCTATAGTATGCATACCCGTATGGGTACTTGCGAAGTCAGTTCAAGTCCGGGAACCTTGGTATGCGTACCCGTACGCGCACAATATTCAACGGAGTTCGGTTGTGAACGACATTATGCATACCCGTTTGATTACTGGCGAACACAGTCCAAGTCCGGCTACCTAGGTATGCGTATCTGTTTCCATACTTGAGTGGGTTATGTTCTAAAATCGTTTTTTCATGAACTAATACATTTATATAATAAGGAATGCAATCTTTTGCAAACCGTGGATATAATATTCATGAACGGATTCGAGTGAATCAAAATCGATTTTGCTTCAATTGTGTCTTGTATACTTCTATGAGAATATAAACAATTGAACAACTCTAGAACTAGTTTCATTTGAGTCATTTGAACTAGTTATGGTTAAGATGAATATGGTTGATATGAAAGTGTTCATATGGCTAACTTCGATTAACTATTGTTGAGCCAACTAGGTGTACACGTTTAGGTACGGTTACTCATATCTAAATGAAGTCACTTTTCATTTGTGTGTAACAAGAAAAGTTCGATCTAATGGTTGAAAGATATTAGCTTGAGTCTAATCAGGTTTTCATCTAATGATGAATATTGAATGCTTTTTTACGAAGGTAGCATTGATTGCAAACCCTTATTTGAAGACTATGTAAGGGAGAACTCTAGCAACTAGGAAACCTAATCCCTACGCCTCCTGTGTGATACTAGTTGCGACTAGAGGCGATTCTCCTTTAACCTTAGGTTTTTCCAAAACCCTGTAGGTTAACGGACTTGAAGACTTCATTAGGATTGTGAAGCCAGACCCAACTATTTTCTCTGTAGTTACATGTTCTGATCTTGCTGTTTTCTCTCGTGATTGAGTACTATCTTCTCTAAGATTTGCTCAAGATTTAATCTCTGATAGGCAAGATAGAAAGTAGTCAAAAACATCTTCGTCTCATCGTTTGTGATTCCACAATATCTTGTTTCGCTACCATGCGATTAAGATTATTGTGAGGTGATTGATATTTCTAGTCTGTTCTTCGGAAATATAAGTCAGGTATATCAATTGGTTCCTGTTCACCATGATTTATGAAAAGACGGAACAAAACTCATTGGTATATCTGTGGGAGACATATTTATTTATTCAATATACTTTTCTGTGTGTGAGAGATTGGATTATCAAGTCTTGGATTTTGGGTCGTAGCAACTCTTAGTTGTGGGTGAGATCAGCGAGGGAATCAAGTGCACAGAATTCAGCGTGGTTCTAGAAGCGTAAGGAACGCGACTATACCTTGATCAGTGTGAGATTGGTTATGGCTCAACTACATTCCAGTCCGAAGTACTTTTAATAAAATCATAACTGTTTTGAATCCAAGACGGAAATCAAAAAGAATAGCTTGAGAGAGATGAACTCACATATGTGTTGAGTTGACGAACAAAACTTGAGAAATTATTGTGTTTGAAATAAACTGGTAAAATTCTCTGTGAGAATTCTAAGGGATCCATTACGATGAAACTGTTATTACTTCTTCCCCATACTATCCACAACTCTGTGAACGGGTCATTCACCATATCGTATGTCTTCAATACAAATGGTGCCGCTGCCGTCGCTGCTGATGTTGAATTACTACTGCTACCTTCCATTCTAGCTTACTCTTTTTTCTTAACCCAAGAACCCTAAACTCTTTCTCTCTTTATACCAATAGATAACATGTGTTTTTTGTGATTTTGTGAACCATGCAGTACTAAATTACTGATAGAGCTAGTTTGATCCTACTTCGATGTAGTTCTACCTATATATGAAAGGCCAAAAAAGTTAGAAAAGGCATATCAAGATAGTCGAATGCATCTGTAAAAGGCATTCAAGATAGTCGAATGCACAGAAACACAAATAGGACTTCATTTTAGACAGCCTTAGCTAAGTTCAGTATAAGTTGCTGCAGTGATCTATATACTTTTATTAGTGAGAATTAAAGGAACAACATAGAGACAAATAGTAGTTTGTTCTCATAACTTGAATTGGGTTAGTATTACATCAGTACATCTTATCAGATATGCTTCCAAAAGCACTAAAGAGTAGATATATACAGACACTAACTCACTTCAGTTAGGAATGATCTTTCCCTTCACAGTACGCAGGTTTTTAAGCATGTATATAGGATTGGCTTCCATCTTCTTGAATGTAGTACTTCATTTATAACCCACAACGGATGCACCATTCCACATAAATCTACCGCTCGATGAAAACAAAGAGTAGAAACGCGAAAATCTAAACTACCGAACTACTAAAAAAATATACAGGATAAGAGGAATTTGGAAATGAGCAGGCTACTGAAACTAAGACATATTTGAAGTTTTTTGTAAAGCTTTGGTTCAAAGTTTGTCATACATCTAGATGTGCCACCAAATTATAGTTTTGTAAGATCTAGTGACTAATAATGGTACAACAGAGTTGAGCCTCATAAATGGATTGATTTGCATACTCTTTCCAGATAATGATCATAAGAAGAAACCCACGTTAGGGTTCTTCTGGTAGCCGTGAAGATCTTGGATGGAACACAGGGTCTTGGGAAGAAATGACAAATGGAAAAGGGGAAGTAATGAAATTACCTGCAAGAAATACACAGAGGAAAGACTGTCGCTTAACAGCTACCCAGAGGATAGCAGTACCTTTGTTAAACTCGTTGGGTTTTCTATCAGAAGTGAGTTAGTATTTATATTTCTAATTACAGATGCTTCTAAGAGCATTGAAATCAATTAGACGTAAAAAAATATTATAATGCACTTCAGCTAATAGTTGTATGAGGAATTACACTAGCATTAAGATAGAAACTCAAGACTCAAGAGCCAACCTGTAGTGCAGCGCGAAGAATTATGGGTGATGCACAACATATGCGCCACCATTTGCCTCTTTGATGCTTAATTTCGATTATTGGTCTTGTAAATGCCATCCATCTCCATCACACCAAACCATTTAAACATGAGCTTCATATCCGTTCTTCATAAAAAAAAAATCAGAAAGTTGAGTTAAAAAGCAAGTCAAATACGGAGCAATCCATAACCTCAAACTGGATACTTACAGCTGGAAACAGAAAATGGGAATAAATACCCACCTTGCCAAGTTTACCGGGGTTGGAGCCACCATTAGCAGCACTCCAAAGGCTGTCAAATCTACACCCATCAAGAATACAATGCAAGTTGACAAAATTGAAATTAGCAGCACTAATTTAAGAATATTAGAGTTTTCTTCCATACGAACCATACCTGAAGTCTAATTTTGGAACACACAGTTGAGAACAACTAAAACTTTATGTCCAAAAATTGTATATCCAATTTGTGAGAAAATAATGTTGATAGAAGAAAAATAAAGGAAAAAAATAAGTCATGGTATATATCCAACAGTTTGTATAACCAAATGAATAATTAATTGAGAATGACTAAAATCATCCGAGTGATACCAAAAGATTTGTTGAGTTACCTTAGCGTGCAAAAATCCCATATCTTTAAAAAGAACCCTAATCAATCATAATAAAACAAAATTAAAAAATTAAAAAAAAAATAGATCAGTGAAAAAGAAGATCATTTAGGATGAAATAAACCAAGAAAGCAAAAATCAAAATAGAGCAGGAAAAAGGTCCAAAAGGAGCAAACCATAATCTTCGTTAGTTAGTAATTGAATTGAAAAACCCTTCCTAAAAACCCTTGCATTCAAAACCCGAGTCCTTCATTGCTATCTAAACCTAATGTCCTAGCACACTTTCGTCTGTAAATTCATGTGATGTGTACACCTCATGTGCAACCTATTATATGTTTGCTTTACCATCCGTCTTCTTTAAAGGTAACATATCCTAGGTATTTTGGTTAGTTGTAAAATCGTTTTGTCTCCTTGATCTATCTAGGTATTTCTTTGTCTCTCCTACGGCGTTTTCACCATATTTTCCTCTTCCAGTTCTACAGACCATTGAATATATCTTGTTTTACCACCTCTTCCAGTGGTACACGCCATTGAATATATCTTGTTATGAACAATTGCTAGGAAAACTTGTTAGATGATGTCGATATAATTAGTCATTGTTGACAATAGAATCAGTAGCGGAGGTAGAGAAAAGAGGCAGAGAAGACGATAGTAGTTGTGGCGATAGAGAAAAGTGGCAGAGAAAACAGAAGAGAATAGATTTAGGGTATCGGCTTGTTTTTGCGAGTAGGTTAGATAATAATAGGTGTCGATCACCTGCCCTTTAAATTCTCTTAAGTAGGGCCAGAAGCTCTAGAATTCGAGCTTTGTTCAGCTTTCAACCACAGCTCTTTAAATTGGACCCAAATTATATATACAATGTCAAGATAATACACATTTCATTTTTATTTTTAACATTATTCGGTGTATTTTCAATTATACCTACAAAATAATGTAACAAAACCCAACTCATTACTCAATTTGAGTAAAAAAGATAAAACATATTGTGGAATGTCTGCAGGTACAGTAAGAAGTGGAATTAACAGAATTACCAAGACAATGGAAAACTCATTTTTCATGGCTCAGGTTGCATGTTCTCGCATTCTTCCCTGATTGATTGGAAGAGAACAGAAGAGAGATATCTCTCGCCAAAACTTGGAAACACAACCTGCAACGTCAGAAATTGTTATCAGATTAGAAGAGAATTGGTTCAACAAAGAGAAAAGAGAATATATCATCAGAGATTAATATCATGCGTGAAGGACTGATATCATTGTGGTGGAAAGTTAGAATTACGTATCTAATTAAGTTGCTGGTTATCGTAATTAGTGTTTGCACATGTAAGGTTCAATACAAGAAGCACTAGCCAACTGCTGTCAGGACAAAGTCGCTTTTAGAAATCAGATTCCAGACCAGTTTTTTTGGTCGATCGAGTTGGAACACTAAATGCTGTAAGAGTTTCAACATTGGGGGAAAAAAGAAGACCAACTCATATCTATGTTTAGTTGACTCGATTTATGTCTTGAACTTTTCACTTAATAAACATTCTGTGTGAATAAAGACTTCACGTACGATGGGACCCCTACGTAATGCATAAGGTTCAAAACTTCAGACTAAGTGTGTAGAAACAATACATATCACATATTCGTGTTTGGGATCACTTAAGTTTACGCAGGACTACAAGCCAAGCTAGCAAAATGTCTCCAACGACTTTATACTACAAGTATTGGCTCGTTGTGTTTGCTAGGTGTACTCTTTCATGAATTCAGACTTGGCCCTTATAGAGTTTCAAATACCACATTGAAAACCCAAGAAAGGAAACGAAAGAAGGTCCTACCGCGATAAGCTTTCCAGCATTCTCAGGTCTCTTTGCAACCCTGATAGCAGCTGTTGCCGCCGCACCAGAAGATATTCCCACCTGCGTACGACATTGAAATATAAGCATTCTGGTTTAGCAGTTTCTTTATCAAAAATTCTCCACAGAAAAGTAGTCACTCGTCATCAAAAAACGTTCATTTTTACCATTTTATTCTTGTGCAAGTTTCAAATTTCTATCGAATTTATGTAAAGAAGGGTCCATTACTGGCCCTGGAAAAAAATTTGATACGTCTACTTATTTATATTTTGACAATTTGCTGCTTCTCATATCTCAACGAGCTTTGTATACTAAATCCATCTACACAAGTAAAAACCATTCCACTATTCCTTTGCACTCGTCTGTCTACTCAAGATACCATATTCTAGGACATAATACTAAATCAAGTCTGAAACAACATTATACAAACCATTAGGCCTTCTTGAAGTGCCAACAGTTTCGCTGTTTCAATAGATTCATCACTTGATACCTGTGACAAAGAATAAGGATATGAAATTCCAGAGAGTAGAAACGGAATAAGTAAAGTTGCATCAAACTAAGAAAACAGTATGAAGACTACAGAGAGGTTAGAGATTATAAGGGAATATTATCATGATATAGAACAATTTCCCCACATTTTCACATGTAGATGACAAAACATGATGAATAACCGGGAATATGACTGGACTCGACAACTGAAACATAAATCAAGCAAAATTTGTTTGTCTAACTGGAATCAACAACTATATTATCAAATAATAAAGACATTAAAGTAACATCGGAAATTATTTCTTGGGTGATGAAATATAAAAGAGAATCCATAAAATCCAAACTTGGATGGTGAAATAATAACCATGAGATAAGAATTTGAACCTCTATGACTTCATCAACTATGCTCAAGTCTAAATTTCCAGGTATAAAGCCTGTTCCAATCCCTTGAATTTTGTGAGGACCTGTTTTTTGACAGCAGTATAAGGGAAGTATTTAGACAATATGAGAGTAAACAAAATTTTCAAAGAAGATATGAAACAACCCATATTATCTGTCCGTTGCTTACCAGGTGTTCCCCCTGAAAGTACGTTGCTTTCTGTTGGCTCAACACCAATAATCTAATACATCATGAAGTCAATTAAACTTCACATGGTAACAGCCTGTTCCTAAAAAATATCTTGTTTTCAAAATAGTTAAGCTCATAACTGAGAAAGAGAACTTAAGGTACCTTTACGTTAGGATTTTGTTTCTTTAGGTACCGACCAACCCCCGAAATAGTTCCACCGGTACCAATTCCTGCGACAAATATATCTACTTTTCCTCTTGTATCTTCCCAAATCTCAGGACCAGTTGTTTCAAAGTGAATCTATATGCACCACGATACGAAAATCAGATAATACGAAATGATTCCTCTCCTCATATGGCAATTAACAACCACTCAAATGGTCCAAAGTCCCGACCATCTCACCATAAGGCAGAACTTCACCACAGCAAGGGCAAAATGTGAAAGATTAAGCTCATACCTTTGGATTAGCTGGGTTGTCAAATTGTTGAAGCATGTAAGAATTAGGTGTTTTGTTTACAATCTCTTCTGCTTTTGCAAGAGCTCCCTTCATACCCTTGGCGGATTCGGTAAGAACTAACTCGGCTCCAAATGCCTTCAGAAGGACTCGTCTTTCCATACTCATAGATGCAGGCATAGTTAAGATGAGTTTGTATCCTCTTGCAGCAGCAATAAAGGCAAGACCGATACCTGTGTTTCCACTGGTTGGTTCCACCAAGACACTCTTGAAAAGAGAGACAGAGACAACACAAATTTAGATTTTAGATATAGATAATAAGGTCGCATGTACCACTAAAACTGGAGCCGTTTCTTCGAAAATAAATAACAAACAATGACCGATTTTGTTTAAGGTAACTTTTACCTTTCCAGGTGTAATAAGTCCCTTTTCTTCGGCATCAGTAATCATACTTAAACCTATCCTAAAAAGTAGGTAGAGACAAATTATGTCAGAAAATCAATTTACATTCTTTAGCTGTCTGGCTCATAGTATGCATAGCTTACCTGTCTTTAACACTGCAACAGGGTTCCATTATCTCAAGCTTGGCAGCAATATTTGCAACAGAACCATTGGCAATATTATTGAGGTAAACCATAGGTGTCTTTCCAATAAGCTGTTACAGACCGACCAAAGGGAAGATTAGATAACCTAAATGCAAGTTTATAGTGTATGGTAACAGTATAACTTCGCCTAATCAATTTCAACCTAAAGCACAAACAAAAAGCCCTTTCTCACTCAATCATACAATGTTCACCTGATATAACCTCTAATGCAATTGGAGATAGATAACTAAGTTCTAATTATCCTCTTAAATAAAGTTTCAAAGATGTACATAGGACAATGCATGGAAAATTTGATTTAACCTCGAGTAGCTTGTTAAAATGAATAGCATTCTAGAAAATGAAGGAACAGAAAACACAAAAGAGGAGGTGGATTGAGTATTTAAAAAAATGCAATCCATATTAGAAAATGGAATTTGTTGTTCTAATTAAACAATCTACAAAACACTATTATCAATTTATTGTGGCACATCAAGTGTAAATTCTATATCATCTTTATCGGCTTCGATTAGCACCGGTTTCCCGTAGACCCAAACCCCACCACCACCACAACCACAACCGCAATGCATATGGCTCTAATATGAAGTGAATACAGTTGACCCAAGATAAATGCAGTCCTAAGTTTCTTGAAACAAACAAATATATACTGAAAAACCCAAATCACTACAGTAATCAACGAAACCTAACAAATTATGAAACAAAAATTGAATGAAGAAAACCAGCAAAAATTCCAAAATTAGTCAAAACCCAGATTGTAAATGTTGAAATGTATACCTGAGAAACATCTTCAGCAATGTTAAGACCTTCAATTTGAGTAGATGGTTCAGCAGAAACAGCTTTACAAACAACAACAGAAGAGTGTGAGAGTTGTTTTCTAGCAAATTGAGGAGATGATTTTCTCAAATTGACGAAAGAAGATTGAGATAGTAATTGGGGTTTAGAAGATGAAGAAGCAAACCCCAATTTAGATTTGGGGATAGAAGTCAATGGGTTGGAACAAAGAGAAGAAGAAGCCATTGTTGATTTTGTTAGTGGATGCTGGATGGTTCCTACTACCAGTAGTACCAGGTGTTAACTTATAAACCTCACAATGATTTTAGATTATTTTTTCTTCTAAACTTTGGTGTATTTAGTATTACCTCCTCGAAGCTCTCGTTATCTATCTCCAAAGAAAAAAACACATTTCATTTGTCTTCATTATTGCTCCCGGGCCCTAAGAATATTCCGATCAGCGCCATGTTTGTTCTATGGTCTGAATCTGATTTCTGGGCGTTTGTATTTTTATTTTTCTCATGTCCAACTCTAGATATGGCTCGGCTCATACATCTGGCTGGGAGTTATTTGACTCGGGTATGATTTTATACTTGACTTGTTGGCACATATTTGCCTCAAATTTGTAAAGAATTACATTCAGACATGGTATATCGGATTTAAATGAGTTAGATCTGAACAAGTTGAGTTAGTTGAGTTAGAAAAATCACAAATAACCCACAAATTATCGTGATTCGTGATCACTATCTTATTACCGATTTGTTAAGTGATCCGATGGTTAGGATGTGTTAGGATTTATTTTTCCAGAATGTAATAGTTTCACCCCACATGATGGTATCCGTTTATAAATGGTGCTTATCACCGGGAACAGGTAAGGGATAACAGATGGCTAAAGGCATGGTAGCACAATTTTGTTCTATAGCCATTATTAGCTCATGAAGGGGATTTGCACGACCTCTATTGATCTTCTAGCGGATTTAAGTGGCTTCTTGATAAGAAAAAAAACGACGAGGCAATGAAAAAAAGGGCGTTTTTAGGGACAATTCAAAAGGATTTAGAGGCGACTAATAAGACAAAAATGGATCACCCAAATCTAAAATGAAGCCACCCCTTATAAAGGCTAATTTGCCCTTTACAGTCGGTAGTTTAATTAGAATCGGGAGAAATAGAATTTATGGTTAGTGTTAGGTCCATTTTTTGAATTTTTGAGTTTTAGAGTAGAAGAAGAAGAAAAGAAAAAAAAGTGGGATAAAACCATTTTTTTTCTTAAATCAACAACAAATACGGATGGTTATGAAGAAGAATGTGAGAAACATCATGAAGAATATCACGTTGAAGGTTCAATAACGATTAGAGAGACTATTGAATGCATTCAACGCCATAAATGTCCCCGAATCGGTAGATAATGTAATAGAGAAGCACAATCTGTAGATAAGTGATGTTCATTATCTACCGATTGTGATAGTCGTCCCAAATCTAGTTTTCTCAAAACTAGTGGAGTTTTTGAATTTCTCTATTTTTATAATCCGTAGATAACTGATGCTCATTATCTACAGATTGTGATAGTCGCCCCAAATGTAATTTTTTTCAAAACTAATAGAATATTGAATTTCTCTATTTTCATAATCGGTAGATAAGTGATGTTCATTATCTATCGATTATAACAATCACCCCAAATCTAGTTTTCCCAAAACTAATGGAAATTTGAATTTCTTTATTTTGATAATCGGTAGATAAGTGATGTTCATTACCTATTTATCGATTGGGACAGTCACCCCAAATATAAATTTTTCAAAGCTAATAAAATTTTGATTTTTTTTTATTTTCATAATTGGTAGATAGGTTATGTTCATTGAATAGCGATTGTGATTGTTGCGCCGATTGTAAATTTTTTCAAAGCAAATAAAATTTTGAATTTCTCTATTTTCATAATTTGTAGATAAGTGATGTTCATTATCTATCGATTGTGATAGTCGCCCCAAATCTAGTTTTCTCAGATTCTATTTTCGTAATCGGTAGATAGGTAATGTTCATTATCTACTTATTGTTGTTAATTTTTAGTACAGAAAATTGAATTTTTGGAACAAAAAATAATCTGTAAATAACAATCTTTTTTTTTTTGAAGCAAATAACAATCTATTTTACTTACTGATCATGGTTGATGTTCTTCATTTTTTAAGAACACCAACCATAATCAGTATATAAAATCAATTTTATACATACCGATTATGTTTCTGCAACTGTAAATCCATACAAAAATTGCAATAATTTTTTTTGTATTCAAGCAATCAAATCCTAATTTTGGATCACAACTACTATCATTTATTCATTTTGTAAGTTTAACTCGATTTCTTTTTATGTTCTAAGTTTCAACTTTGAGGTTAATCAATTTTGGGTTTTGATTTTAAAATATTAATCCTAAAGTTTGTTTGATCGACGATATTTTGTTTCAATCAAAATTAAAACAATGAAAAAGTTTTTCAATCGGTAGACTAAAGAAAGAGAAGAAAAATGTTACGATTATGAAAATAAAGGATATAGATTTAGTATATATGTGAAGGACAATATAGACAATTTATGTTTTTAAGACACCCATAAACATCTTCACTAAATGGGAATAAAAAGTTGGCTCATAATTTATTTTGGGTCGTCCCCAAAAATACCAGGATTGAGGGCATAAACGCACAAGAGCTAAAATCAAAAGGAGAAGTTGTTAAATGAGTATAAAGATTGAGGGCTGTCCTTAAAAGAAAGGCATTAATTTTCTATTTTTGTCCTTCGAACTTTAATTTCCCAACCAACACCATTTTAGGTGGAGTCAAGGGATACGATAAAATATTGTACGATAAAATGATCATTCAAATCTCCAAAGGTCAGGCTGGCGTTAACAATCTATATGGCCTTTAATTTATAACACATGCACATTGCGCACCGGTGCTCAAGCCTCAAACCCTCAAACTCTAAGTGTAAAATTGAGACGAGGAAACATTTGCAGAAATGTGTGTGTTCCTGTAAGGAAGAAATTTTGTTGAATTTTCTTAAGATGGGTGTTGCTGAAGCGATGTACATGCTGGGATGCATTGGGAAGCGGATTAGTGCGGAGATCTCAAGCGAGATGGAAAGCAGAAATGTCGGTATAGTTATAGTTGGTTGAGCGAAGAGTGTTTCCCTTGACAACAAAGACGCTGAGGCGGTCTGACCACGCCGACGAAACATCAAATCTCTGTAGCACTCACGGTCTAAACGGTGCGGATTAACTCTCCCCAAAACCATCCAACCCGATACACACGAAGGGAACAAAAGGTAATCTTCACTGGATGTTGCTGAAGATGAAATATTCCAAGAACATCAACCGAGTGAGGTTTTTTGTTTTTGAGATGAAATGCTTCGATTTTTTTACTTTCTGCTGTCAAATTTTATAAGTATAAATAAATGTCTCCATCATGTTGGAAAAGTTACTGATAGTGAATTTCAAAGAAAATGAAAGATCGAATGAATATAAGAAATGGTGTCCACGTCCAACGAATCTCTTTGATATCATTCTTTTTGTCGTATTATTTTTTATCAACTTCAAATGCTAATGATGCGATAAGCTGCACTAGAGCTGGCAAACGGGCGGGCCGGGGCTGGTTTGTTACGGGTTACACGGGTTCGGGTTAACACGGGTTAAAACCCGCGGGTCGATATTCTTCACGGATGATCATTTCTTCAACCCGCACCCGTAACGGGTAAAGCTTGCGGGTTCACGGGTTAACCCGACTTGTTTAATTAAAAATAAAATTATAATTTCATTAAGTTAATTTGTGACAAAACAGAGACCAAAGTCACCAAACCACAGAACATAACTTGGGGATAATACTAAAACATAGGATTACATAGAAAAAAAAACACAATTATAAGTTCTCTAGTCTACTGTGAAAAAGAGTAAAGAATCAAACCCTAACCTAGGATTATCGTTTCTAACCTAAAATCAATTCACATCCACCACTTTCGTCACCTGCATCTCAATTTCATTCATAAATCTTCTCGTTATCACTACCACTAATCTGCAACATTAATCAACAACAACAAAAACGCAAACCCATCTTCATCCCATCATATTACTAATCCAACTCATATACACTTCATCTCAAACTGTCTGCATGTTATCAATTACAGCTGAAATCAAATTTCAAACGACACATCCACCATTAAAAGAACAAAAATGCTAAAATTACAACAAATGGACCAAAAAGGAATATAGTGGTGATAACTATAATGGAGAGACCTGTAGCTGCAAGAAATTAAGTTGTTGTTGCCATTGGTTGGGATGAAATCAAAGGAGGAAGCACCGAAAACCCAAATGGTTTTGTAAACTCAGCATCAATGGAATAAATCGATACCACCTCGTTTCTGTGCTCAATCTGCATCAGGAAAACAAGACAATAGAGCAATGGAAAATATGAATTAAATTGAAAATCAATAACTAAAAATTCAACCTTAAACTTAACACCCAATACCCATCATTACTTGATTTCATTCTCAATTTGATATAAAATTCTCAATCCATTCTAGAACCCTAATCCTAATTTTACTGATTCCTCTTTCTTCAATCATCACGAAACCCTAACCAAAATTAACTCCACAGACTCATTAACTCTTTCCTTGATTCACTTATTTATTAAGTTTATTCAAATTTCAGAAGAATCATGAATCACTCACACACAGTTCGTGCGGTGGAGAAGAAAAATGGAAAGAGAAAAGAAAAACCAGAAAAGAAAGAGAAGAAGAAGAAAAAAGAGAGATAAAAAAGAAAGATATCTCTTCGTTTAGTTTTAGGGTTTCTCCTTTTATACCTTAATCGTGTGGATGTGATTAACCCTAGATAATCCGACGGACAGGATTATGTAAAAATTACTAATTAGTTATTGTGGACGGGTTTACGGGTTGTACCCGCGGTTTCACGGGCCGGGACGGGTTAACCCGTTTATTCACAAGCCGGCATTTATCCAACCCGAACCCGGCTTGTTTAGAAACCAGCCGAGCCGGGTTCGGGTTTTTACGGGCCGGGCACGGGTTAACCCGCGGGTTTCAGCTTGTTTGCCAGCTCTAAGCTGCACCTTGTGTTGTCAAAAACAAAATAATATTCACATAGCAGGGACTCTTGACAGTTTTATAATGCCATGTAAATGAATATAAAACAGTTCTCAAATAAAAATATAAAATCTTGCATCTCGATGAAATGTAGTCCACTTTGCAGGGAAAATTCATTCTCTCTTTTCGAACCTTCCTAATATGGAACCCACTACTACAAGACAAGACAAAAAAAAATATATTAAACTAAAATGGATAAGAACAAGTTTTATAGTGGAATCCAAACTATTCCAAATGTGAAAAAATCATGAAATGTCAAGTTTAGTGGCTTCCAAGTTGGGGTCTTCCACATAAAATCCAAGCAAGGTTCCACTGTTTCGTGGAATCCATCTGAACGCCAATAAGAATAACGTTAAACGCAATTAAGAATGGAGCTAAAAAAACGCAATTAAGAATTACGTTTTTTTTATCCGTAGATTTAAAATGAGTTGTTGAAATCTAACGGCTGAAAAAAAAGCTTCATTCTTAATTGCGTTTTTTTAGCTCCATTCTTAATTGCGTTTTTTAGCTCCATTAAGAATAACATTTCTACTATTCCACCATTATACTTGCGCTTCCATCCACAGTTCCATGTGCTGAGGTGGCGTGGAAGATGGAAGATGGATGGATTCCACCATAAGACTTGCTCTAATCTAGCAGCTAGACTGGCCATCCACGTCAGCTAGGGAAACCTCTTAAGTCCTACAGTATTGCTAATCTAGCAGCTACATTAGCAGTCCATGTCATCTGGGACTACTGTCCAACGTTGTTTGGTTCAGCGTTTTAAATTTCAACCGTCAGATCAAATTTTGTGATTTTTGTGATCCGTGTGATTTTTGTGACGCTGAACCATTCAGCGCTGGGACCACTTTTTGAGCGCTGAACCATTCAGCGTTAAGGTATGAGCGTTGAATGATTCAGCGCTTCAAATTTCAGCCATCATATCAAATTTTGTGATTTTTGTGATCCGTGTGATTTTTGTGAGCGCTGAACCATTCAGCGCTGGGACCACTTTTTGAGCGCTGAACCATTCAGCGTTAAGGTATGAGCGTTGAATGATTCAGCGCTTCAAATTTCAGCCATCATATCAAATTTTGTGATTTTTGTGATCCGTGTGATTTTTGTGAGCGCTGAACCATTCAGCGTTGGGAGCACTTTTTGAGCGCTGAATCATTCAGTGTTTCAATAGTTGAACTGCGAGCACTTGCTAGGAGAGAGAAGTAGACAGAAATAGTGTTAACTTTTCTCCAACACTTTTTTCTTGATTTGCAACACTTTTTGGTCGATCTAGCAGCTCAATCTTGCCCATAAGGGTTAGCCTTATCCAATTATTTTATTTAATGAATAAATTATCTTTGATTAATTAGTGCTGATTTGGAAGATTAAGTTATATTTAATCAAATTAACTCTTAAATCAACTACCGCTAATTCATCATCAAGACTTGAAATTTTTTTGATTTTCTTTTTTGAAACTTGAGACAGAATCAGTTGATGTTAATGCAGTTGTAAACCGATTCTGGGTTGAGTTTTGTCAATTAACGAAGTAAATCCGTAATCAGTTTTTGTTAATATTCACATAAACCGATTGTAAGAATCGGGTTTTAAGAGCGTCCACATAACCCGATTATGCCATACTTTCAGAAACAAAATATTCATTACATAGTTTAGGAAATTAGCATATTACATATATAAGACAATTCATTATGTGAATTCTTGAATGTGGCACATCAATACATCGTCAATGAATCTCAGAGCACGACGGTGCAACACCGCATATTCCATGTGATGAATAAAATTATTTTCCCCATTGCGAATTCTCCATAGGCCGTTGAATCGTTCCAGATGCAACTAAATCAATTATTCCATATTGCATGCAGTGATGAGATACGTATTAAAATATCATCAAATTACTCAAATTTTCAAGACGAGGATCTTGTGGATGATGGTCGTTCACCATTTTGTTAACTTTAACATCCTCTAGCATTGAGCTTTTTATGTATTGGAATCGAAAAGCTAAGTCTCTCAATTTACGGTTTTTTGGATTAGTGGTATGCTCATAACAGAGCTCTTTGACTATCTTCCAAAACATTGAATATAGTTCGTTGGGACGTTCGTGGAAGACGGGGACGAACGATTTCATGGGTTGCATATCTTCTTCTAGAAACCATTCCATTTTCCAGGCTTAGTGTGTGATGTGGGAGTGGCTCAAACAAGTTGTCCTTATATATATAGATAAAGACTCAACAACTCTTTTTCTTTTCGAAATCGATTCACACAATCGGTTTTTAGGAATGTCCACATAGACCGATTTTTTCCTTAAAAAATCATATAAAATTTGCCTAGCCACAATCTGTTTTTAATATTACACAGGTAATCCGATTCTTGGCAAAAAAAAGATACAGAAAAATTGCAATTTTTCCTTACTAGAATCGAATTACACGGAATGCCCATATTGACCAATTCTGAAGGTTGTCAATTTTTTGTTTTTTTGTTTTTCCTTTTCCGGAATCGGTCATTAAAAGTTTCCATATAAACCGATTCTAAACACCTACAAAACAAGTGATTGAAAATCTCAGAATCGGACTATGTGGTGCACTCCTAAAATACGATTCTGAAATTGCGCCCCTGGAGAAATAATAGAATCGGATTTTATGTTGGTAAACACAAACCGATTCTGACTGAGAAAAATGGACAGAATCCTGCATCTTTTGCACACACATTGTAGTTGGTACTTGTCGCGTCTTAGGAAAACACAAATTTTCAAAACAAACCAGATTCAGTCATTCATAAACTAGAGAGCGTAACCAAACATAATTCAACAATAAGTTTAAGACATAAGTTTTAACTCCATAATTAAATACATAAGTTCCGAAAACAAATAAACCATTCATTCATCAACATCCCCTACACGACCACGTCCACGTCCAGTACCACGACCACCTCATCCTCGTTTAGTAGGCCTTTTTTACCGGCATCATGTTGGGCGTTGATCGATTCACCTTGAGAGTACATTTTCGCAGTGTTTTTCCTCCTATTTTTCTTTGTGTTCTCCATCACCGCTTCCCCAAAGTTTTCACCCACATCTACATCTTCGAGACTGTTCAATTTGTCAATTAATTTTTCATTGGCCTCAACATCTTTTGCTTCCCTAATACATAGCATTGCTTCGGTTATCAAATGCCCGATTCGTGTTCTCTACTTCTATTTTAAACAACAAACATTCATCAAATCATGCTAAAAACATTAACAAAGTTGTAACTGAGAAACAATACACACCAGGTATTAGAGAGCTATATCTTTGTCCTTGATTTGGGGCCTCTCATCTACTCGTATCACTTGAGTATGCGAAACGTTGAGGTATACCATGGCATGTAACCCGAAATTTCCTCAGCATCCGTTTTCGAACAACCGTCCATATCATGTTTGTTGTATCTTCTTTTTTCCAAGTATTCAGATGCTGGTAAAGGTTTGTGAACAACCTAGATATAATTATCAACAGACTCGATTTCTATCTCATTGATTTTAAACTTCTTGTGTTAATCCTCTAGGATTTTTTGTACATATCTTCATTATTTTGGGACTCTCGTCGGGTTGTACAGATTACATATACTTTTGGGTGAAACAAAGACCCAAAATAACGTTCTATCTCTACGCACCCAACCATCTTTCCTTTAGCCAAAACTTCCTTGTAAGTGTGAAAGAAAACATCTTTTGTCGTCAAGTTGTCCAACTGGCGTCACAACTCCAGATGTTCCTCATTACTTACCGTTGAATCTGTACTTGTCTCCATAGTATTTATTGTCCCATCGCTTGTTCTCAAAATCCCTTTCAGAAAATATTGGGAAGTTCAAATATATCCATGCCTGCTAAAGAGCCATATCCCTCCAATTTGGTTCCTTCGATCCATAAAATACTTTCTCTTGAACGAGTGTGCAAGGATGGAAAATCCCCGAGAGTATTCGTGAATCTTGTCAAATGGTTACAACAGCTGAATAAAGTTGGCGCTCACACGGGCAACGTAAACATAGGGGAAGATAACGCTCCCAGGATGTAGAGGACATATTCACTAGCCGTAGCCGAAATACATTCCTTGATCACCTCTTTTCCCTGTGCACGAAGCTTCTTTGTTCACATGAAGTGGTACCTCAAGCCCGCAAGATGGAATGTCCTCTGCTTTTCTTTACCTACTAGCATCTCTAACTTGGTCGTCTCCTCATCCTATCGGAATACATTCTTGCTGAACTCGTAAATCTTGTCCTAGTCAAGCTCTTGCGCGTAGTTTTTTTGTTTCACAGCTTTACCTTCTACGCTTAGCCAGTAATCAACTTCGTATCATTTGGAGTTATCGTCATTTAGCCAATCGGAAGATGGAAAGTATCTATTTCCCCAAAAAATCTGTCGACAATGGCGGAAACAAGAGATTTGTCGTAACCAACAACCAAATTGTCGATTGCAGACAACAACCCTGTAGATTTGTCTAGATCGATTACTTCCTCAACTTCTCCTACGGTTGATTCTATTGCTTCCAGTGGATAATCCTTCATCATACTCACTGACGTTCCTGCTTCATACGACGAACGTACGGCATCCTTGTGATCCTATAAAACAAAAAAAAAAAGATAGACAATGATCAAAACACTAAACGGATAATAATTTTTTTTTCTCTTACATAACATAAGGTTTAGGTAGTTGCTATGATATGGCAGATGGCAGCGGCCCAACTCTCTTTGTTCCCCCGTAACAACTTTCCTTCATCACCGAGTAACCCGTAACTGGAATCAGTAGGGCCTCGAGGAAACATCTTCAGCGGGTCGGGCATGTGATCCCCTTTATTCTTCTTTGGACCACCATATTACCATCTTTATTACCTTTTTCATGAACATGCACTCCATGGAATTGTTCTTGAACTACTCCTCCTTCTTCATCAACTTCCTTCTCAATTTATTCTTCATCAACTTCCTTTTCACTTGCTTCTTCACCAACTTCCTCGCCACCACTTTCTTCTTCATCAACTTCCTCGCCACCACTTTCTTCTTCATGAACTTCTCTATCACCACTTTGTTTTTCATTACCTTCTTCTTCAGTAGGTGTAGCAGAATCGTATTCTTTATGTGCTGGTTTCTCTGCTTGAGGTGGTGGGTCATTGAAGCGCATCTCTTTGGGTTTACTCCTCGATCCCCTTCGCTAAGAAGCAGTCAATTTTTTACCGTTCTTTCGACGAGGTCCCAAACTCTGAGGAGAAGAAAGGTCATTTTTGTTCTTATATTTATTTTCAGTTTGCTTTTGTTGCTCGCCCTTGTTGTCCCTGGAGAATACGGAGATAAGAGACAAACAACAATGAAATTCAATGTATATTTTTGAATTTGAGGTGTACAATTAGTTTACATGATACACGTATAAAAACCGATTCCATCCATTGATAATCAACAATCTGTTTATATAAGTGCTCATGTAATCTAATTCTAACAAAATAAATATACAAAAATATTGAGCATTTTTTCTTACAAGAATCGATTTACACGATACACATACAAAGAACGATTCCTAACATATTGCATAACAAAAATCGGTTTTTATAAGTGCTCATATAATCCGATTATGGGCTAAGTAGTTATGAAATCATAGGATACACAAGCGGTTTTTGTCGACAGAAATGTAATCCGATTCTAACAATAAAAACTGACAGAAAAACGGTTATCGCTACAGTAACTGAATCGGGCTATGTGAGCATGAACATGGAACGATTCTGGTTCAAATTTCTCGAACCAGAAAATACAATCAGAATAATCGGTCTTTGTGGGCATGAACAAAAACTGTTTTTATATGCAATTGGTTCACAAGTACATTGACGTAAACCGATTCTGGCAAACCTAGAAAAAAATGATTTCAAAATTTTCAATTTTTGACTGATTGCATGTTATTCAAACCTAATGTAGAGGATTGGATTGATAGAAAAGTACCTGATTCGAGCCATTTCCTCCTTTTGTATTGTGATCAAAGACGGTTTGTCTTCCTCAACCGTTTTCTTCTTCGGTTTATTTCTAATTGCTTGAATAATTCCGGGATTACTCTCACTAGGATAATTCCTGTTAGTAGCATGCTTCACTCGTTTCGACATTTTATAGAAGAAAAGAAATGATTAATCGTTTCTTGATCGTCAATAATCGACGATGTTTTCGTTTCAAAAAAAAAAGGAGGTAAGAGAAGAAGAATCAGTTGAAGTGGAGATGGAAGTGAACTAAACTTAAGTTTTTTTGTTTTTATTATTAGATATGATGGGGGTAAATTGGTAGTATTAATATTTAATAGAGGGTAAATTGGTAGTTTCAGCAAATTTAGACACCCCTTGCCCTTTTTTACTGGGTATATGAAGTAATCTATAGGCCCAAATAAACCTAGAAGTGGAAATCTTAAGTACATGCCTTTGCTCCTTGTCATCCTCCTCCTCAAGCTCTTGGTCCGGAATAAAGCCTTGAAACATTTCGCAATTAGACACCTCAAGACTTTGAAGCATATTATTTCCTCTAAGCAATCCGCGAGGAAGAAACACAAGCTCCTTACAGAACGCAATGTCCACGGACATCAGGGATGTTAAATTGCTTTCTACCAATGAGCTTACTGGTTCGCCATTGCAATGTTCAAGCTTCAGTACTTTGAGAGATGCAAACCGGTTTGGCATGACCGTTAATTTATGGCACGCCTTGATCTCCAGCCGCTCTAGGCGAGGAAAACATGAAGGAAATGAAGAAGTAGAAGATGGTGATGACGAAATGTGATCTGACCATTCTAGCAAATTTGGCATACCAATTAGAGAGAGTTTTTCCAGAGATGGGAAAGAAGACGCCTTGCCCTTGTTGTTACCGTAGAACTCACTGCCAATAGTTTGCACACCAACAAGTCCTACTATTTTGAGAACCTTAAGAAAAGGAAGTGACCCGAGCGAAGGAAGATATTCGCACTTACTGCAATTTAGAAGAACAACGAAAACCAAATTAGGAAGCACATTATCTGGCCTCATCATCCATGTGGGGAATTTTGAACCAACATAGTAGTGGATTCCCAATATTCTAAGGTTTGGATGAGGTTGGAGGCCTTCTATCACGTCAAAATCATCTCGAACGGCATCATTACATGTTTCGTTTTCGATCCAATATAGGTCCAGCCTAACAATATGTTGTTTGTCTTTTAAACAGGCACCGTGGGCATCATTTCCATCTCTTACATTCTCCAAATTATGAATTTGTAATTTACCAGCAAGAGATTTAGGTCTCTCAATTCTTCGATACGAAATCCACTGTCTTTCCCTACAACAAATACCGGCAAATATCGGAGGCAACTTAAATTTCTTACCTCCCTTGGCATTGGAGGTATCCATGCATTAGCTTGACTTTTACAGATAATAAGATGTCTCAAGTTGATAAGCTTTTTCATGCCCCGAGGAAGATCTTTCAGCTCAAAACAATTCTTCAGAATCAAACTTTGCAGATGGTAGAGAGTAGTAATAGAGTTAGGTAATTTAGATAACCGAGAGTTTGAGAGATTGAGGTACCGTAAGTGTTTTAACTTTGCAATTGATGGAGGTAACTCGGTGATCGCGTTGCAGCTCATGTCCAGAACACGTATGTGACTAAAGTTCATGAAAATCTGCATGGCATAAGTATGATCAATGAATTCCGGTGTAGTAGAAATGAACGTCCGCAATTTCTTCACCTTGGACAACTCCATAGCCACAAATGAGAACTCATCTTCAAAGAACAAACTTACACGCCGAAGACTGTTAATTTCCACTTCTGGTATCTTGTTAAGATTTATCATCGAGCATTCAGTTCTAGAAACGGATTGTGCAAGGTCATGCACAAGATCATGCATCTTACACGACTTGACACCTCCCAACTCATTTTTCTGCTCATCTTGGAAGAATGAATATCTCAGCAAAGTGTTAAAATATTCATTACCGATCTTCTCCATTTCTGCGCTTTCTTTACTGGGACTAAGGAGGAACCCTTCGGCCATCCACAGCTGAATTACTTTCTTTCTTTTGAAAATGTGATCTTTCGGGAATAGAGAACAGTGTGCAAAACATTGTTTTAAATGTGGCTCCAGGTGATCATACCTTAGCTTCAGTATCTTTATAATCTTTTCTTCGCCTTCGGGATGATTCCATATGTTGTTATTTTCAACTGACAGCCACTCATTCTCACCCCTTTTGGAGTACATCATACCCCCAAGAAGCTTTGTTGCTAATGGCAATCCTCCACACTTTTTCGCAATGTTCTTTCCGATCTTGATTAATTTTTCCGTCTTCTCTACTCCTCCAGACCCAAAAGCAATTTTCTCGAAGAGCCTCCAACATTCTTGGTCGGACAACCGGTTAAAACTATATCTGTATACAGACCTTGTCACTAAAGCAACTTCATTACTTCGTGTTGTCACGATTACCTTGCTTCCATGAGCCCCAATGGGCAACAAAGTTTTCAGCATATCGTCCCACTCATTGTGCTTGTTGTTCCACATCTCCTCAAGAACTATCAGATATCTCTTATTTTGAAGGTTTTCTTTGAGGCTATTCACCATGACATCCAAGTTTGAAATATCTTTCTTCGTTCCGGTAATGGATTCTAATAACTGTCCAAAAATCTGCTTCAGATTAGAATTTTGAGATATGCATACCCACAGTCTTTTCTCGAAATGACGTATGACAACGTTATCACCATAGACACTTTGAACAAGTTTGGTCTTGCCAATTCCCCCCATGCCAACGATGAGAAGTATACGGTAAATCTGTTCACTGTTAGAGATATTGGTTAATACATCTATTATCTTTGACTTATCGTTTTCCCTTCCGATAAGATTTGAGTCACCTACAAGGGATGAAGTTCCTCCGATTCTGATAACATTATCATTACTTGTAGTATTTCTCCGAGTGCTGACATCGAAACAGAACATGTCTTTTTCTTTGCCACTTTATCCAACATTTGGTTAAGATCTTTAACTTTACGAGCCATTTTGACACGAAATGCAAGTGTATTCGAGGGAGAGAAGAAGTTCTTTACCCTGTTCCGTTTGCTACCTTGAATAAGCATTCTACGCCTCACAGTTTCATAAGCGAATCCATCCAATATGTCTTCAGCTTCATAGATTATGTCTTTAAGTTCTCGAAGCCAAATCTTCACTGCATCTTTCTCTACTTGTTTTTTCTCTGCATCACTTAATACACCTTGAATACCGAGTAAAGTTCCTTGGAGTTTTAGCATTTCATCTTTGACACTCCCAACAAGATATATCCCATCGGAGGTAATAGAAACCAACCTGTTCATTAAGGACTCACTCGCAGCAATAATAAGAACTTCAGCCATATTTGTTATCCTTCGTAACAAATAGAATAATTTTTCTGACGGAAATGAAGAAATAATTTCTTGGGGATTGTTGAAGAAGAGTTAACAACAGTAGAAGAAACTTAATTAAAGACGTAAAGAAGATCAACTCTTCGCCTTTTTCTTATTTTGTATGTACCCGCTGCTTTGTTTTCAGTATCGTCTAATATGATCAAGTTGAAGCTTGGTTCCAACTCCCTCCATAGTCCATATCAACAAGTTGTTGGTTAAACTTCAACATAGAAGTCACTAACAAGCTGGTTAGGACAAGATTAGGAAATTGATGTAATCCTAAGGAATTAGAAGTCATCTAGTTCTAAGAAAAGGAAAGACATGTAATAAGGTAATAGGACTAGGAAAAGGAATTCATAGTTCTATATATATATGATCACCAAAGTTGTGGTTGATCATATGAGCAAGATTAGAGCTTGTGTTTAGTTTTGAGAGATTTTCTAAACATCAATAAAGAGAGTTGTCTTTATATAAGCTAAGTTTCATCTTGCAGTTGCCATTAATTGGTATCAGAGCTTGTTTCTGAGCCATGGAAAACGAAACCACCATTGTGGGTGCAAAACAGTTCACGCCACCATCAATACAAGTTCCAATCCTCAACGCCACAAACTACACAGTATGGGCCATGAGAATGAAGGTACTGATGAAAATCTACAAAGTTTGGGAAACAATTGATCCTGGTACATTGGACCCAGACAAAAACAATGTTGCCATTGGATTACTCTTTCAAGCAATACCAGAATGTCTTGTTCTACAAGTTGGTGAACAGGAAACTTCAAAGAAAATTTGGGATGCAATAAAGGCACGTAATCTCGGAGCTGATCGAGTTAAAGAAGCCCGTCTGCAAACCTTAATGTCTGAATTTGAAAGAGTGAAGATGAAAGACACTGATACTATTGATAGCTTTGCAGGAAAGCTATCAGAGATAGCCTCAAAAGCTGCGTCACTTGGACAATCCATTGATGAAGATAAACTGGTAAAGAAGTTTCTCAATAGTTTACCAAGATCCAAGTATATTCATATCATAGCTTCTCTCGAACAAGTCTTAGATTTAAAGAAGACTAGCTATGAAGATATAATTGGAAGATTGAAAGCATATGAAGAGAGAATCCTTGATGAAGAAAACAATGGAGAAACTCAAGGAAAACTCTTGTACACAAACTCTTACCAACAAAACTCTGCGACAAGAGGAAGAGGTCGTGGAAGAGGTGGTAGAGAGAAACAGAGGCCGAGGAAGGGGAGGAAGGTTTAACTCACAAGATAGAACAACAAGTCAGAATGATCAAAACCAAGGGAAAGAAAAGAAGGATAGATCAAACATTATTTGTTACAGATGTGATAAACCAGGACACTTCTCCTCTTGTATGCCCTGAAAGAATACAAAAGATGGAAGAAGCAAACAAGAATGAAACAAGGGAAGCAGATACAACTCTTTTCATGCACGAAGTTGTATTCTTAAACGAAGGGAAACTAATACCAAAGAACTACGAATCAAAGGATGGAGAAGAAGGAATCTGGTATTTAGATAATGGAGCCAGCAATCACATGACTGGTAAGAGACACTACTTGTCTGAGCTCAATGAGAAAATCAAAGGACAAGTGAAGTTTGGGGATGGATGTTATGTAGAAATTGAAGGGAAAGGATCAATTTTATTTCACAGCAACCGGAGAACAGAAGCTTGTCACAAACATCTACTTCATCCCAAACTTACAAAGCAACATTCTAAGTTTAGGACAAGCTACAGAAGTTGGATGTGATGTTAGAATGCGACAAGATTATCTAACAGTTCATGACCCAAGTGGAAGACTTTTAGTTAGAGTCTCACGCTCACAGAATAGACTCTATAAGATAAATCTCATGATTGGAAGGCCATTGTGTCTGAATATGAGACTGGAAGATCAGACATGGAAGTGGCATGCAAGATTAGGACACATAAGCTTTAGAACTTTAAAGGAAATGTCTCAGAACAAGATGGTTCGAGGGCTACCACAGATAAACGATGAATCAAGGATCTGTAAATAATGTTTAGTTGGGAAACAAACGCGTCGAGGTTTTCCAAAAGCAACAACATTCAGAGCCTCAAAGCCATTAAAGCTTCTTCATGATGATTTATGTGGTCCTATTACACCACAAACCCTTGCAAATAACAAATACATATTCTTTATTATAGATGATTTCTCAAGATATATGTGGTCTATTCTTATGAAAGAAAAGAGTGAAGCATTTGACAGATTCAAAGCTTTCAGAAATCTGATAGAAAAAGAGTTAAAAGAGGAGGTCAAAATGCTTAGAACTGATAGAGGAGGAGAGTTCACTTCCTTAGAGTTCAACAAGTTCTGTGAGTCAAATGGAATCAAAAGGCAACTCACAACACCATATACACCACAACAAAACGGAGTGGTGGAGAGGAGAAACATGACTCTAATGGAGATGACAAGAAGTTCTTTAAAGGCTATGCAGGTACCTAATTATCTATGGGGAGAAGATGTACGACACTCCACATACCTAATAAACAGGATACCTACGAAAGCTCTGAAAGACATGACTCCATATGAAAGTTTGCGAAAGAGAAAACCAAACATAGATCATTTAAGAGTGTTTGGTTGCAAAGAATACACAAAAGTTGATTCGGCAACTCTTAAGAAACTGGATGATCGATCTCAGACTCTTGTGCATCTAGGAATTGAGCCTGGATCTAAAGCTTACAGATTATTCAATCCAACAACGAAAAGAGTAATAGTGAGTCGAGATGTGGTATTCGATGAAAAAGCAAACTGGAACTGGAAAGAAACTAATGATGGACCAAGTAGGGATCCAGGAATGTTTCACATGAGATGGGGTCAAGTAATTGATGAAGGCGAAGGACCCATAATCATCAATACCAATGGAAACAATGATGTTAATCAAGAAGAAGAAGAGAATAATGAAGAAGTAGAAGAAGAAGAAAAAGAAGAAGAAGAGGAGATCGATGAAATAACTCAACCCATTCCACTGCGAAAATCAACAAGACAAATATAAAAGCCACATCTGGAGGATTATGTTCTTCAAGCTGCAGAAAAATGTGAGATTATGCTACTTTCTGTTAATGATGAACCAAGGAATTTTCAGGAAGCAAAGGTCTCAACTAAATGGACACAAGCATGTAGAGAAGAAATTATTTCAATCAACAGAAACAAGACTTGGTTTCTAGTTGATAAGCCAGGTGGGGTAAAAGTGATTGGTCTCAAGTGGATCTTCAAGGTTAAAAGAAATGCTGATGGAACTATTAACAAATATAAGGAAAGACTTGTAGCTAAGGGATACGTTCAAGAATCAGGCATAGACTTTGATGAAGTTTTCGCACCAGTTGCTAGACTAGAGACAATTCGTCTCTTAATAGCAGAAGCTGCATCAAACTCATGGGAAATTCACCACTTAGACGTTAAGACAGCATTCTTACATGGTGAATTGCGAGAAGATGTGTATGTTGAACAACCAGAAGGTTTTGAAGTAAAAAGACAAGAGCATAAGGTTTATAAGTTATCAAAAGCTTTATATGGTCTAAGACAAGCTCCTCGAGCCTGGAATACAAAGTTAGATCAAATCTTAAGAGAAATCAGATGTTGTTAAGTGCTCTAAAGAAACATCAGTATACAGAAGAGAAGAAAAGGGAACGCTTCTTGTGATTGCAGTCTATGTAGATGATCTATTTTTGACTGGAAACTCCCTTAAAGTGATCAATGAGTTCAAGAGAGAAATGTCATCAAAGTTTGAGATGTCATACCTCGGAAAACTCACTTATTACCTTGGCATAGAAGTCCATCAAGGAGTAGATGAGATTCAGATTAAACAAGAAGCTTATGCAAGGAGAATTCTGAAAGAAGCAGGACTTGAAACTTGTAATCCAACTAAGATACCAATGGAGTTTGGACTTAAAGTTTCAAAGGCAAAAGAAGAAGCAGAGATTGATTCAACGTGTTATAGAAGAAATGTTGGGTGTCTTAGGTACTTGTTACACACAATACCATATTTGGCTTTCTCTGTGGGAGTAGCAATCCGTTATATGCAGAGTCCACGCATGTCTCATGGTGATGTAATAAAGCAGATATTGAGATATCTAAGAGGAACAATCAGCTGTGGATTGAAGTATGGTCGAGGAGGATCAAAAGGAATTGTTGGGTATAGTGACAGCAGTCATAATATTGACCAAGATGATGGAAAAGGTACAACTGGTCATATATTTTATCTAGGTGAAGCACCTATTACATGGTGTTCACAGAAGCAAGACATTGTAGCCCTCTCATCCTGTGAAACTGAGTTTATGGCTGCAACAAAAGCAGCTAAACAATCAATATGGCTTCAAGAACTGTTGGGTGAAATCAAAGGAAGAGAACCCGAAAAAGTTCTCATCAAGATTGATAATAAGTCTGCAATTGTACTCATTAAAAATCCAGTGTTTCATGGGAAGACGAAACACATTCACAAAAGGTATCATTTCATACGAGAATGTATCGAGAAGGAGATCATCAACGTTGAATACATACCAGGAACTGAGAAGAAAGCAGATATATTGACAAAGGCATTAGCTCCGATCAAGTTTGAAGAAATGAGACAATTGATTGGAGTACAAGATATGTCACGGGTAAGGTTGAAGCTTAACGGGGAGAATGTTGGTTAAACTTCAACATAGTAGTCACTAACAAGCTGGTTAGGACAAGATTAGGAAATTGATGTAATCCAAAGGGAATTAGAAGTCATTTAGTTCTAAGAAAAGGAAAGACATGTTGTGGACACAAGAACTACGCGGGAGTCCGAATGCCCACAATCAATCGTTAACGTCTAAAGAGATTACGATGATGATACCCTGACGTGGATTCATTGGCTCAAAACCTTCGGGTTTATCATAGCCTCCTCCTACTTCCCCGTGCGTGGCGATCATGCATGGGATACAAGTATTAAAGGAAAACAAAACATATAAGCAAATACGTGCGGAGCTAAATGAATGTAAAGTGCTGAAATGTAAATAAGACCAAGGTTTACGTGGTTCAGCACTAAGGCCTACATCCACGGGGTTTGTTGTTCTACTATATTATTCCCGGTTACATGAATAGTTGAATGACTTTGGGTTTACATATTTCTCTCCACTATGGGATTAACTTACCCTTACTATCCTCTCTCTCTCTCTCTCTCCTTCTCTCCTGATGTTTTTTCCTCCTCCTTCTTCTTTGTGGAGATTGGGTATTTATAAGGTTGGAACGTGGGACCCATCTCTGAAGACCGTTGGAACCTTATCTTCTCGTGTCCTTGCGTCCATCACGCGGAGGTCTGCGTTTCCCCCTCGATCCCGCGGAGGCATCTTCGCTCGTTCCACAGGTTGGTCGACATATCAAATTTCAGCCATCATATCAAATTTTGTGATTTTTGTGATCCGTGTGATTTTTGTGAGCGCTGAACCATTCAGCGTTGGGAGCACTTTTTGAGCGCTGAATCATTCAGTGTTTCAATAGTTGAACTGCGAGCACTTGCTAGGAGAGAGAAGTAGACAGAAATAGTGTTAACTTTTCTCCAACACTTTTTTCTTGATTTGCAACACTTTTTGGTCGATCTAGCAGCTCAATCTTGCCCATAAGGGTTAGCCTTATCCAATTATTTTATTTAATGAATAAATTATCTTTGATTAATTAGTGCTGATTTGGAAGATTAAGTTATATTTAATCAAATTAACTCTTAAATCAACTACCGCTAATTCATCATCAAGACTTGAAATTTTTTTGATTTTCTTTTTTGAAACTTGAGCAGAATCAGTTGATGTTAATGCAGTTGTAAACCGATTCTGGGTTGAGTTTTGTCAATTAACGAAGTAAATCCGTAATCAGTTTTTGTTAATATTCACATAAACCGATTGTAAGAATCGGGTTTTAAGAGCGTCCACATAACCCGATTATGCCATACTTTCAGAAACAAAATATTCATTACATAGTTTAGGAAATTAGCATATTACATATATAAGACAATTCATTATGTGAATTCTTGAATGTGGCACATCAATACATCGTCAATGAATCTCAGAGCACGACGGTGCAACACCGCATATTCCATGTGATGAATAAAATTATTTTCCCCATTGCGAATTCTCCATAGGCCGTTGAATCGTTCCAGATGCAACTAAATCAATTATTCCATATTGCATGCAGTGATGAGATACGTATTAAAATATCATCAAATTACTCAAATTTTCAAGACGAGGATCTTGTGGATGATGGTCGTTCACCATTTTGTTAACTTTAACATCCTCTAGCATTGAGCTTTTTATGTATTGGAATCGAAAAGCTAAGTCTCTCTTTACGGTTTTTTGGATTAGTGGTATGCTCATAACAGAGCTCTTTGACTATCTTCCAAAACATTGAATATAGTTCGTTGGGACGTTCGTGGAAGACGGGGACGAACGATTTCATGGGTTGCATATCTTCTTCTAGAAACCATTCCATTTTCCAGGCTTAGTGTGTGATGTGGGAGTGGCTCAAACAAGTTGTCCTTATATATATAGATAAAGACTCAACAACTCTTTTTCTTTTCGAAATCGATTCACACAATCGGTTTTTAGGAATGTCCACATAGACCGATTTTTTCCTTAAAAAATCATATAAAATTTGCCTAGCCACAATCTGTTTTTAATATTACACAGGTAATCCGATTCTTGGCAAAAAAAAGATACAGAAAAATTGCAATTTTTCCTTACTAGAATCGAATTACACGGAATGCCCATATTGACCAATTCTGAAGGTTGTCAATTTTTGTTTTTTTGTTTTTCCTTTTCCGGAATCGGTCATTAAAAGTTTCCATATAAACCGATTCTAAACACCTACAAAACAAGTGATTGAAAATCTCAGAATCGGACTATGTGGTGCACTCCTAAAATACGATTCTGAAATTGCGCCCCTGGAGAAATAATAGAATCGGATTTTATGTTGGTAAACACAAACCGATTCTGACTGAGAAAAATGGACAGAATCCTGCATCTTTTGCACACACATTGTAGTTGGTACTTGTCGCGTCTTAGGAAAACACAAATTTTCAAAACAAACCAGATTCAGTCATTCATAAACTAGAGAGCGTAACCAAACATAATTCAACAATAAGTTTAAGACATAAGTTTTAACTCCATAATTAAATACATAAGTTCCGAAAAAAAAAACCATTCATTCATCAACATCCCCTACACGACCACGTCCACGTCCAGTACCACGACCACCTCATCCTCGTTTAGTAGGCCTTTTTTACCGGCATCATGTTGGGCGTTGATCGATTCACCTTGAGAGTACATTTTCGCAGTGTTTTTCCTCCTATTTTTCTTTGTGTTCTCCATCACCGCTTCCCCAAAGTTTTCACCCACATCTACATCTTCGAGACTGTTCAATTTGTCAATTAATTTTTCATTGGCCTCAACATCTTTTGCTTCCCTAATACATAGCATTGCTTCGGTTATCAAATGCCCGATTCGTGTTCTCTACTTCTATTTTAAACAACAAACATTCATCAAATCATGCTAAAAACATTAACAAAGTTGTAACTGAGAAACATACCACCAGGTATTAGAGAGCTATATCTTTGTCCTTGATTTGGGGCCTCTCATCTACTCGTATCACTTGAGTATGCGAAACGTTGAGGTATACCATGGCATGTAACCCGAAATTTCCTCAGCATCCGTTTTCGAACAACCGTCCATATCATGTTTGTTGTATCTTCTTTTTTCCAAGTATTCAGATGCTGGTAAAGGTTTGTGAACAACCTAGATATAATTATCAACAGACTCGATTTCTATCTCATTGATTTTAAACTTCTTGTGTTAATCCTCTAGGATTTTTTGTACATATCTTCATTATTTTGGGACTCTCGTCGGGTTGTACAGATTACATATACTTTTGGGTGAAACAAAGACCCAAAAACGTTCTATCTCTACGCACCCAACCATCTTTCCTTTAGCCAAAACTTCCTTGTAAGTGTGAAAGAAAACATCTTTTGTCGTCAAGTTGTCCAACTGGCGTCACAACTCCAGATGTTCCTCATTACTTACCGTTGAATCTGTACTTGTCTCCATAGTATTTATTGTCCCATCGCTTGTTCTCAAAATCCCTTTCAGAAAATATTGGGAAGTTCAAATATATCCATGCCTGCTAAAGAGCCATATCCCTCCAATTTGGTTCCTTCGATCCATAAAATACTTTCTCTTGAACGAGTGTGCAAGGATGGAAAATCCCCGAGAGTATTCGTGAATCTTGTCAAATGGTTACAACAGCTGAATAAAGTTGGCGCTCACACGGGCAACGTAAACATAGGGGAAGATAACGCTCCCAGGATGTAGAGGACATACTAGCCTATAGCCGAAATACATTCCTTGATCACCTCTTTTCCCTGTGCACGAAGCTTCTTTGTTCACATGAAGTGGTACCTCAAGCCCGCAAGATGGAATGTCCTCTGCTTTTCTTTACCTACTAGCATCTCTAACTTGGTCGTCTCCTCATCCTATCGGAATACATTCTTGCTGAACTCGTAAATCTTGTCCTAGTCAAGCTCTTGCGCGTAGTTTTTTTGTTTCACAGCTTTACCTTCTACGCTTAGCCAGTAATCAACTTCGTATCATTTGGAGTTATCGTCATTTAGCCAATCGGAAGATGGAAAGTATCTATTTCCCCAAAAAATCTGTCGACAATGGCGGAAACAAGAGATTTGTCGTAACCAACAACCAAATTGTCGATTGCAGACAACAACCCTGTAGATTTGTCTAGATCGATTACTTCCTCAACTTCTCCTACGGTTGATTCTATTGCTTCCAGTGGATAATCCTTCATCATACTCACTGACGTTCCTGCTTCATACGACGAACGTACGACATCCTTGTGATCCTATAAAACAAAAAAAAAAAGATAGACAATGATCAAAACACTAAACGGATAATAATTTTTTTTTCTCTTACATAACATAAGGTTTAGGTAGTTGCTATGATATGGCAGATGGCAGCGGCCCAACTCTCTTTGTTCCCCCGTAACAACTTTCCTTCATCACCGAGTAACCCGTAACTGGAATCAGTAGGGCCTCGAGGAAACATCTTCAGCGGGTCGGGCATGTGATCCCCTTTATTATTCTTTGGACCACCATATTACCATCTTTATTACCTTTTTCATGAACATGCACTCCATGGAATTGTTCTTGAACTACTCCTCCTTCTTCATCAACTTCCTTCTCAATTTATTCTTCATCAACTTCCTTTTCACTTGCTTCTTCACCAACTTCCTCGCCACCACTTTCTTCTTCATCAACTTCCTCGCCACCACTTTCTTCTTCATGAACTTCTCTATCACCACTTTGTTTTCATTACCTTCTTCTTCAGTAGGTGTAGCAGAATCGTATTCTTTATGTGCTGGTTTCTCTGCTTGAGGTGGTGGGTCATTGAAGCGCATCTCTTTGGGTTTACTCCTCGATCCCCTTCGCTAAGAAGCAGTCAATTTTTTACCGTTCTTTCGACGAGGTCCCAAACTCTGAGGAGAAGAAAGGTCATTTTTGTTCTTATATTTATTTTCAGTTTGCTTTTGTTGCTCGCCCTTGTTGTCCCTGGAGAATACGGAGATAAGAGACAAACAACAATGAAATTCAATGTATATTTTTGAATTTGAGGTGTACAATTAGTTTACATGATACACGTATAAAAACCGATTCCATCCATTGATAATCAACAATCTGTTTATATAAGTGCTCATGTAATCTAATTCTAACAAAAAATATACAAAAATATTGAGCATTTTTTCTTACAAGAATCGATTTACACGATACACATACAAAGAACGATTCCTAACATATTGCATAACAAAAATCGGTTTTTATAAGTGCTCATATAATCCGATTATGGGCTAAGTAGTTATGAAATCATAGGATACACAAGCGGTTTTCGACAGAAATAATCCGATTCTAACAATAAAACTGACAGAAAAACGGTTATCGCTACAGTAACTGAATCGGGCTATGTGAGCATGAACATGGAACGATTCTGGTTCAAATTTCTCGAACCAGAAAATACAATCAGAATAATCGGTCTTTGTGGGCATGAACAAAAACTGTTTTTATATGCAATTGGTTCACAAGTACATTGACGTAAACCGATTCTGGCAAACCTAGAAAAAAATGATTTCAAAATTTTCAATTTTGACTGATTGCATGTTATTCAAACCTAATGTAGAGGATTGGATTGATAGAAAAGTACCTGATTCGAGCCATTTCCTCCTTTTGTATTGTGATCAAAGACGGTTTGTCTTCCTCAACCGTTTTCTTCTTCGGTTTATTTCTAATTGCTTGAATAATTCCGGGATTACTCTCACTAGGATAATTCCTGTTAGTAGCATGCTTCACTCGTTTCGACATTTTATAGAAGAAAAGAAATGATTAATCGTTTCTTGATCGTCAATAATCGACGATGTTTTCGTTTCAAAAAAAAAGGAGGTAAGAGAAGAAGAATCAGTTGAAGTGGAGATGGAAGTGAACTAAACTTAAGTTTTTTTGTTTTTATTATAGATATGATGGGGGTAAATTGGTAGTATTAATATTTAATAGAGGGTAAATTGGTAGTTTCAGCAAATTTAGACACCCCTTGCCCTTTTTTACTGGGTATATGAAGTAATCTATAGGCCCAAATAAACCTAGAAGTGGAAATCTTAAGTACATGCCTTTGCTCCTTGTCATCCTCCTCCTCAAGCTCTTGGTCCGGAATAAAGCCTTGAAACATTTCGCAATTAGACACCTCAAGACTTTGAAGCATATTATTTCCTCTAAGCAATCCGCGAGGAAGAAACACAAGCTCCTTACAGAACGCAATGTCCACGGACATCAGGGATGTTAAATTGCTTTCTACCAATGAGCTTACTGGTTCGCCATTGCAATGTTCAAGCTTCAGTACTTTGAGAGATGCAAACCGGTTTGGCATGACCGTTAATTTATGGCACGCCTTGATCTCCAGCCGCTCTAGGCGAGGAAAACATGAAGGAAATGAAGAAGTAGAAGATGGTGATGACGAAATGTGATCTGACCATTCTAGCAAATTTGGCATACCAATTAGAGAGAGTTTTTCCAGAGATGGGAAAGAAGACGCCTTGCCCTTGTTGTTACCGTAGAACTCACTGCCAATAGTTTGCACACCAACAAGTCCTACTATTTTGAGAACCTTAAGAAAAGGAAGTGACCCGAGCGAAGGAAGATATTCGCACTTACTGCAATTTAGAAGAACAACGAAAACCAAATTAGGAAGCACATTATCTGGCCTCATCATCCATGTGGGGAATTTTGAACCAACATAGTAGTGGATTCCCAATATTCTAAGGTTTGGATGAGGTTGGAGGCCTTCTATCACGTCAAAATCATCTCGAACGGCATCATTACATGTTTCGTTTTCGATCCAATATAGGTCCAGCCTAACAATATGTTGTTTGTCTTTTAAACAGGCACCGTGGGCATCATTTCCATCTCTTACATTCTCCAAATTATGAATTTGTAATTTACCAGCAAGAAGATTTAGGTCTCTCAATTCTTCGATACGAAATCCACTGTCTTTCCCTACAACAAATACCGGCAAATATCGGAGGCAACTTAAATTTCTTACCTCCCTTGGCATTGGAGGTATCCATGCATTAGCTTGACTTTTACAGATAATAAGATGTCTCAAGTTGATAAGCTTTTTCATGCCCCGAGGAAGATCTTTCAGCTCAAAACAATTCTTCAGAATCAAACTTTGCAGATGGTAGAGAGTAGTAATAGAGTTAGGTAATTTAGATAACCGAGAGTTTGAGAGATTGAGGTACCGTAAGTGTTTTAACTTTGCAATTGATGGAGGTAACTCGGTGATCGCGTTGCAGCTCATGTCCAGAACACGTATGTGACTAAAGTTCATGAAAATCTGCATGGCATAAGTATGATCAATGAATTCCGGTGTAGTAGAAATGAACGTCCGCAATTTCTTCACCTTGGACAACTCCATAGCCACAAATGAGAACTCATCTTCAAAGAACAAACTTACACGCCGAAGACTGTTAATTTCCACTTCTGGTATCTTGTTAAGATTTATCATCGAGCATTCAGTTCTAGAACGGATTGTGCAAGGTCATGCACAAGATCATGCATCTTACACGACTTGACACCTCCCAACTCATTTTTCTGCTCATCTTGGAAGAATGAATATCTCAGCAAAGTGTTAAAATATTCATTACCGATCTTCTCCATTTCTGCGCTTTCTTTACTGGGACTAAGGAGGAACCCTTCGGCCATCCACAGCTGAATTACTTTCTTTCTTTTGAAAATGTGATCTTTCGGGAATAGAGAACAGTGTGCAAAACATTGTTTTAAATGTGGCTCCAGGTGATCATACCTTAGCTTCAGTATCTTTATAATCTTTTCTTCGCCTTCGGGATGATTCCATATGTTGTTATTTTCAACTGACAGCCACTCATTCTCACCCCTTTTGGAGTACATCATACCCCCAAGAAGCTTTGTTGCTAATGGCAATCCTCCACACTTTTTCGCAATGTTCTTTCCGATCTTGATTAATTTTTCCGTCTTCTCTACTCCTCCAGACCCAAAAGCAATTTTCTCGAAGAGCCTCCAACATTCTTGGTCGGACAACCGGTTAAAACTATATCTGTATACAGACCTTGTCACTAAAGCAACTTCATTACTTCGTGTTGTCACGATTACCTTGCTTCCATGAGCCCCAATGGGCAACAAAGTTTTCAGCATATCGTCCCACTCATTGTGCTTGTTGTTCCACATCTCCTCAAGAACTATCAGATATCTCTTATTTTGAAGGTTTTCTTTGAGGCTATTCACCATGACATCCAAGTTTGAAATATCTTTCTTCGTTCCGGTAATGGATTCTAATAACTGTCCAAAAATCTGCTTCAGATTAGAATTTTGAGATATGCATACCCACAGTCTTTTCTCGAAATGACGTATGACAACGTTATCACCATAGACACTTTGAACAAGTTTGGTCTTGCCAATTCCCCCCATGCCAACGATGAGAAGTATACGGTAAATCTGTTCACTGTTAGAGATATTGGTTAATACATCTATTATCTTTGACTTATCGTTTTCCCTTCCGATAAGATTTGAGTCACCTACAAGGGATGAAGTTCCTCCGATTCTGATAACATTATCATTACTTGTAGTATTTCTCCGAGTGCTGACATCGAAACAGAACATGTCTTTTTCTTTTGCCACTTTATCCAACATTTGGTTAAGATCTTTAACTTTACGAGCCATTTTGACACGAAATGCAAGTGTATTCGAGGGAGAGAAGAAGTTCTTTACCCTGTTCCGTTTGCTACCTTGAATAAGCATTCTACGCCTCACAGTTTCATAAGCGAATCCATCCAATATGTCTTCAGCTTCATAGATTATGTCTTTAAGTTCTCGAAGCCAAATCTTCACTGCATCTTTCTCTACTTGTTTTTTCTCTGCATCACTTAATACACCTTGAATACCGAGTAAAGTTCCTTGGAGTTTTAGCATTTCATCTTTGACACTCCCAACAAGATATATCCCATCGGAGGTAATAGAAACCAACCTGTTCATTAAGGACTCACTCGCAGCAATAATAAGAACTTCAGCCATATTTGTTATCCTTCGTAACAAATAGAATAATTTTTCTGACGGAAATGAAGAAATAATTTCTTGGGGATTGTTGAAGAAGAGTTAACAACAGTAGAAGAAACTTAATTAAAGACGTAAAGAAGATCAACTCTTCGCCTTTTTCTTATTTTGTATGTACCCGCTGCTTTGTTTTCAGTATCGTCTAATATGATCAAGTTGAAGCTTGGTTCCAACTCCCTCCATAGTCCATATCAACAAGTTGTTGGTTAAACTTCAACATAGAAGTCACTAACAAGCTAGTTACAACAAGATTAGAAAATTGATGTAATCCTAAGAGAATTAGAAGTCATCTAGTTCTAAGAAAAGGAAAGACATGTAATAAGGTAATAGGATTAGGAAAAGGAATTCATAGTTCTATATATATATGATCACCAAAGTTGTGGTTGATCATATGAGCAAGATTAGAGCTTGTGTTTAGTTTTGAGAGATTTTCTAAACATCAATAAAGAGAGTTGTCTTTATATAAGCTAAGTTTCATCTTGCAGTTGCCATTAATTGGTATCAGAGCTTGTTTCTGAGCCATGGAAAACGAAACCACCATTGTGGGTGTAAAACAGTTCACGTCACCATCAATACAAGTTCCAATCCTCAACGCCACAAATTACACAGTATGGGCCATGAGAATGAAGGTACTGGTGAAAATATACAAAGTTTGGGAAACAATTGATCCTGGTACATTGGACCCAGACAAAAAAAATGTTGCCGTTGGATTACTCTTTCAAGCAATACCAGAATGTCTTTTTCTACAAGTTGGTGAACAGTAAACTTCAAAGAAAATTTGGGATGCAATAAAGGCACGTAATCTCGGAGCTGATCGACTTAAAGAAGCCCGTCTGCAAACCTTAATGTCTGAATTTGAAAGAATGAAGATGAAAGACACTGATACTATTGATAGCTTTGCAGGGAAGCTATCAGAGATAGCCTCAAAAGATGCGTCACTTGGACAATCCATTGATGAAGATAAACTGGTAAAGAAGTTTCTCAATAGTTTACCAAGATCCAAGTATATTCATATCATAGCTTCTCTCGAACAAATCTTAGATTTAAAGAAGACTAGCTATGAAGATATAATTGGAAGATTGAAAGCATATGAAGAGAGAATCCTTGATGAAGAAAACAATGGAGAAACTCAAGGAAAACTCTTGTACACAAACTCTTACCAACAAAACTCTGCGACAAGAGGAAGAGGTCGTGGAAGAGGTGGTAGAGTAAACAGAGGCCGAGGAATGGGAGGAAGGTTTAACTCACAAGATAGAAAAACAAGTCAGAATGATCAAAACCAAGGGTAAGAAAAGAAGGATAGATCAAACATTATTTGTTACAGATGTGATAAACCAGGATACTTCTCCTCTATGTGCCCTGAAAGAATACAAAAGATGGAAGAAGCAAACAAGAATGAAACAAGGGAAGCAGATACAACTCTTTTCATGCACGAAGTTGTATTCTTAAACGAAGGGAAACTAATACCAAAGAACTACGAATCAAAGGATGGATAAGAAGGAATCTGGTATTTAGATAATGGAGCCAGCAATCACATGACTGGTAAGAGACACTACTTGTCTGAGCTCAATGAGAAAATCAAAGGACAAGTGAAGTTTGGGGATGGATGTTATGTAGAAATTGAAGGGAAAGGATCAATTTTATTTCACAGCAACCGGAGAACAGAAGCTTGTCACAAACATCTACTTCATCCCAAACTTACAAAGCAACATTCTAAGTTTAGGACAAGCTACAGAAGTTGGATGTGATGTTAGAATGCGACAAGATTATCTAACAGTTCATGACCCAAGTGGAAGACTTTTAGTTAGAGTCTCACGCTCACAGAATAGACTCTACAAGATAAGTCTCATGATTGGAAGGCCATTGTGTCTGAATATGAGACTGGAAGATCAGACATGGAAGTGGCATGCAAGATTAGGACACATAAGCTTTAGAACTTTAAAGGAATGTCTCAGAACAAGATGGTTCGAGGGCTACCACAGATAAACGATGAATCAGGATCTGTAATATGTTTAAGGAAAGTTGGGAAACAAACGCGTCAAGGTTTTCCAAAAGCAACAACATTCAGAGCCTCAAAGCCATTAGAGCTTCTTCATGCTGATTTATGTGGTCCTATTACACCACAAACCCTTGCAAATAACAAATACATATTGTTATTATAGATGACTTCTCAAGATATATGTGGTCTATTCTTATGAAAGAAAAGAGTGAAGCATTTGACAGATTCAAAGCTTTCAGAAATCTGATAGAAAAAGAGTTAAAAGAGGAGGTCAAAATGCTTAGAACTGATAGAGGAGGAGAGTTCACTTCCTTAGAGTTCAACAAGTTCTGTGAGTCAAATGGAATCAAAAGGCTCACACACCATATACACCACAACAAAACGGAGTGGTGGAGAGGAGAAACAGGACTCTAATGGAGATGACAAGAAGTTCTTTAAAGGCTATGCAGGTACCTAATTATCTATGGGGAGAAGCTGTACGACACTCCACATACCTAATAAACAGGATACCTACGAAAGCTCTGAAAGACATGACTCCATATGAAAGTTTGCGAAAGAGAAAACCAAACATAGATCATTTAAGAGTGTTTGGTTGCAAAGCATACGCAAAAGTTGATTCTGCAACTCTTAAGAAACTGGATGATCGATCTCAGACTCTTGTGCATCTAGGAATTGAGCCTGGATCCAAAGCTTACAGATTATTCAATCCAACAACGAAAAGAGTAATAGTGAGTCGAGATGTGGTATTCGATGAAAAAGCAAACTGGAACTGGAAAGAAACTAATGATGGACCAAGTAGGGATCCAGGAATGTTTCACATGAGATGGGGTCAAGTAATTGATGAAGGCGAAGGACCCATAATCATCAATACCAATGGAAACAATGATGTTAATCAAGAAGAAGAAGAGAATAATGAAAAGTAGAAGAAGAAGAAAGAAGAAGAAGAAGAGAGAAGAAGAAAGATCGATGAAACTCAACCCATTCCACTGCGAAAATCAACAAGACAAACAAAAGCCACATCTGGAGGATTATGTTCTTCAAGCTGCAGAAGAATGTGAGATTATGCTACTTTCTGTTAATGATGAACCAAGGAATTTTCAGGAAGCAAAGGTCTCGACTAAATGGACACAAGCATGTAGAGAAGAAATTATTTCAATCAACAGAAACAAGACTTGGTTTCTAGTTGATAAGCCAGGTGGGGTAAAAGTGATTGGTCTTAAGTGGATCTTCAAAATTAAAAGAATGCTGATGGACTATTAACAAATATAAGGAAGACTTGTAGCTAAGGGATACGTTCAAGAATCAGGCATAGACTTTGATGAAGTTTTCGCACCAGTTGCTAGACTAGAGACAATTCGTCTCTTAATAGCAGAAGCTGCATCAAACTCATGGGAAATTCACCACTTAGACGTTAAGACAGCATTCTTACATGGTGAATTGCGAGAAGATGTGTATGTTGAACAACCAGAAGGTTTTGAAGTAAAAGGACAAGAGCATAAGGTTTATAAGTTATCAAAAGCTTATATGGTCTAAGACAAGCTCCTCGAGCCTGGAATACAAAGTTAGATCAAATCTTAAGAGAAATCAGATTTGTTAAGTGCTCTAAAGAAACATCAGTATACAGAAGAGAAGAAAAGGGAACGCTTCTTGTGATTGCAGTCTATGTAGATGATCTATTTTTGACTGGCAACTCCCTTAAGTGATCAATGAGTTCAAGAGAGAAATGTCATCAAAGTTTGAGATGTCAGACCTCGGAAAACTCACTTATTACCTTGGCATAGAAGTCCATCAAGGAGTAGATGATTCAGATTAAACAAGAAGCTTATGCAAGGAGAATTCTGAAAGAAGCAGGACTTGAAACTTGTAATCCAACTAAGATACCAATGGAGTTTGGACTTAAAGTTTCAAAGGCAAAGAAGAAGCAGAGATTGATTCAACGTGTTATAGAAGAAATGTTGGGTGTCTTAGGTACTTGTTACACACAATACCATATATGGCTTTCTCTGTGGAGTAGCAATCCGTTATATGCAGAGTCCACGCATGTCTCATGGTGATTGATAAAGCAGATATTGAGATATCTAAGAGGAACAATCAGCTGGTGGAGAAGTATGGTCGAGGAGGATCAAAGGAATGTTGGGTATAGTGACAGCAGTCATAATATTGACCAAGATGATGGAAAAGGTACAACTGGTCATATATTTTATCTAGGTGAAGCACCTATTACATGGTGTTCACAGAAGCAAGACATTGTAGCCCTCTCATCCTGTGAAACTGAGTTTATGGCTGCAACAAAGCAGCTAAACAATCAATATGGCTTCAAGAACTGTTGGGTGAAATCAAAGGAAGAGAACCCGAAAAAGTTCTCATCAAGATTGATAATAAGTCTGCAATTGTACTCATTAAAAATCCAGTGTTTCATGGGAAGACGAAACACATTCACAAAAGGTATCATTTCATACGAGAATGTATCGAGAAGGAGATCATCAACGTTGAATACATACCAGGAACTGAGAAGAAAGCAGATATATTGACAAAGGCATTAGCTCCGATCAAGTTTGAAGAAATGAGACAATTGATTGGAGTACAAGATATGTCACGGGTAAGGTTGAAGCTTAACGGGGAGAATGTTGGTTAAACTTCAACATAGTAGTCACTAACAAGCTGGTTAGGACAAGATTAGGAAATTGATGTAACCAAAGGAATTAGAAGTCATTTAGTTCTAAGAAAAGGAAAGACATGTTGTGGACACAAAACTACGCGGGAGTCCGAATGCCCACAATCAATCGTTAACGTCTAAAGAGATTACGATGATGATACCCTGACGTGGATTCATTGGCTCAAAACCTTCGGGTTTTATCATAGCCTCCTCCTACTTCCCCGTGCGTGGCGATCATGCATGGGATACAAGTATTAAAGGAAACAAAACATATAAGCAAATACGTGCGGAGCTAAATGAATGTAAAGTGCTGAAATGTAAATAAGACCAAGTTTACGTGGTTCAGCACTAAGGCCTACATCCACGGGGTTTGTTGTTCTACTATATTATTCCCGGTTACATGAATAGTTGAATGACTTTGGGTTTACATATTTCTCTCCACTATGGGATTAACTTACCCTTACTATCCTCTCTCTCTCTCTCCCTTCTCTCCTGATGTTTTTTCCTCCTCCTTCTTCTTTGTGGAGATTGGGTATTTATAAGGTTGGAACGTGGGACCCATCTCTGAAGACCGTTGGAACCTTATCTTCTCGTGTCCTTGCGTCCATCACGCGGAGGTCTGCGTTTCCCCCTCGATCCCGCGGAGGCATCTTCGCTCGTTCCACAGGTTGGTCGACATATCAAATTTCAGCCATCATATCAAATTTTGTGATTTTTGTGATCCGTGTGATTTTTGTGAGCGCTGAACCATTCAGCGTTGGGAGCACTTTTTGAGCGCTGAATCATTCAGTGTTTCAATAGTTGAACTGCGAGCACTTGCTAGGAGAGAGAAGTAGACAGAAATAGTGTTAACTTTTCTCCAACACTTTTTCTTGATTTGCAACACTTTTTGGTCGATCTAGCAGCTCAATCTTGCCCATAAGGGTTAGCCTTATCCAATTATTTTTATGAATAAATTATCTTTGATTAATTAGTGCTGATTTGGAAGATTAAGTTATATTTAATCAAATTAACTCTTAAATCAACTACCGCTAATTATCATCAAGACTTGAAATTTTTTTGATTTTCTTTTTTGAAACTTGAGCCAGAATCAGTTGATGTTAATGCAGTTGTAAACCGATTCTGGGTTGAGTTTTGTCAATTAACGAAGTAAATCCGTAATCAGTTTTTGTTAATATTCACATAAACCGATTGTAAGAATCGGGTTTTAAGAGCGTCCCACATAACCCGATTATGCCATACTTTCAGAAACAAAATATTCATTACATAGTTTAGGAAATTAGCATATTACATATATAAGACAATTCATTATGTGAATTCTTGAATGTGGCACATCAATACATCGTCAATGAATCTCAGAGCACGACGGTGCAACACCGCATATTCCATGTGATGAATAAAATTATTTTCCCCATTGCGAATTCTCCATAGGCCGTTGAATCGTTCCAGATGCAACTAAATCAATTATTCCATATTGCATGCAGTGATGAGATACGTATTAAAATATCATCAAATTACTCAAATTTTCAAGACGAGGATCTTGTGGATGGTCGTTCACCATTTTGTTAACTTTAACATCCTCTAGCATTGAGCTTTTTATGTATTGGAATCGAAAAGCTAAGTCTCTCAATTTACGGTTTTTTGGATTAGTGGTATGCTCATAACAGAGCTCTTTGACTATCTTCCAAAACATTGAATATAGTTCGTTGGGACGTTCGTGGAAGACGGGGACGAACGATTCATGGTTGCATATCTTCTTCTAGAAACCATTCCATTTTCCAGGCTTAGTGTGTGATGTGGGAGTGGCTCAAACAAGTTGTCCTTATATATATAGATAAAGACTCAACAACTCTTTTTCTTTTCGAAATCGATTCACACAATCGGTTTTTAGGAATGTCCACATAGACCGATTTTTTCCTTAAAAATCATATAAAATTTGCCTAGCCACAATCTGTTTTTAATATTACACAGGTAATCCGATTCTTGGCAAAAAAAGATACAGAAAAATTGCAATTTTCCTTACTAGAATCGAATTACACGGAATGCCCATATTGACCAATTCTGAAGGTTGTCAATTTTTTGTTTTTTTGTTTTTCCTTTTCCGGAATCGGTCATTAAAAGTTTCCATATAAACCGATTCTAAACACCTACAAAACAAGTGATTGAAAATCTCAGAATCGGACTATGTGGTGCACTCCTAAAATACGATTCTGAAATTGCGCCCCTGGAGAAATAATAGAATCGGATTTTATGTTGGTAAACACAAACCGATTCTGACTGAGAAAAATGGACAGAATCCTGCATCTTTTGCACACACATTGTAGTTGGTACTTGTCGCGTCTTAGGAAAACAAATTTTCAAAACAAACCAGATTCAGTCATTCATAAACTAGAGAGCGTAACCAAACATAATTCAACAATAAGTTTAAGACATAAGTTTTAACTCCATAATTAAATACATAAGTTCCGAAAACAAATAAACCATTCATTCATCAACATCCCCTACACGACCACGTCCACGTCCAGTACCACGACCACCTCATCCTCGTTTAGTAGGCCTTTTTTACCGGCATCATGTTGGGCGTTGATCGATTCACCTTGAGAGTACATTTTCGCAGTGTTTTTCCTCCTATTTTTCTTGTGTTCTCCATCACCGCTTCCCCAAAGTTTTCACCCACATCTACATCTTCGAGACTGTTCAATTTGTCAATTAATTTTTCATTGGCCTCAACATCTTTTGCTTCCCTAATACATAGCATTGCTTCGGTTATCAAATGCCCGATTCGTGTTCTCTACTTCTATTTTAAACAACAAACATTCATCAAATCATGCTAAAAACATTAACAAAGTTGTAACTGAGAAACAATACACACCAGGTATTAGAGCTATATCTTTGTCCTTGATTTGGGGCCTCTCATCTACTCGTATCACTTGAGTATGCGAAACGTTGAGGTATACCATGGCATGTAACCCGAAATTTCCTCAGCATCCGTTTCGAACAACCGTCCATATCATGTTTGTTGTATCTTCTTTTTTCCAAGTATTCAGATGCTGGTAAAGGTTTGTGAACAACCTAGATAAATTATCAACAGACTCGATTTCTATCTCATTGATTTTAAACTTCTTGTGTTAATCCTCTAGGATTTTTTGTACATATCTTCATTATTTTGGGACTCTCGTCGGGTTGTACAGATTACATATACTTTTGGGTGAAACAAAGACCCAAAATAACGTTCTATCTCTACGCACCCAACCATCTTTCCTTTAGCCAAAACTTCCTTGTAAGTGTGAAAGAAAACATCTTTGTCGTCAAGTTGTCCAACTGGCGTCACAACTCCAGATGTTCCTCATTACTACCGTTGAATCTGTACTTGTCTCCATAGTATTTATTGTCCCATCGCTTGTTCTCAAAATCCCTTTCAGAAAATATTGGGAAGTTCAAATATATCCATGCCTGCTAAAGAGCCATATCCCTCCAATTTGGTTCCTTCGATCCATAAAATACTTTCTCTTGAACGAGTGTGCAAGGATGGAAAATCCCCGAGAGTATTCGTGAATCTTGTCAAATGGTTACAACAGCTGAATAAAGTTGGCGCTCACACGGGCAACGTAAACATAGGGGAAGATAACGCTCCCAGGATGTAGAGGACATATTCACTAGCCGTAGCCGAAATACATTCCTTGATCACCTCTTTTCCCTGTGCACGAAGCTTCTTTGTTCACATGAAGTGGTACCTCAAGCCCGCAAGATGGAATGTCCTCTGCTTTCTTTACCTACTAGCATCTCTAACTTGGTCGTCTCCTCATCCTATCGGAATACATTCTTGCTGAACTCGTAAATCTTGTCCTAGTCAAGCTCTTGCGCGTAGTTTTTTTTTTTCACAGCTTTACCTTCTACGCTTAGCCAGTAATCAACTTCGTATCATTTGGAGTTATCGTCATTTAGCCAATCGGAAGATGGAAAGTATCTATTTCCCCAAAAAATCTGTCGACATGGCGGAAACAAGAGATTTGTCGTAACCAACAACCAAATTGTCGATTGCAGACAACAACCCTGTAGATTTGTCTAGATCGATTACTTCCTCAACTTCTCCTACGGTTGATTCTATTGCTTCCAGTGGATAATCCTTCATCATACTCACTGACGTTCCTGCTTCATACGACGAACGTACGACATCCTTGTGATCCTATAAAACAAAAAAAAAAAGATAGACAATGATCAAAACACTAAACGGATAATAATTTTTTTTTCTCTTAAATAAACATAAGGTTTAGGTAGTTGCTATGATATGGCAGATGGCAGCGGCCCAACTCTCTTTGTTCCCCCGTAACAACTTCCTTCATCACCGAGTAACCCGTAACTGGAATCAGTAGGGCCTCGAGGAAACATCTTCAGCGGGTCGGGCATGTGATCCCCTTTATTATTCTTTGGACCACCATATTACCATCTTTATTACCTTTTTCATGAACATGCACTCCATGGAATTGTTCTTGAACTACTCCTCCTTCTTCATCAACTTCCTTCTCAATTTATTCTTCATCAACTTCCTTTTCACTTGCTTCTTCACCAACTTCCTCGCCACCACTTTCTTCTTCATCAACTTCCTCGCCACCACTTTCTTCTTGAACTTCTCTATCACCACTTTGTTTTTCATTACCTTCTTCTTCAGTAGGTGTAGCAGAATCGTATTCTTTATGTGCTGGTTTCTCTGCTTGAGGTGGTGGGTCATTGAAGCGCATCTCTTTGGGTTTACTCCTCGATCCCCTTCGCTAAGAAGCAGTCAATTTTTTACCGTTCTTTCGACGAGGTCCCAAACTCTGAGGAGAAGAAAGGTCATTTTTGTTCTTATATTTATTTTCAGTTTGCTTTTGTTGCTCGCCCTTGTTGTCCCTGGAGAATACGGAGATAAGAGACAAACAACAATGAAATTCAATGTATATTTTTGAATTTGAGGTGTACAATTAGTTTACATGATACACGTATAAAAACCGATTCCATCCATTGATAATCAACAATCTGTTTATATAAGTGCTCATGTAATCTAATTCTAACAAAATAATATACAAAAATATTGAGCATTTTTTCTTACAAGAATCGATTTACACGATACACATACAAAGAACGATTCCTAACATATTGCATAACAAAAATCGGTTTTTATAAGTGCTCATATAATCCGATTATGGGCTAAGTAGTTATGAAATCATAGGATACACAAGCGGTTTTTGTCGACAGAAATGTAATCCGATTCTAACAATAAAAACTGACAGAAAAACGGTTATCGCTACAGTAACTGAATCGGGCTATGTGAGCATGAACATGGAACGATTCTGGTTCAAATTTCTCGAACCAGAAAATACAATCAGAATAATCGGTCTTTGTGGGCATGAACAAAAACTGTTTTTATATGCAATTGGTTCACAAGTACATTGACGTAAACCGATTCTGGCAAACCTAGAAAAAAATGATTTCAAAATTTTCAATTTTTGACTGATTGCATGTTATTCAAACCTAATGTAGAGGATTGGATTGATAGAAAAGTACCTGATTCGAGCCATTTCCTCCTTTTGTATTGTGATCAAAGACGGTTTGTCTTCCTCAACCGTTTTCTTCTTCGGTTTATTTCTAATTGCTTGAATAATTCCGGGATTACTCTCACTAGGATAATTCCTGTTAGTAGCATGCTTCACTCGTTTCGACATTTTATAGAAAAAGAAATGATTAATCGTTTCTTGATCGTCAATAATCGACGATGTTTTCGTTTCAAAAAAAAAGGAGGTAAGAGAAGAAGAATCAATTGAAGTGGAGATGGAAGTGAACTAAACTTAAGTTTTTTTGTTTTTATTATTAGATATGATGGGGGTAAATTGGTAGTATTAATATTTAATAGAGGGTAAATTGGTAGTTTCAGCAAATTTAGACACCCCTTGCCCTTTTTTACTGGGTATATGAAGTAATCTATAGGCCCAAATAAACCTAGAAGTGGAAATCTTAAGTACATGCCTTTGCTCCTTGTCATCCTCCTCCTCAAGCTCTTGGTCCGGAATAAAGCCTTGAAACATTTCGCAATTAGACACCTCAAGACTTTGAAGCATATTATTTCCTCTAAGCAATCCGCGAGGAAGAAACACAAGCTCCTTACAGAACGCAATGTCCACGGACATCAGGGATGTTAAATTGCTTTCTACCAATGAGCTTACTGGTTCGCCATTGCAATGTTCAAGCTTCAGTACTTTGAGAGATGCAAACCGGTTTGGCATGACCGTTAATTTATGGCACGCCTTGATCTCCAGCCGCTCTAGGCGAGGAAAACATGAAGGAAATGAAGAAGTAGAAGATGGTGATGACGAAATGTGATCTGACCATTCTAGCAAATTTGGCATACCAATTAGAGAGAGTTTTTCCAGAGATGGGAAAGAAGACGCCTTGCCCTTGTTGTTACCGTAGAACTCACTGCCAATAGTTTGCACACCAACAAGTCCTACTATTTTGAGAACCTTAAGAAAAGGAAGTGACCCGAGCGAAGGAATATTCGCACTTACTGCAATTTAGAAGAACAACGAAAACCAAATTAGGAAGCACATTATCTGGCCTCATCATCCATGTGGGGAATTTTGAACCAACATAGTAGTGGATTCCCAATATTCTAAGGTTTGGATGAGGTTGGAGGCCTTCTATCACGTCAAAATCATCTCGAACGGCATCATTACATGTTTCGTTTTCGATCCAATATAGGTCCAGCCTAACAATATGTTGTTTGTCTTTTAAACAGGCACCGTGGGCATCATTTCCATCTCTTACATTCTCCAAATTATGAATTTGTAATTTACCAGCAAGAAGATTTAGGTCTCTCAATTCTTCGATACGAAATCCACTGTCTTTCCCTACAACAAATACCGGCAAATATCGGAGGCAACTTAAATTTCTTACCTCCCTTGGCATTGGAGGTATCCATGCATTAGCTTGACTTTTACAGATAATAAGATGTCTCAAGTTGATAAGCTTTTTCATGCCCCGAGGAAGATCTTTCAGCTCAAAACAATTCTTCAGAATCAAACTTTGCAGATGGTAGAGAGTAGTAATAGAGTTAGGTAATTTAGATAACCGAGAGTTTGAGAGATTGAGGTACCGTAAGTGTTTTAACTTTGCAATTGATGGAGGTAACTCGGTGATCGCGTTGCAGCTCATGTCCAGAACACGTATGTGACTAAAGTTCATGAAAATCTGCATGGCATAAGTATGATCAATGAATTCCGGTGTAGTAGAAATGAACGTCCGCAATTTCTTCACCTTGGACAACTCCATAGCCACAAATGAGAACTCATCTTCAAAGAACAAACTTACACGCCGAAGACTGTTAATTTCCACTTCTGGTATCTTGTTAAGATTTATCATCGAGCATTCAGTTCTAGCAACGGATTGTGCAAGGTCATGCACAAGATCATGCATCTTACACGACTTGACACCTCCCAACTCATTTTTCTGCTCATCTTGGAAGAATGAATATCTCAGCAAAGTGTTAAAATATTCATTACCGATCTTCTCCATTTCTGCGCTTTCTTTACTGGGACTAAGGAGGAACCCTTCGGCCATCCACAGCTGAATTACTTTCTTTCTTTTGAAAATGTGATCTTTCGGGAATAGAGAACAGTGTGCAAAACATTGTTTTAAATGTGGCTCCAGGTGATCATACCTTAGCTTCAGTATCTTTATAATCTTTTCTTCGCCTTCGGGATGATTCCATATGTTGTTATTTTCAACTGACAGCCACTCATTCTCACCCCTTTTGGAGTACATCATACCCCCAAGAAGCTTTGTTGCTAATGGCAATCCTCCACACTTTTTCGCAATGTTCTTTCCGATCTTGATTAATTTTTCCGTCTTCTCTACTCCTCCAGACCCAAAAGCAATTTTCTCGAAGAGCCTCCAACATTCTTGGTCGGACAACCGGTTAAAACTATATCTGTATACAGACCTTGTCACTAAAGCAACTTCATTACTTCGTGTTGTCACGATTACCTTGCTTCCATGAGCCCCAATGGGCAACAAAGTTTTCAGCATATCGTCCCACTCATTGTGCTTGTTGTTCCACATCTCCTCAAGAACTATCAGATATCTCTTATTTTGAAGGTTTTCTTTGAGGCTATTCACCATGACATCCAAGTTTGAAATATCTTTCTTCGTTCCGGTAATGGATTCTAATAACTGTCCAAAAATCTGCTTCAGATTAGAATTTTGAGATATGCATACCCACAGTCTTTTCTCGAAATGACGTATGACAACGTTATCACCATAGACACTTTGAACAAGTTTGGTCTTGCCAATTCCCCCCATGCCAACGATGAGAAGTATACGGTAAATCTGTTCACTGTTAGAGATATTGGTTAATACATCTATTATCTTTGACTTATCGTTTTCCCTTCCGATAAGATTTGAGTCACCTACAAGGGATGAAGTTCCTCCGATTCTGATAACATTATCATTACTTGTAGTATTTCTCCGAGTGCTGACATCGAAACAGAACATGTCTTTTTCTTTTGCCACTTTATCCAACATTTGGTTAAGATCTTTAACTTTACGAGCCATTTTGACACGAAATGCAAGTGTAGGGAGAGAAGAAGTTCTTTACCCTGTTCCGTTTGCTACCTTGAATAAGCATTCTACGCCTCACAGTTTCATAAGCGAATCCATCCAATATGTCTTCAGCTTCATAGATTATGTCTTTAAGTTCTCGAAGCCAAATCTTCACTGCATCTTTCTCTACTTGTTTTTTCTCTGCATCACTTAATACACCTTGAATACCGAGTAAAGTTCCTTGGAGTTTTAGCATTTCATCTTTGACACTCCCAACAAGATATATCCCATCGGAGGTAATAGAAACCAACCTGTTCATTAAGGACTCACTCGCAGCAATAATAAGAACTTCAGCCATATTTGTTATCCTTCGTAACAAATAGAATAATTTTTCTGACGGAAATGAAGAAATAATTTCTTGGGGATTGTTGAAGAAGAGTTAACAACAGTAGAAGAAACTTAATTAAAGACGTAAAGAAGATCAACTCTTCGCCTTTTTCTTATTTTGTATGTACCCGCTGCTTTGTTTTCAGTATCGTCTAATATGATCAAGTTGAAGCTTGGTTCCAACTCCCTCCATAGTCCATATCAACAAGTTGTTGGTTAAACTTCAACATAGAAGTCACTAACAAGCTAGTTACAACAAGATTAGAAAATTGATGTAATCCTAAGAGAATTAGAAGTCATCTAGTTCTAAGAAAAGGAAAGACATGTAATAAGGTAATAGGATTAGGAAAAGGAATTCATAGTTCTATATATATGATCACCAAAGTTGTGGTTGATCATATGAGCAAGATTAGAGCTTGTGTTTAGTTTTGAGAGATTTTCTAAACATCAATAAAGAGAGTTGTCTTTATTAAGCTAAGTTTCATCTTGCAGTTGCCATTAATTGGTATCAGAGCTTGTTTCTGAGCCATGGAAAACGAAACCACCATTGTGGGTGCAAAACAGTTCACGCACCATCAATACAAGTTCCAATCCTCAACGCCACAAATACACAGTATGGGCCATGAGAATGAAGGTACTGATGAAAATCTACAAAGTTTGGGAAACAATTGATCCTGGTACATTGGACCCAGACAAAAAAATGTTGCCATTGGATTACTCTTTCAAGCAATACCAGAATGTCTTTTCTACAAGTTGGTGAACAGGAAACTTCAAAGAAAATTTGGGATGCAATAAAGGCACGTAATCTCGGAGCTGATCGAGTTAAAGAAGCCCGTCTGCAAACCTTAATGTCTGAATTTGAAAGAGTGAAGATGAAAGACACTGATACTATTGATAGCTTTGCAGGAAAGCTATCAGAGATAGCCTCAAAAGATGCGTCACTTGGACAATCCATTGATGAAGATAAACTGGTAAAGAAGTTTCTCAATAGTTTACCAAGATCCAAGTATATTCATATCATAGCTTCTCTCGAACAAGTCTTAGATTTAAAGAAGACTAGCTATGAAGATATAATTGGAAGATTGAAAGCATATGAAGAGAGAATCCTTGATGAAGAAAACAATGGAGAAACTCAAGGAAAACTCTTGTACACAAACTCTTACCAACAAAACTCTGCGACAAGAGGAAGAGGTCGTGGAAGAGGTGGTAGAGTAAACAGAGGCCGAGGAAGGGAGGAAGGTTTAACTCACAAGATAGAAAACAAGTCAGAATGATCAAAACCAAGGGAAAGAAAAGAAGGATAGATCAAACATTATTTGTTACAGATGTGATAAACCAGGACACTTCTCCTCTATGTGCCCTGAAAGAATACAAAAGATGGAAGAAGCAAACAAGAATGAAACAAGGGAAGCAGATACAACTCTTTTCATGCACGAAGTTGTATTCTTAAACGAAGGGAAACTAATACCAAAGAACTACGAATCAAAGGATGGATAAGAAGGAATCTGGTATTTAGATAATGGAGCCAGCAATCACATGACTGGTAAGAGACACTACTTTCTGAACTCAATGAGAAAATCAAAGGACAAGTGAAGTTTGGGGATGGATCTTCTGTAGAAATTGAAGGGAAAGGATCAATTCTATTTCAGAGCAACCGGAGAACAGAAGCTTGTCACAAACATCTACTTCATCCCAAACTTACAAAGCAACATTCTAAGTTTAGGACAAGCTACAGAAGTTGGATGTGATGTTAGAATGCGACAAGATTATCTAACAGTTCATGACCCAAGTGGAAGACTTTTAGTTAGAGTCTCACGCTCACAGAATAGACTCTACAAGATAAGTCTCATGATTGGAAGGCCATTGTGTCTGAATATGAGACTGGAAGATCAGACATGGAAGTGGCATGCAAGGTTAGGACACATAAGCTTTAGAACTTTAAAGGAATGTCTCAGAACAAGATGGTTCGAGGGCTACCACAGATAAACGATGAATCAAGGATCTGTGAATCATGTTTAGTTGGGAAACAAACGCGTCAAGGTTTTCCAAAAGCAACAACATTCAGAGCCTCAAAGCCATTAGCTTCTTCATGCTGATTTATGTGGTCCTATTACACCACAAACCCTTGCAAATAACAAATACATATTTTTATTATAGATGACTTCTCGATATATGTGGTCTATTCTTATGAAAGAAAAGAGTGAAGCATTTGACAGATTCAAAGCTTTCAGAAATCTGATAGAAAAAGAGTTAAAAGAGGAGGTCAAAATGCTTAGAACTGATAGAGGAGGAGAGTTCACTTCCTTAGAGTTCAACAAGTTCTGTGAGTCAAATGGAATCAAAAGGCAACTCACAACACCATATACACCACAACAAAACGGAGTGGTGGAGAGGAGAAACAGACTCTAATGGAGATGACAAGAAGTTCTTTAAAGGCTATGCAGGTACCTAATTATCTATGGGGAGAAGCTGTACGACACTCCACATACCTAATAAACAGGATACCTACGAAAGCTCTGAAAGACATGACTCCATATGAAAGTTTGCGAAAGAGAAAACCAAACATAGATCATTTAAGAGTGTTTGGTTGCAAAGCATACACAAAAGTTGATTCTGCAACTCTTAAGAAACTGGATGATCGATCTCAGACTCTTGTGCATCTAGGAATTGA